>NW_027150983.1:600000-1200000 GCF_018691715.1 Phytophthora cinnamomi | reverse complement strand
GCCCTTCGCGTGGACGATGAGCGGCAAGGCGCTGCTGGCTCTGGGCCTGGACGCGGACAACGAGATCTACAGGGCGCTGATGCTGCTGACCCTCACGACGCTGCGAGACACGCTGGTGGGGATCCCCTTCGGACTCTACTCGACCTTCGTGGTGGAAGCGCGCCACGGCTTCAACAAGCAGACGCTCGGTCTGTTCTTCATGGACAAGATCAAGAGCTTCATGCTGTTCGTCGTCATCGGATTCCCGGTCACGGCGGCCTTGATCTACGTCATCCGGTGGGGAGGAGAGTACTTCTACATGTACGTCTGGGCCTTCCTGTTCGTCTTCTCCGTCGTCATGATGACGCTATACCCGGTTCTCATCATGCCGCTCTTCAACAAGTTCACGCCGCTGGAAGAGGGCGAGCTCCGCACGCGCATCGAGGCGCTGGCGGCGAGCCTCAACTTCCCGCTCACAAAGCTCTTCGTCACGGACGGTTCCAAGCGCTCCAGCCATAGTAACGCCTACTTCTTTGGTCTGTTCAAAAGCAAGCGCATTGTGCTGTTCGACACGCTGCTGGAGCAGGCCACGCATGATGAGATCGTCGCTGTGCTCGGCCACGAGCTCGGCCACTGGAAACTCTGGCACACGGCACAGGGCTTTGTCATCCAGCAGGTGTACATCCTGGCCTCGTTCTACGTTTTCGGCCTTTGCATGAACGATGCCGAGCTGTTCGCGAGCTTCGGATTCGCTGGTGACTCGGCCAAGCCCGTGATCATCGGTTTCCTGCTCTTTTCGCAGACGATGTGGGCGCCGGTGGAGCACGTGCTGTCCTTCTTGATCACTCTGAACACGCGCAAGAACGAGTTCCAGGCTGATGCGTTCGCTGTGGACCTCGGCCACGATGTTCCTCTCAAGTCGGGCCTGACGAAGCTCGCGATCGAGAACCTGTCCAACATGAACCCGGATGCGCTGTACAGCGCTTACCACTACAGCCATCCGCCTCTCGTCGAGCGTCTTAACGCCATTACTTTGCGTGCCAAGAAGTCGCAGTAAGATGCAAGACTGCAAGACTGATGTTAGGCGCTCGCTCCAGCTAGTTAGCAATGCAATGGCACTAAGATCAATCGCAGTCATGCTTCGGGTGGTAACCAATTCGTTTTCTACTCGTTGAACCTACACACGCACAAATGTATTTACTTCGAAGGTTAACAACACTACACAGCGCATCGTTGCTCTCCTGGAAGCAGCTCATCGTGTCCTTCCTGGTCTGCGTATCCCGATGCACAGGAGAAGGCAAGGGCCAAATTCTAAGCACGCAGCCGTACGCTTCATCGTGTTTCGCGGTTAATAAGGGCTCCTGGCCAGCACGACGTATCGCATCCGCGTCTGGCTCGGGTTGTAGATTATATACTCACTGTGGTGCAGCCCCGTTCGCTCCTCCGGCTGGACTGGTTTGCCTACAGGCCACACAGCACCGTGAATGTCCACAACCTCTCCGGCAGAGTCCGGCCGGCACGACCCAACGCCCTTGCAGCTGTGGTAGTAGGCCCCTTTTGCTCGCCCACCAGCTCCTGTGTGCACAAACTGCTTCGCATTGTCGTCCGAGTTCAGCATCTCTTTGCTCTCACCTAGCGCCACCTCGCTTAAAGCGAACACGCACTGGTTGTGACCATTCGTGGGCCGGCAGTGGCAATACGCCTGCGCTTTCGTCACCTTGTCCGTGAAGTAGAGTCCTTTGCCAAAGGTTCGTCCATTTGACGCCACCTCGGGCGGCGCAATTCGCAATCCTTCCGACAAGATGCCCAACCAGTTTGCCAAATGGCTGCCGTGCCAAAGAATCTATGGCAACGGAGCACCGCAGCAGCGGTTAGCGCCACCGGATTGAGCAAACACAACATAACCAGCAACCAAAGAAAATCAAACTAACACAAAACACTCAGCGCCTTACCCGTCGGTTGGCAAATTTGCGGAAAGGCTCAAATCGCGTCTCCTGCTCGGGCTTCTCAACACGGAAGACTGACAGCAATTGCAGTCGGTCCTGCTTCCGCCCACAGCAGTTTGAGTTGCGGATATACGTCTGAATTAGCGCAAAATCGGGATCCGAGCTCTTCACAGGTTGTAGCTCGCACTCTAACAAATCGTAACACTCATCCAAATAGTTCCTCGAGGCACACCGCCGCGCCACCGGCTCATGGGCCATTCCACGCACACTAGCTCCGACTTCAGCCATTAGTTGAATCTTCTTGCCTAGCTTCACCATTGTATCAATAACCTCCAGGCGCGAGTGGTGTGGAATAAGCGAGTAAAAGTGGCTACTCAAATTCGTCAGCCGCGCCCGAGACACCTGCCGACTGCGCAGCGCTTCGTATATCTCCTCCAATGTCTCGTATCCCTGTCCACAACAGAACAAATGCGTAAGTCTTTCCTCTTGCGCACAATAGATATCCGGCAAGTAACATCGACGTACGCGCTTAATCGTTGTCTTGGACAGACGTCCGAGTGGCAACTTCATGATGGCGTCACCCAGCAGGTCATCGGTCACGGTGTATGCGTAGGACAGCTCCGTGTGATCAGCAATGAGCGTCAGGAAGTCCTGCACCTCGGTAGGTAAGCGAGACTGTGGCGCAGTCGCACACGCGCACGTAGCCGTCTCTGAAGAAGCTGCGCTGGCAGTGTCGCCGTCCGAGTTTGCATACAGCCAGTCTAATTGGTTGCTCAGCGACCGTCTTACGCCTGTTGAAGGCGTCGCAGGCGTCGTCGATGCAGCGGAGGAGTACGTCGTCCACATGGCAGCTCGGCGACGCTTGCGGCTGGAAGTCGAGGTCAGCGGCAGTGGCGGCGGCGATGTCGGTACCAGATCAAAGTCGCGGAAGCTGTCTGCATTGTCCATCTCACCCTGGTTATCCGCCAGCGCGCTAGTGAGCGACTCGGAGTACGGCGTTCCGGTGGAGTAGTCCAGCTCGATCCACGTGTAGCTGCCTTCCTGGTATCGCAGCGCATGGCGCTCGTCCCACTCACAATTAGTGTTAGACGCGAACAAGGTGCAGAACTCCAGCGTAACCTTCTCCGCGCTCGGGAAGGGGCCTGTGAGCGTCGTTTTGCCTGCACAGCCGACGCGGCCCGCTCTCGTCCAGAGGTAGAACTGCTTCTCGAACTCCAGGGCCTGCAGCGCGATGAACTCGCTGTGGTTGTTGTGCACTCGAGCCTGCACACAGCACCGCCGCCCAAAGCACAGCCACAACAGCCAACGTAAGTCTCTTATTCAATCTACCAGCAGCGCCAGAGCCAGAAACACCTACTCGCGTGAGCATGGCGTCGTAGAAGCTCCCCGCATGCCTCAAGACCGTCGCGCGGCGCTGGTAGGCCTCGGGCAGGTACGGGTCGGGCTTGATGAGCTGCTGCTTGTCCTCGTCGTCCTCCGACTCGGTCTCGCTGCCGTGCAAGCAGCAGTTGGTCCTGCCGCCGTCGTTCTCGGCGTCGTCCGCTGCGTCTGCGTCTCGCTCGTCGTCGTCCGGCAGCTGCAGCTTGACGGCCTTGGCGCTGCGGCGCGACGTGACGCGCTTCTTGAGCGGCGGCGACAGCACCGGCAGCTGCGACGCGCCCAGCTGCGAGCGCGTGCTGGCAGCCACGCCCGAGCGCGCCGTGTGCACGCGCGGCGGGTGGACGCGGCGCGGGCGGGTGGGCGTGGCGGGCGCCGGCGACAGCGACGGGTACGGGAAGGGCGAGGAGCTCATGGCGGCGGCGGCGGGCGACGCCTTCTTGGCGGAGGCCGCGGACGCGCGGCGCTTCTTGGCCATCGGCGGCGGCTTGTGGGGCTCGGGGCGCGGCTGGAACTGAACTGGGGCTTCCTCCCTTCTTCGGCTCTGGCGGGTCTGCTGGTCCTCTGGGTCGGGTCGAAGGCGCCGCGGCACTTGAAGTTTGTATGGCTTCATACAGACACGAGGCGAACGGTTTTCAGAGGATCGGCGTTCTCGTGTGAAAGGACGGAGAAAGGGATGTGCAAAGCCCCGCTCGGCGAGGTGCGGGGACCCCGTGGGCGCCGGTATTTACGTGCGCTGTTGTACAAGGATGTACTGTGCCCGGATATGCAGGAGAGGGAGGCTGCATTTGGCGGGTCAATCACTTGGACTAGCATTGAAAGGCATCCCGACAAGCGGGCGGACGCCAGTTTTTTGGACGGACACGACACGAACACGCACGCGCACTGGATCGATTCGATCCCCGGATGGAGGAAGGATCCGGCGACGGCTGCGAGAAGGCGGTCTCGGCGAAGCACAGCAACGAGAGGAAGGGTGCGCAGACGACGAGTCCGGCGTGGACTTGGGCGGTGCCAGACGGCAAGTTGCCTTTCAACTTGCACAAGTCGCATGTTGAAGGCGAACTCAGATCTGATAACCGACCCGGCTTTCACACTTCAAGGCGCCACCATTGGATGAAAGTGGGAACTAGATTTAAGCCAATACCATTTCTGTATCAGGCCGTCCTTCGTGCAGCGTTGACGATAGGTAAGTCTGGGGCCGTAATGGCATGGAAACCATAGAGCTGCACCACATTGAGGCTACACGTGTACAACATGGAGTTTATACGTGGATCTAACAACGGCAAGGAGGTGTAAAGATGTTGAAGTTGTTGCTCTCTGTGTGCGGAATTTTATTGGCCAGAGATCCAAGCTTTTCAGCCAATGCTGTTCTGGTGTCACAGCGTCGAGGGATACTAGTGACCAGTAGCACATTTCATCACGAGGCGGACGACATGGCGGCGGTGGGGGCCGTCGTAGACGCCGTCTTCGGCTCGTACGACGTCAAAAACACCAAGCAGTGGCGCGACGAGGACCTGCTGTACCGCGAGCAGGAGAAGCAGTGGCGAGAGGACTCCATCCAGCGCGAGTACGAGTGGCGGCGCGCCGACCTGGAGCGCGAGCGCCGCGTGGTGAAGCTCGAGAACGAGAAGCGCATCATCGACGCGCGACACCGACAGCTCGCCACCATCTCGCAGATGTCGGCGCTGCTCGCGGGCTTCACCATGTCCACGATCGTGGAGGTGCAGATCGCGGAGTCGACCAGCCAGCCAGTGATGATCGCGTACGGCACCGTTTGCTGCCTCGAGGTCTGTCCGCTGCTTGGAAGAAATGTGACGAGGCGATGCGCTGCACACGCGGTGCCTCGCTTCGCTCTGGTTGAAGTGGTTGGCGTGCATAGACTGACGTGGTGGTGTTTGATGTTGCTCCTGTTGCTGTGCTGCAGTTTATAGTCATGTTGATGTGCATGCTGACGTGCACGGCGCTGCTGCTCGCGCTGACACGGTTTGTGACGCATACACTGGAGGGCGAGGTGCACGCACTGTCGTCCCTGGAGCTGGACGTCGTGTCGCCGTTCTACGGCTGGTGGCTCCGCAAGTGCGAGCGCGAGTGGATCATGGCCTACCACCTCTTCCGACTCGGGCTGTCCCTGTTCCTGGGGCAGGTGACGCTGCTCGGCTGGGCGGTCTTCGGCGAGTGGGTGGCTGCTGCCTCCTGCATGACGGCGCTGTGCGTGCTCGCGCTGGCCTACTTGGAGCTGCGCGTCGCCAGTCGGTGGAGATACCTCGTGCGGTTCCCGGAGCAACAGACGCCGGGATCGCCCACATCAAGGAGGCCGACAGTCGCGTCACCTCCAGCTCCCCCGCCTCATTCGCTGACGCCATAAACAAGTTCATTTCGAAGCGAGCGAGCGCGAGCAAGCAAGTGGTGCAGAGCGCGGGGATGCCCAACCTGTGGTGGGGATCTTGGCTGCATGCGCGACGCCCCGCCTCTGCGGCGTTCTGTGCCCATGCATTTTCTTGTGGTGTTTGCACAAACTCAAATCTGAAGTATGTGTTCTCGCAGGTACTTATCCATACAATTGCCAAGAGAATCGGTCTATGTCCGGTCTGTGGAAATTAATACAGCACAAGCTACGTCACTGCTTCAGCCGGTGAAGCGGCGGCCCAATCATTAAGCGAATAGCTCCGCGAACCGCAGGTAGAACTCTCTCTCTCTCTCGCGACGATGGCAGACAAGTTCGTGGTGCACAAGTTCGGCGGCACGTCCGTGGGCAGCGCCGACTGCTTCGCCAAGGTGGCGGACATCGTGTCGGCGCTGGAGGCCCCGCGCGTGGCCGTGGTGGTGTCAGCTATCGGCGGCAAGCCCAAGGTCACGGACCTGCTCATCTCGCTGCTGGAGCTGGCCAAGCAGCGGCGCACGGCAGAGTGCGAGGACATCCTGGCCACGCTGCGCAAGAAGCACCACGACGTGGTGAGCACGCTGCTGCCGCCCGAGGTGGGCGAGCCCATCGAGAAGGCCATCGAGCGCGACCTGCAGTCCGTCTCGGAGCTGCTGCGCTCCATCTCCATCATGCAGGCCTACAACGACAACGTGGTGGAGTTCATCTCCGGCCACGGCGAGATCTGGTCGGCCAAGATCCTCACGGCCGTGCTGAGCCAGAGAGTGCAGAGCGACGGCAAGAAGCACCACTTCCGCTTCGTGGACGCCCGTGATTTCCTCACGGTCGAGCCGGACAACGAGCACGGACCGGTGGTGCAGTACGACCTGTCCACGCAGAAGATGCAGGATATCCTCAAGAGCGGAGAGGACGGCGAGCTCACGCACTTGGTCGTCACGGGCTTCATCTGCAGTACGACCGAGGGCGTCATGACCACGCTCAAGCGCGACGGCAGTGACTTCACTGCTTCCATCTGTGGCCGCGTGCTGCACGCCAGCAGCGTGACGATTTGGACAGATGTGAGCGGTGTGCTGAGCGCCGACCCGCGCCGCGTGCCCGAGTCGCAGATTCTACCCGAGATCTCGTACCAGGAGGCTATGGAGCTGGCGTACTTCGGTGCGAAGGTGATCCACCCGAAGACCATGGCGCCTGCTATCGTGGAGGATATTCCTATCTACATTCGGAATACGTTTGAGCCGGAGCACCCAGGCACGAAGATTTCGCACCGCAAGAAGGTGGAGCTTAAGCGCACCTTGTCGAACGGCGCCCCCACGGCGCGCAACATCGTGAGCGGCTTCTCCACTGTGGACGACCTCGCGCTGTTCAACATCGAAGGCAGCGGCATGGTCGGCGTGCACGGCACGTCGTCACGGCTATTCAGCGCGCTGGACCGCGTCAAGGTGAACGTTGTCCTCATTGCCCAGGCCAGCTCGGAGCACTCGATCTGTTTCGCTGTGCCTATGGACTGTGCCGAGATCGCCAAGGACGTGATTAACGAGACGTTCTTCAAGGAGATCCACGTCGGGCACATCGACAAGGCCGAGTACATCGCGCCGATCAGTATCATTGCTGCTGTCGGCGATCAAATGAACCAGACCCCTGGCGTGTGCGCCCGCTTCTTCGGCGCTCTGGGCCGTGCCAAGATTAACGTGCTCGCCATCTCTCAGGGATCGTCGGAGCGCAACATTTCGGCTGTGGTGCGCTACGAGGACTCGGCCGCTGCACTGCGCGCCGTGCACTCGTCGTTCTTCCTATCGGACCAGACTCTTTCCATCGGTCTGATGGGCCTTGAGTTCGGTGAGGACGAGACTAACAGCATTGGTGTTGCTCTGCTTAAGCAATACCACCAGCAGCGCGAGTTTCTCAAGCAGCGTTTCAACGTTGACATTCGTGTGCGCGCTATCGGCACTCACATCACGTCGAAGATGCTGCTCGACTTCGAAGGCGACATTACGGAGGAGGCCCTGGCGGCGCGTAAGGACGAGTTCGTGCCTTTCGACAGGAATCAGTTCCTCGACCACGTGTGCGCCGACCACCTTCCGCACTGGCTCATCATCGATGTTTCCAACAGCTCGCACCACGTGAAGGACCTGTACCCTCAGTGGCTAGCCCGCAAGGTGCACGTCATGACGTCCAACATCAACGTCTCGTCGGCCTCGACGGAGCAGCATAACGCTATGCAGCAGTTGGCGATCGAGAACGAGCTCACGTACGACCCTGAGGCTACGCTTGCCATCGGTGTGCCCATTTTCAACACGATCCAGAACTTCATCCAGACCGGTGACGATATTCAGCGGGTAGAGTACTCGGGCAGCCGCTTCCTGCACGCCGTCTTCGACGCCGTGTTCGCTCTGCCTGAGCCTGCCAATGCTGATCTGGGAGCCATCATGAAGGATCTCATGGAGGAGTACAAGAACGAGTTCAGCGTGCGCGACATCGTGGACGATGTCATGGGCGTGCGTAGTGCCAAGAAGGCCATCATGATCGCGCGTGAGATGGGCTTCGACATTGATATGAAGGACGCCGACATCGAGAGCCCGTGGGAGGCGAGCGCTACGGTGGCGGGCAGCCAGGACGAGGTTGGCGCCTGGAGCTATGACTTCTTGCTAGAGCACCTGGTGAAGGCGAGCGAGCCATTGAAGCAGCAGATCGCCAAGGCGGCGGCTGACCCGAAGCAGGCACTGCGCCTGCGCCAGATGACGTACATCGACGCGATCTCTGGCAAGATCTCTGTGCGGGTGGAGGCCCTACCGCCGACGCACTCCTTTGCATCACTTAAGGGCCGTCAGGGTGGCTTTGCCTTCTACACGCTGCGGCATTCACTGCACCCCGTGGTGGTCACGGGCCCCATCGCGGACTGCTCGATCACGGCGGGCTCGCTCTTCGGCAGCACGCTGTTCTTGGCACGGAATTGCGGTGCGCGCGCCCACAACTGCGGCCACAAGCCGTGCAAGCCTTCACTAAATAAGAAGTAGGCAAGCGCAGAACCCCCAAATGGTATGCACATGAGCCGTTAGTACATAGAGAAACTCATAAACGTCAAGAAGTGCCATGTTCATCAGTTTGTAGCTCACTACTCGTATATGTGATCACGACGGAGAGGACACGGTGCTTCTGCTTCCTCGATAAATATTGGCGCCGCTGCGGCTACGGCAACGGCACACTCATCCGTCTGCCACTCTTCGAAGACTTGACCAGGTATCGCCAGCGACTGGCGATCCGCAAGTTGATGTACAGCAGTCCGCCCACACAGAGCACCGACATCAAGACGGCCGCGATCGTGGACCTGATGAACACGATCCAGCTCACGAGAGCGATCTCCACCAGGAAGAAGGACGCGCCGGCACGGAAGAGCTGGTAGGCCAGCAGCCACTCCTGCTCGCACTTGCCAATCCACCAGTCCGTGAAGGGCGACACGGAGTCCAGCTCGAGGTCCGAGAGCTGCCGCACCTCGCCGTCCAGCGTGTGCGTCACGAAGCGTGTCAGCGCCAGCAGCAGCAGCATGCAGGTCAAGGTGCACAGCAGCATGCACAGGAACTCGAGGCAGCCGACGGTCCCGTACACGATGAGCAGCGGATGACTCGTGTCGCTCTTGAGCGACTTGATCTCCTGGATGAACATGATGGCGAAGAAGGCCAGCATGGCCGACAGCTGCGAGACGGTCTGCAGCTGCTGGTGGCGCGCGTCGATCAGCCGCTTCTCCGACTCGAGCTTGGTCACGCGCCGCTCGCGCTGCAGGTCGGCGCGCCGCCACTCGCTCTCGCGGCGGAAGGCGTCCTCACGCCACTGCTTCTGCTGCTCGCGGTGCAGCAGGTCCTCGTCGCGCCACTGCTTGGAGTTCTTGACGTCGTACGAGCCGAAGACGGCGTCCACCACCGCCGACATGGCGAGCCCCTACGACGACTGTATCGCGATCGCGACGGAAGCGCAAGTACTGTTTTAGGAGCTAATTTCGACCAATGGGAGCGCCGCCGTGTTCAGAACTGACGAATCTACTGCTACAGTGTAGTACTGTAATAGATAGCGGACGAGGTGAGCTCTATCGTTCCTCGCGGCATTAGGCCGCATTAGCTCGCTCGGCAGCGTGGCGCGGCCAGCGCTCTCGGCGGGACGCAGTATCCGCTATGTCAGGTCGCCGTACCGCGGCATGCGCGACGAGTCGATTGCAGCACTTGCGGTGCTTCGCATAGTTGTCTGTTTGGCCGCTGGCCACCGCGCTGGACAGTTAAGTGAGCAGCTCGCGGGCTGCGTATTGTCAAGGCCGGCCGCACCACGTGCACGCTGGCTGCGGCGAAACAGTCCATTCTGGACATGCCGTGTCGGGAAGAGGGCCCCCGCCCCGAGTCGCAGAGAGGGTTGCGGCCGCGTTTCGAGATCGTCTAGTGGTGGTTGTGCCGCCGCTTGAAAATTTGAGCCCCGCACACGCGCAGCGGATTGTCTGCGCGAGCGCAGCTTTCGCTCCACCAAAATCGCAGGACGGTATCTAGTGTTGCAGCGTTCCGCAGAGGGAACGCTTGATATCTGTACACTTCAACGCGGACGGGCCCGTTCGTTTACAGGCCTGGTATCCAGGATATGCGGATTTTCCCGCCGCAATTCGAACAGAGAACGCTGCAGTGAAGCCAAATGCTCGGTCCAAAATGAAGTTCGGCGCTGCTTGGAGCGCAAGCAATCCAGCTCGATCTTCAGCTTTGGGCCGGCTGCGGCGCGATCCTCAGCTTTGCGAGTGAAGTTTACACCACGTCACAACGACGGCCTCGACGTTGCTGGATTGGAAATCCGCTGATCACGACGCCGAACGTATCAGCGAACGCCGCCTCGCTCTATGGGCCTCGCCGCGGCGCGCGACCACATCCAAAAGGCAAAGGCGGGCAGGAAGGAAGCGCACCGCCGGCCTACGCTTTGCACCATTGACTGCAGCACTAATTTCCTGCTTGACTCACATGTGAGATTCGGGTAGGGCAATGCCTAATACGCTCTCTCTGAAACCATCACCACGTGTTTCCGGGGCGCCTGCGGTAGGATCAGGGGCGGAGAACGGGGCCGGGCGCCTTCGCAGCAGCGCGCATGTACAGTGTGGGGCCCACCCTCGTCCTGCGCTATTCTCGGCGGCCTAGATAGATAGAGGCCGTCATCTCGCCGGCCTGGTGCGAGGCCGATTGTCTGTTGGCGGTTGGGGGGTCTTTGCTGCTGTTTGCACGCATAGTGAAACCAAGTCACGATGCGACGCGGTAGGGCTCGGTTGAAGTCAGCAAGAGTGACGGTCGCCGGTGCAACTCTCCACCTGTTACTGCCTCAACGGCTTGCACCCGGCGACACCCTGTCACTACCGAATCTGCGCGCTAGGGCTCAGGTCGGTTGACGCAGCCAATCAGCACGAAGGCTCTGAGCCATTCCAGGCATCACCACTCGATAGCGGCATGGCGCACGGCAGGGTCTCGCGCGCGGTGGCGCGGCTGCTGCGCCCGTTCCACCGCCACCAGCGCAAGGACGAGCAGTCGCCGCCGACCAAGCAGCAGCAGCGCGGCTCCATGTCGTCCACCGCCACGTCGTCCACCTGCTCCACGACGTCCTCGCGCAGCAGCGCCGGCGGCGCCTTCCGCGGCTCTTCGGGTTCGCGCGCCTTCACGCTCAAGACCGACGGCGACGGCATCCCGCACAGCGTCATGATGCCGCCCGCACTCTTCCGGCAGCTGCGCGCGCTCACGGAGCAGGCGGCGGCGCTGAGCTCCGGCGAGCAGCTCCGCGCGAGCCACAAGGGCTTCGACCCGTCGCTCTCCACTGCGTCTCGGACCACGCTTCGATGGAGAGGCGACTTCAGCACCAAGACGCTGGACAAACTGGTCGTCATCCTCACGGAAGACGACGCGGACGGCTTCACCAGCTCCATCGGAAGACGATCGGCCAAGCCGGTATCGCTCGACACCGCGGCCAAGGCGATGCTCCAGCTGTGGACGGACTGCATGCAGATCCTGGACGTGCTGGCGGACGGCGCCACGCCCGAACCGTCGCTGAGGCACACGGTCGCCCATTCGCGGGACCTCGCGGTCGCTGCTGCGGCGGAGAAGCGCCGCCAGCTGGAACAAGCGGCGTTGACGCTGCTGGCCCTTGTCATCAGGAGGCAGGAATTTGATGCGTTGCTCGTGGCGGTGGGTCACGGCGGCTGCAAGAGCCACAAGCCCACGGAGGAGGCAAGACACGGCAAGGGGCGACTGTCGAGACGGCTGTCCCGCACCTCACGCAGGTCGCGAAGCGTTTCCACGACCGCTAACAGTGGAAATCGTTCGTCACTTTCGGCAAAGCCGACACGCCACTCGAAGAAAAGCAAGCGCGCCGGGCAAGACCGCAAGCTCTGCGACCTGGTTCACAGGCTTTTGGAGCTGCACCAATCGACACTGCAGTATGCTTTCGAGACGGTGCATGGACCGATTGATTCCAGTGACAGCAACGCAGAATTCAACTCGTTTGACCCGCACCAAGAGCTGCTGGCGGCGCTGGTAGCAACGAGTTACATGCGTGTGCCGAGACTGCGTTGCCACATGCTTGACAGTCTGAGCGATCTGACGCCGGCGGCCTCATTCACCAGCTCGAGGTCGGTGTCGCTCACGTTCATGAGCTCGCGAACTCGCGGCAAATCCTTTCTTGACGACAAGCTGCGGTTGACGCCCTACAACTGGCACCTCAGCATGTACCCTCAGTGTCAGAACTTGCTGACAACCGTGAACCGGGAGGATCGTTGGGCTTCCTCAGTGCAATTGCTGCAACAGCTGATGGCCGACACGGACGGCTGCATGCTGGTTCTCGCCCAGATCTTTAAACAACTCACGGGTCAGCAAGTCTTCGGACGCACTGACTGGAAGAATATCCCCGGTGCGGACATCCTAAAGGACGCGACCCTGGAGATCACTAAAAGTTTGTTCCAGACAGAGCTCCAGCAACGCGAGCCCAAGTGGCAAGACACTGTCGAGGAAAAGGTTGGCAATGACACTGCGTCCGCAAGTGAAAAGGAACCTCAGCCGTTCCGTGACTCCTTTTCATTGATGGACGGAAGCCTGGAGGAAATTGACACGCCGACCGCATACTTCGCTGTCCAGGTGACAGCAATGATGAACGAAAACGCCGGGTTCATTCACGAGTACTTGATGACGATCCTACGAGCCACCAACTACATGCTGCCGCATCATGTCATCCTTTGCCTGCAGTACATGGAGAAGCTGATGTTGGAGTTCCCGGCTTTCTTCGTGAATGAGGCACCAGCACAGGACTTCCTGGTTCTGGCCAACATGGACACGTCCAACCCCCGCAACCAGCCGCAGAAGGAGCACTCGTGCGCTGATGTGGACACTCTTCGCTACGTATTTTCGTGTTTGCTGGACTCGGAGCATTTCGAGATTCTCAAGGCGACGGAGCTGTTCCTGCTCAAAAACTTTATGGGCTTTTCAGTCTCGCTGCAGCTACAGCTCACGGATCTGTTTGCAGCGCACGTTAAGAGACTTTTCTTGCACTGGAACCGCGACGTGCGCTACTGCTACTACCACATCCTGCTGTACTTGACGTATCCTGGCAACCGCCTGGTACTTGGAGCCCGATCGGACGAGGCTCTCATGGGTGCTGAAGCAGCTCGGCTGTTCGAGATCCCAGGACTTGTGCGCTCGGGCGGCACCGCAAGCTGGGATGCATTCGACGTCCCGCTTCACCAGATTGTCACGCGCTACACTCAAATGACAAAGCGTCGGCCGCGCGCTCGGCAATCAAAATGCTGGGTCGATGCTGTGCCTTGGACTATCGTGCAACGCTCAGTCACCGAGTACAAGACCCACGTGAAGACCTACTTCGCCTACGCGCAGCAGATATCGATGCATCAGCGCGTACCCACCCCCGTCTTCTCTGTGAAAAACGGAGAGGACGCCCCCTCTCCTGCCCCTGCCGACCGTCCTCGACAAGCGGCAGTACTAGCCTGAATATAGGATAGAATCGTACGGCATGTGCACCATGTTTTAAGCAATGCAAGCAAGTATCATTATTCAACCACGAATTCATGCAAAGTGGCATACTGAATAGGCAAGTTGCCTTTCGGTAGTCGTACGACGATGCCAAAACCCACCAATCAACGACAGCCGCTCATCACTTCGACCGTTACAATGCGCTCGACGGCGACCATGTTGCTGCGGCGGACTGCGCGTGCGTTCTCGACCACCTCGGCCGGCCGCCGCGTGCTGTGCTCGCTGCAGCAGCTGCGGGACCTCGAGGGCAAAGGACTCAAGTTCCCTCTGCACGCAGCAGAGCCGAAGGAAGCAGAGCCGAAGACCGACGCCGAGACGAACGCAAAGCTTCGACGCCGTCGAGACCTGATGGCCACTGGCTTCGTGTTTCTCCACGAGAAGACGCAGCAGCCTCGAGCGTTCATCAACAGGTGCTCTATGGACTTCGATAGAGCGATGCCAAGACCCTGTTGACGCTCTGTTGTCTATGATAGATGCCCACACGCGCTGCTGGAACTGGATTTTGACGACAGCGACTTCTTCTGCGAAGGCTTCATCCACTGCAAAGCCCACGCCGCGTTCTTTGACCCAGATACAGGCATTTGCCTGCAAGGCCCTATTTCCTCGCGTAAAGCTCTGAGGGTGAGTGGTTGTCGGTCAGCTTGGCGACTGATATGTACCTGAGTTCAAGACCTTACCTATCATTATCCGTGCGCGATTTTCGCGGTTGCAGGGCCTGGATGAACTTCGAGTGGAGATTGACGGTGACGTCGTCGTGCTGCTCGCTGGGCAGTCCAAGGAGAGGTTCACCTCGATGCCTTCTTACGACAGCCTGGAGCCGGAGGCGTACAAGCGTGAGAAACAGCGAGAGCTTGCGGAAGCTCTTTCGAATCGGTCGGAAATGTCGGAGATTGAAGAGATGCAGCAACGGTTGCACGAGAAGACCATGGCTCGGATGAAGCAATTCGAGCAGAGACAGAAGGAGGCATTTCGCAATGCGGAGAAGTAGAGGACGTACCGAATGCAACTACTAGCAGATCGATCAATTCGTCAACGGAGCGGAGAAGACATTAGCGATGTTAACTGTGATGCAGCCGCATTTGATGCTTCCGAATTGTCTGCTTGTGGTGGGTTGGAGCGTCAGGTTACAGTTACTGTAGTACTGCACACGCAGGATTTGCGATTCGAGCAGTAAACGCACGCGCTCCGATTGTGCCGTTTCAACTTTAGCTGAAGCTATCAATCTGGTTAGGCTGCACCCACGATTTGAAAAGCGGCATAGATACTCGGTGCACCAAAGACAGCGGTCGCAAACGCACGTGTCTTCGGGCGGCTGCACGTTTGAACCGAAGGCTGCTTGGACTGGGGAGACGCGGCTCGAAGCAGAAACAGCAGATCCCGGCTGCAAATCGAGGTGCCGACAACGCGCTGCGTGTCTAGGCAACACTGAAGCCCAAGCAGCGTTCACCACAGCCCAAGCAGACCGCGTGCAAGGCAACTTCAACCGCGCTATGCCGCGCGGAGCAAAAGACACGGCCGCAAGCTCCTCGAATCGCGTCGGATCTGCAGAATGTCCCCATGGGGGACGCTCATGCAGCCAGCGCCGCGCACCTAAATATGCGTGCTCCTGCAGCTAGAGCACGGCTTGGTATGCGATGAGGCTGTTGATGTCCGACTAATACTGTAGCCCCAAGCCAAAGCCAAAGCGTTGCGGTGATTTGCGCTAAAACAAGTGCACGCGCTTGCACGACACGCTTCCGTCTTCAAGTTGCTCTCCAACTCAATCGGCGGACACTGGAGGGGCAACAAAGTCCTGGTTGAAGTCGTCCCCTGCTACTTTCGCACTTTACAGCATGAGTTTCGATCCCACGCACGCAGACAATTTGACCTCGCGCCATTATACTGTTGCGGGCATTGGGCCCGGTTGCAGTTGGAGCTCCCGGCGGTGTGCCCCACGCTTTGCCTCGCCGGGGCCAGCCAAGCAAGTCTGCGCGCATGATGTGCAAATTGCAATTCAGCGGATTTGTCTGTCTCTGCTAGCCTTCCGCTGCTGCGACCGACCTGGCGGGCAAACGAGCGCCGCTGCTGCGCCCGTCCCGACGACGAGTCCGTGCAACCAATCAGCGGTGTTTACGAAAAAGACGGGAGCAGCAGTGCGTCCTGCTTCAACCTGTGTACGAACTGTGTGTAGCATACGTCGGCGTGTCAACGCTCCAAAATCTTTCACTCCAGCAGCTACTGTAGCGGACTGGGGCCACGCACGCCGTCCGTTGCTGGCCATTCTCACTCTTCCCTCCTCCAGCAGAGATCTCCCTCCAGTAGACAGCCATGGTAGCCATCGCGAACGACAAGAAGGCCAGCACCGGCGGCGTCGTGGCCGCGCGCCTGCTGGGCTCCACGTGCTCGGGCCTGTGCGAGCTCATGATCTTCCACCCGGTGGACACCATCGCCAAGCGCCTCATGACCAACAAGGAGCCCGTGCGTGCCCGCACTGCCCCCCGCTAAGTGGTAGACACGACAACTAACTAACCTCCTCGTTCCTCGCTGGCTGCAGATGCACGGCATGGCCGGCCTGAACAAGGTCATCTTCCGCGACGCGTACGAGAAGCCCGTGTTCGCGCGCTACCGCTCGCTGTTCCCCGGCCTGGGCTTCGCCGCCGGCTACAAGGTGTCGCAGCGCATCTACAAGTTCGGCGGCCAGCCCGTGGTCAAGGACTACATGACCAAGAACCACGCCTCCTTCTTCGAGCACACGTTCGGCGAGCGCAACGCCAAGACCATGATGCACGCCACGGCCGGCAGCCTCATCGGCATCGGCGAGATCGCGCTGCTGCCGCTGGACGTGCTCAAGATCCGCGCGCAGACCAACCCGGCCGCCATCGCCGGCAAGGGCGTGGCCCACATCTTCAAGACGGAGGGCTTCGCCCTGTACCGTGGCTGGGGCTGGACGGCTGCGCGTAACGCGCCCGGCTCGTTCGCGCTGTTCGGCGGCTCGGCGCTGGCCAAGGAGTACATCTTCCAGCTCGAGGACTACAACAGCGCCACCTTCTTCCAGAACTTCGTGGCCTCCATCTCGGGCGCCTCCGCTAGTATCATCGGTACGTTCTCCTTGCCGTCCTTTGCCTTGTTGTGGAGCTTTTTGCTGACATTTTTCGTGGTCGACGATGTGGGAATGCAGTGGCGCAGCCGCTTGACGTGATCAAGACGCGCATCCAGTCGCGTCCGTTCGACTCGCCCGAGAGCGGCATGACGGTCGTGCGCAACCTGCTGAAGACCGAGGGCCCCGGTGCGCTGTTCAAGGGCCTGATCCCCAAGCTGTCGGTGGTCGGTCCCAAGCTCGTGTTCTCGTTCGCCGTGGCACAGCACCTGATTGCGTACTTCGAGAAGTCCTTCGCCTAGACTGTGACCATCGAAACTGCACCGCCACCGTGTGCAGTGGTGATGCCACTAAGCGGGCGATAGAGGGAGGAGAGGAGATGACTCAGCTCATGTTGAAGTGCGAGCTGACCGTCTGCGTACACCTTCGTTCTGCATCAAGTTCGTGACCATTTTATAAAGACTCGCTGTTTGTTTTACTACTGGTGTTCTCGCTGTACGTTTGCAATTGGCTTTAGTGGGGTTTGAAGCTGCTTGTCAGTGAGGTATATTGACACTTACTTCAAAACAATGCTCAGCATTGTGCGGGCCACGACGAGCGTGACGCCACCTGCAGCAGCAACAATCGCGAGCAGCGCGAACGCAAGTTTCCACTTCCAAAGTCGTCGAGGCTGCTGTGCGAAGGCGTGTTGCGGGAAGTGGAGCTGCAGCACTGACGCCAGCGACTCGTTTCTTCCGACCGGACGGCCATCAGGACGCTCCACACTCGTGGTCTCGAGCAGAAACTGAGCGCGCAGCCCATAGTGATCGGACAAGTGTGTGATCGGCAACTGGGGCTGGCGGCGACGAAGCCGGCGTTGGGCATGCTCGCTCTCCCCACTGTAGTCTTCGGCCTTGTTGTCCTCAGTGAGCTCGTCCACTTTGCAATGATCCACCATCGTTTCCGTATCCACTACGGTAACGCGGAAGCGTGGCACCGTTACTGATTCCAGGTTTGCGCGGTCTTCGTAGCTCTCTGTGTCTCCGTTAGTACTGTCAGTACTAGTACTTGTGCTAGGAGGTGAGGCTGTCGAGGCTGGTGCTTGATCGCTAACGCCCGGAAAGAAGAACATGTAGTCGATGCATTTGCCGTCCTTCTCAGGTGAAAGCGGGTCCATCTTGTGCACAAGCGAGGAGTGACCGTCACCGTTCGTGATCGGGTGAAGCTCGTCGCCCAGTTTAGTAGAATCACAACGCTTCATAAGGTCGATGATCAAGGGACCCGCTTTGCTTTCCGCATCAACGGCCTTGCCTGCTTCACGCGCAACGTTCAACCTCGCCTCCCGCACGACACGCTCAAAGTCCGCCACAAGTTGCTGGTACACGTTACTCTCCCGACACCGAGTGGATATCGCCACGCCAGATAGCGTGTCATGCACGAGGTTATGTCGTGCATCCAGGTTGAAATCGCCCGTGATGAGGACGGGGACGCCCGGGTCGTCTCGGATCGTTCTGGCGATGAAGCGGTGCATCTCCTGAAGCTGGGCAAGTCGAATGCTATACTCCTTGCGGTTGTCACCCGCTTGGGTGTGCGTGGTAAACACATGCAGTGAGTCGGACAGGTCCGGCGATAGCTGGATGCGAGCGTAGAGCACGCCCTTGGCGCAGATTCCGTCGCTGCCGGAGCCCTGCGAGTACGCGAGTTGGTCGCGTTCGACGATCGGGTAGCGGCTGAGGATGAGCAGTCCGCCGTCAATGAGGCGGGAGTCCAGCAGTTGCGGCCACACCGAGCCGCAATGGTACCGGAAGCCCATGGCGTAGGCCTCGCGCACGAACCGCTTCTGCCTCGGACCCGCCTCGAACATCTCCTGCAGGATCACCACGTCGAACTTGGCGATCTTCCGGAGCAGCAGCGCCACCCGCAGGTCTTTGTGGTCGCCGGACTTGAACCATTGGCCGCTGTGGATGCCCTCGGGGCGGCAGAAAATCTGTCCGAAGAATGTATCAATCAGTATCCGTCTGATCGGGCTCTCGAGACTTCAAGTAGCGCTGCGCACACGTACGTTCATGCTGAGCACGGCGAGACGCTCCTGCACCTTCGCCATGGCCCTCTAGTCGATGAAATCAACGGGAACGGGGAGAGATTCGCGCGCTGGAGCTCTGCACGCGTGGAGATTCGGGCGTCCCGGGAGATTCCTGCGACCGCCGACGAATTGAAGACTGGTGCCGTTTCTGCAGCACCGGGCTCAGCCGTTACTCGGGCCGATTTGCGGCTGCGTATTGGCTGAAAGTCAATTTTAAATTCCCGCATTGGCTAAAACTCCTCACGGGCCTCAGCAGGTACGTGGCACGCGGTCTCACATGCAGCATTGGCGTCAATGGGGACCAGCACATCCAGTTGCCGCTGCAATGAGGCCAGCGTGCGCTGTGCCTCTCGGACTTGAGCCTCGCGTGTCTCGGCGAGCGCGCAATACTTGGCCACGAAGGACAATTCCTGCCGCTTGGCGGTGATGTCGGCGCGCAGCTCCTTTTGGCGCTGGGTCAGCTGCGCCTCCGTGAACTTGAGCTGCCCGGCGATGGCATTCACTGCGTGCATCTGCTCGCTTTGCTCGCGGATGAACTCCGCCGTCTCCAGCTCCTCCTTGGCCTCGAACGCTTCGACGGCCTCGGGCGTGCTGAGCGTCTCCGATCCTAGCCGACAGACAGACGAGGTCGCGAACGAAACTTCGGTGAGAGGCGAGCAGGATCTGCAACCAGCACAACAAGACGCACAGCTTACCGATGGCGGTCATTTCCTGGAGCACCGCGTCGATGTGGCGCTGTCGTGCGGTTTCCTGGTTGCATATCGCAGCTTTCTCGGCCAGGACAACGCGGAGGACATGAGGCTGAACGTCGTCTTCCCACGACAGGTTCGAATCGCCGCTCTCGCTATTCGGCAGCTCGGGTTCATCCATGTTGAAGTGTGCTGTCGTCATGACCGCCTCCGCGTCAACGCATATCCCCACCCCATGCCTCGCGCCGTCGTGCCACTGGCCAATGTACTTGTCCCCGAGCGTGCCCACGTAAATGCCATACCCACTCGCCACACCGTCATAGAATTCCCCGGAGTATGCTGTCCCATTGGCCTGCATCTCCACACCAGCCCCGTGCTTCTTGCCACCCTCCATAGCACCGGAGTACGTGGCCCCAAAGACTGAAAGGAGGACTCCCGTGCCGTCGGGAACACCGTCTGCAGCTGCAACGTTAGCCTGACATCTATACAAACCGTGGGCAGGCAAGCACGCACCGTCATTGACCTCTCCGTGGTACGTCGACCGATCGGCCAGCGTCACCGTCGCCACCTTCACAAGTGTCGGTGTCGACTCTTGAGCTTGGGCGTCACCCTCTCCACTATGCTCGGTGGGGGCTTTACTGCCACGACTAGCCACACTCGACCCCGGCCTGCTTCGGTTGCTGCGGACGGAAGCAACAGCTTCACTTGCCACGGCGGACGTCGGCATGTTGCCTTTTGGCCTCGTACGTCCCTTCGTGGTCACCCTACTCTATCTATGGGGCTCGCCACCACTTCAACTTGCTGGTCATGAATGATACGCCATTGGGGCCGAGTTGCCTGTCAAAAGCAAATAAGAAACCCAAGCACCAAAAGGAAAAGGCGAACAGCACGGGAGATGGCGAATATGAAGCCCGCGCGCTCGCGATCTGGGTACGTAGCAGCACTGGAAGGAAGCAGGCTTGCTCGTGAGATTCCGCACGTTGCCACCGCGTTGACGCGGGTTTCCTCCGACGTCTGTGGGCTCCGATATCTCTGCTGTAACTTTAGAGACTTTGGTGGCTGTGACTGCGGCAGATCCGACGAAGACGACGCCTTCGGGTGGCAATTGTACCACGACCGGCAGCGCAACTTGGTCTACTACCTGCACAGCTACACCGGAGAAGTGCGGTGGCCTCGCCCGGAGACGGTAGGCTTCGTCATGCACGGACTCAAGCCACTGCCCGCACATGCTGCTGCTGGAGCCGGCATGGACCCTAGCGTCGTCAACCCGGACATTTGGAGTCCGTACTACCCGCACGTGGTCATGCTGCCCTCTGGGCTCATGCAGGTGCACCCTGGCCCCGGGTCGGAGAGCCAAGGCGCGACGGAGATGTGGTGCGGGTACAATCGCTTCCCTCTCGCGAACTTCGGGGCTGTTACAGGAAGCGGGGGCTTTGCTGAGCAGCACGGAGCTGCAGGACTCAGCAACCCGACGATGATGCCTTCAGGGCCGAGAACGCTGCCGCCAACGTGGGAGGAATCGCGTAGCGGCTCGCCGTTCTTGCCTCCCTACCCGGTGACCATTCTCGGCCGCGACAGCGCCGAGGACAAGCAGCAGAGCGTACTTAGGTCTCCTCTTCGCCGACTCGATGAGCACTTCCACACGCCTGAGATCGATGCCCCGCGCAGCTACCAGCGCTTACAGAGTGGCGAGATGGGACGCGTGCAAGCGTCAATGGACTGGTCGATGCTCATTCACCGAAACACCAGCACCGGGACGCCCGCGCCAGCTCCCGACCGCAAGCAACCAGGTGAGTGACCACTCTTGTGCGTGAACACCCACTGGACCTACTTCTCATCGCCTCTGTTACACTTGCAGCTTATCCAAAGGGATACCCTGCGCCGAACCCGGAGAAGAAGGAGCACAACCGCAAGGGATACCTGCTTCGCCAGGCTCGCAAGATGATGCGAGACAGCGGCAGCACTGCGACCACCACAGCCAGTGCACCATCAACTGCAGTCGCCAAGCAGCGCAGGACACAGGAAGTTCCATCAGCCGCCAAGTCGGGACCGAAAACGCTGATCCAAGCGGAGAAAAAGCAAGATATCTTCACCCCGTACGGAGACTACGAGGCCATTTCACCGCTGCACTGCTAGAAGCGCGACAGTTTTTCCACCAAGTGAGAACGACTCTATTTACCCTCAGGAGAAGGCCGCGCACGGCGATTCCAGCCATCGCCAAGAGCGTCGACGAGGCCAGTCGACCTGATAATGAATTGAAGTGAGACCATACGCACTTAAACCGCACTTAGCATTCAGTTTAGCGGTAATGCTGCGAAGAGCTCTTGCGACGTGCGGTCCTCGGTACTGACGCGCTGTTGGCGGGTCCTGCGTGCAACGGACGAGCTGCAACTCACTGGTGCGCCGATGTGTTTACGTCGCTGTGTGCTATCGCAGCGTGTGCCGCTTGGCGGCGGTGCAGACGCGGGAGAAAATCACTGTTCCGGCGGCGGGCGGCGCAGTGCGACGTCGCCGTCTCAAACCCAAGCTGCCCAAGGACAAGTGAGTCGCTGGCTGGAGGCTGCGAAGAGCTTGTAGGACCGGGATACAATGGGAAGGTGCTAAAAGCATGGGCGGGTCTGTGCTGCAACAGGTTCACGGCACTGTCGACGGACTTCCTGGACCGCGTGCAGACTGCGATGGAGCCACTCCACCCGCCAGTAAACGAGGAGTTCCAGCTTGAACGTGATGGCAGTGCGTGCTCTGACTACTCTTCACTCTGCTGCACCTTCACGGGCTGCATTGGTGTTGGAAACTCCGTGCTGACGTTCAAGCCTGTTGTGTTTTGTCCGACCACCGGAATAGACGCCGAGCTTGTCATTCGCACCAGCGACAAGGAGTTCGTGATCAAGGTGCTGTCTCCGAAGCAGCAGATCGAGTTCACGTCCCCGGTGAGTGGGTTTGTGGGCATATTATTGTTCGAGAGTCTACTTACCAGGCCCTGTTGACACGGTTGCAGGTGTCAGGTTTGCGTACGTACCAATGGAACGCGATGACTAAGAGATGGGAGGACGAGGTGGGACAGTCCTCCAGCAAGAGTGTCTTGGTGCTGGACGCTAGACTTACCAGTGATTTGTTGTTTAGACCGACTCGCACGACATTGAAGGACTCCTCACCCGCGACTTGATGCGATTCTGCGCGGGGATCCCGCTCTTTTAGACAATGTGCCATCACAGCGAAGGCATCGACGCCGATGGCACCTCTACCACTACCATGAGGCCGCTAAACACCAAATTTACGCTACTGTAGACAACACCGGGCTTGAGTGAAGACGTTCTACTTTACGGGTGCCCACGCACTAGGCATTCCCATCCTTTGAATTTTTGTCATGTTGTACTGCATGAGCCTTGCTTTCTGTGTTCGCTGGAAACCTGAGCCTATTACTCCAGCGTCTTCAGTAAGCGGAACAGCCCAGCTGCTTCGCGAATACGACTAAACTCGATACAAAAAGCCTGAACCTCGATGATCAAGTCCTGTACCAAGCGAAGCACAGAAAACAAGATGAGTAAGCGACCACGAGTACTCGGTAGCGTAAAGTCACAGCGACCAATTGCAGAACGTACCTGCACGTTAATGATCTTGTTACGGATCAGCGACTGCAGGAAAACGCACACGAGACGCACAAGGCGGTTCTGCATGTACTTGTCCTTGATGTTCTCGCACGAGGAAATGCAGTTGGAAATGTACAGGTGGATGAACTCCGTGGGCAAGTCAACTGCCGTTGTCAAGCGATTCACGACCTCCATCGAGTGTAGTGACATATCCATGTTCACCAGCGCGGACAGGTATTCTGTGATCTGGTTGGATGACATGAGCTTCAGCAGGCAATCGATGGCCAGCATGGGGTTGTTTTCCACTAGATCGGGCAACCGCTGGGGCGTTAGCGAGCAGTGATACACGAGCTTCGGATCCGCTTCAAGCTCTGCGAGCACCTTCTGCTGCAGTGACGGCACTAGTGGTTTCTGAAATGCACGCAGCATCAGCTCGCGCAAGGCGATACCGTGTGTCGAGTCCAGCATCGTCGAGTCCCACAACACCGTGGGGCAGTAGTCCGGGTTCAACCAAATCAACTCGGTCATATCTGGCTCTAGAATCGGTGGAGGGAGGCGCATAAACGTCGGCTCAAAACTCAACAACGACAGCGATCCCGTGGACGACGCGCTCGCGGCAGAACTGGAAGTAGCAGCAGGCGTACTCGAAGAAGCCTCGGCGTCGCTGAGCAAGCTCATCTCCTCGAGCGAAAGGGCTTCAAAGCACGGCAGGTTGAGCGAGCTGACTTCGTTGGGAGGTACCTGCAAGTTCGCGCCATTGTTCACGTGCTCCTGCAGATCGAACTCCGTGTCTGTCACGACATTGCGAATGCCTGCTGCACGGAACTGCGGCACGGACGGTGTGCGCTCCAAGTAGCTGTTTCGCATCGCCTCCACATCGAACTGGACCGGCTGCGACGGGTTCGCCCGAAACTCCGCCATCAACTGCTTGGCCGTCTTCTTGCTCGACTTCAAGAAGTCATCAACAGCAAATAAAAAAAACTATCAGCACCCGCTTCTCTTCCCTAAATGATAACAAGAAAATATCCAGCTGCACGTACATCGCGTGTGGCGCCGGTAGCCGACAGCAGGTGCACGATGAACTTCTTCTCGCACAGGTCGCTGCCCTTCTCCAGCGCGTCCAGGAACACTGGCAGGAACGGGTTGGTCGTCGCGCCCTCATTGCGGTACAGGTCGCTCAAGATCGAGAAGCCCACGACGCGCTGCCGGCACAAGAGAAAAAGAAAAATAACCACCACAACAACAACAATATCAGCCTCTCGACCACATTGCAGTAGTCGGCAGCAGCAGCAGAGCCGCCGCACCTGGGAGCTCGTGAGCAGGTTGTCCTGCAGCAGGATGCAGATGGTGCAGCCCACTTTGAAGTGGTCGTTCTTGGTGAAGGTGCGCAGGAACACGCTGGCCACCTGCTCCAGCGGCTTGTCGTCCTCCTGCAGCGGCGGCAACAGCAGCACACGAACACAGCCAGCGTCAGTCTCCATCACTGCAGAGCTCGCAGGCGTCCGCCGCTTCCATCGCAGCCTCAGCGCAGTCGCAGGATACGCCGAGCGGGCTGCAGCAGACGCGGGGGCGGGGGCTGCGCGTCCTGCGGCCGGCGGGAACGCACATTGAGGATGGCCAGCAGCGGCCGCAGCTCTCGGATCTCGAGCATCGGCGGCGGGGGAGGAGGGGGCGGGGTCGGGGACAAGGACGCTTCTCTCTTAGTGCGTGCGTGCTTTGGTGCTGGCTGGGCCTTGTAATGGGAGGAGGCGGCGGAGGCGAACTTAAGGCGCACCTAGCAATCCCCGCGCGAGTGACACCAACATTTGGGGTACACCTGCTGGATCGATGGTGGACTCTGCTGCTGCTGCTGCTGTGCTGGCCCGCGTGCGGCCGTCGTGCGCCGCGCTGGTGGCGCGCGAGTCTGCGTCCGTGCGCGTGGTCGCGGACAAGGTGCAGGCCTTCGTGGAGCAGCTGGACGCGCGCGAGTTCGCGCAGCTCGCGGAGCCCATGAACTTCCCGCTCAACTTCCGCTCGCAGCAGGACGAGCTCAACTTCCTCAGTGCGTGCAGGCAGCAGGTTCTCGTGCAGTGGGTGGGAGGGTCCGGCTGACGTGTTGCGTGCTGCTGCTGCTGCGGGACAGCGCTGTACGCGCTGCTGAACTTCGGCAGCGGATTCCGCAAGGACCTGCACAAGTACGCGGATCGCGGCGCCCACGATACCATCGTGAGTGGAGCTGTCTGTGTTGGGGCAGTGGGCGACGGCCTGATCAGCTTGTTTATTGTGTATGTTGTGGGTGATGCCGTGGTGCAGGTGTTCGGGTTGATCGGCATGTACATTTCGGTGCCCAAGCTGGATGCGCAGTTCATGAAAGGCTTGAGCATCGACCTGGTGGCGTCGTACTTCAGCATCCCGCTGGAGAAGGACGAGGAGGTGTCCCCGGGAATCTACATGGCCAAACCGGTATGGCGGTCGAGCTGAGAGATTTGAGGATGCTGCTTTGAGGACTAACGTGTTGGTGGTGATGCGCTGTTTTGTTTGTCGCGTGTTGTTAAACATGATTCAGGGCCCATTGAAGCCGCTGGCTGTGATGCTTCAACAGGTGAGCGAGACCACCGTGGCGAGAACCTTAGCACGTGAGATTCATTTTGTCATGGTATTTTTTGCTATAGATCCTGAACGAGTGCGGGCAGAAGCTGCTGGACCTGAAGATGGACGATTTCGGTGCGTTTGTCTTGGCTAACCTTTCACCGAAAAGTGGCGGCGACCTGGAGGAAAAGGAGGCTACCGGTCCTAGCGCCAATGCCTCGTACCTCGTCGATCGGTTCGTGGTTACGTTCCCGGGCTTCGACGATCACTACGAGTTCGACGGCGAGAAGGTGTACCTGCTCAAGCGTGCGCAACTGGCCGTCGCGTGCATTCACCGTCGGTTCAAGGTAAGCCTACGCTGTTCCCTGTATCTGCATATTGGTGCACTGCAACCTGACCGGTGCGCGATGTTGCACGGCAGGACTCCGAACCGAAGCTGACGTTCGCAGACATCAACGAGCTCACGGCTTTCAGCGACAACGTACGATCCATTATCCGCTCTTGAGTGAGGTGACACCCTGTTCGTCGCTGATGTGGGTCCTTGTGCAGGTGTTACCGTGTGTGCTGCACGCACTGGGTGTTCTGGAGGTACGAGCCATCTTTGCAACGTGGTATTTCTTGTTGGTCCCCCTACCTAACAAGGCTTTTGATTTGGACAAATCTGGCGATGGTAACAAACAGTACGACGCGGAGCTGGAGGGTCGGATCAACCGCGGCGAGGAGCTGCCTGCCGGTCGTCAGGAGTGCGAGCTGCGCGCCGCCGCGTTGGTGGCCTGCGACCAGATCGTGGAGGCGAGCAAGGGCCGCTTCGGCACTCTGGAGCTGGACTTCTACCTCTGGCGCGTGGGCAAGGAGGAGCGCTTCCGCGGACTGGAGCGCCACGCCACGCGCGACACGTTTTTCTACTAGTGGTGCTTGGGGTCGGTTGAGACTGCCTGTGGTCTCAACCACAGGCAGCAAGAGCCCCCGACACCGCGTCATATCTGAAGAGCAGTCATCGTTTCGATCAGCAAAAGCGCGTTGCCGTTCACGTTGCAGTCCTCCGCGGGCGTTGCACCGCCAGCTAACACATGCAGGATAATTTTTCCAGCGCGGCTGACGGCAGATGCTCTCCCGGGCACTTCAACACGCCGCGCCTCGGATTTGCAGCGGCCGGCGCTCGGCTGGTGCTGAGACGACGACCGCCAACACGTGCAAGCCTCGGACCGTGTCAGCCGCCGCCAGCAGCGCGAGCAAGCGACGGCCGCTCGAGGCCCCGGGACGGCGCGAAAAGTATCGCAACTCAGCTCGGCGGCGGCGGTGCGCCCCGAATCTTCTCGCCATCTTTTCTCTGCCCGGCAGCAAGATGGGTACTCGCGGTCTCTCTTGCCTCCACTATGCGCCGCGCGCCCGGGGCATGCAGAAACGAGTCCCGCCGCAGCCGGCCGCCGTTACCATGCCGCGGCGCTCCTCGCGCTTCCCTCACTCGGGCATTTGCAGCAAAAAGAGAGCGAGGACTCCGCTGCGTGGACGAGTGAACCGGACTGTACTGTACGCGGCGCTGTAGTCGCGCTTCAAGTGGGTGTACTAGGGATCAGGCCCTGCCAGCCACACGCGCGCAATCCGATCGCGTATCAGAATTCCCGTGTTGTCAATCGCCGCCGCGGTGTCTCCTCCATCCACCACCGCCTTCCTGTGGTTGTCGTTGCTGTCTAACGGATCCGTTGCCAGTGGCCAATGGGTGACGTGGGTGTCATGCATCGCGGGCTCGCGTGGTCGGCAGAGCTCACCAAGAACTTCCCCAGTCCGGGCCGCCGAGCGGCATTGGCGGCGGACGTCACGAGGCCCCCGGGGCTGCCACTGCGACAGCGGTCGCTGGGGGCGATGCCCGGCTTGGCGCGCTATCGCTCCGACTCGGCGGCGACCGAGCCGCGGCTCAGCGTGTGCAGCACGTCCGGCACCGTCTACGAGAGCGTCGTGGTCGTCGGGCACATGCACGGCTCGGACAACGTCGTGTATTACCTGCTGGAGGTGCGGTCGTGGGAGATGCCGCTCGAGGGCTACGTGGTGCGGCGCCGCTACAACGACTTCCGCAAGTTCCACCACGAGCTGGCCAAGTGCATGCCGTCGCAGCGGCCCCGAAGCAGCACCAGTGCGGGGCTCTACTACTCATCGCTGCTGTGCAACCCCCTGACAAGGGCGACGCCCGAGGCCTCGCCGCTTTGGTCGCCCGTGAGGACGGACGACAGGCGCGCGGCCAATGGATCAGACCAGAGGAGAGCGTCCTGGATAAGTGAAGACGACATACAACAAGTGGAGGAGAGCGACACAAGGAGCAGCGCCCCCACCGCGTTGACCGATGAGTTCCGACCCAACGGCGGCGTATCAAGCTACAATAGCAACGCGGTGCTGCCGCTGGGCGCAGTCAAGTTCAACCTCGCAGGGCGTCCGTGGCTGCCTCCGATGCCCAGCGGCGGCGTGCTCACCCTGTTCACCACCCGCCACGCGCTCGTCAACTACCGCATCGAGCAGTTCAACCACATACTGGCAGCCGTGATGAGCGACAAGTCCAGCGACGTGGCGAGGCTGCTCATGAACTTCATCCAGGAGAAGCCAGGCACGCAGGCCCAGACGTACACGAATCTGTCCGAGTACGCCCCCATCGACATCCCATTCAATGTGGAGCGGTACGCGCGGCGGCGAGCCATGTCCATGGGCAAGCGGCAGCTGCGAGACCAAATGTCCTCGCCCGTGCCTTGATCACCCTGGGGGTATGCAAATAGTGAATAGATTAGCTGTGTAATGTATGAACTCCGATCACTTGTCCGTCACTGACAATGACTCATTGTGTAGCCGTTACACCTGCCTGATGTACTACGTATCAAGTACGGCCACTTCAACTAGCAAAAGTATCCATTTGGTGCCAGCCATCGATTGCCACATGATGGCATAGCCGCCGCTCACCGCATGGGTTCGGAGCTGGACTGCATGCGTGCGTTGGGGTCATTTTCGCTTCGGACTCGGCGGAGACAAGCTTTTCCAGCAGCGGAGATGGCCTTACCGGTGTTGCTGCTCTGGGCGTCGAGTCTGGTTTGCGGCGTGCTGGGCAGCGACGCGTACGACGTGATCGTGGTGGGGTCCGGGCCTGGCGGATTGGTGGCGGCGGAGTATCTGACTCGTCAGTCGGACGTCTCGGTGCTGCTACTCGAGGCTGGCAACGTATCGCTCCAGAACACTGGCGGCACGGACGTGCTCTCGTACTCAGAGTCCGAGGGCTGGACCAAGTTCGACATCCCCGGAGAGTTCGACAATACCATCTACAACACCGAGAACGAGGAGTACCGTGCCGACTGGGTCAACCTGTCGTCCGTGTGGCTCGGCAAACTGCTCGGCGGCTGCTCGTCCATCAATGCCGTGCAGTACTTCCGTACGCCGGACTCCTACCTGACTAAGGCATCGTGGCCGTATAGTGCCGACGTGGTGAACAGCGGCTTCGAGGCGGTCGAGGAGTTGTCACCGTACACTGAGACGCCGTCCGCCGACGGCGAATACTACCTACTGGAGGCATTCGACATCGTCAGCTCGGCGCTGGAAGGCGTGGGGTATGCTTCCAAGACGCTGAACGACGAATCGGCCAGGAACAGCAAGAACAACACCTACGGCCACCCGCCGTACACCATCAAGGGCGGACTGAGGGACTCGCCTGCGAAGACGTTCTACTCGGAGATGGAGGGCCGCAATAACTTCAAGCTGCTTGTGAACTCGAAGGCGCTGTACATCCAGCAGATGCAAGGGAATGCCACAGGCGTCGTGTACCGGAGCGAGGCAGGGGACAAGGTCGAATTGGCGTTGACCGACAGGGGGGTCGTGGTGGTTGCAGCTGGGGCGCTGGGCACGCCGCAGCTTCTGATGCAGAGTGGGATCGGGCCACAGGATCAGCTCGAGGCGCTCGCCGGAGCGGGGTCATTTAGTGGGGTTGGCGACCAGGATACGTGGGTTGTCAACGAGGCTGTGGGCAAGTCCGTTTTTGATGCTGCGGTGGTGTACGCGTCGTTCACACATTCCGGGATGGTGCCATTCCTCAACACCAAGCGACCAGAAGATGCCATCGCGCAGTTCGTGAAGAACCAGACAGGACCATGGGCGATCCCAGGTCCGGTGTTGACGGCCTACGAGACCATGGAAATCAGTGGCCGAGAATACGAGTTCCAGACGACTGTGCTTCCGCACGGATTTGGGGACGCCTACGAAACAGACGAAGCGTACACTCTCGCTCTACTGATTAACAATCCGGAGTCACGAGACTACATCAGCGTGGACGGCAATGCATTCAACGTGGCCACCAACGGATCTTGGTACTTGTCGACCTCGGGCGACGTCGAGGCCATGGAGACGTACGCCGCCAAGATGGTCTCCACCATGACGGACGCCGGGTCTGTTTTCCTCGGCAACGCGTCTGGCAGTGGTGATGTGGACATCGCGAGCTGGGTCACTGAGAACGCTGGCAGCGTTAGCCACCACTTCGGGGGAAGCTGCTACACAGCGGCGGACGATGCGGATGATGCTTCGAGGTGCGCGGACGCATCGTTCCGAGTTATTGGCACGCAGAACGTCTACATCAGCGACGCCAGCCTGATGAAGGAGGGGACGGTCAACCCGTACGCGTTCGTGATGTACATCGGGCACCAAGCCGCCAAGAACGTACTTGAAGCTGCGTTCGGCGTCAGCGCCGATACGGACCTGAAAACGGGGTCGTCATCTAGCAGTGGCGACAGCAGTGCGGCAAATGGCGTGTTGTTTCCGACCATCGGATCTTTCGTCGCTGCCCTCCTTGCATTAATCGTGCTGTGATTAACAACCGCGATGAATAGTATCCAACGCGGTTTTGCAGGTGCCAGTATTAAAGCACTACGAACTGCTGTTGCCTTGCAGTCCACATAACCTCACCTGGCAGCGGTTGTTGCTGTAATAAGGACTTTGAAGTTCGGTGGTCTTGTCGTGCGTGGCTACAGTGTCACCATTCGGCCGCGGGGAATGCTCCCCAATTTAACCTGATACACCTGATAGTATCGATGGACAAATATTTCATCAGGTATAGTAAGAGCATGAGATATGGAAGTCTCTGGTTGAAGTAAATCGTTTATCGGCAAGGCAACGTAATGGCCACCATATTCAGGAGTTGTGCAGTATAATCAAGGTGCTAACAACCGAAGAGTCGCTCACTGATGAGCTCTATTGATCAAGGCGAAGCCCTGACGCATGGAAGAAATTGGTTCGGACATGTCTTCTACAGACCGAACTACATCGAGTGTCCGGTTTGGAGTTGTACCTGAAGCCTCCTTGGTGCGCATCGCCAATACAAGACTGGTAGTAATAACGTTGGATCGAACTCCGCATCTTTTTTCTTTTTAAAATTAAAATTCAGCAAACCGAGTGAAACTTTTGGTGTAGGACAAAAAATGTTCCTTCGATTTCACTCTTCTCGTCCACACGAAACCAAAATTGAGATCGGTGTGTGCAAATGTCGTCAATATGTAGTCGTCTGTAGTATGACAATCCCGTCGCTTTTGCTATGCAAATAACTTTTCATCGATTCAAATCTCGACTCCGGTAAAACTTGCTGAGATCCTTCGCTGAAGGTCGGCAAGAAGGATCGGAGATAGACCAGCGCCAACACAACAACAGTACTGCCCTCATGCAGGCGCTTGGTACCGTTTATCCTTTTTTAATTTAAAAAAAATTAAATCGTATATGTCAGGACAGCACTGATACCGTATCATCTAGTGAAGGGTCATTTACCGCCGAGGTCACAGCGCTTACTGTACCGGTAACGCAGCTTCGCCATCGAAATGAGGCAAGCTGCCCCACAAGCTTCGCTTCGGTCGGGGCGGCTGTTGCACCTGCAACGGGCGGAGACTTGGCTCCACTATGTGCCCCATGGCCTGAACAGCGGACCAGACATATCGCCCCAGCTGTTGCCGAAACAGCCAGTTTGCTGGGCGAGTCTCTCTTTGGCGCGCGTGTGTGTGGCCTCTCCTCTTCCTCTCCATTAGCAAACCCACTCGCTCGCTGTGCGTTCCCGGAAAAATTCGGCCCAGGTGATAGTCGAGCACCGCGCAGTGTCCCCTGCTGCTTATTTCGACTGTTGCTGAGACCGTGGCGCTCACCGGTTGTCCTCCCCTCTCCGCAGCGACCTCGACGCACACTTGCACGTCGTGAACAGCGGCGTATCAACCCGCAACAAAGCAGCAGCATGTTGGGACGCAACGTCTGCCTCGCCGCCTTGATCGCCGGTGCGTGGATCGGTTCTTGTTGGTGTTGCTAATGACGAACTAGATAGAGGTACTAGATGTAGTACTGACCGACTTGGGTGACGGTTGCAATAGTCGCCGTGCAGGTAACGGCGGTGCACTCGGCGGTGGCGGCCTCGTCTTCTATCTGCAGCAAGGTGGACGAGTGCTACGTGAACGGGTCGTCGTCCAAGGTCTGCAATCGCTCGGAGAAGAAGTGCAACCGCTGTCTGAGTGAGAGGGAAAGCGACTCGATCTGGACGACGATCGGGGCCTGGACCGAGTACAACTGCTACGCCTACGGCGATGACGGAGAGTGCCCGAGCGGTACAACCGAGTGTCCTGCCAGTACGTGGTCTCACGTCTGACTTGTGTGTGGCTTGGAAATTTACTGATGAAGTGGTATCTGTTTGGTGCAGCGCTCACGTCGTCCAGCGTCGACCAAGAAAGCAGCACGGGCTCGGGCAGTTCGAAGTCGAAGTCGAAGTCGTCGTCGAGCTCTACCAAGAAAAAAGCGTCGTCGTCCTCCAGCGGTGACTCGTCCGAGTCCACCAGCAGCAATTCCACCAAGAAGAAGAAAACCACCACGACCTCGTCGTCCTCGAGCGACTCGTCCAGCAGCTCTTCAACGCCCAAGACCACGAAGCCTTCCACCAAGAAGACGTCGAAACCGGCCACGAAGGCGCCATCCTCCTCGAACAGCGATGAGTCAGCTGGGTATAACTCGGACAGCGAGTCCTCTAGCTCGGACGCGTCTGAGTCTGCATCTTCCTCTGCGTCAGGAGGATATAACTCCACACTGCAAAGCTCCACCGAGAGCACTTCGTCGAAGGACGAACACCCCAAGGCGAGTAGTGTGACCGCCACGGTGGGCCCGACGACGACGACTTCGTCGACAACCACCAAGTCTGCTACGGCAGACTCAGCAAACGAAAACAGCTCGAAGTCGTCGAACACTGCGAGTGCCAATACCAGCTCGGGTGGAACCAACACGGGCCTGATTCTTGGCATTGTAGGAGGCGCAGTCGCGTTGGTCGCCGTCGCGGGCTTTGTCGTCTGGAAGAAGCAGCAGGACGACGAGGACTCGGACGATGAGGGTGCCGCTTTTTCGCCCAACAAGCCGCCCACATCTCATCCCATGACCGCTTTGCCATCTGCGTCGTCAGCGACGACGGCGTACGCAGCTCAGTCCAACTACAATGAGAACGAGTATGGCAACAGCAACAACTATGGCAACGACAACCACGGTAACAACAACTATGGCAACGACAACTACAGCAACAACTATAACAGCAACTACGGCGACAGTGGCTACAGCAGCAATTACGCGAGCACCACATCGACGCAGTACGCTGCAGGCGCAGAAACGGTCGGAGTGGTGCCTGCCAGCTATGGCAGCCCGTCTTCGATCGATATTGACGCCGAGAACGAGATTCGACGCACTGACAGCATTCTGGGCGGCACGGGCGTGATGGCTGGTACCTTTTCGAGCGAGCAGACCCCGTTCGAGTTCAGTGGTGGCCCGAGCCCGGACGACAGCCACGACGTCTGGGGCAACGAGGAGAGCAGCAGCTTCCGTCAGAAGCGCACGGCGAGCAACGTGTCCGTGGAGTTTTAGGCTGCAGGTATGTAACTCCGCTCGGCGGACTCAAGAAGATATAGTGCGTGTTTTGTCTATGAGTAAGGAATGTATCACGCACTTGCAACTCAGACGTTAGACCACTTGGGGGCTCTACTAGTAGTAGTATTTGTTCTTGAGTTCATGATATTCACGTCTGTAAGGTTGTACGTATCTGACACCTACCAATTTGATCAGGCAGGAAGGCTAGCTAGCTGCTCAATTTTCGAGCGTGTAGAGGGAGAATGCAAGCTGCGAGCCGAAGCCTGCAGCGAAGCGAAGTGCATACTTGTGCGCGTAGGCACCGCCCGGCGCGAGACGAAGAGGAGTCTCGCCAAGGTTCGGGTCGTGGGTCTCAAAATGCACCACAGGCGGCACGCAGCCGCGGCGAAGTCCCTCAATAGCCGCTACGTCCTCGAAGGCCACGGCCATGGGGTGGCCCGTGAAGCCCTTGGTGTTCGCGATCATGAGTTCACCAAGCAGCTCTGAGCCGAAAGCCGTGCGCAACGCAGTCACTTCCGTGTAAGCGCACGATGACTTGGCCGACGCGTTGGTGCCAGTTTCGTGGCTGTAGTACACGCCATTGCGGGCGATCTCCTCGCGAGTGATTCCAAAGTCAGTCTCCACGCGCTGCAAGAAGCGCACGAGCTCCTGTCCAACATGGTTAGGCTCCAACGCAGCACCGTGATATGCCGAGTTGCTGTACTGTGTAGCCAGCAAACGTACAGGCTTCCCACTAACCGCCACCGAGCGCTCCGCGTAAGCCAGAGGGGATTCTAGCACCACACCGATTGCTCCGCTGCCGACAATCATACCGCTACGCTTCGCGTCAAACGGACGCGCCGCAGCATCCGCCGTCGGAGCGATGCATGCTGCACCTAAAGCACGGAAACCACCGCCGATCAGCGGCATCATGGTCTCTGAGCTAGCGGTGTCGCTGGATACGACTATCACTCGCTGGCACTTGCCAGAATTGATCCAGTCCTGGGCGACGCCAATGGCCTGGGTAGCACCAGCGCACGCCGCGTTAATCTGCGTGTTGGGCCCGCGGGCACCAGTGAGTTGAGCCACCTGTGCGTTCGCGAGCACCAGCAACCGGAAAAGAATTTTGCGATCCATCTCGTAAGGAGCCTCACCCTCCTTGGTTTCTTCGTAGAAGCGAGAGGTTTCCGACACCGCTGCATTCATGGTAGGGAAGGACGTGGCGTAGATGACACCTGTGGAGTCGCGCATGCTCTCCGGCAACTGCCACTTGGCGCTGGCTTCGTCGACGAGGCCAGCGTTACGAACAGCCTCCAAGCCAGCAGCCACAGCCAACTGCGTGGGTTCGTCCATTGAGCGGGCGATAGTCGCAGCGATACCATAATCCTTTTCAAGATCAACGTGCTCCACAACGGCGGATACCTGGATACACTTTTCACGGGTGGCGACCGGCGTGCGGGTCATTTCACCAGTAGTCTTGTCCTTGATGACCTGCACAATGTTTTGAGCAACCATCTTGTCCTTAGCCGCATCAGTGACCTCTTTAATGCAGTTTTCGCCTGCGAGCAGCTTCTCAACAGACTGCTCGCCCTCGAAAGCCTTCGTCTGACCCGGCAGTCCAGCACTGGTACCAGTCACGTAGACAGCACCAGCAAGCTCATGCGTAGTCTTCGTGACGTGCTGCTTTTCCTGCTTGTCGCCCTCAGGAGTCACTACCGGCTTCGAGCGAGCGTAGGAACGGCGGCCCATGTCATCAATTCGGTCAAGGTAGAAATCGCCTTCAGGAATGGACGCAATCGACTGTGTGAGCTGCAAGCCGTTCTTCGTACCATACGTCCTCTGGCGCAACTTCATGCGTGCCGTGTACTCCTCCGGGGTCTTCTTGTTGCGGCTTTCAAGTCGAGCGGTGAGATCCAGCGCCTCGGCGATCTTTTCCAGCGAGAACTTGCCCTTCGACGACTCCGTCGGCTCACGCGTTCGAAGCACAAACATGGTGGCAAGGCTACCCGAGCCGTACGAGAACATGAGCACACGGGCTCCTAGGGAGAGATCCTTGGCACGGGCATGCACCAAGGTCGCCAGGTTCATGTACACAGCTGCCGTATAACAGTTACCCAGCTGCTGCGAGGTGGTGCAGCTTGGCCCCACCTTGTTCTTGAAATCATCCTTGGCAATAGCACGAACTGCCAGATCAAGCTCGCGGTCGTTCAGCGTGTCTCCCAACGGTGCGTTCGCCCACTTGCTCAGGGAGGCAAACTTCTCCTTGGCAGCCTCGTCATTCTCGCCCAGCAAACGCCTCGAATCCAGGAACAGCAGCCGAGCGAAAGACCTCTGCACCAGTTTGTTGTACGGCGAGTGGAAAACTGCGTAGTCGACGGAGTCGACGCCAGGTCCCTTTCCATTTTCCGTCTTCCCGCTCTTCTTGCAAAAGAGTTGATAACACTCATCCATTGCGTGGAGGTAGCACGAGTTGGACAGCTTGCCGTCCACCGTCGGGTACTCGCTGCTCACATTGGGCTTGTAGAAGTCCCAGACGTTGGTCGCGTGGGTGGCCTTGGTCCTGCAGTCCAGCACCATGGGCGCGTCCGGTCCAATGAGCATCGCCACAGCTCCGCACCCTCCGCTGGGGCGCGCCGGGCCCTTGGCGTACACGGCGATGTCTGCAGCCACCACAATAGCGTATCTTCCGTCCCAGAAGGAGCTGTCGACCCAGGCCACCGCGTTCAGCAGCGCCGCGGTGCCACCGTAGCAGGCATTGATGACCGTGGCTCCGTCCACGTCTGCGTTGTCCCCAAAGAGCTGCATGAGGACGGTCTTGGTGGACTTGCTCTTGTCCACCAGCGTCTCCGTGCCCACCTCCAGGCGTCCAACCTGCTCCGGAGACACGTGGAACTTGCTCATGAGCCTGGCCACGGCGGTCAGCGCCAGCGCGTTCACGTCCTCCCGGTCGCCGGGCACCGCCATGCCCAGCTGGCCCAGGCCCAGCGTGTACTTGCCGCTGCCGACGCCGTCGAAGGCCTCCATCTCGCGCTGGTCCACGTAGTCCGAGGGGAAGTGCACCTCCATGGCCAGGATGCCCACGTCGCTGGGGCGCGCAGAGCTCACCATTGCTGCTGCTGTATCCGTTTGCCTCTTGCTACTGAGCCGGTGGATGGGAGGGAGGTCCACTGATCCACGGAGCGAAGGACGACGGGCCTCTCGTTCGCGCCTGCGATCTGCTTGGGCTGTTGCGTTGTGCTGGCCGGGTACATGCACGTACGTAGCGTGGGATTAGCAGTTGTGTACGACACACATGTTTGGTCTCCGAGCGGATTGGATGAAATACGTTACAGACTACAGTAACGTAGAATACCAGTAATAGTGCATTTTATAGCGATTGCAGAGCAAGCTTCAAGGTAGATTGTAGTTAACTAATGTCGAGCACGTCTATTTGTTAGAGAGGACGCGCTCAATAACCAGTAGCACCACATCCACGCGTCATCCACTGTGTGCGCAGTTGCGTCGTTTCATCCTCTCGTAGTGGCGGTCGAAGCAGGAAGAACGCAGCATAGACAAACTAATCTGCACGAAGCCGGAAAAGTATCGCTGATGTCGGTCTGAGCAAGAGCGATGCTCAATTCATGAGTACCAGTATCCAATCCTTGAAATGTGACGTTGATTTTTACTAACTCAAAAAGTTGAGATACTTCAGTTCGAAATTCACCGACCTCGTCAATAAAGTCATCCCGATAGAATTAGTAGTGAGTTGAGTAGGTTTACCGATTTACCGACACTCCACTGCACGAAGTTTGGATATAGAACTTGTTAAATGGTGATGCGTGCGCGTGGCTTCACACTTGGCGCGCCATTGTGTGTGCGTGTGCGTGCGTGCGTGCGTGTGCGTGCGTGTGTGCGCGCGTGTGTGTGCGTGCCTCTACGCGTGTGCGAGGCTTTGTGGCGGCGTCCAATGCTCGAGATGAGACGCGCAGGCTGCGTGTGCATGAGGACGAGCGCGTGGGAGCGCGTCTGGATGTTCAAGCTGCGTGGATGCGCGTGTGAGTGCATAGTATTTGCATATGTAGGAGTAGGGTGCCCATGACTTTGCACAGGTCTGTATTGCTTAGTGGGTTAGTACCGGGTCTTTGACTCGAAGGTCATGGGTTCGATTCCCACAGATGTTTGCTTTTCTTTTTGCCAACAAGAGAGCATAGTAGGCAGGCTAGAAGCTAAAACTCACTCAATCAATCTTACTTTTGGTTTTGCAATCTCGGCCCGAAGCCGTCTTTAAGTGTTTCAAGCTCTACAGCTCGTAGTCCAACTTCCTTTTGGTTATGAGCCCAAGTACCGACTCCAAGTTCAAAGTCGAGCCTTTCGACGGCTCGAACTACTCGCTGTGGAGCTACAAGATGAAGATGTACCTGATGTCCAAGGGATTGTGGGATGCGGTCAGCGGAGAAGCCGGGGTGGCCTCGGCGAAGGAGCAGCAAGCGCACGCGGCGATTGTGCTCAACCTCAACGACTCGCAGTTGATGCACGTGGTGACGTCCAAGACTGCGAAGAAAGCGTGGGACACATTGAAAACGTTCCACAAGACTCAAGACATGGCGAACCGACTGTGGCTCAAGGAGAAGTTCTCGGCGTTCAAGTTTACAGCATCCTCCGTCAGCAATCACGTAACGGAGTTAGAGAAGCTCGTGATGGATATGAAGAACGCGGGGTGTGAGCCGAGTGAAGAAGACGTCTGCGCGACGATGTTGCGGAGTTTACCATCGAGCTACGAGAGCCTGGTTCAAGCATTTCGCATGTCAGTGAGCGATTTCAAGCTTGCAGACCTCGTGAGTAAGCTGATTGCGGAAGAAGTGCGTCGAAAGGACTCGACGCGCGTCGAAGAGGCGATCGCGCTTCTTGCCGGTAAGGGCAATGGAAAGCAGCAACAGAAGAAGAACACACGCGGGGGACGCAAGAAGAGATTCTCCGGAGCGTGTTTCAACTTTGGCAAGATGGGCCACTACGCGAGGGATTGCCGTTCTAGGGCAAGTCCCGATGAATGTATCCAAGACCAGTCAAACGTTGCGTTTAACGCGACCGACGCTTTTGCGAGCGAGAGCTGGGTGATGGATAGTGGTGCTTCCGCACACACGTGCAAGACACGCGACGCCTTTCACGAGTACTCGGCTATAAAGACTGCGCGCAGCATATTGAGCGCAAAGAACAGTGCGAACTTGAAGATTCTCGGCTTTGGAACAGTTGTTTTGCGTGTCTGGACTGGAAGTTCGTGGATAAACGCGCAGCTGGAAAACACGCTGCATGTTGAAGACTTAAACAAGAACCTGTTCTCTCTCTCACAGCTGCAACAGCACGCGGTATGACCGTGACTATGGACAGCGAGCGGTGCGTTGTGAAACGCGGCAGCCAAGTGGTGGCGACGGGTAGGAAGCAAGGCAAGCTGCTGTACCTCAACACTGATGGTGGTGAGGATTGTCATGTGGCTGAAAACGACGTTGGTCTGTGGCATCGGCGACTCGGTCACGTGTCTTTCAGCACGTTGAACTCCATGGTTAAGGACGTAAAACTCAGTGGTGCGCAAGTAGCACCTGGAACCGTGTGTGGTGTATGCGCGACTGCGAAATAAGCACGCAAGCCATTCAGTTCAACCGAGAAGGAGCTCGAAGCCAAGGAAAGTGCACGCCATGACACCACCATGTGCTCTGATGTGTTGGGGCCTGTCACCCCCGCATCCAAGTCGGGCTACAAGTAAATTGTGAGCTTTATTTTTATGAAAGCCGTTTTGTGACGATCTACCCACTGCACTAGAAGAGCGAAGTGTGTGAAGCGTTCAAGAAATTTCTCAAAGAGGCAGAAACAAGCGCGGGCATCAAGATTAAGGTGTTACGCAGTGATAATGGTGGTGAATATTGCAACGCAGCAATGGAGACTCTTTGCGACGGCAAGATGGTCAAGCAGTAGTTTACGGTACCGTACAACCCGCAGCAGAACGGTATGGCAGAGCGAATGAACCGTACGCTGGTCGAAATGACACGCTGCATTCTAAAAGAGAGCGGGATTGACAAGTCGTACTGGTGTGAGGCTATGATGACTGCAGCAGATATTCGGAACGTGTTGCCTAACACTTCAAACCCACACTTAAGTCCGTTCCAACTGGTTTACAAAGGGAGCCACGTCTGGAGCACATGCGCGTTTTTGGGACCGAGTGCTACGCCCATGTGACCAAGTAAAAACGCAAAAAGCTGGATGACTCGGGTATCAAGTGCATTTTCCTCGGCTACGCCAAACAGCACAAATCATATCGACTGCTGGACCCAACTAACGGATCAATCGTGATTTCAAGGAGTGTGACGTTTGCTGAAGCTCCACTCGCTACGGCGCGTAAGGAGGGCAGCCAGGAGGTGATCGATATCATCGGCAACGACGACGAAGAGGAGCGCACGGAAGAACCCAGCGTTGAGGAAGGTTTCCGCACGCCCCCAACTCACCCACGCCGGGAACCTGATAATCACAGCGGGCCGACTGACTCTGTGCTGACGCGTGGCTCTAGCACTCCGGGGAGAGATGGCGAGGAGGAGTGGATGGTGCGTCCGGCACGCAAAAGGCGTGGAGTTGTGCGCTACCAGGACGAGTACCCGGGGACTCGACGTGGTGAGTTCAACTTGGACGACTTTGAGGGTGAGTTCGATTCCCTCTACTGTCTACTTACCGAAGACGACGACGGAGAGCGTGCTGTTTCATACGACGACGTTATGCGCAGCAAGTACAAGGACGAGTGGTTGCGTGCCATGGAAAGCGAGATGAAGTCGCTTGAGGATCACCGCACCTGGACTTTGGTGGATATGCCATCAGACAAAAAGGCAATCGGGTGCAAGTGGGTTTTCCGCATCAAGCGAGACCCGAGCGGGAAAATTATCAAGTTCAAGGCTCGTTTGGTGGCAAAGGGCTTCACACAACGCCCAGGAGTTGACTACACAGAGACGTTCGCTCCTGTAGCACGCAAGGAGTCCATCAACATGGTTGTGGCAATTGCTGCAGAGGAAGACATGGAGGCTGAAAACGTGGATGTTGACACCGCGTTTTTATACGGTGACGTGGACGAGGAACTCTATATGGACCAGCCAGATGGTTTCGAGGACCAAAGCAACCCGACTAAGAAGTGTTTGCTGATGCAAGCACTTTACGGCACGAAGCAAGCGGCGCGTCAATGGAACAGCAAGCCGAATAAGCACTTGGAAGGCCAAGGTTTCTGTCGATCGGCGGCGGATCCGTGTGTGTACGTTCGGCGTTCTGGCTCAAAGTTCAGCATTATTGTCGTCTATGTGGACGACCTCATGATCTTCAGCAGGACGAAAGCAGATATCACTGGGATCAAGGAGGCACTGAAGCGTGAGTTCAGCATTAAGGAGCTCGGTGAGCTAAAGTACTGTCTCGGCATCGAGATCCACCGCGACCGTGAGAGCAAGGTCATTATCATGAACCAACGAGCGTATATTCAGCGACTCGAAGAAAAGTTCGGTGTAGAAAACTGCAAGGCAGTGCATACACCAGCGGATAGCAACTCGAAACTGGTGAAACCCTCGGAGGACGAAGTTTTCGCGCCTAAGTACCCGTACCGCGAGTTGGTGGGGGCTTTAATGTGCCTCGCAACTTGCACCCGTCCGGACATTGCTCAAGCTGTGGGTGAAGTGGCCAAGTTCTGCGAGTACTACAACAAGCCTCATTGGGTGGTCGCTAAAAGGATTTTAAAGTATTTGAAGACGACTCAAGACTTGGGGCTTGTGTTCAACGGTGGGACCAAGGGAGAGTTGTTCGGCTACGCGGATGCGAACTGGGCAGGCGATCTGGACACTCGGCGCTCGACTACAGGCTACGTGTTTTTCCTGAATGGGAGTGCGATTTCGTGGAAGTCGAAGCGGCAACCGACAGTGGCAACATCGAGCACGGAGGCAGAGTATATGGCCTTATACAATGCCGCCCAAGAGGCAGTATGGCTGCGTCAGCTACTAAAGGACGTGGGGTCTGAGTGTGTGGATGCAACTACAATATTCCAGGACAACCAAGGATGCATTGCGCTGGCCAAGAACCCAGCTTACCACTCACGCACGAAGCACATCCACCTGAAGTATCACTTCTTGCGCGAGAAGGTGGAAGACAAGATCATCGTGCTTGAGTACAAGCCGACAGACGAGATGGTCGCGGACGGGTTTACCAAGGCACTGGCACGGCCCAAGCACCGCCAGTTTATCGTCGGACTCGGCATGGACTACGAAGACGCCAGGCACAGCGCATCGAGGGAGAGTGTCAAAGGGTGATGCGTGCGCATGGCTTCACACTTGGCGCGCCATTGTGTGTGCGTGTGCGTGCGTGCGTGCGTGTGCGTGCGTGTGCGTGCGTGTGTGCGCGTGTGTGTGCGTGCCTCTACGCGTGTGCGAGGCTTTGTGGCGGCGTCCAATGCTCAAGATGAGACGCGCAGGCTGCGTGTGCATGAGGACGAGCCTGTGGGAGCGCGTCTGGATGTTCAAGCTGCGTGGATGCGTGTGTGGGTGCATAGGATTTGAGTAGGGTGCACAAGTCTATATTGCTTAGTGGGTTAGTACCGGGCCTTTGACCCGAAGGTCATGGATTCGATCCCCATATATGTTTGTTTTTCTTTTTGTCAACAAGAGAGCGTAGTAGGCAGGCTAGAAGCTAAAACTCACTCAATCAATCTCACTTTTGGTTTGCAATCTCGACCCGAAGCCGTCTTTAAGTGTTTCAAGCTCTACAGCTCGTAGTCCAACTTCCTTTGAACTCAGTGATCCACTCAACTGCACAAGATTGAAGTGACTTGAGATATCGTAAGTCGATGAACCTATCCTTATTGGACAGGATCTGATTGGACAAAAGGTTTGGCTATTTTCGTGTGTGTCAGAGGTCGATACGCCGGAAGCCGCCGCTGCTGTTGGAGTCGCAGCCGATCGCCGGTCGCTGTCCGGGTTCAAGGTCGCCGTCGGCCCCGGTAGTGGGCGATGCGGTGCTCAAGATAATGGATAAGGATCTCCAGCCGCCGATGGCGCTCAAGACGACGGAGGGAAGGTACGAGGACCCGGCAGGGCAGGCGGGAGGCTGCCACTTTTTAATCGTGTTCTGTATTATTATCAAGGTTTCTCAGAGAGCTGCTGTGCGAGACCAGGTACGGTGATCTGACGCAGAAGCTGGCACAAGTGTTTTTTTATACTAACTCCAAGCAATGGCACAATCAATAGCTATGTACCTTGGAGGTTATTCTCGGAAAGTCAAACGCTTGACGCAGCAAGCAATTTTACCTCCCCATGCATAATAGCGTCATGTAGCAACCGACGCTGGAGTTAGTGGTTCCGTAGGATTATTGCGATGCAGCTGTGGTGAAGCACGTTTGGAAAAGGAAGGGAATGAGATCATCAGATCTGATGCCAAATGTCGCAATCATTTCGCACACCCGGTCTGCTTAGATGGACACAATCATTTCGACATGGCTACAGATACTGTGGCCGTATCTGCGTGGTCATCCGGACCCGGTCTGATACTAGCCTTTGTATGGCCTCAGACCCCTGCGACACATTCGAAATACGAGGGCACGACGGCTTGCACAAAAACTCGACCCCCATGTATTGCATAATAACTCGACCCCGGCTAACACATTAACACAGAGCAGCCATGCTGCTTGGACTACGACGGGTGAACTATACAATTGAAAGCGGATTCATCGGCACAATTTATTCAACCACGGTTACTTCTAGCTTACCTTGCTCGAGCGCTTCGAGTAGCGCTGAGCGCGAGCGTCCTGCTTTTGTCACGTTAAAGCTGCCGCTGGTCAGTGACTTCATCTTCTCTGCTATCGAAGCAGGTTTTTCTTCGGAGATGAATCGAGCTACCTTATGCATATAGTGCAGCATATACACCCCGCAGTCCGACATATTCGCTTGAAGAGGGCTCGTCTTGTACGCGAATACTTGTGGCTCCGTATTGCTGTTGTTTGCACCGCGCTTTTTCACCTCGCGGGCTAGGAACCACTTCAACGTGTCCAAATTGACTCTGACTTGTGACAACCGCGTAGCGAGTTGATGTGGTAGCAAACCGTTTGAGCGGGTGTCAACGGATTTTCAATGATAGCAAAGCTGTAGTGATCTGCACCGGTAATAGGAAGCAATACATACTTCTGCGCCCCCCAGTCAAAGCTACCCGTGACTTCATCGGGAACATTTTCGCCGATTTTTTCACGGTGATACGCGTTTGCAATCTCCGTGTAGAAGGTGCTTCCAAGCGGCCACACCGAAGTGTCCACTTTGATCATGTGCTTGTAAATCAAACTATCTACGACTCGATTCGTCAGCCATTCGCCAGGTAATAAACTGTCGAAATCTTCTTGGTACAGCGGAATTCTAATAATTTCATCTTGCTTATTTCCATTAAGCAGATGCACCACTGTCAAGATTGGCTCGTCGCGACTTTTCGTTTAGCGATCCTTCTTGAACGTGTAGTGCCATTTGCCTTTGAATTCTTTTCTGGGTGGGGTTTCGCTTCCTCTGGGCCTCCGTTGTGAATAGCATCGCCTGCAGGCCCCCCTCGACATCAGATCCACTCTCTACGTCGTTATTTCTGCCATCCTCCCGGATATTATTTGTGGTACCCGAACCCGTATTTGTGGGTTCAGTTGCGGGTTGGGCCGGGTCCTTGTTGCCTGCTTCTCCACTGGAGACATTTGCTTCTTGACTTGGTTGGCCGACCGGTTTATCCTGATAATTATGGATAAAGCGTGATATCCACGACTCTTGTGTACCGCTCTTTAAAATCGCAAATTCGGGGATGTTATTCCTGGCGTAACTTAGAAGCTCAGCGTATGTGCACGTGCCGCCATCCGCGTGACACGAATCATAAAATTCAAGAACGCGGAGTTCGTAGGACTTCAGTTTCTTTTTCCTTCCACCCCCCTTGGTGCGGAAAGCGTCACCTAGCAGCAGGATCATTAATCAAATGCCACAGGGCCTTATTCCAGCCCAGCAACGTCCCTTTTGCCACACCAAGCTTCTCCCCAGCCACCTTGGAGCTCCACCCAGAATTTTCCCTCCACTCCTTGAGCTTGGCGACCTTCGTAGCGAGAGGCACTTGCTTAAGGCGCCGTATCTCTTTCTCCATTTTGCGCGAGCTGTGCCTTGTGTTCTTGTGAATGGCAAGGGAGGCAGAAGACAGAATGACCAGTGTGGATTTTGATGCCTTTTTTAGTTTACAATCTGTCGATCCAATCTTCAAGCCGGCTATCTTATACTACAAGGTGGTCCACTTATACTGCAAGGCGGTCGACTTATACTGCAAGGCGGTCGACTTATCGGTCGACTTATACTGCAAGGCGGCTAGCTAATACTGTAAGATGGTCGATTTATACTGCATGACCGTCGACTTATACTGCTCGACCGTCGACTTAAACAAAAAGAATGTCGGCTTCATGTTGACTCTGAGGTGGCTTGAGATCTCGCCCAGTGGTGGACTTTATTGCATCTCGCAGATGCTTCACCAAAACTGTCCACTCAGAATACCGCTTACGTTTGATTTTCGTGGCAAAGTCTGACGGCTGCAAACCTTTAAACGGTGGGTATCCCATAGATGGATTTCCAAACCACCACAGGTGCCAGACGCCGAGCGCATCAACGTCAGGAAACTCAAAATTTTCTGGTAGCCGATGAAACTTGCCATCTCGGCTCCAGTAAATGATTGTGCCATGCGTTGCTTGGAGACACAACTCTGTTTGGACTCTGGTCCTCTAATACAGCCCTGCTTCAGTAAGGAGCTCGCGTATGGTAGACTGAAGCTCCTCTTTTCTCATTGCTCCAGTTCCAACCTCTTTTCGTCCAAAAGCTTCGAGATACCGCTCAGAAGTACATCAGGCATGCGTTCAACGGCTTTTTGAGTCTCTCGCTGCTGCTCATATAGATGAATATAAGGTGAAATTCCTGTTGGGACCAGCGATGACATATTATCGCGCACCAGCTTGCGTTGCAGTGAATCCATTAAATTGAATCTCGAAATATGGCTGAAGCCATTAAGGGATGCTTGGAGGGTATAGTCTGCCTCAAGAAAATGGCATGCCCAATCAGTGATGCCGGACACAGTGCTAAAATCATACGCATGTTTGTGTCCTTACTCATTGACGGAAACATCACCTGTACTGCTGCGTCAATAGCGCTGTCATTTACTTCAGCAAAGAGCACTGCAAAATCAGGCGAGTTGAGTGGAAGCCCTGCCACAGCTCGACCCAGGAATTGGTCACCTGCAGATTCGTAGCGAATGTAGCGGTCTTGTACCCCACCCAGGGGCCACCCGCAGCGCAGACACACACTTGCCATTGATGGTCCGCCAGTACTTCCACTTGAAGCAAAAGTGGCAACACCTTTTTCGTATGGAGTGCGTATCATACGCCTTGCCACTAGTCTCCTCCTGCAATAGCACTCCCAGGTTCTTGGAAAATCTGCTTTTCTCGTTCGAACCAGGAAAAACTTACCAGCACCTAGCGTTGGGTTCGACGCGAAATAGATGCCAAAGGCCAAAATACAGCAAATGCTTGGATTCAGCGGGTTGCTGTAAATGTGTCGGGGGTCTTTGAGGCCACTGCCCTCTTGGTTAGTCTTAGTTTTGTGAAGAATGCAGCCAATGCTATCGTCAACACAAGTTAGATGCGTCATGTGCACAGTTTCTATCGACTTAGATCTGCACATTAAATTCCACTGCAGCACCAAGTACAAATGAGCAAACCCACTATCAAGGATACCAAGCGTTTTCTTGCAGAGAATCTTGTAGAGAGAGAAAGAAAGGGGATATTTCCAGAGGTGCAACCAGTGCCATTTTGATCATTATCTGCTTCAATGCGCTTCAGCCCGCGAAAAAATTTTGAGGTCGTCTGTGTAAGTGGGGTTTTCTTCCGCCGATAGATATCCCAAACAGCACTTCGGTAGCCACTTAGAGTCGATACTTTAAGCGACTTTGAGTTCATCTTATCAAGCAAAAATGTTTCAAAGTGAGATGGCTTGAACATCTCCACATTAATTCCACCATCACCGTCAAAGTAGCTTTCAGGAGACGGCAGCTTCTCCTTAATCCATTTGGTAATGCCCTTAATGTAACTCTTGAAGGCCTTCTTTGTTGATGGTGCTGTGCAAGCACCACGGACGTCAGCACTACTGAGTGTTCCAGGTGCTGGTGTCCGGCCTTGGACCTGAGATCGTTGTGTTGGAGGTGCTAGCGAGTCCACGCCATGCCTGACGGTCGCCATGTTCGCTTCAGCGTGTCTGTCGAAATTTGAACCAATAGGATACGGATCTGGGCCGTAAGACGGCCAGGCTGCGGGCTCTCTATACAACTCATTGAACGCCGGACCATACTAAAACCAGGTCTTTTTGAGTCTCGTCAAAACTTTTGTTGAGAAAAAATAGGACATTTGTCTTACGCTGCCACACATAACACAAGTTTGGTCTTACGAAAGTAGCTGAATCATTGTTGATGCAACTAATGGAATTGCAGCTTCAAAGCGTGTGTCTTGAGGCCGGCTAGTCGATTGCAAAGATACCATCACCTCAGCATCAAACTTCTCGTACTCGTCTGTACTAAAAAACGGGTCTCCCCAAAGGCGGTGCTCCGGGAACTTCCGACGTAGCAGTAATGAGTCCTGAAGAAACACGACTCTCAATATATGCAGCAACGCTATGAATCCCCCCACCGCTATCTCCCGGTTTCCAGTTTCTCGAAGCTCGTCTTCGGCTGAGTCTAAATCAGGGAAAACCATTTTCTGAAGATTTAGGGATGGTGTTACCGTGGCACGGTCAATCCAATAACCACCTCCTTTTGTAGGGACACCGGCCAAAGCACGCATTGCTTTTCGAGGAATTGTAGTTAGGTAGCATGCCTCCATTCGTTCTCCATTCCATCTACCAGCTCGCCTAATCTGGTTCTCATCCGCACCGTGTAATTCCGCCAACTTAGCGCCTGAACCGCGGTTGGCGTGTGTCCAAACAGATGAATCAATACCGCAGGCGTTGAATGCAGTTTTCACACTTTCTAATTGCGTGTTGTACGCTATATCACGTGTTGCACTTTTGCCTTTCAGTAAACAAATGTCGTACCACAACGTTCGGTCCGTAAAGCCAGGAAATGGCTCCTAATACACATGCCAACGCCAAAACAGGTACAATGCCACAGCATTTACTGGGCATAACATTACTTCTTTGCATCGCATCGCGACTCCATATTCTATCCTCCCGACTTGATTTGATTTACCTTTCCTCATAATTACCACGAGAAGGCTGCATAGTTGGGGGCCTTCGTCAACTAACGTAAGAGACAGCATATCTGGAAACTGAATATATCTTCTCGATTCTCCACGAGCTACAAGGGCATGCCCAACTAAAACGTCCACTCGACTTCGTAATAGCAACCCAAATCAATTGGTCGCTGGTTCGATTCCGGCCACTCGGATTTTATCCATGCCTCCCAAGCACTTCTTTTTCCCTCCCGCACTCCCGGTTCGCCTCTCGCGGTCTCGCACGTGCGCCTGGCGTCTAGCCACCACGTCCACGTCGTGCTCCACTGCCTTCCGGCCACGTGGCGAGCGGCCACTCTTCTTCGCTCATCCCGTCTGCTCGAAGCTGCCAGTCTCGCTGTCGGCGGGCGAAGCGGAGGCCACACCGCGCGCCGACTGTATCGTCAAGGCCTCGGTACGCTCTTCGCTGGGCTCGGATGGCGCCGCCTGCTGCGCGCGTGAAACCGACGGCGAACCTCGGTGCCAGCATCGGGGACGTCAATGTCGGGGCGGCACATCGATGCTCGTTTTCATTTTCGTTTTTGTGAGTGTTGTGACACCGGCAGCGGCCTGTGGGGTTGTCAACGCGTGCGTGATGCGGCAGGACGTGTTGCGGCCGTGGAAACAAGCGCGGGTGTGTCCGTGGCGGAGGCGGAAAGTCGTGGAGGAACTGGGGTCCATTTGAGGCGTGTGTGTGCGTGATGTGAGTTTGTATGATCGGAGGAGGATACAGAGAGGCGGAGCATGCGTGGCGTGTGTGTGAGTGGTGCGTGGGACGCGTGATTGTTTGTGTATGGCCGCGTGCAGCATTTTGTTTGATTTTGGGTGGGTTGTTGAATTAGGACCGAGTGTAGCTCAGTTGGTAGAGCGATTGACTGTAGTGTTCTATACTGTGTCTCAGTATACTCGGAAATCAATTGGTCGCTGGTTCGATTCCGGCCACTCGGATTTTATCCATGCCTCCCAAGCACTTCTTTTTCCCTCCCGCACTCCCGGTTCGCCTCTCGCGGTCTCGCACGTGCGCCTGGCGTCTAGCCACCACGTCCACGTCGTGCTCCACTGCCTTCCGGCCACGTGGCGAGCGGCCACTCTTCTTCGCTCATCCCGTCTGCTCGAAGCTGCCAGTCTCGCTGTCGGCGGGCGAAGCGGAGGCCACACCGCGCGCCGACTGTATCGTCAAGGCCTCGGTACGCTCTTCGCTGGGCTCGGATGGCGCCGCCTGCTGCGCGCGTGAAACCGACGGCGAACCTCGGTGCCAGCATCGGGGACGTCAATGTCGGGGCGGCACATCGATGCTCGTTTTCATTTTCGTTTTTGTGAGTGTTGTGACACCGGCAGCGGCCTGTGGGGTTGTCAACGCGTGCGTGATGCGGCAGGACGTGTTGCGGCCGTGGAAACAAGCGCGGGTGTGTCCGTGGCGGAGGCGGAAAGTCGTGGAGGAACTGGGGTCCATTTGAGGCGTGTGTGCGTGATGTGAGTTTGTATGATCGGAGGAGGATACAGAGAGGCGGAGCATGCGTGGCGTGTGTGTGAGTGGTGCGTGGGACGCGTGATTGTTTGTGTATGGCCGCGTGCAGCATTTTGTTTGATTTTGGGTGGGTTGTTGAATTAGGACCGAGTGTAGCTCAGTTGGTAGAGCGATTGACTGTAGTGTTCTATACTGTGTCTCAGTATACTCGGAAATCAATTGGTCGCTGGTTCGATTCCGGCCACTCGGATTTTATCCATGCCTCCCAAGCACTTCTTTTTCCCTCCCGCACTCCCGGTTCGCCTCTCGCGGTCTCGCACGTGCGCCTGGCGTCTAGCCACCACGTCCACGTCGTGCTCCACTGCCTTCCGGCCACGTGGCGAGCGGCCACTCTTCTTCGCTCATCCCGTCTGCTCGAAGCTGCCAGTCTCGCTGTCGGCGGGCGAAGCGGAGGCCACACCGCGCGCCGACTGTATCGTCAAGGCCTCGGTACGCTCTTCGCTGGGCTCGGATGGCGCCGCCTGCTGCGCGCGTGAAACCGACGGCGAACCTCGGTGCCAGCATCGGGGACGTCAATGTCGGGGCGGCACATCGATGCTCGTTTTCATTTTCGTTTTTGTGAGTGTTGTGACACCGGCAGCGGCCTGTGGGGTTGTCAACGCGTGCGTGATGCGGCAGGACGTGTTGCGGCCGTGGAAACAAGCGCGGGTGTGTCCGTGGCGGAGGCGGAAAGTCGTGGAGGAACTGGGGTCCATTTGAGGCGTGTGTGTGCGTGATGTGAGTTTGTATGATCGGAGGAGGATACAGAGAGGCGGAGCATGCGTGGCGTGTGTGTGAGTGGTGCGTGGGACGCGTGATTGTTTGTGTATGGCCGCGTGCAGCATTTTGTTTGATTTTGGGTGGGTTGTTGAATTAGGACCGAGTGTAGCTCAGTTGGTAGAGCGATTGACTGTAGTGTTCTATACTGTGTCTCAGTATACTCGGAAATCAATTGGTCGCTGGTTCGATTCCGGCCACTCGGATTTTATCCATGCCTCCCAAGCACTTCTTTTTCCCTCCCGCACTCCCGGTTCGCCTCTCGCGGTCTCGCACGTGCGCCTGGCGTCTAGCCACCACGTCCACGTCGTGCTCCACTGCCTTCCGGCCACGTGGCGAGCGGCCACTCTTCTTCGCTCATCCCGTCTGCTCGAAGCTGCCAGTCTCGCTGTCGGCGGGCGAAGCGGAGGCCACACCGCGCGCCGACTGTATCGTCAAGGCCTCGGTACGCTCTTCGCTGGGCTCGGATGGCGCCGCCTGCTGCGCGCGTGAAACCGACGGCGAACCTCGGTGCCAGCATCGGGGACGTCAATGTCGGGGCGGCACATCGATGCTCGTTTTCATTTTCGTTTTTGTGAGTGTTGTGACACCGGCAGCGGCCTGTGGGGTTGTCAACGCGTGCGTGATGCGGCAGGACGTGTTGCGGCCGTGGAAACAAGCGCGGGTGTGTCCGTGGCGGAGGCGGAAAGTCGTGGAGGAACTGGGGGTCCATTTGAGGCGTGTGTGCGTGATGTGAGTTTGTATGATCGGAGGAGGATACAGAGAGGCGGAGCATGCGTGGCGTGTGTGTGAGTGGTGCGTGGGACGCGTGATTGTTTGTGTATGGCCGCGTGCAGCATTTCGTTTGATTTTGGGTGGGTTGTTGAATTAGGACCGAGTGTAGCTCAGTTGGTAGAGCGATTGACTGTAGTGTTCTATACTGTGTCTCAGTATACTCGGAAATCAATTGGTCGCTGGTTCGATTCCGGCCACTCGGATTTTATCCATGCCTCCCAAGCACTTCTTTTTCCCTCCCGCACTCCCGGTTCGCCTCTCGCGGTCTCGCACGTGCGCCTGGCGTCTAGCCACCACGTCCACGTCGTGCTCCACTGCCTTCCGGCCACGTGGCGAGCGGCCACTCTTCTTCGCTCATCCCGTCTGCTCGAAGCTGCCAGTCTCGCTGTCGGCGGGCGAAGCGGAGGCCACACCGCGCGCCGACTGTATCGTCAAGGCCTCGGTACGCTCTTCGCTGGGCTCGGATGGCGCCGCCTGCTGCGCGCGTGAAACCGACGGCGAACCTCGGTGCCAGCATCGGGGACGTCAATGTCGGGGCGGCACATCGATGCTCGTTTTCATTTTCGTTTTTGTGAGTGTTGTGACACCGGCAGCGGCCTGTGGGGTTGTCAACGCGTGCGTGATGCGGCAGGACGTGTTGCGGCCGTGGAAACAAGCGCGGGTGTGTCCGTGGCGGAGGCGGAAAGTCGTGGAGGAACTGGGGTCCATTTGAGGCGTGTGTGCGTGATGTGAGTTTGTATGATCGGAGGAGGATACAGAGAGGCGGAGCATGCGTGGCGTGTGTGTGAGTGGTGCGTGGGACGCGTGATTGTTTGTGTATGGCCGCGTGCAGCATTTTGTTTGATTTTGGGTGGGTTGTTGAATTAGGACCGAGTGTAGCTCAGTTGGTAGAGCGATTGACTGTAGTGTTCTATACTGTGTCTCAGTATACTCGGAAATCAATTGGTCGCTGGTTCGATTCCGGCCACTCGGATTTTATCCATGCCTCCCAAGCACTTCTTTTTCCCTCCCGCACTCCCGGTTCGCCTCTCGCGGTCTCGCACGTGCGCCTGGCGTCTAGCCACCACGTCCACGTCGTGCTCCACTGCCTTCCGGCCACGTGGCGAGCGGCCACTCTTCTTCGCTCATCCCGTCTGCTCGAAGCTGCCAGTCTCGCTGTCGGCGGGCGAAGCGGAGGCCACACCGCGCGCCGACTGTATCGTCAAGGCCTCGGTACGCTCTTCGCTGGGCTCGGATGGCGCCGCCTGCTGCGCGCGTGAAACCGACGGCGAACCTCGGTGCCAGCATCGGGGACGTCAATGTCGGGGCGGCACATCGATGCTCGTTTTCATTTTCGTTTTTGTGAGTGTTGTGACACCGGCAGCGGCCTGTGGGGTTGTCAACGCGTGCGTGATGCGGCAGGACGTGTTGCGGCCGTGGAAACAAGCGCGGGTGTGTCCGTGGCGGAGGCGGAAAGTCGTGGAGGAACTGGGGTCCATTTGAGGCGTGTGTGTGCGTGATGTGAGTTTGTATGATCGGAGGAGGATACAGAGAGGCGGAGCATGCGTGGCGTGTGTGTGAGTGGTGCGTGGGACGCGTGATTGTTTGTGTATGGCCGCGTGCAGCATTTTGTTTGATTTTGGGTGGGTTGTTGAATTAGGACCGAGTGTAGCTCAGTTGGTAGAGCGATTGACTGTAGTGTTCTATACTGTGTCTCAGTATACTCGGAAATCAATTGGTCGCTGGTTCGATTCCGGCCACTCGGATTTTATCCATGCCTCCCAAGCACTTCTTTTTCCCTCCCGCACTCCCGGTTCGCCTCTCGCGGTCTCGCACGTGCGCCTGGCGTCTAGCCACCACGTCCACGTCGTGCTCCACTGCCTTCCGGCCACGTGGCGAGCGGCCACTCTTCTTCGCTCATCCCGTCTGCTCGAAGCTGCCAGTCTCGCTGTCGGCGGGCGAAGCGGAGGCCACACCGCGCGCCGACTGTATCGTCAAGGCCTCGGTACGCTCTTCGCTGGGCTCGGATGGCGCCGCCTGCTGCGCGCGTGAAACCGACGGCGAACCTCGGTGCCAGCATCGGGGACGTCAATGTCGGGGCGGCACATCGATGCTCGTTTTCATTTTCGTTTTTGTGAGTGTTGTGACACCGGCAGCGGCCTGTGGGGTTGTCAACGCGTGCGTGATGCGGCAGGACGTGTTGCGGCCGTGGAAACAAGCGCGGGTGTGTCCGTGGCGGAGGCGGAAAGTCGTGGAGGAACTGGGGTCCATTTGAGGCGTGTGTGTGCGTGATGTGAGTTTGTATGATCGGAGGAGGATACAGAGAGGCGGAGCATGCGTGGCGTGTGTGTGAGTGGTGCGTGGGACGCGTGATTGTTTGTGTATGGCCGCGTGCAGCATTTTGTTTGATTTTGGGTGGGTTGTTGAATTAGGACCGAGTGTAGCTCAGTTGGTAGAGCGATTGACTGTAGTGTTCTATACTGTGTCTCAGTATACTCGGAAATCAATTGGTCGCTGGTTCGATTCCGGCCACTCGGATTTTATCCATGCCTCCCAAGCACTTCTTTTCCCTCCCGCACTCCCGGTTCGCCTCTCGCGGTCTCGCACGTGCGCCTGGCGTCTAGCCACCACGTCCACGTCGTGCTCCACTGCCTTCCGGCCACGTGGCGAGCGGCCACTCTTCTTCGCTCATCCCGTCTGCTCGAAGCTGCCAGTCTCGCTGTCGGCGGGCGAAGCGGAGAGCCACACCGCGCGCCGACTGTATCGTCAAGGCCTCGGTACGCTCTTCGCTGGGCTCGGATGGCGCCGCCTGCTGCGCGCGTGAAACCGACGGCGAACCTCGGTGCCAGCATCGGGGACGTCAATGTCGGGGCGGCACATCGATGCTCGTTTTCATTTTCGTTTTTGTGAGTGTTGTGACACCGGCAGCGGCCTGTGGGGTTGTCAACGCGTGCGTGATGCGGCAGGACGTGTTGCGGCCGTGGAAACAAGCGCGGGTGTGTCCGTGGCGGAGGCGGAAAGTCGTGGAGGAACTGGGGTCCATTTGAGGCGTGTGTGTGCGTGATGTGAGTTTGTATGATCGGAGGAGGATACAGAGAGGCGGAGCATGCGTGGCGTGTGTGTGAGTGGTGCGTGGGACGCGTGATTGTTTGTGTATGGCCGCGTGCAGCATTTCGTTTGATTTTGGGTGGGTTGTTGAATTAGGACCGAGTGTAGCTCAGTTGGTAGAGCGATTGACTGTAGTGTTCTATACTGTGTCTCAGTATACTCGGAAATCAATTGGTCGCTGGTTCGATTCCGGCCACTCGGATTTTATCCATGCCTCCCAAGCACTTCTTTTCCCTCCCGCACTCCCGGTTCGCCTCTCGCGGTCTCGCACGTGCGCCTGGCGTCTAGCCACCACGTCCACGTCGTGCTCCACTGCCTTCCGGCCACGTGGCGAGCGGCCACTCTTCTTCGCTCATCCCGTCTGCTCGAAGCTGCCAGTCTCGCTGTCGGCGGGCGAAGCGGAGGCCACACCGCGCGCCGACTGTATCGTCAAGGCCTCGGTACGCTCTTCGCTGGGCTCGGATGGCGCCGCCTGCTGCGCGCGTGAAACCGACGGCGAACCTCGGTGCCAGCATCGGGGACGTCAATGTCGGGGCGGCACATCGATGCTCGTTTTCATTTTCGTTTTTGTGAGTGTTGTGACACCGGCAGCGGCCTGTGGGGTTGTCAACGCGTGCGTGATGCGGCAGGACGTGTTGCGGCCGTGGAAACAAGCGCGGGTGTGTCCGTGGCGGAGGCGGAAAGTCGTGGAGGAACTGGGGTCCATTTGAGGCGTGTGTGTGCGTGATGTGAGTTTGTATGATCGGAGGAGGATACAGAGAGGCGGAGCATGCGTGGCGTGTGTGTGAGTGGTGCGTGGGACGCGTGATTGTTTGTGTATGGCCGCGTGCAGCATTTTGTTTGATTTTGGGTGGGTTGTTGAATTAGGACCGAGTGTAGCTCAGTTGGTAGAGCGATTGACTGTAGTGTTCTATACTGTGTCTCAGTATACTCGGAAATCAATTGGTCGCTGGTTCGATTCCGGCCACTCGGATTTTATCCATGCCTCCCAAGCACTTCTTTTCCCTCCCGCACTCCCGGTTCGCCTCTCGCGGTCTCGCACGTGCGCCTGGCGTCTAGCCACCACGTCCACGTCGTGCTCCACTGCCTTCCGGCCACGTGGCGAGCGGCCACTCTTCTTCGCTCATCCCGTCTGCTCGAAGCTGCCAGTCTCGCTGTCGGCGGGCGAAGCGGAGGCCACACCGCGCGCCGACTGTATCGTCAAGGCCTCGGTACGCTCTTCGCTGGGCTCGGATGGCGCCGCCTGCTGCGCGCGTGAAACCGACGGCGAACCTCGGTGCCAGCATCGGGGACGTCAATGTCGGGGCGGCACATCGATGCTCGTTTTCATTTTCGTTTTTGTGAGTGTTGTGACACCGGCAGCGGCCTGTGGGGTTGTCAACGCGTGCGTGATGCGGCAGGACGTGTTGCGGCCGTGGAAACAAGCGCGGGTGTGTCCGTGGCGGAGGCGGAAAGTCGTGGAGGAACTGGGGTCCATTTGAGGCGTGTGTGTGCGTGATGTGAGTTTGTATGATCGGAGGAGGATACAGAGAGGCGGAGCATGCGTGGCGTGTGTGTGAGTGGTGCGTGGGACGCGTGATTGTTTGTGTATGGCCGCGTGCAGCATTTTGTTTGATTTTGGGTGGGTTGTTGAATTAGGACCGAGTGTAGCTCAGTTGGTAGAGCGATTGACTGTAGTGTTCTATACTGTGTCTCAGTATACTCGGAAATCAATTGGTCGCTGGTTCGATTCCGGCCACTCGGATTTTATCCATGCCTCCCAAGCACTTCTTTTCCCTCCCGCACTCCCGGTTCGCCTCTCGCGGTCTCGCACGTGCGCCTGGCGTCTAGCCACCACGTCCACGTCGTGCTCCACTGCCTTCCGGCCACGTGGCGAGCGGCCACTCTTCTTCGCTCATCCCGTCTGCTCGAAGCTGCCAGTCTCGCTGTCGGCGGGCGAAGCGGAGGCCACACCGCGCGCCGACTGTATCGTCAAGGCCTCGGTACGCTCTTCGCTGGGCTCGGATGGCGCCGCCTGCTGCGCGCGTGAAACCGACGGCGAACCTCGGTGCCAGCATCGGGGACGTCAATGTCGGGGCGGCACATCGATGCTCGTTTTCATTTTCGTTTTGTGAGTGTTGTGACACCGGCAGCGGCCTGTGGGGTTGTCAACGCGTGCGTGATGCGGCAGGACGTGTTGCGGCCGTGGAAACAAGCGCGGGTGTGTCCGTGGCGGAGGCGGAAAGTCGTGGAGGAACTGGGGTCCATTTGAGGCGTGTGTGTGCGTGATGTGAGTTTGTATGATCGGAGGAGGATACAGAGAGGCGGAGCATGCGTGGCGTGTGTGTGAGTGGTGCGTGGGACGCGTGATTGTTTGTGTATGGCCGCGTGCAGCATTTTGTTTGATTTTGGGTGGGTTGTTGAATTAGGACCGAGTGTAGCTCAGTTGGTAGAGCGATTGACTGTAGTGTTCTATACTGTGTCTCAGTATACTCGGAAATCAATTGGTCGCTGGTTCGATTCCGGCCACTCGGATTTTATCCATGCCTCCCAAGCACTTCTTTTCCCTCCCGCACTCCCGGTTCGCCTCTCGCGGTCTCGCACGTGCGCCTGGCGTCTAGCCACCACGTCCACGTCGTGCTCCACTGCCTTCCGGCCACGTGGCGAGCGGCCACTCTTCTTCGCTCATCCCGTCTGCTCGAAGCTGCCAGTCTCGCTGTCGGCGGGCGAAGCGGAGGCCACACCGCGCGCCGACTGTATCGTCAAGGCCTCGGTACGCTCTTCGCTGGGCTCGGATGGCGCCGCCTGCTGCGCGCGTGAAACCGACGGCGAACCTCGGTGCCAGCATCGGGGACGTCAATGTCGGGGCGGCACATCGATGCTCGTTTTCATTTTCGTTTTTGTGAGTGTTGTGACACCGGCAGCGGCCTGTGGGGTTGTCAACGCGTGCGTGATGCGGCAGGACGTGTTGCGGCCGTGGAAACAAGCGCGGGTGTGTCCGTGGCGGAGGCGGAAAGTCGTGGAGGAACTGGGGTCCATTTGAGGCGTGTGTGTGCGTGATGTGAGTTTGTATGATCGGAGGAGGATACAGAGAGGCGGAGCATGCGTGGCGTGTGTGTGAGTGGTGCGTGGGACGCGTGATTGTTTGTGTATGGCCGCGTGCAGCATTTTGTTTGATTTTGGGTGGGTTGTTGAACTGTGTCTCAGTATACTCGGAAATCAATTGGTCGCTGGTTCGATTCCGGCCACTCGGATTTTATCCATGCCTCCCAAGCACTTCTTTTTCCCTCCCGCACTCCCGGTTCGCCTCTCGCGGTCTCGCACGTGCGCCTGGCGTCTAGCCACCACGTCCACGTCGTGCTCCACTGCCTTCCGGCCACGTGGCGAGCGGCCACTCTTCTTCGCTCATCCCGTCTGCTCGAAGCTGCCAGTCTCGCTGTCGGCGGGCGAAGCGGAGGCCACACCGCGCGCCGACTGTATCGTCAAGGCCTCGGTACGCTCTTCGCTGGGCTCGGATGGCGCCGCCTGCTGCGCGCGTGAAACCGACGGCGAACCTCGGTGCCAGCATCGGGGACGTCAATGTCGGGGCGGCACATCGATGCTCGTTTTCATTTTCGTTTTGTGAGTGTTGTGACACCGGCAGCGGCCTGTGGGGTTGTCAACGCGTGCGTGATGCGGCAGGACGTGTTGCGGCCGTGGAAACAAGCGCGGGTGTGTCCGTGGCGGAGGCGGAAAGTCGTGGAGGAACTGGGGTCCATTTGAGGCGTGTGTGTGCGTGATGTGAGTTTGTATGATCGGAGGAGGATACAGAGAGGCGGAGCATGCGTGGCGTGTGTGTGAGTGGTGCGTGGGACGCGTGATTGTTTGTGTATGGCCGCGTGCAGCATTTTGTTTGATTTTGGGTGGGTTGTTGAATTAGGACCGAGTGTAGCTCAGTTGGTAGAGCGATTGACTGTAGTGTTCTATACTGTGTCTCAGTATACTCGGAAATCAATTGGTCGCTGGTTCGATTCCGGCCACTCGGATTTTATCCATGCCTCCCAAGCACTTCTTTTCCCTCCCGCACTCCCGGTTCGCCTCTCGCGGTCTCGCACGTGCGCCTGGCGTCTAGCCACCACGTCCACGTCGTGCTCCACTGCCTTCCGGCCACGTGGCGAGCGGCCACTCTTCTTCGCTCATCCCGTCTGCTCGAAGCTGCCAGTCTCGCTGTCGGCGGGCGAAGCGGAGGCCACACCGCGCGCCGACTGTATCGTCAAGGCCTCGGTACGCTCTTCGCTGGGCTCGGATGGCGCCGCCTGCTGCGCGCGTGAAACCGACGGCGAACCTCGGTGCCAGCATCGGGGACGTCAATGTCGGGGCGGCACATCGATGCTCGTTTTCATTTTCGTTTTGTGAGTGTTGTGACACCGGCAGCGGCCTGTGGGGTTGTCAACGCGTGCGTGATGCGGCAGGACGTGTTGCGGCCGTGGAAACAAGCGCGGGTGTGTCCGTGGCGGAGGCGGAAAGTCGTGGAGGAACTGGGGTCCATTTGAGGCGTGTGTGTGCGTGATGTGAGTTTGTATGATCGGAGGAGGATACAGAGAGGCGGAGCATGCGTGGCGTGTGTGTGAGTGGTGCGTGGGACGCGTGATTGTTTGTGTATGGCCGCGTGCAGCATTTTGTTTGATTTTGGGTGGGTTGTTGAATTAGGACCGAGTGTAGCTCAGTTGGTAGAGCGATTGACTGTAGTGTTCTATACTGTGTCTCAGTATACTCGGAAATCAATTGGTCGCTGGTTCGATTCCGGCCACTCGGATTTTATCCATGCCTCCCAAGCACTTCTTTTCCCTCCCGCACTCCCGGTTCGCCTCTCGCGGTCTCGCACGTGCGCCTGGCGTCTAGCCACCACGTCCACGTCGTGCTCCACTGCCTTCCGGCCACGTGGCGAGCGGCCACTCTTCTTCGCTCATCCCGTCTGCTCGAAGCTGCCAGTCTCGCTGTCGGCGGGCGAAGCGGAGGCCACACCGCGCGCCGACTGTATCGTCAAGGCCTCGGTACGCTCTTCGCTGGGCTCGGATGGCGCCGCCTGCTGCGCGCGTGAAACCGACGGCGAACCTCGGTGCCAGCATCGGGGACGTCAATGTCGGGGCGGCACATCGATGCTCGTTTTCATTTTCGTTTTTGTGAGTGTTGTGACACCGGCAGCGGCCTGTGGGGTTGTCAACGCGTGCGTGATGCGGCAGGACGTGTTGCGGCCGTGGAAACAAGCGCGGGTGTGTCCGTGGCGGAGGCGGAAAGTCGTGGAGGAACTGGGGTCCATTTGAGGCGTGTGTGTGCGTGATGTGAGTTTGTATGATCGGAGGAGGATACAGAGAGGCGGAGCATGCGTGGCGTGTGTGTGAGTGGTGCGTGGGACGCGTGATTGTTTGTGTATGGCCGCGTGCAGCATTTTGTTTGATTTTGGGTGGGTTGTTGAATTAGGACCGAGTGTAGCTCAGTTGGTAGAGCGATTGACTGTAGTGTTCTATACTGTGTCTCAGTATACTCGGAAATCAATTGGTCGCTGGTTCGATTCCGGCCACTCGGATTTTATCCATGCCTCCCAAGCACTTCTTTTCCCTCCCGCACTCCCGGTTCGCCTCTCGCGGTCTCGCACGTGCGCCTGGCGTCTAGCCACCACGTCCACGTCGTGCTCCACTGCCTTCCGGCCACGTGGCGAGCGGCCACTCTTCTTCGCTCATCCCGTCTGCTCGAAGCTGCCAGTCTCGCTGTCGGCGGGCGAAGCGGAGGCCACACCGCGCGCCGACTGTATCGTCAAGGCCTCGGTACGCTCTTCGCTGGGCTCGGATGGCGCCGCCTGCTGCGCGCGTGAAACCGACGGCGAACCTCGGTGCCAGCATCGGGGACGTCAATGTCGGGGCGGCACATCGATGCTCGTTTTCATTTTCGTTTTTGTGAGTGTTGTGACACCGGCAGCGGCCTGTGGGGTTGTCAACGCGTGCGTGATGCGGCAGGACGTGTTGCGGCCGTGGAAACAAGCGCGGGTGTGTCCGTGGCGGAGGCGGAAAGTCGTGGAGGAACTGGGGTCCATTTGAGGCGTGTGTGTGCGTGATGTGAGTTTGTATGATCGGAGGAGGATACAGAGAGGCGGAGCATGCGTGGCGTGTGTGTGAGTGGTGCGTGGGACGCGTGATTGTTTGTGTATGGCCGCGTGCAGCATTTTGTTTGATTTTGGGTGGGTTGTTGAATTAGGACCGAGTGTAGCTCAGTTGGTAGAGCGATTGACTGTAGTGTTCTATACTGTGTCTCAGTATACTCGGAAATCAATTGGTCGCTGGTTCGATTCCGGCCACTCGGATTTTATCCATGCCTCCCAAGCACTTCTTTTCCCTCCCGCACTCCCGGTTCGCCTCTCGCGGTCTCGCACGTGCGCCTGGCGTCTAGCCACCACGTCCACGTCGTGCTCCACTGCCTTCCGGCCACGTGGCGAGCGGCCACTCTTCTTCGCTCATCCCGTCTGCTCGAAGCTGCCAGTCTCGCTGTCGGCGGGCGAAGCGGAGGCCACACCGCGCGCCGACTGTATCGTCAAGGCCTCGGTACGCTCTTCGCTGGGCTCGGATGGCGCCGCCTGCTGCGCGCGTGAAACCGACGGCGAACCTCGGTGCCAGCATCGGGGACGTCAATGTCGGGGCGGCACATCGATGCTCGTTTTCATTTTCGTTTTGTGAGTGTTGTGACACCGGCAGCGGCCTGTGGGGTTGTCAACGCGTGCGTGATGCGGCAGGACGTGTTGCGGCCGTGGAAACAAGCGCGGGTGTGTCCGTGGCGGAGGCGGAAAGTCGTGGAGGAACTGGGGTCCATTTGAGGCGTGTGTGTGCGTGATGTGAGTTTGTATGATCGGAGGAGGATACAGAGAGGCGGAGCATGCGTGGCGTGTGTGTGAGTGGTGCGTGGGACGCGTGATTGTTTGTGTATGGCCGCGTGCAGCATTTTGTTTGATTTTGGGTGGGTTGTTGAACTGTGTCTCAGTATACTCGGAAATCAATTGGTCGCTGGTTCGATTCCGGCCACTCGGATTTTATCCATGCCTCCCAAGCACTTCTTTTTCCCTCCCGCACTCCCGGTTCGCCTCTCGCGGTCTCGCACGTGCGCCTGGCGTCTAGCCACCACGTCCACGTCGTGCTCCACTGCCTTCCGGCCACGTGGCGAGCGGCCACTCTTCTTCGCTCATCCCGTCTGCTCGAAGCTGCCAGTCTCGCTGTCGGCGGGCGAAGCGGAGGCCACACCGCGCGCCGACTGTATCGTCAAGGCCTCGGTACGCTCTTCGCTGGGCTCGGATGGCGCCGCCTGCTGCGCGCGTGAAACCGACGGCGAACCTCGGTGCCAGCATCGGGGACGTCAATGTCGGGGCGGCACATCGATGCTCGTTTTCATTTTCGTTTTGTGAGTGTTGTGACACCGGCAGCGGCCTGTGGGGTTGTCAACGCGTGCGTGATGCGGCAGGACGTGTTGCGGCCGTGGAAACAAGCGCGGGTGTGTCCGTGGCGGAGGCGGAAAGTCGTGGAGGAACTGGGGTCCATTTGAGGCGTGTGTGTGCGTGATGTGAGTTTGTATGATCGGAGGAGGATACAGAGAGGCGGAGCATGCGTGGCGTGTGTGTGAGTGGTGCGTGGGACGCGTGATTGTTTGTGTATGGCCGCGTGCAGCATTTTGTTTGATTTTGGGTGGGTTGTTGAACTGTGTCTCAGTATACTCGGAAATCAATTGGTCGCTGGTTCGATTCCGGCCACTCGGATTTTATCCATGCCTCCCAAGCACTTCTTTTTCCCTCCCGCACTCCCGGTTCGCCTCTCGCGGTCTCGCACGTGCGCCTGGCGTCTAGCCACCACGTCCACGTCGTGCTCCACTGCCTTCCGGCCACGTGGCGAGCGGCCACTCTTCTTCGCTCATCCCGTCTGCTCGAAGCTGCCAGTCTCGCTGTCGGCGGGCGAAGCGGAGGCCACACCGCGCGCCGACTGTATCGTCAAGGCCTCGGTACGCTCTTCGCTGGGCTCGGATGGCGCCGCCTGCTGCGCGCGTGAAACCGACGGCGAACCTCGGTGCCAGCATCGGGGACGTCAATGTCGGGGCGGCACATCGATGCTCGTTTTCATTTTCGTTTTGTGAGTGTTGTGACACCGGCAGCGGCCTGTGGGGTTGTCAACGCGTGCGTGATGCGGCAGGACGTGTTGCGGCCGTGGAAACAAGCGCGGGTGTGTCCGTGGCGGAGGCGGAAAGTCGTGGAGGAACTGGGGTCCATTTGAGGCGTGTGTGTGCGTGATGTGAGTTTGTATGATCGGAGGAGGATACAGAGAGGCGGAGCATGCGTGGCGTGTGTGTGAGTGGTGCGTGGGACGCGTGATTGTTTGTGTATGGCCGCGTGCAGCATTTTGTTTGATTTTGGGTGGGTTGTTGAATTAGGACCGAGTGTAGCTCAGTTGGTAGAGCGATTGACTGTAGTGTTCTATACTGTGTCTCAGTATACTCGGAAATCAATTGGTCGCTGGTTCGATTCCGGCCACTCGGATTTTATCCATGCCTCCCAAGCACTTCTTTTCCCTCCCGCACTCCCGGTTCGCCTCTCGCGGTCTCGCACGTGCGCCTGGCGTCTAGCCACCACGTCCACGTCGTGCTCCACTGCCTTCCGGCCACGTGGCGAGCGGCCACTCTTCTTCGCTCATCCCGTCTGCTCGAAGCTGCCAGTCTCGCTGTCGGCGGGCGAAGCGGAGGCCACACCGCGCGCCGACTGTATCGTCAAGGCCTCGGTACGCTCTTCGCTGGGCTCGGATGGCGCCGCCTGCTGCGCGCGTGAAACCGACGGCGAACCTCGGTGCCAGCATCGGGGACGTCAATGTCGGGGCGGCACATCGATGCTCGTTTTCATTTTCGTTTTGTGAGTGTTGTGACACCGGCAGCGGCCTGTGGGGTTGTCAACGCGTGCGTGATGCGGCAGGACGTGTTGCGGCCGTGGAAACAAGCGCGGGTGTGTCCGTGGCGGAGGCGGAAAGTCGTGGAGGAACTGGGGTCCATTTGAGGCGTGTGTGTGCGTGATGTGAGTTTGTATGATCGGAGGAGGATACAGAGAGGCGGAGCATGCGTGGCGTGTGTGTGAGTGGTGCGTGGGACGCGTGATTGTTTGTGCATGGCCGCGTGCAGCATTTTGTTTGATTTTGGGTGGGTTGTTGAATTAGGACCGAGTGTAGCTCAGTTGGTAGAGCGATTGACTGTAGTGTTCTATACTGTGTCTCAGTATACTCGGAAATCAATTGGTCGCTGGTTCGATTCCGGCCACTCGGATTTTATCCATGCCTCCCAAGCACTTCTTTTCCCTCCCGCACTCCCGGTTCGCCTCTCGCGGTCTCGCACGTGCGCCTGGCGTCTAGCCACCACGTCCACGTCGTGCTCCACTGCCTTCCGGCCACGTGGCGAGCGGCCACTCTTCTTCGCTCATCCCGTCTGCTCGAAGCTGCCAGTCTCGCTGTCGGCGGGCGAAGCGGAGGCCACACCGCGCGCCGACTGTATCGTCAAGGCCTCGGTACGCTCTTCGCTGGGCTCGGATGGCGCCGCCTGCTGCGCGCGTGAAACCGACGGCGAACCTCGGTGCCAGCATCGGGGACGTCAATGTCGGGGCGGCACATCGATGCTCGTTTTCATTTTCGTTTTGTGAGTGTTGTGACACCGGCAGCGGCCTGTGGGGTTGTCAACGCGTGCGTGATGCGGCAGGACGTGTTGCGGCCGTGGAAACAAGCGCGGGTGTGTCCGTGGCGGAGGCGGAAAGTCGTGGAGGAACTGGGGTCCATTTGAGGCGTGTGTGTGCGTGATGTGAGTTTGTATGATCGGAGGAGGATACAGAGAGGCGGAGCATGCGTGGCGTGTGTGTGAGTGGTGCGTGGGACGCGTGATTGTTTGTGTATGGCCGCGTGCAGCATTTTGTTTGATTTTGGGTGGGTTGTTGAATTAGGACCGAGTGTAGCTCAGTTGGTAGAGCGATTGACTGTAGTGTTCTATACTGTGTCTCAGTATACTCGGAAATCAATTGGTCGCTGGTTCGATTCCGGCCACTCGGATTTTATCCATGCCTCCCAAGCACTTCTTTTTCCCTCCCGCACTCCCGGTTCGCCTCTCGCGGTCTCGCACGTGCGCCTGGCGTCTAGCCACCACGTCCACGTCGTGCTCCACTGCCTTCCGGCCACGTGGCGAGCGGCCACTCTTCTTCGCTCATCCCGTCTGCTCGAAGCTGCCAGTCTCGCTGTCGGCGGGCGAAGCGGAGGCCACACCGCGCGCCGACTGTATCGTCAAGGCCTCGGTACGCTCTTCGCTGGGCTCGGATGGCGCCGCCTGCTGCGCGCGTGAAACCGACGGCGAACCTCGGTGCCAGCATCGGGGACGTCAATGTCGGGGCGGCACATCGATGCTCGTTTTCATTTTCGTTTTTGTGAGTGTTGTGACACCGGCAGCGGCCTGTGGGGTTGTCAACGCGTGCGTGATGCGGCAGGACGTGTTGCGGCCGTGGAAACAAGCGCGGGTGTGTCCGTGGCGGAGGCGGAAAGTCGTGGAGGAACTGGGGTCCATTTGAGGCGTGTGTGTGCGTGATGTGAGTTTGTATGATCGGAGGAGGATACAGAGAGGCGGAGCATGCGTGGCGTGTGTGTGAGTGGTGCGTGGGACGCGTGATTGTTTGTGTATGGCCGCGTGCAGCATTTTGTTTGATTTTGGGTGGGTTGTTGAATTAGGACCGAGTGTAGCTCAGTTGGTAGAGCGATTGACTGTAGTGTTCTATACTGTGTCTCAGTATACTCGGAAATCAATTGGTCGCTGGTTCGATTCCGGCCACTCGGATTTTATCCATGCCTCCCAAGCACTTCTTTTTTCCCTCCCGCACTCCCGGTTCGCCTCTCGCGGTCTCGCACGTGCGCCTGGCGTCTAGCCACCACGTCCACGTCGTGCTCCACTGCCTTCCGGCCACGTGGCGAGCGGCCACTCTTCTTCGCTCATCCCGTCTGCTCGAAGCTGCCAGTCTCGCTGTCGGCGGGCGAAGCGGAGGCCACACCGCGCGCCGACTGTATCGTCAAGGCCTCGGTACGCTCTTCGCTGGGCTCGGATGGCGCCGCCTGCTGCGCGCGTGAAACCGACGGCGAACCTCGGTGCCAGCATCGGGGACGTCAATGTCGGGGCGGCACATCGATGCTCGTTTTCATTTTCGTTTTGTGAGTGTTGTGACACCGGCAGCGGCCTGTGGGGTTGTCAACGCGTGCGTGATGCGGCAGGACGTGTTGCGGCCGTGGAAACAAGCGCGGGTGTGTCCGTGGCGGAGGCGGAAAGTCGTGGAGGAACTGGGGTCCATTTGAGGCGTGTGTGTGCGTGATGTGAGTTTGTATGATCGGAGGAGGATACAGAGAGGCGGAGCATGCGTGGCGTGTGTGTGAGTGGTGCGTGGGACGCGTGATTGTTTGTGTATGGCCGCGTGCAGCATTTTGTTTGATTTTGGGTGGGTTGTTGAATTAGGACCGAGTGTAGCTCAGTTGGTAGAGCGATTGACTGTAGTGTTCTATACTGTGTCTCAGTATACTCGGAAATCAATTGGTCGCTGGTTCGATTCCGGCCACTCGGATTTTATCCATGCCTCCCAAGCACTTCTTTTCCCTCCCGCACTCCCGGTTCGCCTCTCGCGGTCTCGCACGTGCGCCTGGCGTCTAGCCACCACGTCCACGTCGTGCTCCACTGCCTTCCGGCCACGTGGCGAGCGGCCACTCTTCTTCGCTCATCCCGTCTGCTCGAAGCTGCCAGTCTCGCTGTCGGCGGGCGAAGCGGAGGCCACACCGCGCGCCGACTGTATCGTCAAGGCCTCGGTACGCTCTTCGCTGGGCTCGGATGGCGCCGCCTGCTGCGCGCGTGAAACCGACGGCGAACCTCGGTGCCAGCATCGGGGACGTCAATGTCGGGGCGGCACATCGATGCTCGTTTTCATTTTCGTTTTGTGAGTGTTGTGACACCGGCAGCGGCCTGTGGGGTTGTCAACGCGTGCGTGATGCGGCAGGACGTGTTGCGGCCGTGGAAACAAGCGCGGGTGTGTCCGTGGCGGAGGCGGAAAGTCGTGGAGGAACTGGGGTCCATTTGAGGCGTGTGTGTGCGTGATGTGAGTTTGTATGATCGGAGGAGGATACAGAGAGGCGGAGCATGCGTGGCGTGTGTGTGAGTGGTGCGTGGGACGCGTGATTGTTTGTGTATGGCCGCGTGCAGCATTTTGTTTGATTTTGGGTGGGTTGTTGAATTAGGACCGAGTGTAGCTCAGTTGGTAGAGCGATTGACTGTAGTGTTCTATACTGTGTCTCAGTATACTCGGAAATCAATTGGTCGCTGGTTCGATTCCGGCCACTCGGATTTTATCCATGCCTCCCAAGCACTTCTTTTTCCCTCCCGCACTCCCGGTTCGCCTCTCGCGGTCTCGCACGTGCGCCTGGCGTCTAGCCACCACGTCCACGTCGTGCTCCACTGCCTTCCGGCCACGTGGCGAGCGGCCACTCTTCTTCGCTCATCCCGTCTGCTCGAAGCTGCCAGTCTCGCTGTCGGCGGGCGAAGCGGAGGCCACACCGCGCGCCGACTGTATCGTCAAGGCCTCGGTACGCTCTTCGCTGGGCTCGGATGGCGCCGCCTGCTGCGCGCGTGAAACCGACGGCGAACCTCGGTGCCAGCATCGGGGACGTCAATGTCGGGGCGGCACATCGATGCTCGTTTTCATTTTCGTTTTTGTGAGTGTTGTGACACCGGCAGCGGCCTGTGGGGTTGTCAACGCGTGCGTGATGCGGCAGGACGTGTTGCGGCCGTGGAAACAAGCGCGGGTGTGTCCGTGGCGGAGGCGGAAAGTCGTGGAGGAACTGGGGTCCATTTGAGGCGTGTGTGTGCGTGATGTGAGTTTGTATGATCGGAGGAGGATACAGAGAGGCGGAGCATGCGTGGCGTGTGTGAGTGGTGCGTGGGACGCGTGATTGTTTGTGTATGGCCGCGTGCAGCATTTTGTTTGATTTTGGGTGGGTTGTTGAATTAGGACCGAGTGTAGCTCAGTTGGTAGAGCGATTGACTGTAGTGTTCTATACTGTGTCTCAGTATACTCGGAAATCAATTGGTCGCTGGTTCGATTCCGGCCACTCGGATTTTATCCATGCCTCCCAAGCACTTCTTTTTCCCTCCCGCACTCCCGGTTCGCCTCTCGCGGTCTCGCACGTGCGCCTGGCGTCTAGCCACCACGTCCACGTCGTGCTCCACTGCCTTCCGGCCACGTGGCGAGCGGCCACTCTTCTTCGCTCATCCCGTCTGCTCGAAGCTGCCAGTCTCGCTGTCGGCGGGCGAAGCGGAGGCCACACCGCGCGCCGACTGTATCGTCAAGGCCTCGGTACGCTCTTCGCTGGGCTCGGATGGCGCCGCCTGCTGCGCGCGTGAAACCGACGGCGAACCTCGGTGCCAGCATCGGGGACGTCAATGTCGGGGCGGCACATCGATGCTCGTTTTCATTTTCGTTTTTGTGAGTGTTGTGACACCGGCAGCGGCCTGTGGGGTTGTCAACGCGTGCGTGATGCGGCAGGACGTGTTGCGGCCGTGGAAACAAGCGCGGGTGTGTCCGTGGCGGAGGCGGAAAGTCGTGGAGGAACTGGGGTCCATTTGAGGCGTGTGTGTGCGTGATGTGAGTTTGTATGATCGGAGGAGGATACAGAGAGGCGGAGCATGCGTGGCGTGTGTGTGAGTGGTGCGTGGGACGCGTGATTGTTTGTGTATGGCCGCGTGCAGCATTTTGTTTGATTTTGGGTGGGTTGTTGAACTGTGTCTCAGTATACTCGGAAATCAATTGGTCGCTGGTTCGATTCCGGCCACTCGGATTTTATCCATGCCTCCCAAGCACTTCTTTTTCCCTCCCGCACTCCCGGTTCGCCTCTCGCGGTCTCGCACGTGCGCCTGGCGTCTAGCCACCACGTCCACGTCGTGCTCCACTGCCTTCCGGCCACGTGGCGAGCGGCCACTCTTCTTCGCTCATCCCGTCTGCTCGAAGCTGCCAGTCTCGCTGTCGGCGGGCGAAGCGGAGGCCACACCGCGCGCCGACTGTATCGTCAAGGCCTCGGTACGCTCTTCGCTGGGCTCGGATGGCGCCGCCTGCTGCGCGCGTGAAACCGACGGCGAACCTCGGTGCCAGCATCGGGGACGTCAATGTCGGGGCGGCACATCGATGCTCGTTTTCATTTTCGTTTTTGTGAGTGTTGTGACACCGGCAGCGGCCTGTGGGGTTGTCAACGCGTGCGTGATGCGGCAGGACGTGTTGCGGCCGTGGAAACAAGCGCGGGTGTGTCCGTGGCGGAGGCGGAAAGTCGTGGAGGAACTGGGGTCCATTTGAGGCGTGTGTGTGCGTGATGTGAGTTTGTATGATCGGAGGAGGATACAGAGAGGCGGAGCATGCGTGGCGTGTGTGTGAGTGGTGCGTGGGACGCGTGATTGTTTGTGTATGGCCGCGTGCAGCATTTTGTTTGATTTTGGGTGGGTTGTTGAATTAGGACCGAGTGTAGCTCAGTTGGTAGAGCGATTGACTGTAGTGTTCTATACTGTGTCTCAGTATACTCGGAAATCAATTGGTCGCTGGTTCGATTCCGGCCACTCGGATTTTATCCATGCCTCCCAAGCACTTCTTTTTCCCTCCCGCACTCCCGGTTCGCCTCTCGCGGTCTCGCACGTGCGCCTGGCGTCTAGCCACCACGTCCACGTCGTGCTCCACTGCCTTCCGGCCACGTGGCGAGCGGCCACTCTTCTTCGCTCATCCCGTCTGCTCGAAGCTGCCAGTCTCGCTGTCGGCGGGCGAAGCGGAGGCCACACCGCGCGCCGACTGTATCGTCAAGGCCTCGGTACGCTCTTCGCTGGGTCGGATGGCGCCGCCTGCTGCGCGCGTGAAACCGACGGCGAACCTCGGTGCCAGCATCGGGGACGTCAATGTCGGGGCGGCACATCGATGCTCGTTTTCATTTTCGTTTTGTGAGTGTTGTGACACCGGCAGCGGCCTGTGGGGTTGTCAACGCGTGCGTGATGCGGCAGGACGTGTTGCGGCCGTGGAAACAAGCGCGGGTGTGTCCGTGGCGGAGGCGGAAAGTCGTGGAGGAACTGGGGTCCATTTGAGGCGTGTGTGTGCGTGATGTGAGTTTGTATGATCGGAGGAGGATACAGAGAGGCGGAGCATGCGTGGCGTGTGTGTGAGTGGTGCGTGGGACGCGTGATTGTTTGTGTATGGCCGCGTGCAGCATTTTGTTTGATTTTGGGTGGGTTGTTGAATTAGGACCGAGTGTAGCTCAGTTGGTAGAGCGATTGACTGTAGTGTTCTATACTGTGTCTCAGTATACTCGGAAATCAATTGGTCGCTGGTTCGATTCCGGCCACTCGGATTTTATCCATGCCTCCCAAGCACTTCTTTTCCCTCCCGCACTCCCGGTTCGCCTCTCGCGGTCTCGCACGTGCGCCTGGCGTCTAGCCACCACGTCCACGTCGTGCTCCACTGCCTTCCGGCCACGTGGCGAGCGGCCACTCTTCTTCGCTCATCCCGTCTGCTCGAAGCTGCCAGTCTCGCTGTCGGCGGGCGAAGCGGAGGCCACACCGCGCGCCGACTGTATCGTCAAGGCCTCGGTACGCTCTTCGCTGGGCTCGGATGGCGCCGCCTGCTGCGCGCGTGAAACCGACGGCGAACCTCGGTGCCAGCATCGGGGACGTCAATGTCGGGGCGGCACATCGATGCTCGTTTTCATTTTCGTTTTGTGAGTGTTGTGACACCGGCAGCGGCCTGTGGGGTTGTCAACGCGTGCGTGATGCGGCAGGACGTGTTGCGGCCGTGGAAACAAGCGCGGGTGTGTCCGTGGCGGAGGCGGAAAGTCGTGGAGGAACTGGGGTCCATTTGAGGCGTGTGTGTGCGTGATGTGAGTTTGTATGATCGGAGGAGGATACAGAGAGGCGGAGCATGCGTGGCGTGTGTGAGTGGTGCGTGGGACGCGTGATTGTTTGTGTATGGCCGCGTGCAGCATTTTGTTTGATTTTGGGTGGGTTGTTGAATTAGGACCGAGTGTAGCTCAGTTGGTAGAGCGATTGACTGTAGTGTTCTATACTGTGTCTCAGTATACTCGGAAATCAATTGGTCGCTGGTTCGATTCCGGCCACTCGGATTTTATCCATGCCTCCCAAGCACTTCTTTTTCCCTCCCGCACTCCCGGTTCGCCTCTCGCGGTCTCGCACGTGCGCCTGGCGTCTAGCCACCACGTCCACGTCGTGCTCCACTGCCTTCCGGCCACGTGGCGAGCGGCCACTCTTCTTCGCTCATCCCGTCTGCTCGAAGCTGCCAGTCTCGCTGTCGGCGGGCGAAGCGGAGGCCACACCGCGCGCCGACTGTATCGTCAAGGCCTCGGTACGCTCTTCGCTGGGCTCGGATGGCGCCGCCTGCTGCGCGCGTGAAACCGACGGCGAACCTCGGTGCCAGCATCGGGGACGTCAATGTCGGGGCGGCACATCGATGCTCGTTTTTCATTTTCGTTTTTGTGAGTGTTGTGACACCGGCAGCGGCCTGTGGGGTTGTCAACGCGTGCGTGATGCGGCAGGACGTGTTGCGGCCGTGGAAACAAGCGCGGGTGTGTCCGTGGCGGAGGCGGAAAGTCGTGGAGGAACTGGGGTCCATTTGAGGCGTGTGTGTGCGTGATGTGAGTTTGTATGATCGGAGGAGGATACAGAGAGGCGGAGCATGCGTGGCGTGTGTGTGAGTGGTGCGTGGGACGCGTGATTGTTTGTGTATGGCCGCGTGCAGCATTTTGTTTGATTTTGGGTGGGTTGTTGAACTGTGTCTCAGTATACTCGGAAATCAATTGGTCGCTGGTTCGATTCCGGCCACTCGGATTTTATCCATGCCTCCCAAGCACTTCTTTTTCCCTCCCGCACTCCCGGTTCGCCTCTCGCGGTCTCGCACGTGCGCCTGGCGTCTAGCCACCACGTCCACGTCGTGCTCCACTGCCTTCCGGCCACGTGGCGAGCGGCCACTCTTCTTCGCTCATCCCGTCTGCTCGAAGCTGCCAGTCTCGCTGTCGGCGGGCGAAGCGGAGGCCACACCGCGCGCCGACTGTATCGTCAAGGCCTCGGTACGCTCTTCGCTGGGCTCGGATGGCGCCGCCTGCTGCGCGCGTGAAACCGACGGCGAACCTCGGTGCCAGCATCGGGGACGTCAATGTCGGGGCGGCACATCGATGCTCGTTTTCATTTTCGTTTTGTGAGTGTTGTGACACCGGCAGCGGCCTGTGGGGTTGTCAACGCGTGCGTGATGCGGCAGGACGTGTTGCGGCCGTGGAAACAAGCGCGGGTGTGTCCGTGGCGGAGGCGGAAAGTCGTGGAGGAACTGGGGTCCATTTGAGGCGTGTGTGTGCGTGATGTGAGTTTGTATGATCGGAGGAGGATACAGAGAGGCGGAGCATGCGTGGCGTGTGTGTGAGTGGTGCGTGGGACGCGTGATTGTTTGTGTATGGCCGCGTGCAGCATTTTGTTTGATTTTGGGTGGGTTGTTGAACTGTGTCTCAGTATACTCGGAAATCAATTGGTCGCTGGTTCGATTCCGGCCACTCGGATTTTATCCATGCCTCCCAAGCACTTCTTTTTCCCTCCCGCACTCCCGGTTCGCCTCTCGCGGTCTCGCACGTGCGCCTGGCGTCTAGCCACCACGTCCACGTCGTGCTCCACTGCCTTCCGGCCACGTGGCGAGCGGCCACTCTTCTTCGCTCATCCCGTCTGCTCGAAGCTGCCAGTCTCGCTGTCGGCGGGCGAAGCGGAGGCCACACCGCGCGCCGACTGTATCGTCAAGGCCTCGGTACGCTCTTCGCTGGGCTCGGATGGCGCCGCCTGCTGCGCGCGTGAAACCGACGGCGAACCTCGGTGCCAGCATCGGGGACGTCAATGTCGGGGCGGCACATCGATGCTCGTTTTCATTTTCGTTTTTGTGAGTGTTGTGACACCGGCAGCGGCCTGTGGGGTTGTCAACGCGTGCGTGATGCGGCAGGACGTGTTGCGGCCGTGGAAACAAGCGCGGGTGTGTCCGTGGCGGAGGCGGAAAGTCGTGGAGGAACTGGGGTCCATTTGAGGCGTGTGTGTGCGTGATGTGAGTTTGTATGATCGGAGGAGGATACAGAGAGGCGGAGCATGCGTGGCGTGTGTGTGAGTGGTGCGTGGGACGCGTGATTGTTTGTGTATGGCCGCGTGCAGCATTTTGTTTGATTTTGGGTGGGTTGTTGAATTAGGACCGAGTGTAGCTCAGTTGGTAGAGCGATTGACTGTAGTGTTCTATACTGTGTCTCAGTATACTCGGAAATCAATTGGTCGCTGGTTCGATTCCGGCCACTCGGATTTTATCCATGCCTCCCAAGCACTTCTTTTTCCCTCCCGCACTCCCGGTTCGCCTCTCGCGGTCTCGCACGTGCGCCTGGCGTCTAGCCACCACGTCCACGTCGTGCTCCACTGCCTTCCGGCCACGTGGCGAGCGGCCACTCTTCTTCGCTCATCCCGTCTGCTCGAAGCTGCCAGTCTCGCTGTCGGCGGGCGAAGCGGAGGCCACACCGCGCGCCGACTGTATCGTCAAGGCCTCGGTACGCTCTTCGCTGGGCTCGGATGGCGCCGCCTGCTGCGCGCGTGAAACCGACGGCGAACCTCGGTGCCAGCATCGGGGACGTCAATGTCGGGGCGGCACATCGATGCTCGTTTTCATTTTCGTTTTTGTGAGTGTTGTGACACCGGCAGCGGCCTGTGGGGTTGTCAACGCGTGCGTGATGCGGCAGGACGTGTTGCGGCCGTGGAAACAAGCGCGGGTGTGTCCGTGGCGGAGGCGGAAAGTCGTGGAGGAACTGGGGTCCATTTGAGGCGTGTGTGTGCGTGATGTGAGTTTGTATGATCGGAGGAGGATACAGAGAGGCGGAGCATGCGTGGCGTGTGTGTGAGTGGTGCGTGGGACGCGTGATTGTTTGTGTATGGCCGCGTGCAGCATTTTGTTTGATTTTGGGTGGGTTGTTGAATTAGGACCGAGTGTAGCTCAGTTGGTAGAGCGATTGACTGTAGTGTTCTATACTGTGTCTCAGTATACTCGGAAATCAATTGGTCGCTGGTTCGATTCCGGCCACTCGGATTTTATCCATGCCTCCCAAGCACTTCTTTTTCCCTCCCGCACTCCCGGTTCGCCTCTCGCGGTCTCGCACGTGCGCCTGGCGTCTAGCCACCACGTCCACGTCGTGCTCCACTGCCTTCCGGCCACGTGGCGAGCGGCCACTCTTCTTCGCTCATCCCGTCTGCTCGAAGCTGCCAGTCTCGCTGTCGGCGGGCGAAGCGGAGGCCACACCGCGCGCCGACTGTATCGTCAAGGCCTCGGTACGCTCTTCGCTGGGCTCGGATGGCGCCGCCTGCTGCGCGCGTGAAACCGACGGCGAACCTCGGTGCCAGCATCGGGGACGTCAATGTCGGGGCGGCACATCGATGCTCGTTTTCATTTTCGTTTTTGTGAGTGTTGTGACACCGGCAGCGGCCTGTGGGGTTGTCAACGCGTGCGTGATGCGGCAGGACGTGTTGCGGCCGTGGAAACAAGCGCGGGTGTGTCCGTGGCGGAGGCGGAAAGTCGTGGAGGAACTGGGGTCCATTTGAGGCGTGTGTGTGCGTGATGTGAGTTTGTATGATCGGAGGAGGATACAGAGAGGCGGAGCATGCGTGGCGTGTGTGTGAGTGGTGCGTGGGACGCGTGATTGTTTGTGTATGGCCGCGTGCAGCATTTTGTTTGATTTTGGGTGGGTTGTTGAATTAGGACCGAGTGTAGCTCAGTTGGTAGAGCGATTGACTGTAGTGTTCTATACTGTGTCTCAGTATACTCGGAAATCAATTGGTCGCTGGTTCGATTCCGGCCACTCGGATTTTATCCATGCCTCCCAAGCACTTCTTTTTCCCTCCCGCACTCCCGGTTCGCCTCTCGCGGTCTCGCACGTGCGCCTGGCGTCTAGCCACCACGTCCACGTCGTGCTCCACTGCCTTCCGGCCACGTGGCGAGCGGCCACTCTTCTTCGCTCATCCCGTCTGCTCGAAGCTGCCAGTCTCGCTGTCGGCGGGCGAAGCGGAGGCCACACCGCGCGCCGACTGTATCGTCAAGGCCTCGGTACGCTCTTCGCTGGGCTCGGATGGCGCCGCCTGCTGCGCGCGTGAAACCGACGGCGAACCTCGGTGCCAGCATCGGGGACGTCAATGTCGGGGCGGCACATCGATGCTCGTTTTCATTTTCGTTTTTGTGAGTGTTGTGACACCGGCAGCGGCCTGTGGGGTTGTCAACGCGTGCGTGATGCGGCAGGACGTGTTGCGGCCGTGGAAACAAGCGCGGGTGTGTCCGTGGCGGAGGCGGAAAGTCGTGGAGGAACTGGGGTCCATTTGAGGCGTGTGTGTGCGTGATGTGAGTTTGTATGATCGGAGGAGGATACAGAGAGGCGGAGCATGCGTGGCGTGTGTGTGAGTGGTGCGTGGGACGCGTGATTGTTTGTGTATGGCCGCGTGCAGCATTTTGTTTGATTTTGGGTGGGTTGTTGAATTAGGACCGAGTGTAGCTCAGTTGGTAGAGCGATTGACTGTAGTGTTCTATACTGTGTCTCAGTATACTCGGAAATCAATTGGTCGCTGGTTCGATTCCGGCCACTCGGATTTTATCCATGCCTCCCAAGCACTTCTTTTTTCCCTCCCGCACTCCCGGTTCGCCTCTCGCGGTCTCGCACGTGCGCCTGGCGTCTAGCCACCACGTCCACGTCGTGCTCCACTGCCTTCCGGCCACGTGGCGAGCGGCCACTCTTCTTCGCTCATCCCGTCTGCTCGAAGCTGCCAGTCTCGCTGTCGGCGGGCGAAGCGGAGGCCACACCGCGCGCCGACTGTATCGTCAAGGCCTCGGTACGCTCTTCGCTGGGCTCGGATGGCGCCGCCTGCTGCGCGCGTGAAACCGACGGCGAACCTCGGTGCCAGCATCGGGGACGTCAATGTCGGGGCGGCACATCGATGCTCGTTTTCATTTTCGTTTTGTGAGTGTTGTGACACCGGCAGCGGCCTGTGGGGTTGTCAACGCGTGCGTGATGCGGCAGGACGTGTTGCGGCCGTGGAAACAAGCGCGGGTGTGTCCGTGGCGGAGGCGGAAAGTCGTGGAGGAACTGGGGTCCATTTGAGGCGTGTGTGTGCGTGATGTGAGTTTGTATGATCGGAGGAGGATACAGAGAGGCGGAGCATGCGTGGCGTGTGTGTGAGTGGTGCGTGGGACGCGTGATTGTTTGTGTATGGCCGCGTGCAGCATTTTGTTTGATTTTGGGTGGGTTGTTGAATTAGGACCGAGTGTAGCTCAGTTGGTAGAGCGATTGACTGTAGTGTTCTATACTGTGTCTCAGTATACTCGGAAATCAATTGGTCGCTGGTTCGATTCCGGCCACTCGGATTTTATCCATGCCTCCCAAGCACTTCTTTTTCCCTCCCGCACTCCCGGTTCGCCTCTCGCGGTCTCGCACGTGCGCCTGGCGTCTAGCCACCACGTCCACGTCGTGCTCCACTGCCTTCCGGCCACGTGGCGAGCGGCCACTCTTCTTCGCTCATCCCGTCTGCTCGAAGCTGCCAGTCTCGCTGTCGGCGGGCGAAGCGGAGGCCACACCGCGCGCCGACTGTATCGTCAAGGCCTCGGTACGCTCTTCGCTGGGCTCGGATGGCGCCGCCTGCTGCGCGCGTGAAACCGACGGCGAACCTCGGTGCCAGCATCGGGGACGTCAATGTCGGGGCGGCACATCGATGCTCGTTTTCATTTTCGTTTTTGTGAGTGTTGTGACACCGGCAGCGGCCTGTGGGGTTGTCAACGCGTGCGTGATGCGGCAGGACGTGTTGCGGCCGTGGAAACAAGCGCGGGTGTGTCCGTGGCGGAGGCGGAAAGTCGTGGAGGAACTGGGGTCCATTTGAGGCGTGTGTGTGCGTGATGTGAGTTTGTATGATCGGAGGAGGATACAGAGAGGCGGAGCATGCGTGGCGTGTGTGTGAGTGGTGCGTGGGACGCGTGATTGTTTGTGTATGGCCGCGTGCAGCATTTTGTTTGATTTTGGGTGGGTTGTTGAATTAGGACCGAGTGTAGCTCAGTTGGTAGAGCGATTGACTGTAGTGTTCTATACTGTGTCTCAGTATACTCGGAAATCAATTGGTCGCTGGTTCGATTCCGGCCACTCGGATTTTATCCATGCCTCCCAAGCACTTCTTTTTCCCTCCCGCACTCCCGGTTCGCCTCTCGCGGTCTCGCACGTGCGCCTGGCGTCTAGCCACCACGTCCACGTCGTGCTCCACTGCCTTCCGGCCACGTGGCGAGCGGCCACTCTTCTTCGCTCATCCCGTCTGCTCGAAGCTGCCAGTCTCGCTGTCGGCGGGCGAAGCGGAGGCCACACCGCGCGCCGACTGTATCGTCAAGGCCTCGGTACGCTCTTCGCTGGGCTCGGATGGCGCCGCCTGCTGCGCGCGTGAAACCGACGGCGAACCTCGGTGCCAGCATCGGGGACGTCAATGTCGGGGCGGCACATCGATGCTCGTTTTCATTTTCGTTTTTGTGAGTGTTGTGACACCGGCAGCGGCCTGTGGGGTTGTCAACGCGTGCGTGATGCGGCAGGACGTGTTGCGGCCGTGGAAACAAGCGCGGGTGTGTCCGTGGCGGAGGCGGAAAGTCGTGGAGGAACTGGGGTCCATTTGAGGCGTGTGTGTGCGTGATGTGAGTTTGTATGATCGGAGGAGGATACAGAGAGGCGGAGCATGCGTGGCGTGTGTGTGAGTGGTGCGTGGGACGCGTGATTGTTTGTGTATGGCCGCGTGCAGCATTTTGTTTGATTTTGGGTGGGTTGTTGAATTAGGACCGAGTGTAGCTCAGTTGGTAGAGCGATTGACTGTAGTGTTCTATACTGTGTCTCAGTATACTCGGAAATCAATTGGTCGCTGGTTCGATTCCGGCCACTCGGATTTTATCCATGCCTCCCAAGCACTTCTTTTTCCCTCCCGCACTCCCGGTTCGCCTCTCGCGGTCTCGCACGTGCGCCTGGCGTCTAGCCACCACGTCCACGTCGTGCTCCACTGCCTTCCGGCCACGTGGCGAGCGGCCACTCTTCTTCGCTCATCCCGTCTGCTCGAAGCTGCCAGTCTCGCTGTCGGCGGGCGAAGCGGAGGCCACACCGCGCGCCGACTGTATCGTCAAGGCCTCGGTACGCTCTTCGCTGGGCTCGGATGGCGCCGCCTGCTGCGCGCGTGAAACCGACGGCGAACCTCGGTGCCAGCATCGGGGACGTCAATGTCGGGGCGGCACATCGATGCTCGTTTTCATTTTCGTTTTTGTGAGTGTTGTGACACCGGCAGCGGCCTGTGGGGTTGTCAACGCGTGCGTGATGCGGCAGGACGTGTTGCGGCCGTGGAAACAAGCGCGGGTGTGTCCGTGGCGGAGGCGGAAAGTCGTGGAGGAACTGGGGTCCATTTGAGGCGTGTGTGTGCGTGATGTGAGTTTGTATGATCGGAGGAGGATACAGAGAGGCGGAGCATGCGTGGCGTGTGTGTGAGTGGTGCGTGGGACGCGTGATTGTTTGTGTATGGCCGCGTGCAGCATTTTGTTTGATTTTGGGTGGGTTGTTGAATTAGGACCGAGTGTAGCTCAGTTGGTAGAGCGATTGACTGTAGTGTTCTATACTGTGTCTCAGTATACTCGGAAATCAATTGGTCGCTGGTTCGATTCCGGCCACTCGGATTTTATCCATGCCTCCCAAGCACTTCTTTTTCCCTCCCGCACTCCCGGTTCGCCTCTCGCGGTCTCGCACGTGCGCCTGGCGTCTAGCCACCACGTCCACGTCGTGCTCCACTGCCTTCCGGCCACGTGGCGAGCGGCCACTCTTCTTCGCTCATCCCGTCTGCTCGAAGCTGCCAGTCTCGCTGTCGGCGGGCGAAGCGGAGGCCACACCGCGCGCCGACTGTATCGTCAAGGCCTCGGTACGCTCTTCGCTGGGCTCGGATGGCGCCGCCTGCTGCGCGCGTGAAACCGACGGCGAACCTCGGTGCCAGCATCGGGGACGTCAATGTCGGGGCGGCACATCGATGCTCGTTTTCATTTTCGTTTTTGTGAGTGTTGTGACACCGGCAGCGGCCTGTGGGGTTGTCAACGCGTGCGTGATGCGGCAGGACGTGTTGCGGCCGTGGAAACAAGCGCGGGTGTGTCCGTGGCGGAGGCGGAAAGTCGTGGAGGAACTGGGGTCCATTTGAGGCGTGTGTGTGCGTGATGTGAGTTTGTATGATCGGAGGAGGATACAGAGAGGCGGAGCATGCGTGGCGTGTGTGTGAGTGGTGCGTGGGACGCGTGATTGTTTGTGTATGGCCGCGTGCAGCATTTTGTTTGATTTTGGGTGGGTTGTTGAATTAGGACCGAGTGTAGCTCAGTTGGTAGAGCGATTGACTGTAGTGTTCTATACTGTGTCTCAGTATACTCGGAAATCAATTGGTCGCTGGTTCGATTCCGGCCACTCGGATTTTATCCATGCCTCCCAAGCACTTCTTTTTCCCTCCCGCACTCCCGGTTCGCCTCTCGCGGTCTCGCACGTGCGCCTGGCGTCTAGCCACCACGTCCACGTCGTGCTCCACTGCCTTCCGGCCACGTGGCGAGCGGCCACTCTTCTTCGCTCATCCCGTCTGCTCGAAGCTGCCAGTCTCGCTGTCGGCGGGCGAAGCGGAGGCCACACCGCGCGCCGACTGTATCGTCAAGGCCTCGGTACGCTCTTCGCTGGGCTCGGATGGCGCCGCCTGCTGCGCGCGTGAAACCGACGGCGAACCTCGGTGCCAGCATCGGGGACGTCAATGTCGGGGCGGCACATCGATGCTCGTTTTCATTTTCGTTTTTGTGAGTGTTGTGACACCGGCAGCGGCCTGTGGGGTTGTCAACGCGTGCGTGATGCGGCAGGACGTGTTGCGGCCGTGGAAACAAGCGCGGGTGTGTCCGTGGCGGAGGCGGAAAGTCGTGGAGGAACTGGGGTCCATTTGAGGCGTGTGTGTGCGTGATGTGAGTTTGTATGATCGGAGGAGGATACAGAGAGGCGGAGCATGCGTGGCGTGTGTGTGAGTGGTGCGTGGGACGCGTGATTGTTTGTGTATGGCCGCGTGCAGCATTTTGTTTGATTTTGGGTGGGTTGTTGAATTAGGACCGAGTGTAGCTCAGTTGGTAGAGCGATTGACTGTAGTGTTCTATACTGTGTCTCAGTATACTCGGAAATCAATTGGTCGCTGGTTCGATTCCGGCCACTCGGATTTTATCCATGCCTCCCAAGCACTTCTTTTTCCCTCCCGCACTCCCGGTTCGCCTCTCGCGGTCTCGCACGTGCGCCTGGCGTCTAGCCACCACGTCCACGTCGTGCTCCACTGCCTTCCGGCCACGTGGCGAGCGGCCACTCTTCTTCGCTCATCCCGTCTGCTCGAAGCTGCCAGTCTCGCTGTCGGCGGGCGAAGCGGAGGCCACACCGCGCGCCGACTGTATCGTCAAGGCCTCGGTACGCTCTTCGCTGGGCTCGGATGGCGCCGCCTGCTGCGCGCGTGAAACCGACGGCGAACCTCGGTGCCAGCATCGGGGACGTCAATGTCGGGGCGGCACATCGATGCTCGTTTTCATTTTCGTTTTTGTGAGTGTTGTGACACCGGCAGCGGCCTGTGGGGTTGTCAACGCGTGCGTGATGCGGCAGGACGTGTTGCGGCCGTGGAAACAAGCGCGGGTGTGTCCGTGGCGGAGGCGGAAAGTCGTGGAGGAACTGGGGTCCATTTGAGGCGTGTGTGTGCGTGATGTGAGTTTGTATGATCGGAGGAGGATACAGAGAGGCGGAGCATGCGTGGCGTGTGTGTGAGTGGTGCGTGGGACGCGTGATTGTTTGTGTATGGCCGCGTGCAGCATTTTGTTTGATTTTGGGTGGGTTGTTGAATTAGGACCGAGTGTAGCTCAGTTGGTAGAGCGATTGACTGTAGTGTTCTATACTGTGTCTCAGTATACTCGGAAATCAATTGGTCGCTGGTTCGATTCCGGCCACTCGGATTTTATCCATGCCTCCCAAGCACTTCTTTTTCCCTCCCGCACTCCCGGTTCGCCTCTCGCGGTCTCGCACGTGCGCCTGGCGTCTAGCCACCACGTCCACGTCGTGCTCCACTGCCTTCCGGCCACGTGGCGAGCGGCCACTCTTCTTCGCTCATCCCGTCTGCTCGAAGCTGCCAGTCTCGCTGTCGGCGGGCGAAGCGGAGGCCACACCGCGCGCCGACTGTATCGTCAAGGCCTCGGTACGCTCTTCGCTGGGCTCGGATGGCGCCGCCTGCTGCGCGCGTGAAACCGACGGCGAACCTCGGTGCCAGCATCGGGGACGTCAATGTCGGGGCGGCACATCGATGCTCGTTTTCATTTTCGTTTTTGTGAGTGTTGTGACACCGGCAGCGGCCTGTGGGGTTGTCAACGCGTGCGTGATGCGGCAGGACGTGTTGCGGCCGTGGAAACAAGCGCGGGTGTGTCCGTGGCGGAGGCGGAAAGTCGTGGAGGAACTGGGGTCCATTTGAGGCGTGTGTGTGCGTGATGTGAGTTTGTATGATCGGAGGAGGATACAGAGAGGCGGAGCATGCGTGGCGTGTGTGTGAGTGGTGCGTGGGACGCGTGATTGTTTGTGTATGGCCGCGTGCAGCATTTTGTTTGATTTTGGGTGGGTTGTTGAATTAGGACCGAGTGTAGCTCAGTTGGTAGAGCGATTGACTGTAGTGTTCTATACTGTGGCATTGCCGACATTATACGTCGGCACGGTGTCGGCAACAAATAAACCTATCCCTAAATATTATGATTGGTCTATATTTGATTCAACCGGCTCCTCATTCGCTATAAAGACACCTTAATCATCTGATTGGGCCACGGAGGACATACAGTGGCCAAGTCAAATAATATATGTCGGCATTGTCATGATATTCATCCATATCGCGTCGGGAGATTCCAAAATTGCGGGCAGAATGGTACGGCGTGCTCCAGAACCAACTTCTGCAACTCAAAACTGATAACTTCGCTGGCGTGGTGGTTACACCTCCGACGACGAGTCGGAAGCGCAAGCGCACGCCCGTTCCTATTGGGCACGCTCTCGAATAGTCATAAGACTGGGTCACCGTCCGTGGCGTCCAGAAGTGTCGACAGAGCTCCTGCAGAGTGTGCGCTCTCTTGCGAACGGATTAAGGAAGAAGTCGTTGACCTACTTCTGCGAGCGCTGCTCGGTTGACCATGCGAAATGTTGGCTGTGCAACAAGGTCCGTCGTCAATACAACGGTGTAGCGAAAACTTGCTCCGCGATCTGGCACGAAGATTTCATGTGTGTCAAGTGATTCCTCCTACCTTGGGCAAGCGGGTTGTCTTGCGGCGTTCAGGAAAGAAAGGTGGTGAGCGGCAGAAGAAGCGTCGTGGGCTTTTGCTCGATGACGACAAGCTAGGTGACCAAGACAAAAGTGACGAGTGAGGCCCTGCGTGCCATTTGATGAGTGAGCTTTCGGTAGACTGTAAGACCCTTTTATTGAATTAATGCACGTTTTGTAGCGCGCCCCCGCCCGATGTTTCAATAAACAATACGTCGTGTTCTTGTGGGATCGGCGTCTATAGTGACAAGTTACGACTTAGAGCGCACCTTCGAGCACGAAATGGTGTAAAACTAACGACACTGGGGAAACACCTCTCAAATTTTTCTCCCTACCCTCACACCATAACGCTACCCCATACAAATCTGTAGTAACATGAGTACGTCGTATACGACATCCAAAACTAGTTCGGCTGCTCTTTTTTCGCGAATCAAGGGGTTAAAGAGTGGAACTCTAAAATGACTCGTCGAACGAGTCGATGATTAGATAAAAATATTTTACGTCGGAATTGTAGACAATCCCTTCATACTCGGAGGCGTAGACTCGGGCTCTGTAGCCGCTGTGTCACTCGCTATAGTGTCGTTGGATTATCCAGTCGGGTGTAACAAAGTCGTGTGCCCCACGAAGAGAAGCTCTGAAATGTCGGTACCAAAATTTAGATGAAAACAATGCAACGAAATTTAGTTACCTAAATTTGAAGAAGCAGCTACGCCCTGCGCCGTTTTTTTTCTTTTGGCAGCCTTCGCGGCGTGGACACGGTCACAGACAAATTGAAATTGCTTTAGTCTGCGAGTGAGGAAGGAATATTACAAAAACACACAGACCCATATTACCTTGGATCGGTGAAGGCATCTCTGTGTTGTGAAGTGTAATATATACCCCCCCGTCCCCCCAGGTTCGAGTATGCCGAGGCCGATGGCGAGAAGCTGTCTTGTGAGGGACGAAGAGTGAGGCGATGAATGAGAGGTAGGAAGGACTTGACCAGATCAACAAGTGATAAAAATGTAAAACTTCCGTTGTGGACAGGGTAAGTTCACGACTGATCACTAAATGGAAGTTTACGGACGATGTTTGGAGTGTCGTGTGCCTGAATGCCTCGCTTTGGTGGGCGTGACGGGCGTAGCTGTCACCGTGCTCGCTGTTAATGGGGCGAGTTCCTGTTTCGACTGGACGTCTTGAGGCCCCCCAGCAACGGTGCGGATTGCTATTTCTGGCGTAGGAGTACACATCTGGGGCCACAGTGCTGCTTGAGAAGAGCTCGACCAGTACTCACCGGTCTCGTTGATTATGGATAACCTCCGTCTAATACGAGAGCGTGGTGCTGAGCGCGAAAGGCTTGACGCCAAGAGTCTATGACGCCTGCAAGGAGGAGATGCTGCTGCTCCAAGATTAGTGTTTCGCAGTGGCGTCGTAATGACCCACACCAGGATGCAGAATACGATGTCTCCGCAGTACATTGGCAGTAGCTCGGTCGGCGCGAAGGTCTCCATCCAGCGCGTCAGGGCACGCGTCGTCCATGTAGGTTGCTGTCAGCACGAATGAGCGCACTCGCTGTTGTCCAGTTAGCTTCAGCACCTTTAGCAATACACCCGAGTACCGCCCCAAAGTACAGCAGCGAACCAAGAACCATCAATCACAGCATCCTTCACTCTTAACCGAGCAAGACCATTCTTGCAGCTGAAACCCAGTGGGAGTCTGTCATGGCAAGTTGTTATTCAACTCGCACCCAAGACCACAAGCCTAGGAAGCACCACGCTAACGTGAGTGCCCATGACGACATCCTTCACAAGCGGAAGACCTTCCTCGAGCAGGAGGAGTAAGAAGGCGCTCCCAGCAGCACGGCCGCCGCAGCACGCCGCATCAAGGTGATTTTCTGGGCGGAAATGCAGCCTTTCTTTGCAGCCAACGAGGCCTCCGCCGGGTCCGACGACCTTGACGAAGTTGCAGCCTCGCTTATCGACGAAGAGACGAAGGCCATGCCGGCTCTAGATCGCCCTGTGTTAATCCTGCCCGCTCTTTCGCTTCAGCGGGCCAGATCCGGCGTCACACCACACTGTGTTCTCGGCAGCATCAACAGTCAAGAAGCGCGCATCAACCAGTCCGCCGAAGGGCGGCACGACCAAGAAGTCCAAGGGTAAATCGAGGTCCAAATCTGACTCTGTGTCTTAACCTGTGAAGTGGCCGCTGTCGATGCCCGACTTTGGGTTGTCGTCTGACAACCCCAATGACATGCACAAGACTATCGAGATCATCTAAAGCAAGATGGCGGTCGTGCGAGAGCTTATTTGCTTCCGTCAGCTTCTGCATCGAGACCTGGGGCTCCTAAAACTTATTGCGGCGTCTCGAGGCGACGGGGAACAGCAACCTCATGTGATGGGGCGGTCAAACGGTGAGAAGACGACGGAAACCAAGGACTATACCTCGTGACTTGTGCGAGAAAGACCCAAGACGTACCGGGTCAAGGAGCGTAACGCGCTCAAGCCCTTCCACATGGACAAGGGTGGTTTCACGACCAGTCCGGAGCTTCTGGAGAAGACGGACAGCCTTGACCCCGACCTTGCCGAGCTCGACAAGTACCTGAATGACCGCGCGTAGGCTCGTGTTGCTTTGGTCATCACCTCGCCCAAGCACGTCCCCAATAACTGGGTCCCCACAATCCCGGGAGGCGTTTGGCACAATGGTGAAGGTGACGAAGCAGCTTTCAACCGGCGAGTACGAGTTCCCAGGCGTTCCGGAGTTCGACCCCGACGATGCCAAGGCCAGGAGCTTTTCGCCTTTCAAGCGCGAGGACGGCAGCTACGCGGCGCGTGGTCCAGCAACGGCGATCAACGACAAAACCCCAAGTACAGCAAGTCAACCGACGAGTTGCTGGCCAAAGACCTGTCCCTCGTTCCTCTGCTCAATTTCAAAATATTTCTGAATGGTCAATACAATGCCATATACAAGCGTGGAGCCCTTTCACCGGGTGCAACTAATCTGGCCATGCTGTTTTGGCCCTACGCGAGGTCATTTTTCCAAACCCCGGCAAGCTCGCATCGCCTAGTTTCGGACGTCGTGGTGAATCCCCGCCCCCACCCTCTGTCTCCTAGCACACCGAGCGACATGAGTCGCCGCCTTTTCTCTGCGAAGAAGCAGCAGAAGAAGAAGAAGAAACAGCAGAAGTAGGTCAAGAGAAAACTAGCATCCCCATCTAATAGCCCTCGCATATTGATGCGCTTCATACTGTCACCGTTGCCACCAAAGCGTCGATCGGCACCTCGACACCTGACAAGCGTACTAACATGCTGCCTGATACGAGCAATTACGATGATGCAAGCCACAAAAGAGATCACGAAGCGCCTAAGCTGCCACGCATCGATACACCATGCGTCCTTTACGCGCCAACAATCCACGCTGATAGGCCTTCATCCTGCTGGCCCCACAATCGGTCTTTGAGCATTTGTCAGAGAAGGCGCTACTGAGCAATCGCGTGGAGTTTGCGTTTTGCATGAAGTACAAGGCGAAAATAACCTCCGCCAAGGGACGAAGTAATGATGTGAAAGTTCATCTCGAAAACTGCCATCGAAAGTACTTATTGAACAAGAGCACCACAAGGAGGCAACAAAGCAGGCAAAAATTACGTTAGCTCACAATATCGGGCGTCCAGTAACAGAGGAGAAGACGAGGTTTGTGATGGTGGCACAGGAGCAACCAATCAGTATTTGGCTCTGTGGATCGCAACTAGCATGCGTCCATTATGGCGGTGGAGGACGGCGGATGAACGTACTTCACCAGATACATTTCCGAAATGCTCGGCGTAATCTCGCTCAAAATGCCTGGTCTAACACAAACTCAATTGGATATTGAAGCGTTCGTGGCGGGCTACGCTGTTGACTGAATGCGATGATAAAGGAGGGGTGCCTATACCTTGGTGCGACACCGATATTTGGACGAGCCGAGCTGCAGAGTGCACAGAACAGCCGACCAGCTATGCACCACAGGGGCAGCGTCACGAAGCCCAGAATCGCACCAAGGACCAGCAAGCCCACCGAGCGCCAGTACTCGCACGCCCAGGCGAAAACGGTTCCCCAGCAGACCAGCAAGTGCCAAAAGTACCATCCCAACATGTTTCTATGTTCATCACCGTGCAAAACCCGAAGTACGGCAAAGCCACCTCGGCCACCGCACTCGCTTCCGTACTAATAGACACCCAGGCATAGTTTCACAACCCACCGTGTCTCCTGGTCTCCATCGTGGCAAGACTGTCGCAGTGGGCCTCACCCATCTTTTTGAGCGGTGGGGCCTTAATCACGGGTTGTATCATATTAGTTCGGGATCGTGCTGCGAACGTAGTCTTGGCTGGCGAGATAGATTTTCAGTGGGTTCCACATGTCATGCATCACACATTCGCTTCACCTCGGGCACTAATCAAGCGCAAGAATAAACCAAAGAATGCTTCTGTAGCCGCTACACAGCCTGCGTTGACGGAGTCGTTCTCCGGAAACCTCAACTATTCCACCTTGTCATGCTCCAACCATCACCAGCGCCGCAGCCAAAGATGAATGTGCCACTAATGAAGCCTAACCGTGGCAACAGAATCGGGCCATCGCTGAGCTGGCGGAATTCCTAGATCAATGGAAATCGATGGAGCATGTATGCGCGCTTGGCGAGGTTCGAGACCTCAATCAATGCTTTCGCAGTTTTGTACTTTTATTCGCTCATCACCGAAGACCACCAACAGGCTTGATCGAATTCAGCGACCCTAATTTCTGGAGGATGATGTGATCGTAGGGCGGAGGAAGCCGCTTAAGGTAGTGAAGGATTCCCTACTTGCTGGAACAGTGCGCGGGATACGCTCACGCGCATGGTGCAGCTGAAAAAAAAAACTCTGAAGACTTTCTTTCGTCATTTGCGATCCCTGCAGGTAAAGCACTGGTGCTCTTCGAACTGGATGGTAAAGACTGGTTCACAGTCAAACGCCTCCTCGTGATATTGGACCCCATCGCGGCGACCTCAGAATTGCTAGGTGGCCGGCACTACCCTACGCTGGCGTTAGCGTTTTCTTACCTTCGTCAGATCAAGCAGGTGCTGGCGAAATATGATCTCTTCGATGCTGAAGCTGCACTTGCGGATAAATGGACGATCAATGAAGCTTGTCGAATGGTAATAACACCCACAGTAAGAAGCACTAGTAGGAGTGCAGCACTTACATGTCTCGTAATATGGACTTGCCGATTACTGGGATGCGCGAGCAGAATGTCCCTTGCTCAGGGCTGCTGTCGCTGAGGTGCCTGTTGGGCGACCATGATAAGAACGCGTTGCGTGTGTGCAAGATCCAGCGGGCAAGGGTGGCCAAATTCCTGTTAGCTAAAACCTCGTCGAAGGTGAGCTACATCGATGTGTCGTGCGCTCCAGGGACTGTCGTGTTGCACTGCGCCACCGCCGTGTCAGGCGAATCATCGCTGTCCGATGATGCCTTGTATGGAATTTTCTTTGCAAAGCGAAGCTGTGGCACCTGAACCAGAGCGACCTTGCTAATTGGTCTCAAGTTTGGTTCCGCCGCCACCGAAGGCAAATGAGTTGTCTCTGAATGGACAATCCCTTTATCCTGCCTATGGGAAAACCCACCCCCTGACGTTGCATCCTATGGGCGGTGGTGGTGCGTCCCACCTTTACCACCTTTTGCAAAGTTGTCTAAATTAGTTACGCTGGGTGCTTAGGCGATGAGGCGGCCGATTCGCCTTTTGGCTCGGGCACCGATTCAGAACTGCTGCAAAACTGTATGCTATGCATTACTTGTGTGGGAGTCTCCGTCTCTATTACCCCCCCCCCCCTCGTGCGTGAAGTTCCTCCCTGTCCTGCTTCCTGTGTGAAGTCGCGGCTGGTGCTCTCCGGGGTGTTCTTGTAGTGTGTTTGGGGGATTTGATGTGTGTAGAGTTGGTATTGGTGACGTAACATCTAGATCGAGCGTTAACCCCTTAGTTCCCGGATTAGTTACGAGATGTAAACTTTTCTTGTCCCATATACTAATGTATAGACATTTGTATGGGCCTAACTGTCGCAGAAGCTATGCCACCGGGACAGTACAGGGTTGGTTGCGGTTAAAGATTTGACAGACTCAACATAATTGGCTTTACGTAGGCTCAGTTTTGGGTGGTTGTGTCTTATGTGATGGCAAAGCCAACATAAGAACTGTCCTGGCTATCGGGTAGCCCCATTTCTGAAATGTTGCACACGATCAGTGTGTTGACTTGAGATCAATAGCTCAATTAAAAGAAAACAAAAAGAAGTTTCAGTTGATTGCATCCTGGTCTGTACCGAATACCAAGCCTACGCTTCGTCGTCAGACATTCCTTCATTTTCGTGCTCACTGTCATGCGCCGCGTCCGAAATCGCCGCCATTCTCGTCCACCCCACTCTCCAAAGCTCGACGGCGACGCTTCTTTCCGGGGGCGAGATGGTGGCGGGCGATCACGGATTTTGTGTTCTTGAAGCAGGTGCCGTGTGATAGCGTCCCCGTTGTCCTAGTCATCATGCCAGATATGATAACAGGTCTTCTCTTTCCCCTCTCGCACTACATTGCAAAGGTATATCCTATCAGTATCAGAAGGTTGCCCACAATACTATCACGCAAACACAGAGTAGCTTACCGCCGATTTCCCGTTGAGCATTAGGGACAGATGTACTTCGTGTACTTCCTCGGTTGCACCTTGTAGAGTACGCACATCTCTACCGTAGTGTTGGCCGCGCTTGAGGCTCTGGTCGTTGTCCACAGTGTCGGGGTTCTCCTTCAGGCAATGGCCATCCTCTGAGTATGTAGCCTCCGCATCGTTATGTTAGCGTTATGTTCTACAAATAAAGGACTCCTACGGACCCCTACACCTGTGCATCCGTCCATTTTCCACCCAAAAGATATCTTCACCTCAGTATGCCTCGACATAGACGGATACCCCATACAAATTCGAAGTGAAAATTCCTCTTATTTTGGACATCCAATGTAACAAAAACGCTGCGACAGAACTGCAAGAAACTATACACCTCTTATGTTCTACAGTACAACATGCGGGAAATAAGGGGTTAAGTAGCTGAAGCTGCTGGTGTAGCTTAATTGGAGTTGCAATGGTACGCCCTCATGTTCCAAAACACGACCATTTGCTTTGGAAGAAGATGTTCGAAAATGTAAAGGCGGTTATTCCTACTCCACATGCGAGCACTGCATACCTGCTTCAAATTTGAATCTTGATCTCGATGCCCCTGAGGTGGTTCTCGGTCGTTCCTACAAATACGTAAAACTTTTGAAGAGAAATGTTGCCTAACGGGGGTGTCAGTTCGTTACCTAGAGAGTCAGATGGTAGTGATTCCAGTGCTAGATCTGGTCAGCAGCGTAAGCGTTGTGCCCGTTTGGTGCTTACAAGTGGATGTCCAAGGGAAACTCCGCGCTAAGTCGCGACCCCCCCCTTCCCGAAGCCTACGAAAGCACGCCACACGTTTACAAAGCCGCAAAAGCAGGTAGGAGTTGGAGTGCCTACTGATAGAATTTCAAGCTGGGAATTTCCTTCCAGGTCTATTCATCGAGCGATCGTGTACAAGAGCGCAGCTAGAGTACTTGCGTCCTGGTGTCACAGATTACTTACCATTCAGACGAGTGTTAGGTGGCCGTATTGTGGAAGTCGTGCTGGACACTGTCATGAAATACAAACACGCCATTTGAAGCAGGAGTTTATTAGGATTTGTCAGCTTTTTCTGGAATTTATTGCAAAATATTTATGGAGACACGATGGACGGCACAGGAGCGGTCCAGAAGGTCGTGGCCGTGACGGAGGACGGTCCCTGTGTAGCCCATGCAACGGAGAGTGGCACCATGAGCGGCACAGACGAGCTGCAGGCAGCGGCTCTTGTCGAGTCGACATTGCAGAACGGAGCGGGCAAGCTCCGACAGCGAGCGAAGGTCACACAGAATCCGATTCGACAGCTCGAGTGCAAGCACGCACGAGTTGAGCGCAAGCGAGTCCATGGACCAGCACGACATGGAGCAGCAGCTCTACGAGAATGAGAACGAAGAGGCATTGATGGAAGCGTTTGTCGACCTAGCATTGTTGGTGAAACCTGCGTGAGCAGAACGAGGTTAACGAGACGGAGCTGGCGTTAGCCTAGCTGACATTAATTGTGTTGTTGACATGAGATTTTCATACCCCCCCCCCCCCCACAATAAAACGTGGTCGTGCGCATTGAGGCGGATGACCGGACGCAGCAATTGAGTATTCCTGTCGGCCAGAAGATGTTAACGTTGCCGTGACTCGCCGTAGAACGGACGCGGCGTAGTTGTGCGATCTGCTCAACGAGCCGAGCAAGATAAGTGGCTTGCTTCAACCGTGATGCATGCGCCACTCATGATACAGGTCCCTACAAAACAATCCTCAACAATTTTGTACAGCGTAAGTTGCATGTAATTGCAACGTACTGTATGTTGGTCTTGCAGCACGCTGACGTCTATCGACCGGTTGAGTCCCGTGATTCCCATAGGAATGTGCTGCACGAAGGTGCAGCACGTGTCCTCGAGATGCTGCTTTACACTCCTCGGCTTGTGGACTCGCAGGCTGTCCAACATTAGCGTGCGGCTGCCCTGCGTCGCTGGCTTCCATACCTAATAACAGCCACAAACAAAATAGTTTAAGCTAAACATTTAAAATGTTCATAATTGGAAAATGCAAAACAAACCTCGTCGATCAACTTCATCATTGTGGCGTGGTCACACCATGTTTTCCGGTGCGTGGTGGGTATGGCACCTAGGTGGCCCCAGTTTGGGCTGGACACCTCTGTAGATATCAGCGCCGGGTACGCCTGCAAACACGATAAATGCTGGTATCTTGACGACGCGCTGAGAAAAATACTGCAGCGCTCGCCATTTTTACCCATTTCTTGCACGGTGTCGACATTCTTGGCGCCACAAAACGTCAATTATCAAACAGCCAGGGTTGCCGACGCAACCCCCCGTTTGGGCCATGTTAAAAATACCCCCGTACCGCTCCACCTTGATGTAGGATGCCGAAAAGAAGCTATCCTCTTCAATTTCGCAATTAATTGTTCGTGAAAATAAGTCCCCAATTTCCTAGTTATAAACGCAGTAATTGTACCTGATTAATCAGGGTTATGCCTTTTGTTCTTAGTAGAACTAAAATCCTAATCTTAGTTTTTTGCGGTCTAATTTGAGACGATGGATACATTCCCACTTGAAGACTGAACAGGTGTCGTTAATGATTACGAGTAGTTTCATAACCATACAACAGGCTGACTAGGTGTCATTTCAGGCTCCAATAAATGGTAGAAGATGCCACTCTCGAACTAGCCAAACCAAGAAAAGTTAAGTTCGGCCGAAGTCTACAAAACAGTTGACCCATGACAAAACAAAGAAGCACAAATGGCAGTCTCAACGGATACAAGCGGTATAAGAAAAAGAAAGCAAGTGGTAGTCGCTACAAATGGAGCCCCAACTACGAATCCGAGCTAGGTCTACGCCCGGGATCTAGAACAGATGATGGAGTCGTGGTAGATGCCACATGCAAGTTTTGCAGCACGTTTGGGCGTGAGAACAAGAGCTCTTTCGAAGAACCGTAACTCATTGCCGAGAAAAAAAAGCAAAATCCGCGGGAAGACTACGCGTGTAAAAGTCTTTGATTGTTTCAGAATTGACAACATCAAAACTCATTTCGAGCTTGAGCACCTTAACCCCCCCCCCGCACTCACGGGTTTTTTGACCTCCTATCGGGTCCTGTCTGTGTATCGCCATGTAGTATATACAACTTGTTATAGATAGGGCTACACTATACGTTTGTATTGGCTGTAAAAAGTACGCTGCTAATTTATGTCATGCGGGAAGATTGTTTGATATCAATGCAAATCGCGCGCACTGCTACAACCAAGCATGTAGTCAAAGCCACCATGGCTGAGCAGCTTGTTTATTGCATGATGTATATAGTGCATGTCAAATTGTCCCTTTTATCGGGAAGTTGGGGCTATGAACCTGGGTGGCGCCTCTATTAGCACAGGCCTACGACGAAGCAAACACACATCATTGAATGCAAACCAAACTACCTTCCGTTCCATTGAATTCACTGGCTTTGATCTCCTCCTCCTCAGACTCACTTTCCTCCACGTGGTCGTCCTCCTCCGCGTCCTCCCCCGCAGCCGAAGCTTCCTCGGCCGCTCCGTCTTCTTTCTCTTCCTCTGCGTCCCCGGAGCTGCTGCGGCGGCGTTTCTTGCCCAGGCCGCGCATCTGGATGTCGCGGCCGACGCGGTGGCGCGGGCGCTCGTCGCCGTTCTTCCACTTGATGTGCAAGATCTGGTGGCACGTCTTGGTGTTGCCGGGGTAGTGGGAGGGGCGTACACGATCGCACAGGTAGACACTGCATGTACATAGAGTGTTAGTGGAAGTAGTACACGTCACTCGACCGCATTCACATCTTACCGTTTCTCGCCGCCACTGCACGCCTCGCAATAGAACCTGGTAGCACTGCGCTGGCCCACCTTCTCCTTTCGGATCGAGCACACCTTGTACTGGTGCTGGGGCCGCTTGCGGATGCCCTCGCGGACTTGCGTCCGCTCCGGGAACTCGGTGAGCTTGTGCTCACCAGAAACAGCAACCGAGCTTGGTGTCGAAGGACTAGGCGAAAATATCTGCATACAACACAGCAAAATCGACAAAGTACCACAAGTTAGATCACGGCCTCTCTAGTCGTCGTGTCGTCGCGAGCGACCTGCTTCTCGAACATTCGGTCTACACGATCATTGACGTGCTGGTTGTAGTACTTGTTGCTCTCTGCTGCAATCCGCCGCCACAGCCTAGGAGGTATAAAAAAGAAAAAAACAGCTCCAAGGGTGATTCCGCTTTCTCCAGGACCTCGTCAGTTGGTCCATACTCCCCAGCATACAGTCCGGGATATGCCTCCGTTCTCTGCGGCTGCGTATCGGGATCTATACATAATATACAACATATTGCGCTTACCAAAGTTCCAGCCAGTCGTCCGCATCTTCTTCAACGCGTCCGGGCCAGGGCCAGAACGGCCAGCTCTTCAGGTGTGAATCCGTCCCAAGTATCGGTTATCGTATCCCAGTCGCGCGCCAGCTTGGCCCGTGCAGCCCTCATGCGCTCACGATCCATGGCCTGTCTCGCGCGTAGCCTTCTACCTGCAAGAAGATCCTGGCCGAGAGCAACCTCCCCGGCCTCTGTGTCAAGTTCGGCCTCGGTCCGACGATCCAGCACGGGGACCTCCTCGGTGCACCAGTCCTCAGACCCAGCACCTTCGCCGTCCAAGTCTGAGTTGAGCTCGTTGTCATCAGGAGGCGGCTCGTTGTTGTCAGGCGTCGGCTCAGACTCCGCGTCACCAGTTACAGGGATAGCCATCGACGAAGCAGCAGGCGGCGTCTCTGCAGTGGCAAACTCGATCTCTTCAAAACTCAGCGACCTGTTCAGTAGCATTCAAAACCAACAAAGCACAATACACACAGCACATACAACATGTAAGAATCACATCATGGCGTATATACTACATCGCCAATATGCGTACCTCGAAGCGTTACGGGACTCGTACGAGCCTCCGTCTTCGTCGTCAGCATCTTCGTCCTCCACCGACACGTCGCCCGCCCTCCGTTGCCTCTTCTTTTTCTGAGCGGCATTTGACTGCGTCTTCCGCTTCCCACGAGAACTTGACGCAGCCTCACGCGTATTGCTGTCACGGTGCACCATGTTAGACAATACAACATCGTTAGTACACAGCATGTAGTATATGCACCATGAGATCCACGCACGTAGAATGCGTCCGCGCCGGAGGACTGCTCTGCTTGCTCGCTCGCAGCAGGATAAATGCGGCTTCTCGTGCGGCCTCACCTCGCTGCTCCTCTGCCTGGACTGCCAAGCGCCTCTGCTCCTTGGCAGCAGAGCTGCGAGAGATGGCCTCCTCTGCACGCGCTACTGCCCTTGCGTTCTTCTCCTTCCTAGTGACGCGGACCTTGGCAGCCGCGGCCTTCTTCTCGGCGTTGGCCTTCTTTGGGTCCCCTTCGCCTTCTGCTTCGTCTTCGCCGCGGCGCGGACCGCCTTTTGCTTCAACGCGAGGTACGCCGCATGCTTGTCCACGGGCGGTCGGCGCAGTGGCCCACTCGCAGGGCGAAGCGTTACCCGCGACACTCGAGATGCAACGGCTGGCGGCCTGGTGTCCACCGCGGCCGTCGCGTCCGTCCCCGAGCCCGTCGCCACCTCGTCCGGCCTCGTGCCCACCTCGCTCGTCCCCGCTCCCTCCTTGTCCTCGCCGAAGTCCGCGTCTTCTTCGCGCCGTCCACCCAGGTATGCGGCGTGCTCGGCCATGAGGCGCTGCCGCTCAGCGGGCGCCCGGCCGGCCAACTTAGCGGGCGCCCGGCCGGCCAACTTGGCCCGGAATGCGACGCCGTCCGCGCGCGTCTCCCGGCGGGCTGGCATTTGCTTGCTCTCCAGCGCTGCTTTTTCTCGAATGAGATATTTTAGTGGGTGGCGGGCGACACGTGACCACCCGTACCCGTGTCGCCCTGACGTGCAATCATTGATGTGTGGTGACATCGACTTTCTTTGAAATTCTACGACCTTCTATGCAAAATTATGGTCGGTCTTTGCAAAATTTCTGTGCATTTCACTGTCTTTAATATGTTCTATATACAACATGTTAAGAAAAAGGCAAAATTTCGCATGTTGTCATATACAACACGTGAGTGCGGGGGGGGGGGGGTTAAGCGTTGGTCTGAATACCAGAAGCTTCCTGAGGGAAGTTCCGCCCATGGTCCCCATCTCGTCGTTTATTCCTACCAAACCATCGTTCGAATTTTATGTACCTTCAGGTGTTGAGGCTATTATCAAGCTCTTGCTTGACGATCTTGAGCACAGCAACGTCTTCGCTGAGGCCTCTGATGAGATGGCAGATGGCTCTTGCCTCCTTCGTGTGGTTAACCACGATCGGTTTGATGGAGTTCTGAAGTACATTGCCGCATTGATCAGTTATCGTAGTACTATTGTGATGTTCGAAATTCTCGGCAACGCGTTGAACAATATCCCTTAAACGCTGGATAATGCATCGTTTATACGAACAGTGACCTATCAAGCTGGGGGCATTATACTTTAAGCCTATCATAGCGCCACCGCAACCCAGCGTAAAACGAAGCATTATGCAGCGATTTACAAACAAAAAACATAAAGTGGCATACCTGTTACCTCTAGGTAATCATGCTGGAAATCTCGTAAAGCGCTGCATAATGCCACGTTTTGCGAAAGTGTCTTGAATAAAGTATACAAAATTTACAATAGGAAATGTATTGCCAACAAAAGGGATATGAAGTTGCTGGTCCCTATCGAAGCGGATGTGCGGCGCTACATGCGATTTGTATATGCGATAAATTTAACCGCTATTCGCAACCTTCTTGACCAATCCTGTTTTTTTTATTAATGGTAGATGGTGCGACACACAATTCACGTTGATACCTCGACGTCCGGTTAGCATTTGTCATGTCTGGTATATTCCACAACTTCCATTTGCTTGCCACCCCTACTGGTGATTGTGCTCACATTGGATTAACCTAAGCCGAGTTAGTACTAGATAGCCTGCGATTGATTGCAGGACCACGCATCCTTTTGAAACTTGTCGGTGTTGCTACAGATGGAGCAGTTAACATACTAGGCCGCCATCACTGTTTTGTTACGTGGGTCCGACAAGAGTGTTCCAGTGCCGGTGCAACTGGTATTATCGCCATTTGGTGTGGATCTCACCAATCGAATTTGGTAGTTGGTGACTTTCTAAGTGTTCTAGACGAACCGGTCACCATTCCGTCGACTCTAGGGGCGGCAATTTCATTTACACACATACATTCAAATGCACATAAGAAAATCGGCGTCAACTGACCTTTATAAGCAGAAATCCGCTGGAGCTCAATTCATAATACCTGTCACTTTCTCGCTTATATCATCTAGAACTGTCGGGCCTCCAGAAGAAGACACAATATGCACTGTCACGTCCGCTTTGATGGTTATGTCTATTTCTGGCGGCAGAAGTCACATCCGCACTCCAAATATGTTTTACAAGAATGCAATTCAAGTTGGTTACCGTAGCGGAACAAGATTAAGCACTACAAAAACTACGGTCGACTATTCAATGTCGCTTTGAAAAAACCGTCAGGACGGTGCTCCTCTTGAAAGTGAAGGAAGATTGAGCGTGAAATATGTACTGCCTCCCCCTTTTCGAGGAAAATGCACTGTGCTTCGAGCACTGACCTACAACAGTTGACCTACAACAGCAGCTCGTTCGAGGCGTGCGCGATGCATCACAAGTTTTGCTTGATAGTCTAGCAGCAATCAATATTTCAATAGACGGAGAACCAATTGAACCATGTTCGCAACGCCTAAACCCGTGATCGAGTTGGGAGATGATAACTTCGACGATTTTTTACAACTTCACCAAAGCCGTTTAGTTCACCAGTTTGGAGGCACGGTGATTACGCAGATTTGGACGCAGCGAATGGTGCTAAGACAGGAGCACAAAGACAAGCAGAAGTTCAAAAGATTCATCGATCGTCTCTCTGGAAAAGCTACGAACACAGCGTGGGAAGATCGTGATTTCGATCGCCGTTTTGCAAACATTAAAACCTTTGCATTGGGGCTAGCAAGCATTACACCAGGAATCCATTCGGTGAAATGCGATTGCAGTAACAGCAAGCGCCTGAAAAGCAAGATTCGAAATCACCTTACGGACATAACGGAAATTCCCGATTAATACCCTCTACCCAAATAGTACCCTCTCAGAGTAACCCGGTAGTAACCCTACAGTAACTCACGTACCCTACCCTGCTCTGATGACCAGTCATCTTGTTACACCTCACTTCACTATAGAACGCAGCCCCAGCCATTCACTAGCGCTGCCTGCACACGTTCGCAGCACCCCAACACCGCCTCATTCGGCAAACATCTGGTTTGGGATTCGATGCGCGCTCACATCGCCAAGGATGTGAAAGCGAAATGCGCGACTCGCAAGATCAACATGTGCGTCATTCCTGGGGGCCTCACGCCCTATCTACAAGCAGGCGATATTGGTATCTACAAGACGTTCAAGGATCTACTCTACATGGAGATCAACGCCTGGAAGGAGAGCGACAAGGTCGAGTACACTCGCTTCGGCAACCCGCGCATGCCGGCGGTGGCTGTGGTTTGTGAGTGGGTAAGGAAGGCATGGCGCGACACTGACAGCAACACTGTCATTAACTCAGTCTCTGCTGCTGGGTTTGCAGACAGCTACCTGTACTGGCACGTTGCGAAGCACGACGTGTATGGTGAGCAATTCTGTACAAGCTGGGAAGCCGCTGACGAGGACCACGAGGATACGGACGACTTTAACCTGGACGAGCTGCACGACGCTCTTGATGATGCTGCACTGATCGACGAGTAAGCTAAGGTAGCGATGTAACCTTTTGGTAATACAGAGTAACCTTTCGAGATTTTGTGAGGGGTACTATTAAATAGTGCCCGGGGTATTATTCCGTAATTTCCGTTATCTTTGGAAGGAGAGCTACAAACTTCGCAGATCTTTGTGTTAATTGCTCTAGCGTCTACAGAAGATCATAATGAGGCTTAGTGTGCTTCAGAATGCAGACAACTCGTAGTTAACTCCTTAAGCGCGGACTGTTGACAAGAACAGCTTAGGCGACTACTTATACCCTCCCGGAAGGTATAAGAAAACAGCTTGAGCTCCCTATTTCATACTGAAACTAGCATTTTTTTCGCAAGTTTTCTGTACGATTCGTTGCTAAGATCACCAGTAATAATTCGCAAACGAAATCTGGATTTGCTTCCGAAACCAATTAAATCCATTGAGTTTTTTTAAAAAATATGTTTGCATGGTCTGTATTGGTGCTCTTGCATACAAACTATGAACTTGTGTGTTCCTCGTAACTAAAATTATGTATTGACTAGATAGAGCTTGTCTTAGACACGCCACGATCTCTGACATGACCTACTTCCGGAGCAAAACACCATTTCGACACGTAATGTGCCAGATTTGACCACACGTGAGCCCCTCGTTTTCTACATAGTTGCGAACCTTGTTGCAAAGTGTGACGAGCCCCCGCTTGCCTTCTGAGCACTGAGGGTAGTAGTACGAGCTCGTACCACCTCGTTTCTTGTGGCTAGGCTTGTAAATCGAACACACTTTGCATTGTCGTTGACGAACTCGCTCCACACCGCTATTGACCCTTGTGTCCACCGACTGCACCAACACGTGCTCGTGCGTCACTGACATAGGCCGACTTGCAATCGAAGGAGCTGCTTCACGCGCGGTTGTTCTCGTGAAGTCCTTCGCAGTCTGCCGAATTAGAGGCTCGTGCAGGAAGACCATGTACTGGTAGTGATTGTGGGGTTTCTTTTGCAGCTTCGCGTTGCACTTGTGAATTATGTATCCGTTCACCAAGGCCATGTCGATGAGGCCGAGAAACAGCCCTCTGTAGTATTTACGAAATCTGTCGCAGTATACACACAAGAACAGCATAAGCATGATAACGTAGACCTATCAGAATAGCTTGACAAACCTGCAGGACATCTGAATTGAATACGATTGAAGCCGGAGTTGATCGTGATGGTCGACACCGCCCATATCCTGGAGGTACGCGCTCACCACAGTCGGGCAAGGCACCATTGTCAATGCTCCGTTCTTCTCTCGTCGCGTCACGTTAGTCAGCTCGGTGGGTACTTGTGACGCCAAAACGTAAACACGTTTGTTGTTGACCCATCCTAGAGCGATCATCACAGGATTATCCGCTGCCACAGCCATTTTGAACTCTCCACGTAGGAAGTCTCGAGGTCTCTTCTTGAACGAGTATTCGATCCCTTTGCACCAGCCTTTGCGCCCCTTCTGGATAGTGCCGTAGAAGTTGAATCCCATAGTGCGCAGCTGTTGTGCCAGAGGGATTGACGTGTAGTAGCGGTCGGTAACGACGAGCAGTCGGCCTTCGTAAGCTTGGCCACGAAACACACACGCAATGTCTAGAATAACGGCGGCAGGACCGCTCTTCGTGTCAATTGATTCACTCGTGTCCGTTTTCTTTCTGCCTACATCAACCTCAACACTTCACCAAACACAGTACAGCCCTTGTCAGCATAATAAACACATTAAAAAGCAATGCATGTCAGCTTACCGTTTACAATATCCCGAGACGGTACAGCAAGTCAAAACACACTTCGAACCCCATTTGTGGGTTTGTCGTTCAGGTACGTTCGTAGGGTTTCTTCGGTTATGCGATGGAAGCATGCCTTCGTCCAGCGACACCACCGAGCCTAGGGTGCAGCCATCTTTGAACGTTGTCTCTAGAGTCGACAGAATCGGCCGAATTTTCCATGCTCTATCACGCCGATCATCAGCAGCACCATTGTCCGACAGGTGCAGAAAACGCGAAATCTCACGGAACCGATCTCGCCCCATAACAGCTCCAAACGTGCCTGACGGGATGACACCGCGGGATTTAGTGGACCAGTGCATCTCCATAGGCTTGGTCGGACTTAGTGCATGCACGATCATAAGCCCCAGCCATCGAACGATTTCGTGGGGCTGAATTGGTTTGAACCGCATTATTTATTTTTCGCACTTGGTACTTCGTCTTCTGCTGTCTGTGCGTCACGCTCTGCTTCTTCGCGTAAGCACTGTCGACGCGGCCGTCAAGTGTCTGCCTCCAGTATCGATTTGACTCGCTAGCAACTTGGCGCCATAGATCTTTCGGAAGAAAACAGTAAGAACAGCGAAACCGGAGAGACACTACAAGCCGTAGCAGATTGCGAAGGTCCGCAATAACCGTCATACATTGAATCAACTCCAACATCGTCTTCTACAGTAGCGACTCCATTGCCAGGTAACACTCTCCACCCATTAGCTGCCATATCAGTAAGCTGGTTGTTGTCGTAAAGCGGAGATGACTCTGCCAGCATAACAATCATGTTCGTGAGCTGACAAAATAACCCTTATAAATAGAACTATCATATCTTGCACACGCAAATGCAACTGCTCCTGCTCTTCGACACTTAGAAATCTTTTTACACGTTGCAGCTCCGGATCAATGCTTGGCTCCTCTCCTCCGTTATCTTCACTTTCGGATTCCGAATCACCGACGATTGAGTTGGGCGAATACTCGTCCTGCGCGGTCAACTCGTCACTACTCCCGTCGACGTCCGAGTCAAGAAATACGGACGAATCCTCTAATACCAGATTAGGGTCGAGATCAGCGCATTTGTCGAAAGCGATTGCAGACGCGGTCACTACGCTCCCTTTATCGGCTGTTGCACGCTTGCGAACCGTAGAGCGAACACTTCGAACGGAAGATTTTGTTCAACTTTCAGAGGAATCACCGTAATCTGGATCTCCACCCGATGCATCTATGTCGGTATACACAATACAGTAGATGTCACCATAGTATCAGCAGTCCACATAGGATATACCTTTCGGTTCAGCATTACATCCGAAGTCAGCATAAACTATACCTTCCATGCCAGCACTGTGATCTGTGTCAGCGTAGAAAACACCGTCCAAGCCGCCATAACGTTCAGCGTCACCATATGTAAAATATTTCAAGTCATCACCCCATACCTTCCGGATCTTCAACACTAGCATTTTCTCCACCAGAACTCGCCGAAACCTCTTGATCGTCCGCGGGTGGGCGGAGAACGCCACTAGACGTGGGTTGGACATCAGCTGAAGGTTTACCTGCTCAATATAACCACTTATTAGTACTAAGCTAATCCGCTTCATAAGCCAATATATTACCTTCTCTGTGTGAGTGAGTTCAAATCGTCGAAAATGAGGACATTTCGCGCCGCCTCTTGTCCTCCTGCTCGCGGAGCTGCTTCGACTGCTTCTTCTTCTTGGTTTTGGTCGACCGCTGGAAATCCTGAGACTTAGCGCTGGATGCCTTGCCCGTAGCGCTGGCTGTCTTGACCGATCTCTTCTTCTTCTGTTGCGTCTTCCTTTCCACTGGTAGCGGTGGCTGGGCCTCGCACTCCGCAGCTGCTTTCGCACACTTGTTGCTCTTACTCTTTGGTCTTTGGGGGGGGGGCTGGATATCAGTTGAGACGGCACTTAGTGCGTGGCAGCAGCCGCTCGCTTACGCTCGACAGGATGCGGTAAGGTTAGAACCCCAAGAGGCCATACAATACAGATCATGGAACTTACTCCCTGAGCTAGTCGCGGAGGGTGGCGGTTCCGGCTCATTCAGTACTAGCTGGATGTTATGGCGCTCACAAAAATCGACATCCGCGCACACATAGTCGAGTAAGGCGTTCTCTCCGTGGAAGTAGTCGACTCCCTTTTTCCCAGCCTTCACAGTACAGCAGGCTTCACATAATAGTACCTGCTCCACGTGAACGCCCAATATTGCAGTTAGAACACCTTTCAAAGGGCAGTACGAGGTGATTATACAGTTGCATGGGGCACAAACCCGTCGTCGAGGCCTTGAGCGTGTGCATGCGTCCACTTCTCTGAGCGCAAAAGCCGCCAAACGTGCTTGAACACCTTGTGGCACCGAGGGGGGTTCTTAGATTGTGTAGCGTACGGACGTTGGGTCCATTTTTCCAAAATTCTCAGCCACATGGATCATACCACGATACGACACTCTCATTATTATCCAATCATGCATCGCTTTTCATTCGATTCTGTCCAATCAACGCGCTTACATTTTATTGGGTGTAGAGGGAAGCAATGGTTTGCGGATATGTTCCATACTTAAATCAAGTTCTGTTATACTTTCTGGGACGGTATAAGGGGTGGCAAAACCGCACGCCGTAAAGGGGTTATTATAGCAAAAAGAGCATGCGTCCTAATCTAATTTTGTTGCCTAGTATGACCCGTATTAGGCATCAAGACGAAAGTCCTAATCAGACGCACCCTGCCATTAACATGATACACTTCATTGTAATACCAGCTGTTCGTCTATCGCATTAGCCTGATTCACTCAAGTAAACTAGATATACAGGTAACGCCAAAATAGAATATAACCATCACTACGACACAGTACCGTGCTTCGAGCTCTGATTAGAGAATATACAGGGGTTGGTAGGTTCCGAGGGTGTGAACTACTTGTTTGGTGCCTGTGTGGCGCCTTCTTTCAGTTTACCCGCATGCTTGCGCCACTTGTAACTGGAAGCACGAGTGACTCAAAAAAGGGCAGTAGCGTCTACAGCGGAGAGCTCAGCAATCGCCCCTTTTTGGCAGCGTGGTACAACTGAGTTAGATCAGATAAGACGGTGTTCCATACGTTGTATTTCTCCTTATTCTTGTTCTTGGGTCTGCACGGCATGTTGGGCATGTCGTTGTGCTGAAGGGGTGCCATTGGTGGGGAAATCGCTGCCGGACTAAAAAACATAGTGTTTATTTTTGACTTGGTTGAGCAATATTTTTGTTTCACTCGAACCGACAAATACGGTAGTGGATATCTGTTTTTTACTTGTCACATAACATTACCTACATTTTCAACTCGATGTCTACTGCAATGCCATCCGAAGTTCATTACAGATGTTGGCCTCTTTGTTTCGGATACGTTTACACCATTCACGGTATTCCGGAGAGAGCATAACGTACGGACAGAACTTTTATTCTGGTAGAGTTCAAAGCTGGAGATGATCTGGTCCATACTGAATGTCCTGAATTTTCTGTGCGTGAATGGCCCATTCACACTACAAACGCGGTGGTGTCGCCACAGCCAGACCCGATATCTGAGTAGTCAACACTCCAAACCGTTCGTCGCGTTGGAGCTTACGAGCTGGTGTGGCTGTGGAAAATCCGTAGCCACCAATTCTACAGGACATGTAATAACATAGTTATTACAGGTTCCCCTATTCTGTCTTGGTTTTTACGTAAATAGATTGTAGTTGAAGACTGCTGTTGACCCCCTCCCTCACGCTGAAGTATTCAGACTAATAATAGGTTCTGTACGGTTCCGCTCATAATATTACTACCTCTGTTTGGAAATGATGGAAGGATTGGCACGCACCCGACCACAGATTGGTCAGTATTGCGCCGATTCCAGTTCGGATTGGCTTAATCGATTGCTGGGTGTTTCAGCCATCGAATGGCGGTCTCCACGTTAACATCCGACACATGTAGCCGTCAAAGCATGCGATCCCCCATACCATACTCTCTAGACCACTTTAGAATGTGCCTCGTGGGGCACAGACATCGCCGAGTTTCCACCTTTCAATGCTAGCACGACTAATTTAACCGACCTAGAATGCCGACGCATCATCGACGTCCTTCTACGTTGCAGTGTGAACGGTGTTTTGCCTCGAGGGAGCCTGACAGAGCTGGTAAAGTGCGTAGGTCGTACCGACTACGCTATTAACAAAATCTGGAGTCGGTTTTGTCGGACAGAAGCTTTGACGGGGTGCGGTGGATGGCAGAGTCGCACTGCCTAAACCTATGGACGGAAGCGGCGCTGTAGTGAGGCTGCTAGTTCGCGCTTCCGGGCAGTTCCAATCCAAGATTGCAGACCTATGCGAAGGCTCGCGGAGCATCGGGAGTGTCAGCGCACATGATTCTCTCTCTTCTACGTAAACGTATCCTCAAGTGGAAGGCGGGTCGCATTAAGCCGTGCCTAAAAGAGGAAAACAAGCTACAGAGGTTGGAGTATGCGTTGTCTTTCGTCGATGAAGAGAGCCTGCAGTTCGTGTCCATGTCCTACGTTGTACATGTAGATGAAAAGTTGTTTTACGGCGACGTCGACAAGCACTCGTACCTGGCATTTGAAGACGAAATCACGCCTCAGCGCAGCCGCCCAAGCAAGCACTTCGTGCCTAAGACCATGTTCTCGCTGCCGTCGCTCGACCGAGGTATGAACTCTATAATATTATATCGGCGAATTGCTTTAGTGTTAACCTAAAATTGTATTGTTGTCGTGTTATGATTTTGGTCAGGTACAATAAAGAAGGAGACGTTACGTTTGATGGGAAAATTGCCTTGTGGCCACTAACCGAAGAATACATTGCGCAGCGTCGTAGCCTCTCCCATGAAAAAGGCGAACAATGTCGTCGAAACATTGAGAAGGTTACTCGCGCTGTGTACAGAGCATATTTGCTTAAGAATGTGATTCCAGCGATTAAAGCAAAGTGGCCACGGCGTGACAAGGGTAACGTTATCTTGATTCAACCGGATAATGCTAAACCACACGTTGTGCCATCCGACCCCGACATTTTGGCTGATGGAAGCGAAGGAGGATGGCACATCCGCCTTATATACCAACCTGCGAACTCCCCCGATATGAACTGCCTAGACTTGGGGCTATTCTGATCGATCCAGGCGCCACAACATCAGACTGTGGTGCACGGCATCGAAGACCGTATTAAATCTGTGGAATCGGCGTATGAAGCGCTGAATGATGTGACTCTAAGCAACATATTTCTGACTCTGCAAAAGTGCATGGAGTGTGTACTTCGAGAGGGGGGTGAAAACCAGTGCAGGCTCCCGCACATGGGCAAGGAAAAGCTGCGAAGTCAAGGTATGCTTCCCGTAAGCATTACCTGCGATAGTGCTGCTTACCAAAATGCGATAGACATTCTTCAGAAGGCGATAGGCCTAGTCTTCTTTTCCTGCTGCCTCGATAAATCTATACCTGATAAAATAGATATCCATTGATGTATCAGTTTTTCTCTCTGCTGGAAAACAACGAAACCATCATATGGCGTTCCTTCCATCATTTCCGAACAGAGGTAGTATTAGAGTTAAAAGATGACTCGCGTCCCAACGTTCTCAGTTGAGAAAAGATCCTCCCTGCTTCGAGACATTGCTCATTCTTATTTCCCAAGCCTCGCGCGTACGAGGTTAAGGATAAGGACTCATTATCTCACAGATCACCTGACGCCTGCTATAGCTTGTCTGGCTGCTTCGCCGGAAACTCCGACTCGTATTGAGAGCTGCTTAACAGCAGAAGGACTCCCGGCGTAGCCTATACAACTAGTTGCAGTATGCGCACGCGTAGTGGAGGTGTGCAGCTCGTCTACCAAAAACAGAGTGGTATGTCGGAGTGCTATTTTTTCTGTGGACTATTTGCTGTGAACAATTGCGCGCAGATTCGAGAATTTATCGACGAGAAGGACATGCCGTACGTGCTCAGCAAGCTACGTATGTCAAAGGAGAACCGGGTTAATCACGACAACTGGCTAACTGTGTGTGTGTGTGGGGGGGGTACTCTATCAATGCCCACCTTTATGCTCTTCGGCACAAGCAGAACGACATGCTAAATTTATCTCGACCCACAACAGAGCTTCACGTGCAACGTTATATCTTTAAGGAAATTGCGGAGTCGCCGCGCCACCGACTGTACATTGTCGGCAGACCACCCGGACAACAAACTGGCATGTACCATACCCTCAGCCGAGTCAAGGTCGGTAACCGATACTGACTTGTCGAATCTGATACCTGAGGTCGGTACGAGAGTACAGAGGGCATTCTGTGTCACTTTTCCTAGTGCATTGGGAAGGTGTACGCCATCGAGGAAAGCCCGCATACCAAGAGCAAGAAGTAGGCCCCGAAAGGGAGTATCGGTTAGTTTCCATTGGATACATGATCAAAGTATGGATATTTGATCTGAAATTGGTTGTAGGTTAGTTTTCTCCACAAATTAAGGAATTGATCTTTGCCTTAAGCCTGGGTAAAAATGTCAGCTATCATCTCTGCTATCGGGCAGTATTTGATCATAAATACCTGGCGTTCAGCTTTTCCTGAACAAAGTGAAAGCAAATTTCTAGGTGCTTCGATCTTCCATGGAGTTCGGTTGTTAGCAATTTTGATACAGCTTTGGCTATCTTCCGTTCTTGTTATGCATTTTTGGGTGTCGAAGCCTAGCTCTGTAAGTAGCAGTCGGAGGAATATCGTCTCCTGAAGGCAGTGACAAAGGACAATGTATTTAGCCCCAGTTGTTGAAAGAACTACAGTATGGTGTTTCCTGGTGAGCCATGAAATAGGGCTCCGTCCTAACATGTAATGTAGCCACCAACCGAGAGTTTGGTGTCGGGGAAGTTTGCATAATATGCCGTAAGGAGCAATCCTACAGTATTGTTGGATATGTTTCTTTCTCCCCCGAGTAGAAAACCGCACCCCCGTGCCAGGGGATTAGAGAAAAGTTGGTGAAACCGTTCCAGAATGCTGAGCGCATATTTCTTTTGATGAATGAATATCGTTCGGCGGGAACGGTTTCATTCAATGGTCCCGCCGAGTAGGTACTTTACCTCCCCCACATCTGTTATCTTAAAGCGCCTTTTGGGGGCAGATTTGATCCTTACCAGGAGATCTGATGTAGGACAAATCGTCAACACACACGGCGATATAGCACGGGTCAGACGGGAACGTTTTCATAAATACATAACGGTGTTTGATGAGGCGGCAAAAACCAAGCTCTTCCAAGAAGGTGCACAGTGTATGGTACCACACCCGAGGGGCTTGTTTGAGGCCATACAGACTTTTAACGAGTTTGCAAACGAAATTCTCCTTCCAGGTACTTCAAAGCCTTCCCATTGACGCATATACATTTCTACGTCAATTAACCCGTTAAGGAAGGTGGTTTTTACATCCATTTGATGGATCTCGTGGTCTAATAGTGCAGCGATGGTGAGGAGCAAACGTTGCCCCTCCATACCGATAACCAGGGACAAAATGTCATCAGAGTCTATCCCGTAGCGCTGAAGAAACCCTTTTAATTACCAGTCTAGTTTTGAAGCTTCAAAGCAGACCATTGGCATCGTACTTCACGACGAACGCTCACCGATAGCCCAGAATCGAACGTCTTCGTGGTGGAGGCACCAATGTCCAGGTACTATTGTCGATGAGCGACTGGTACTCAGCCTGTGTTGCGCGACGCCACTCATATGCGTGTTCAGAGCGAAGGGCTTCGTGAGAGGTTCTAGGTTTGGCAACGTGCCGCAAAGTGAGCAGTACATACTGGTGCTGTAGACGTTGCTCGTTCGCATCAAAATCGGCTGGAGCATTGAGGTATACATGGGTAGGTTCGGTGTCAGAGAGATGGGCGCATTCGTTCGTGCGCGTCGGTAGATCACGAGCAGCGTTGTCATCTGCTGGTCGTTTGAGAAGTGCCGACGCTGTGCTAATATGAGCTTGCTGAAGATGGTTACCAACAACACATCGAAGCGATGGTAGCAAGCTGAACTTACCGGGATCGGTGGTAGTGGTGGTAGTAATAGGCACTGCAGCAGGTGCAATATCGACCAAAATGGGACACTCGTCCTCTTTGAATACACCATCTCGATTATACACAATCTTTCTAGTGTTAATGTCCATGAGGCGATAGCCTTTTTGTTGCGAGGGAGCCCGAGGAACATGGAGTGGAGAGCACGTGGATCCAGTTTGCTGCGAGGGCGGAATGGATATGGGCGTAGGCATTGCAGCCAAACCCCTTGAGGTATTGAGAGGAAGGTTAGCGTTGGTGCCATTTTTCGTATGGAGTTTTGTTTCCCGTGGCCGTGTTGGGTCTCGTGTTGATCAAAGTACAAGCATGAACAACATATTCTCCCCAGAGTTGTTGAGGAAGGAAGTCGTCAATAAGAAACGCTCGGGTGCGTTCAAGAATCGCTCTCACGCGGCGATCGGCGACCCCATTCTGTGTACGCGTTCGTAAATTGTGTGTGCGTGCCATACATTCGGGAAATATGCCGACCCACCTTTTCATATTCTTTGGCATTATCAGACTGTAGCGCCTGCATTTCAGGGTCAAAGTGGTTCGTCCGATACTCGAAGTGTTCAATGTCTTTGCAAAAGAGGGTGACACGACTTTGGCGGAAGCGCTCGTAGCATTCGTGCAATTCCGATTTATTGCGGATGACGTTGAGGTACATGTATCTAAAATAGCCGTCAATAAAAGTCACGAAGTAGTGACAGCCAGACCTAGTAGGAACCGGAAAGGGGTCGGCCACATCAGAATGAACCTTTTCCAGTGGGGTTTTAGCACGTTCAACTGAGGTTTATTTAAGGGATGCGGTGGGATTTAGCATACACGCATGAGCTACAGAAGTTTGTCTTGTCGTTCTGTGCGAGAGTGAGGTCCGTGAGTGCTTCAGTCTTACTCAAGTCCTGCATGAGACGGAAATTAGGGTGACCAAGTATTTTATGCCATAGGAGAAACATATCTTGCTTACCAGCAGAGGAGAGGTGGTCTTCAGTCGCCTGGGGGTGGGTAGAGGCAGCTGGAGCCGCCTTAACTGATACAGGCTGGCAGTGGTGGTGAGGCGCGCAAAGAACTTATAGCGGTTAGCATAGTACAGTGTGCACTTCGTCGGGTTGAATGTGATCTTCAAGTCGTTGCTGACCGATAGAAGACTGAACTTCAGATTAGGGGCATAGAGGACGTTGTCGAGATCCATCGTGCGCGTGACGTCCTTGGAGTCTTCCGTGACCAGTCGGATAGAGCCTGTTCCTTCGACGGGAGTCTCAGTTTTGCCACTGACCGTGATGGAGCCACTGCAAACCGTGAGGTAAACCAGTCTTTAGCCGCGGTGATGTGCCGGGTGCAACCGGAATCAACAGACCAAGTAAGGTCGGGAGTAGCCATGGATGCTGCGAGGCTCACATGTGTGGCTAGCGGTCGCGTGACAGCGGTGATGCCATAGTCGTTTTGTTTATCGGTTTTGCGCTGTGGAATGGTGGCACTATCGTGGTCGACAGTGACGGAGTTGCCGAATTGGCCAAATAGGTCGACCGTGTCATCAAATTGGCGTTTACGTTCATAGCCGTTGTTGTGGTTGCGATTGTACCCATGGTTGTTGTTGCTGCAGCGGAAACCACCATTGGGACGGGCATTGGGGCTCCGCGGGGGTGATTGTTGGGGTTGCCACGATACTGGACGTTGACGGAGAAATTTTCGGGGAGTCCGGTGCCACCCTTGACTCGCCCAGCGAGGAGATCGCGCTGAAGAATCCAGCAGTCGCGAAGGACGTGGCTCTCGCGCGAACAGTAGTCACAGCATTTGTTGGCAGCGACAAGGACAGTCGGTACGCTGGAATCCGTCTCGACAGCTTGTAGAGCTGTTTCAGCTCTGGTGTCAGTACTCTCAGGGGATCCCTTATGGTCGACGTATTTCGTCTTCGCGAGCTCGTCTCGAACGTTTTGCTCGATGTTGTGCCCCCTTTCGGCGTACGGGATGAATTTCTGAGTGCCTTTCCAGATTTTCAAGTCGTTGTGCCACGATGCCGGCATTGTATAATAGAGGTAGATGGATTGTTACTCTTCGCTCAGGCTGTTGTTTGTCGAAACCGAGCAGGCATGGTGAACTTGCTCCAGCCTTAGGAAGAAGAGGGTGAGGTCGTGCCTCCGTCATACTTCAGCTCCATGAGGTAGCTTTGAATGTAGTATGGGTCACCATGTAGGGACGTGTCCTCGTAACGCTCACGGTCGTGGCGAAGATCTCATAGGCCATACGCTTGTCACGGACGAGTAGGACATGAATGTTGTCGAGCGTACTCAACAGGTACATTTGGCGCGGGCCTCACGGCGGCGCATTTCGCTCTTGTTAGGCTTCGGGTGGCGCTTGAACGCGGCGCGACGGGCATCCTCCTTCTTTTGCTCCGTAAAGGACAAAATCGGAGGGGGCCCAGTAGGGTCGTCCTTGACACAGTCAATCGGTGAGACTAAACCAGTAGAGTCGAGTTCTGTGCGATCAGGGTTGAATTCGGCTTCGTCTTCGCCGAAGAGTTCCATCACCACGTCGTCGTCTCAGTATCGGACAAGCCGTCGTAGTTGGGTTTGATGACAATCCCCAGGAGGTGTTTGCCGTCGAGAGTGGAAATCACACGCGTCTTCAAGATGATGTAGTTAGCACCATTGAGAAGTAGTTGGTCATCGGAGGTGGAGAATTGCGTAGACCTCATGACATGTAAGAGGGAGTGGGAACAGGAAGGTGAAGAGGACACTTGGATGTTGAGTAGGAAACGGAAGTGATTGCACTTGACCCGTTGGGGCTTACGCACTGGTGTGGCTGTGGAACTCTGCAGCCGCTAATTCTACAGGACATGTAATAACATAGTTATTACAGGTTCCTCTATTCTATATCTTAGGTTTTACGTAAATAGATTGTAGTTGGAGACTGTTGTCTTAACAGTGCCAAAACGATTGTCGCTGTTTCGTAGCCTGTACCGACTTCCCTGGCTTGTAGTGGACAACTGCATATAAGAGCGACAAATCAATTACAGTATTTAGAGCCAGCTGTCGCCTCGGCATATAAGTTCCGCTATAATCAGTTAGATACAAAATTACCGGTTTGGTATAAGTATTGTAGTTGTGATTGCCACTCGTTCGGCGATGCCCTCCCTGCGAGCAGAGATGACGCACTCGTCGCAGCTCTCCACCTTCTCGCGCCCGATGAGCGGCCGGATGCGCATGACCACGTGCTCGGAGCTGTCGTCGTCGCCATGGCGCAGCACTAGGGAGCGAGAGATACAGAGGTTGCAGAGCGAAAGTCACACGGAGGGGGTGCTCTCCTCGCCGCAATGAGCGACGCACGTCCTTCTCGCCAAGCGAGAAGTTTACTGTTGCCCGAGCTGTAGAGTTATTCGTGAGTACAAACCTGACCTTAGGGAGTTTAGATGTAAACTAATGTTAGTGCCGAAGTGGGTTCGAATCAAGAGCACCGAGACCAACGTCGGCAATGCTGCCGACGTCAGAAGAAAAAGATGTGCTGGTTCCGGGAACCAACACTCAGATTCAAGTGTGTAAGGGACAGTCCCTGACCCGAAGAGGTCAGGTCGACGACGACGCACCCTCGGTCATGAGGGGCTCCGCCAATAACTGGCGTCGAGGTGACAACGGCGTGTCAACTCCGGGAGTTGACGCTGCAAACAGTGCGGACGGTTGCAAACGTCCCGCACTGGCGCAATTTGCATGTTGTCGTGCAGCCGGGCTGCACGAAGGAACATGCGGTCAAGACGGGCATGATATCGCGCGCCCGCGGGCAGGGTCCGCCGGCGAACAACTCTCCACGACCGGACCTGGACCAGAAGAGCAACAGTGCGGAACCGGGCTCCGCACAACAAGAAAACGGCGCATGCGAAGAATGCTGCACAAGTCTCGGTCCGGGACCGAGACGCCACGAGAACCGTCCGCTGGGCAGACTGAGGCGGTGACGCCGGACGTCGAGACGCTTAGCATCTTGACGCGCACCGATACTGGATTCCAGTATCGCGAAATGGAACTCGCTAATCCTCCGACGACGGCGTCGGATTTGACTTCGCTTCCGGTCATGAGCTGGAAGCGCTTCACGCGCGACTTGCACGATGGACGCATCGAGCAGGTCTGCGTTCTTTCGGACAGCGAAATAACGAAGAGCGCGAGCGAAGAGCTGAGGCAGCTCTTCATGGGAAGTACCACTGAGAGTGAAGATACTCTCAGTGCGAAGTCGAAGCGAGAGCGCTTCGAGGAACAAGGCTGGGACTCGCTGAAGTCGAGTCCCTATGACGAATTGTTGAGGGAGTAAAGACGTACTCCCGGAAGAGCTTCCGCAGGATAAGGGCATTCAGCACGAGATTGATCTCGAGCCGGGCACGAAGTACTGTGTCACGCGGCAGTGGCCACTGCCGCGAGAGCAAGTAAAAGCAATCGACGACTTCTTTGAAAATCGTCGCAAAGCTGGACAAGTGCGGGAATCAAAGTCCCCGTACAGTGCTCCGACGATCTGTGTCAAAACGCCACGGGGCGGATGGCGCATCGTTCATGCCTACAACAATGCGACGGTACCAGCGCAGACGCCGATACCACGAAAAGATGTTATTATCGATCGTCTGGTCCAGGCCCGGCCGTGGACAGTTGTTCGCCGGCGGACCCTGTCCGCGGGCGCGCGATATCATGCCCGTCTTGATCGCATGTTCCTTCGTGCAGCCCGGCTGCACGACAGCATGCAAATTGCGTCAGTACGGGACGTTTGCAACCGTCCGCACTGTTTGCAGCGTCAACTCCCGGAGTTGACACGCCTTCGTCACCTCGACGCCAATCATTGGCGGAGCCCCTCATGACCGAGGGTGCGTCGTCGTCGACCTGACCTCTTCGGGTCAGGGACTGTCCCTTACACACTTGAATCTGAGTGTTGGTTCCCGGAACCAGCACATCTTTTTCTTCTGACGTCGGCAGCATTGCCGACGTTGGTCTCGTTTGTGCGCGCCATCGCGCACTTCCTGGGCACTCCGGGACAGCATTAAGCGCTGTCTCGACTGGTGAGCCGCGCGCACCTGCTGGTGCGTGCGCTGCGGTAGCAGGGCCATCGCTCTCTGTTCCGCTGTCACGACCGAAGCGCACGAGCGTGCGCTTCTTCCAGTCTATCACCGGATCATGCCGTGCAAGCCACGGCATGCCCATCACCACGTCGAACTTATCGTCCAGGTCCAGGACGATAAAGTGTTCGACAAACACTCGTTGTTTGTACGAGAAGCGCACGTTCACGACGCGCTTCTCGGTCTTCACGATGGCTCTGTTGCCAGTCGCACTTCCAGAAGACTTCGAGGGATATTTACCTCCTCGAAGTCAAGTCTCGGCAGGCTCCGCAGTCGAACAAAGCTATTCGACGCACCTGAGTCTATCAAAGCTCGAAGAGAGTCGCTCGCTCTCTTCGAGTAAACCTTTAGGATGACTAGGTTCGGCCTGTCATCTTGTTTCTTGCAGCGAGAGCTAGTCTCCCTGGGGGCTGCAGTCCTCAGTGTCGCGTGCCCGATGTCGGCACGCGTGACTGCATTACCAGCAGGGCGCCCCGCGCCTACTGGATGTTCGCGTTTTTTGTTGGTCCGCGGCGATGCCTAGCATCACCACGACGACCACCTCCTGGGGGCATGGGAGCTGTGCACTCCCGTGCAAAGTGACCGATCCTTCCGCAACGGAAGCATCGCACGTTGCCTCCCTGCTGCTGGTAGCCAGCAGTTGTTGCGTTCGAGAGGTCCATTGGTTCTGGACCTCCCGTCCTCACTAGCGGGCGCGGTTGCGGCCTCGGCACGTTCGCATGAGTTTAGCCTGCCGCAGGCTAAACTCTTCTTGCACAGCGAGAGTGACAGCAGCTTCGAGAGCACTCGGGTACTCTCGGAAGAGATAGGTCTTCACAGGCCCATCTCTAAATCCCTTCATGACCGTGACGACCTTGGTCGCCTCGTCAATTGGATTCGTCACGATATTTGAGACCAAGTATCGTGCACGCTGCGCGTAAGCATGGACATCATGCTTACCCTGCTGTAGGCCGAGGAACTCCGCCCTCGACCGGAACTCGTTTTGCGGGGGCTCAAACGCTTGTTTGAGCTCCTCTTTGAACACTTCGTACGTGCTGAAGCACGTAGGATCGGAGAGTCGGTGTCCATACGCCCAACTCCTTGCGCGTCCGCCAAGGCAGGACATGGCGAATGCGTCGAGCCGCTATGGCTGTGTCAAGCTCGACAAGCCACCGGAGGAGAGGCTCACCCTCTCTTCCCACGTAATTGCTTACGCTCAATTTCAATGATTGAGCACGCGGTGTCGTCCCTGACGACGCCGTCACTGAGGAAGCAGCATCACGGTGCTCCTTCATGATGAATCCTAGAGCAACACCATGTTGCTCCGACGGCGATAGCGTACTCAGCATCGTGGCTATCGCCGCTTCTCCAATGACTGTTGACAGTCGTTGGAGGCTTCCCACTCTGGGTCGGACAGGTGGGGGCAGTCAGCGCGTGCAACATGCGTTGCAGGCGTATTGGAGCTATCCATTGGCACCTTCGTGCTCATGTGGTTCTCGGCTCCGCGTTCGTACACCTCGTACGAACGTCAAGCAGTCGGTCGTTGGACGGACTACAAAGTGCTACCAGGTGTAGTGGGTCTAACTTGACTCACTACTTTTGCTTACACGTCGCGCTACGTGTATGAGGAAGCGTAAGTACTTAGTAATAACTTGATTTAATTATACTTGAGCACACAAGTATAATATAAATCAAATAAAGACTCCAAGTGACTTAGATTAGGTAAAATGAGAACTGTATTGTTTGTAAATTGATCTTCCTCCTAAATCTGCTAAAACTGTTTATCATCTATAAAAGGGGTTGGCAGCGGCTGGCTGTCAGAGTCCCGCTAATATGCACGTCTCTAATTGGTAGAAAGATGCTGCTTTCTACCAATAGGATCTTTGAGTAGGTGTGGACCACTCATTGTGGTGGCCCACTTCAATGTATCCATTGGTGTGCCTTACACCAAGGTGAGGAACTTTTAACAGATATCTTATCTGTTAAAATCACAAGTGGCTACAAACCACTTGTGATTTTAACGTCCGAGATCTCTCACTGGTATGGAAACTCGCTACCTCCGAATGAGGAGCCGCTATACGTATGCAGTGTAACGGGGTTACACGCACAAGTGGCTACAAGCCACTTGTGATTTTAACAGATAAAATATCTGTTAAAAGTTCCTCACCTTGGTGTAAGGCACACCAATGGATACATTGAAGTGGGCCACCACAATGAGTGGTCCACACCTACCCAAAGATCCTATTGGTAGAAAGCAGCATCTTTCTACCAATTAGAGACGTGCATATTAGCGGGACTCTGACAGCCAGCCGCTGCCAACCCCTTTTATAGATGATAAACAGTTTTAGCAGATTTAGGAGGAAGATCAATTTACAAACAATACAGTTCTCATTTTACCTAATCTAAGTCACTTGGAGTCTTTATTTGATATATATTATACTTGTGTGCTCAAGTATAATTAAATCAAGTTATTACTAAGTACTTACGCTTCCTCATACACGTAGCGCGACGTGTAAGCAAAAGTAGTGAGTCAAGTTAGACCTACTACATAGTAGCAGGGGAGTATGGTGTGGAGGGTTTTGAAGGGTCGTGGTGCTGGTTGCACGCCTTCCAAGCCCGGCACAAAGAGTCCATGAGAGCTAGAAACCGTGCTAGATCGACTCAGACGACGACATTGGAGACGTCGAGAAGGATAGATGCTGGTAATATTTCATATCGACCCTCATTCGGTATGGATACCGGTAACCGAAAAAGCACAGGCTTTTTTTGCATGGTACACTGTGTCGGTGGGGTGTCCACTACAAGCCAGGGAAGTCGGTACCGTATTGCACGAGATCTCTGCAACCACGGATTTGATACAATCGTGCGTAATAAGACAGTTCACGACAAAGATAGTTAAAGTGACACCCCTTCCACAGCTAACATCCATTTTTTATAATGTGAACATGCACGCATTTCTATTCACTCTCAGACCCTTCTTCTTCTACTACGTTGACAGCCTCACTCTCCGGCTCCGGAACTCTAAAGGTGCCGTCAGCCTCTCGCGGTCCGATGGGCACTAGTCCTGCCTACACAAATCCTCTCGCAATGCGCTTCTCCTCAATGCTTTCCCACGCCAGCAGCACGATCTGTGTCATCAAGAAACGCCTGGCAGTCGTCGTGGCGGGAAAGTCGTGGTTGATATGGTAGTTGACGTAGAGCCTTCGGCATCTTGACTTAAACGAACGCATCACAAATACGTCCATTGGTTGAGCGAGCCCGGTGATCCCTGGCGGAACAAACTCTACCTCTGGGAAGTAGTCCTCCTCTAACTTGAAGCACACTGTCGCCATTATATGAGTTTTTAGGCTGTCAAGAATAAGAAAACGCTGGTTGTTTGCACCAGGCCCCCAAACCTTTAGTTGCAAAACACGTTAGCAAACTATAAATAATGTTAAACATGTACCTCATCGATCTAGTCCAGCATCACGCGTTCGTCACAGTATGCTTTTCGCTGCACTGTGAGTACGACACGCTCGCGGTGCAGGGGGTGGTTCAAAGCTCTTGGTGCACGTCAGTATTCGGAACGCCTGCAAATACAATGAGCGGGGGCATCTTTTTTCCTGTAGCTGACGCGCACAAGAAAACTGATGCCCGAAAGGCGTTTTCCGTCATCGCCTGAACAACATCGACGTTCTTATCACCCGTAAAGGTGATTGTAGTACTCGGATTCATATCAATATAGATTGATGTTTGATCCATATTGTACACGTGGTCGTATTTGCTGTGACCAGCAAATACTGAAACGATGTTGTTGTTTTCCGTCGACCAGCGCATGTTAGCTCCAAAAGCCCTCGCAACATTCTGCACAAATAATAAAATTTAAAAAAACTATTAAAACATTCCAATTTGAGATCAATTAAAATCAAATTACCTCTAGTTCGGAGCGATGCTGAGTGCCTCGATGAGTGATGCGCCGGACTGACAACTTGTTTCGCAAACTGAACCGGCGCAAGTACTCCAGCACCGCTCGCTCCGACCTCTCTGAGAGCAGCATCGGCTCAAACCGCGCGCCCATGATCATGAGGCACTCGGTCGTGACGCATTTTGACCGGTTACGCCTCATCTCGGTGACCCATTCCAGCAGCCTATGTGTCAATGCATTGTTAGCAGCAGAAGCATAACTCTAAACAATTAAAAATGATTGTTATCTGACCTCTTATCGAGCTCAGGATATGTAATCGCCGGCCCCGTGGGTGTCTACCGCAAATGTCTTTGTGGGGCGCGCCGGCTTGATCGCGGCTTGAGCCTTCACCCAACGGTACAGCGTCATTCGGTGGATATTGTACTTCGCGGCTAGCACGGTTGTAACTCCACGTAGGTTAGCCTCCTCTATGGCTTGAGCCTTTTGCCTGTTCAGATGTGGCACAAAAGCGCATCGTAGGAATACTGCGGCGCGGGGGTTATTTTAATTTCGGGCTCTCCGAATGAGTGGCGGGCTGCGGTAGCTGGAGGTAGCTGGGTTCAGAGTTTTTACGAGATTTGACTTTTTACAAATCACTTGAGTTGTACTTTTTACAAGGCTGCAGAGATCTCGTGCAATACGGTCAATGTTTTTGCTGACATCGTAAATGAGGAGTAGGCGAATGACTTGAAGTTGCTGCTGTTTGGTGATTGATAGGCGTGTGTTTCGTCGGAGTAAACCCCAACGGGAAATAGTCGACAGCGATTCGTATAAACGCGAGCACGACCGCCATGAAAAGCGTCAAGCCAACTTCGCGCATTTCTCTCACGATCCGCACTCGCAACATGCAGAACGGCCTCTCTATCAATCCAGCAGTCACCGCTCACTCCAACAGCACTACCAAGTGCTTCAGACCGCGGCAACGGCCTCAATGGACGCCGCAATGTCCGTAGCAGTCACCGGTCACTCAACGACCTGTACGTGCTCCCCCAACATTGCCACAGCTGCCACTCCGTCTGCTGTAGCTGCCGCATTGACTACTGCTAATGACGTCAATGCCATCACCACTCCGATCTCGAAGCCCACGAATTGTACCCCCGTGCTCGATGGTGCCGTGATGTATCTCGAACGACGGAGAAACCGAGGCCCTGTAGCAAAGGGACAAAGTGCACCTCGGGCGTGGACGAAACTCCCACTCCAGCGGTTGCTACAGGAACCAAGGAGCCTGCATGAGTTGGCTGGTCTTTAGGTGGTGTGCAAGCCCGGTATATTCGATAAAAATCAGCTGGCGATCAGTACCTTGGGCGAATTGCTGCTGGGCTCCCGCTTAATCGTGCGGACGTTTTAGTACATCCTCCCCATTTTGAAGACAATCAAGATCTAGTCTGCATTACTGCATAGCTGAAATGTTCCTCGCACTTCACACCACTAGCACGCTTCAAGATATCCTGAACCTGTGCGTAGCATCTCTCGTCTACCATGCTAGCTACCTCGGAGAGACATTTCCAGCTTCTCACCCGCTGCTTTCAACGTACTTGTTTCGACATGGTGATGAATTGAGTCAACTACGATGTCAACTAGAAGTGGGTACGTCTTCATGGATGAATCCAACGGGAATTCCGCCACATGTAGAGTTGTACAAGCAGCTACATGCAATGCAAAGCTCTATTGACAATTTGCCGCCAGTGCTTTTGGAAGGAATCAGCAACGTAATTGAGGAAAAGGGAGTCGCAGCTGGAAATATTGCCAAGGAGCAGCTCGAATCGACCATTGATAAACTACTTGCACGCGCAGGGATGGCGCATCCTTCAGCGCCAGCTCTAGTGATGGGGACACATACAACCGCCGAACAGTACACTACTATGACGTGAAATTTCATCTACTTTCGCAGTCTTTTGATTTTCCAAAACCTGGTCCATTTGGAGCATGGAAACTGTGGTGGTTCGGCGATTCCCACAAAGACTAAAAGCTATTTGAACACATAATCTACCTAGCGAAACACTGCACAAAACTTTGTCTGACTGGGCTGTCATGATATCACATTCAAGCAGCGGCCGTGTTGGCTGGATTGGTTATTCCACCTAGTATGTTTGAGCAACAGCCAGCGGAAGTTTTCGTGTAGGAATGACCTATCTGCAGCTGGCACCTTCGAAAAGAAAAAGACGCGTAGCAGAGTTGTCAGTCACTACTATCCTTCGGCTTGTGAGGGAGGCGCAGCAACAGCAAGTTCGGACTTCTTCAACATCAACACCAGATCACAAACGGCAACGTCTAGGTTAATGTTGACCATAAAATTCCTTTCCTTCATCAGAGTATTGTCCTACGAATTGTCAGATAAGTGAATTGCTTTCCATGCTTTTTGGTGAAAGATCGCGCACACGAAGCGACGCGTATCTTGCCGGTTGATGCCCATATGTCCATCAGTTGCCAAGTTGCCGCCGACCACCCCGACCCAAGCATGAAGTCTCCAACCTCGCTACTGCTTCTGCTGCTCTTGGGCCTCAGCTTCGTCGCTTCCAACGGCCAAGAGGACAGCTTGCCGAAGACCGAGGATGCCACCTCCGAAGTGGCCACGCCCGACTCCGCCGCCTCCGAAGTCTCAGTCCCTGAGCCCAAAGAGTCCTCCTGGGGACGCATCTACCTGCGCAACGGACTGGCCCCGATCCAGTACTTCCGCGACGCGTTCGGAGGGCCGATGGCGCCCAACGAGGTCTCCTTTTACTTCCCCGAGCGCGATGAAGACCGGTTCGGTTGTGAGCTGCTCCCCGAGCCGGAGCTGCTTGAGATCGAGGCCGCCAATCGCTCGGCGGTGCTCGTGGTGGACCGTGGGGAGTGCACGTTCGAGCGTAAGGCGCGCCTGGCCGACCAGATGGGCGCTGCTGCCCTTGTGGTGGTGAGCCCCTCCGACGACGTCACTGCACCCGTGGCGGCGCTCAGGGACGAGGACGGGGAGATCTCTATCGCGTCTGTCATGATCCGCCGGACGGCAGGCGACATGCTGCGCGCTGTGGCCAAGCAGACGCCAATCTACGGCCGCCTCATCTCTATGACCTGCGAGCGCAAGCCTTACACTTGCAAGCCGCGGTTCGAGATCGAGGAAAACTACATGGAGACGTCCGTCGCGCGGGGTGGCTTGGTCATGTCAATGTCGGAACACGAGGAGGACGAGGATGGCACTCGTCTGGGCAGCTTCCTGGCTGCAACCTATGGCAGCGTAATCCCAACGAGGATGTCGTTCCCTCTCGCGACACCCCTTGACGGCAGCCAAGCTTGTACGGACGCGACGGAGGATACCACGACCCATTCACAGTTTTCAGGGAAGGCTGTGCTCACTCCGGGGGGTGAGGTGGGGCAGTGTTCGGAGTTTGAAAAGGTTTCTAATGCCCAGCGTCGCGGTGCGAGTATTGTGCTGCTGATGCAGCAGAACAACGCGACAGTGATGACGCACCCCAGTGTCGAGGTGAGTTGGTACGCGTACAACATCACGGTCCCAGTGCTAGCTGTTTCCAGCAACACGAGCGCCAAGCTGGCAAGTCTCAAGGACAAGCACGGCGATGCCGCAAGTCTGACTTTTGCGGTTACCAACGGTATTGCAGACGCCTGGGAGTTAGTGATGCAGCACTCGCAGCGCTCGGCCTGGCCGAAGCGACTGAAAAGGTGTAGTAAAACTTTGGCGAAGCTTCTCTCACAGATTCGCGGACTTGGTGGTGACGACGAGATGGAGGCTGCGCTGCAGAATGTATTCATTAATGTCGTCGGTGGAACTCGTCAAGAATGGGATAAAGCCGCCCAACGCGATGAAGACTCAGAAGAAGACCACAAAATACCCGAGTACAGCTCTTCAGAGAAGATCATCCAGGGTGTGAAGAAATCGCAAGCTCGTGATGAGCTCTAGGGTGGCAACTGATCTATAGCTTGCATGCACGCAGACACAATTCCACTTGCATTATCTTCTTATTCAGCCAGTTTTAGCTAGAGGGTGGCTGATAATGAACTGGACAAAGGTCTCAAATGTCTCCTCTTCATGACGTGTTTACAGCCCAATCCAGTAGGACCGGCCGTTGGGGTTATGGATGGGAACATGATACTTGCCATCGCCCGAAGACGCAGACCACTCGTACCAGACACGGTTGTTGGACTCGAGCCTCCAAAAGTTCACCACAACCTCCTCACCCTTCTGGAAACGAAGGGGCTGGCGCAGCGGAAAGTAAATGGGGAACCAACTAAACATGCCATCCGAATGCGTATCCGGCTCAATGCTCAGCGTGACGTCATCGAACAGCACAGCGTCGAAGTAGCCAGCCAGTCCGTGGACGACTGCGCTTTCAGCAGCGGTAAAGCGCAGCTCTGCTTGTCTCCTGTTGTCGATCCTAGTGTTGAATTTCGGGTGCGTAAACCGGAAGCAGCGCTGTGTGGGAGCCAACGCGTAAAAGTTGTGCAATCTCACAACGTAGGGAGTCTCAAAGCTCTTCAGCGAGTCGTGCACCTTCACTTCATTCCAAAGCTTCGAGGACATCACAGGCGTTACGTATGATGTGTACTCACGCGGGATACTAATGCCGTTCTCTGCAAGAGGCCAGCACAACAGTTAGCTCCCTGCAGCAATTAAAGATTAAAACCACAAATGTACGCACCGTGCAAAAAATCCTGAGCACCATCCAGACACTCAGGAGACAGCTCGTTGTCACCAAAAGATCCCAGTAGCTCGCTCACCATGATGTCGGCGCGCTCGTTCGTGCGCCAGTTGCGCATATCCGATGCAATGATCGTGACGTTATCCCACTTCTCCGAAATCTTGAGATTGCGCAGTGTAATGACAGCGTTCGGGTTCTTCTCGACGGCAAACAGACGCGTCTTCCGGTTCGCAATAGTAGCGGCGCGAAGAGCACAGCGCACGAGCGGTCCGCGACCAGCACCAACAACCATAACGACTGACTCCTTGTCATCAGGGGTTTGCTCGAGTGCCTTAGTGATAGCCCTTTCGTACTGGTTGTACTTGAAGGCGTCCTGCTCGAACGTTTCGTACGTCTGTGACTCCAGATTGTCCATAAGGGGCTGCAGCGGGGCCTGGAGATAGTCCAAATATGGTGCCTCGAACTGCGCTTTGCGGTCTTGGCTCGGACGCTTGCTGTAGAGGAAGTGCAAATACTGCACATAGGGCAGAAGCTTCCCACGGTGACGTGGTCGTCCACTCAAATAGAATTGGATGTTGTGTTGGAAGAGCTGCGCCATCAGCGTTTGGTGCCGCTGTGAAAGCGCTGGGTAGCCCTTTCGGTTAGTCAGGAAGATATCCGTTGGAATGATGGCTGCCTATGTGCAGGAAGACCGTCAGCCATACGTCTACAATATCTTACCACTGGCATTTACCACTCGTCACTCACCTTGACGGGCTCGCCAAGCCAGCGCTGGATCTCCTCGGCGCTCGGCAGATCAGCCGTGATCTCCAGCGCCACGTGCAGCTTCGGATGATACTCGCAGCGAGCACGCAGCGAGTCCCAGACTTCCCACGGGTCCGTGAGCGCCTCTTCCTCTTCATCGTCAGTCTCCATCATGGCAGCGGCTCGCAGTCCGGCCACCGCGTCCACCTCCATCGGATCTTTGGCATTGGACTGCTGCTTGGGCGTGAGCGGAATACGCACCCAGAACTGCAGATACTGCGCCTGCGTGAGCGACTGATTCAGCACGCGCGCGTAGTTGGCCGACGCGTGGGCGTGGCGCGGTGTCGGCAGCATCACAGCCGGCACTGACAAGTGCGAGGCCCAGGCCACCTCCTGCTTGAAGACCTTCTCGGCGGCCAGGCGCGCGTCCAGCGTGGCGGCGTCCAGGTCCATCCACTTGGAGATGTTGCCCACCACCGACGCCGTCCAGCCGCGCGAGTCCAGGACCAGATCCGAGCGCGCTTGCGGGCCGTCGCGAGTGTCCGAGAGCTGGCGGTCGTCGCGCTTGAAGCTGACAGCATGGATGTCAATTATGACGATGCATTAGTGACATGAACAAGCGTTGGGTACGTGTTGCTGCAGCATTAAATGACGCACCGAGGGTGGAAGAGCGGCGCCGCCACGCCGTTCATCTTGTCCTCATAAACCTGCAGCGAGCGCCACGCACACAACACACAGGTGAGAACCGCCTGGAGCAGGCAGACCATGCAAACAAGCAAGAAGCGCGCTGAACCTTGTCCAGCGTCGCCGGCAGGTCGTGGACGAAGGACGTCTCGAGCCCCACGAAGATGCGGCTCATTATTGCGCTTGGTCGCGTTTTGGCTGGCGCTTGATTGATTGGCTCATTTGTGTGCGCCACATCAGTCCCTTCTGATTGGTAGGTTCAGAATAATGACAGGATCGGAAATAGTGACTACGATGGCCATCTGATTGGCTGAAACTTGGACAAGCGAGTGTATCTTCACTTCGAATCAGGTGAGGCGAGCAACGTCATGCGCTGTCTGTGGCTCGCGTTGCTGCTGCTCTCGGCGCTGGGCGCGTGCGCCGAGCCGCAAGCCCAAGAGCTCGTTCCTGCCAGCGACGAGGACGCGGCGCTGCTGCGCTCCGGAGGCGGCGAGACGCGCCAGCAGTTCGAGGAGTTCGTGGAGAACGCGACGCTGTCCGCCGCCTTCTCGGGCTGCGGCCTCTGCCAGCAAACAGGCCAGTGCGACCACGCCTTCCGCGGCCAACCGGGCCAATTCTGCATCGGCCTGGCGTCTGGGGCGCCCTGCTGTTGCCCGCGGGACGCGCAGTGCGCCGCCAGCCCGTACGAGTGCCGCTGCCGCCGCGTGGTGCCCACCTACCACTACGGCGGCGACGACTACCACCCGAGCTCGTCTTCGGGCGGGGTGTCCGGCACCTTCATCTTCTTCGCGCTGCTGCTGCTCTGCTGCGTGTGCTGCTGCTACCTGCCGGCGCGCCGCGCTCAGCAGGAGAGGGAGGAGCAGTTCGTGTACGCCCAGCCCGTTGCCACCAGCCAGTACGGAACGTACCCGGCAGGCCAGCCGCCGCAGGCACCTTACGCCTACGCGACGGCACCTGCAGCGTACGAGTCGTCTCCGTACCATGAAAGCGGCGGCAATACGATGGCAGCGGGGGCGCTCGGGGCCCTGGGAGGACTGGGCGTCGGAGCGGCGCTGGGCTCCATGCTCGGCGGCCACAACAACAACAACAACAACGACGACAGTGGATACCGCGGCGTGTCTGACAACACGTACACTTTCAGCGGAGACACGGGCGGCGGCGATTTCGGCGGGGACGGCGGCGGCGACGGCACGTTCGCGGGCGACTCGTGATTGTGATTGGAGCTCGCAACGAAGCAAGGACGGGACTGGAGTTGATGAAAGCGAGGCAGACGGCTGTAGTAATGTAATGTCTGCATAGTTGTCGAGGGCGTAGATAGCATGGATCCAGTTCCCGGTGGGAATCTAGTGAGTTACACGTACCAATGACCCAATTCGCTTGAGACTGTTCAATTGAGAGTGGCCTGCTAATCCTTGATAACAGACATCCATGATCCTGTCATCGAGCTGAGCCAAATGAGCCAGATCTTGCTTCAAAAACGCGGGTTCATCGCTGCTTGGGACATCAGCAACACGACAACCACAGATCTTTCGTGGCAGTCCTCGCGTTGCCGTGACGACGCGAACACTCGCCCGCCATCCTTCTCCACCAAACACACCCACCGACAACTCGGACCTACATATCCGTGTTGCTGCTGCTGTAACACCTCCAGACTTCTGGCAGACACGCCCCCTTCCTCCCTTTTCTGATCACAAGCAACTCGTAGATATATTTTCTCATGTTTTCACTGTGTTTGCGGCGGGAGGTCTCGAGACGACTCTCCGCACCTGTGGCGGTTGCTTGCCGAACTCAGCTCGCTCCCACGCTCACTCGCTCGCGGTCGATCGCCAGCCTTCAACGCACATATACAATCCGATCAATACTCGGGCGCTCACTTGGTTACGAGCACCTTCTTGAGCGACTCGACGCGCACGGGGCCCGCCCGTGAGCGCACCGGGTACCGCTCCTGGTACACGACCTCGCACTTGTTGTTGGTCTTGATGTCCTTGCAGAGCGTCTCCCATACCTTGTTCTTCTTCATCTGGATGGGGGTCACGGGCTCCTGCACCTCCTCGCCGCTCGCGTACACGCGCTCGCCCACCTCGGCCTCCGGGCTCGGGTCCAGCAGCTCCACCTTGCCCTTGTCGTTGGCCACCAGCAGGATGGCGCCCGTGGAGCGCGTGCGCACCACCTTGACCATCTTGAGGTTGCAGAGCACCACGACCTTGCGGTCCAGCAGCTCCTCCTCGGCGAAGTACGGCTGGTGCTCCATGACCATCTCGAGCTCCTCGCCCTTGCCGATGTCCACCTTCTCCACGTAGTGGCGCTCCGAGTTCGGGTGCGCCGTCACCTCGGTGATCTTGCCCACCCGCAGGTCCAGCTGCGAGAACACGATCGGGGAGCTGTACACGTCGGACTTGACCATGGCTTCGAAGGCTTGGCTTGGGTGGCTTAGCTTGGCTTGGCTGCTAGTTGGGAAGGAAGGGGCTCTGCTTGGATCGAGAACCGCTTGCGCGCTGGAAGACAACTTGGCGAATGACGGCTCCTGAGCCGCTGACGTTGGAAGGGGGGCGTACGTACCCCACCCCACCCAAGCCTTGAAAGGATCCAGCTGGGCGAGCAGCCCCAAGACATGCAGCGGGGCCAACTTCAAGCACGGCGGGCAGGGTTTCCGCCAATCGCCGAGGCGCGTTCATGGAAAGGGCCCGTCGACCGGCCGCGATTGGCCGGAAAGTGCCGCGGGTGCCCAAGGCGCGCGCGTGTCTTGCCTGCCGGCCCAAGTGTGTGCCTTCGTGCTGGCAGCGAGGCTTCGTGTCCCACGTTTCTTCCTTCTTCTCGAGTGTGAGAAGTTGTCGAGGGCAAGTCGAAGGCCTACACCAAGCAAGCGGTATTGTGGCCTGCACTGCGGGCGGCTCTGAGTGAGAGTCTCACTGTGAGACCAAGCCAGCGTGGAAGCCCCCTCGATCTGGGCTGATGAGCATCATCGCCGCGCGCCGCTTCGCTCGGGGGATGGGCACGTCTATGTTGAAGTCAGCGCTGCCTGCGAGATCTAATACTGCTTGAAGTTCCAGGCCTCCTGGAGCTGGGCGCCCCGACCGGAGCGCGGCATACAAAGCGCGAGACGCAGCGACGAGGCTGAGCGTCTGGAGCGATGCGCGAGCCGTCCAGACATGCGCGCGTGGCTGCTTGGTGCGTGCCGTCCAAGCGGAGCTGGGATGTGCCGGTGGGACGCCGGCAGCGCTGTGTACGCACGTGTTGTCACGGTCGAGAAGCGCTGGCTTTGGCTGGAGAGCGCAGGCGCTCCATGACCCGCTGGCACGAACCAGACGCCGGACCGGTGGTGCTGTACGCACATGCTGTCATTACGAGCGTGGCGGCGACTAATGCAAACGCGAGCGGGTCGGCGACACAACTTCAGACGTCAACTCGCGTCTGTCCCAGGGCGTCAAGTTAAACGAGTAGAGTGTAGGTAGCGGTGGAAGCGATGGCGGGGGCATTTAACGGAATGGGGAGCTGGGACGAGGTAGAACGAGTTGGAGAGAAAGAACGTGATGGAGCTCTTGATACGGACTCGATGCTGGAGTTCATGCGAGTGGTGTCAGTCTTCAGATCTGTAGAGTAGTATTGTCGGTGTAAACTTAATGGTGTATAGCGGAACTACGGTTTGTTACTTGGGCACGAGCTCGATACATATTTGTATACGCACCCGCTAATTCCAACAAATAATGATCTCGGCGTTTATTGGGTGAAAATGGACCAACTTGAAGTTGTAATCAGGTTTCCGGTGCCTGCCGCACAGAGCATGGCCAGGCGATAAACATGGATTGACGTGCATTCAGGTAACCCCATGAAGGCTGCTGCCCCGACGCGAAGGAGCTCGAGTACATGTACTTGCATATTGGCTAACTGTGTCGTCAAAATTTGACTATTTAATAGCGACGACGTTTGTGCCCAGAACGATAAAAATCGTCGCACTTTCAGCGAATAAACGTAAAGGTCTCGTCACTGCGTGTTTTTCACCGGGCCTTTCTTTGCAAACTGCCGCCGAAAATCTGAGAATTATCAGGTTTCAAGGGTGGTCATCGACTTCAAGTTGGCGGCAAATGCCCCAAGCTCGATGCGCGTAGTCTTCGATAACGAAGAGAGCATGCAAGCGCGCACTAGATTAATGGCGTGCGATCCATGCTCAAATAATATTTGATAGCCATGATTATCAGCAACACGTTTACTTATTTTGCAATACGGACTCCATCACGTTCTTTCTCTCCAACTCGTTCTACCTCGTCCCAGCTCCCCATTCCGTTAAATGCCCCCGCCATCGCTTCCACCGCTACCTACACTCTACTCTTTAACTTGACGCCCTGGGACAGACGCGAGTTGACGTCTGAAGTTGTGTCGCCGACCTGCTCGCGTTTGCATTAGTCGCCGCCACGCTCGTAATGACAGCATGTGCGTACAGCACCACCGGTCCGGCGTCTGGTTCGTGCCAGCGGGCCATGGAGCGCCTGCGCTCTCCAGCCAAAGCCAGCGCTTCTCGGCCGTGACAACACGTGCGTACACAGCGCTGCCGGCGTCCCACCGGCACATCCCAGCTCCGCTTGGACGGCACGCACCAAGCAGCCACGCGCGCATGTCTGGACGGCTCGCGCATCGCTCCAGACGCTCGGCCTCGTCGCTGCGTCTCGCGCTTTGTATGCCGCGCTCCGGTCGGGGCGCCCAGCTCCAGGAGGCCTGGAACTTCAAGCAGTATTAGATCTCGCAGGCAGCGCTGACTTCAACATAGACGTGCCCATCCCCCGAGCGAAGCGGCGCGCGGCGATGATGCTCATCAGCCCAGATCGAGGGGGCTTCCACGCTGGCTTGGTCTCACAGTGAGACTCTCACTCAGAACCGCCTGCAGTGCAGGCCCACAATACCGCTTGCTTGGTGTAGGCCTTCGACTTGCCCTCGACAACTTCTCACACTCGAGAAGAAGGAAGAAACGTGGGACACGAAGCCTCGCTGCCAGCACGAAGGCACACACTTGGGCCGGCAGGCAAGACACGCGCGCGCCTTGGGCACCCGCGGCACTTTCCGGCCAATCGCGGCCGGTCGACGGGCCCTTTCCATGAACGCGCCTCGGCGATTGGCGGAAACCCTGCCCGCCGTGCTTGAAGTTGGCCCCGCTGCATGTCTTGGGGCTGCTCGCCCAGCTGGATCCTTTCAAGGCTTGGGTGGGGTGGGGTACGTACGCCCCCCTTCCAACGTCAGCGGCTCAGGAGCCGTCATTCGCCAAGTTGTCTTCCAGCGCGCAAGCGGTTCTCGATCCAAGCAGAGCCTCTTCCCAGCTAATAGCCAAGCCAAGCTAAGCCACCCAAGCCAAGCCTTCGAAGCCATGGTCAAGTCCGACGTGTACAGCTCCCCGATCGTGTTCTCGCAGCTGGACCTGCGGGTGGGCAAGATCACCGAGGTGACGGCGCACCCGAACTCGGAGCGCCACTACGTGGAGAAGGTGGACATCGGCAAGGGCGAGGAGCTCGAGATGGTCATGGAGCACCAGCCGTACTTCGCCGAGGAGGAGCTGCTGGACCGCAAGGTCGTGGTGCTCTGCAACCTCAAGATGGTCAAGGTGGTGCGCACGCGCTCCACGGGCGCCATCCTGCTGGTGGCCAACGACAAGGGCAAGGTGGAGCTGCTGGACCCGAGCCCGGAGGCCGAGGTGGGCGAGCGCGTGTACGCGAGCGGCGAGGAGGTGCAGGAGCCCGTGACCCCCATCCAGATGAAGAAGAACAAGGTATGGGAGACGCTCTGCAAGGACATCAAGACCAACAACAAGTGCGAGGTCGTGTACCAGGAGCGGTACCCGGTGCGCTCACGGGCGGGCCCCGTGCGCGTCGAGTCGCTCAAGAAGGTGCTCGTAACCAAGTGAGCGCCCGAGTATTGATCGGATTGTATATGTGCGTTGAAGGCTGGCGATCGACCGCGAGCGAGTGAGCGTGGGAGCGAGCTGAGTTCGGCAAGCAACCGCCACAGGTGCGGAGAGTCGTCTCGAGACCTCCCGCCGCAAACACAGTGAAAACATGAGAAAATATATCTACGAGTTGCTTGTGATCAGAAAAGGGAGGAAGGGGGCGTGTCTGCCAGGAGTCTGGAGGTGTTACAGCAGCAACACGGATATGTAGGTCCGAGTTGTCAGTGGGTGTGTTGGGTGGAGAAGGATGGCGGGCGAGTGTTCGCGTCGTCACGGCAACGCGAGGACTGCCAGGAAGGATCTGTGGTTGTCGTGTTGCTGATGTCCCAAGCAGCGAGGAACCCGCGTTTTTGAAGCAAGATCTGGCTCATTTGGCTCAGCTCGATGACAGGATCATGACGGTTGTTGTCCGGGGAGGTGACTGCGATAAGAAAATGTAGTAACGATGTCACCACCACCAACGACGACAGCGGATACGGCGGGGACGGCGGCGACGACGGCACGTTCGCGTGTGACTCGTGATCGTGACCGTGCAGAGGTCGCAGCGAAGCAAGGGCGGGGCTGGAGCGAGGCAGACAAGAGTCGTGATGTAATGTCTGCATAGTTACCGAGGGCATCGATAGCATGGACCCAGTCCCTGGTGGAAATCTTATGCGCTACACGTACCAACGACCCAATTCGTTCGAGACTCTCGAGTTGAGAGTGACCTGCTCACCCTTGATCAAACACATTTGTTGTAGCCACCGAGGATGGGGCCCAGCGCCGCGCCAACTCAGCAGCCGCTGCTGTTATGTTGCCACTCATGGTACGGAGACGACTCGAGCGGTGCCTGCTGTGTCACGTGTGCTAGTGTACAATGTCACATGCCGTCTAAGACGATGCTGCAGCATGCCACTCGCCAGCAAGACAACCAGACCAACGCAACGACCCAACCACAAGTCTACTATCTCGGCAGTGTATTGCTGTTTCGTCGCCTTGTCCTATGCGATGGTCTCGCCCACCTTCTTGGCGGCCTCCTGCAGCGACTGCAGCTTCTCCTGCTGCCCCACGTCCAGCAGCCGCTTGTCCTCCGCCGACAGCTCCTGGCCGAAGCGGTCCTTCTTCTGGCGCATGAGCCCCTCGTACGCCTCCCACTCGCGCAGGAACAGCGGCACGAACTTGGGCGCCGCGCTCTTGTGACGCTTGAACTCGTCGCGCACGTACTGGTCCCCGAGCACGCGCATGTGCGGCTCCAGCTTCTGCCGGTGCAGCGTCAGGATGCGCTTGTACAGCGCCAGCACCTTCGCCCGGTCCGCCATCTCCACCTCAAAAGTTCTGAGCGAAAAGTGGGTTAAAGGTTTTCTGGGTTATGGGTTTTTCAAAAGCTCAAAACCCCGGGGTTTTACCTCGGTTACAATTAGGGGTACGTTGTCTGTACCCATGTTACACCCATGAACCGTACCTGGGTTACAATCCTACAGTCGAGCGTGGGTTACGCCTCGGTTACAATAAGGGTACGTTATCTGTACCCAGGCTACTCCCATAGCCTGGGTTACAATCCTATAGTCGAGATGCCGATGCGCTCCATCGCCAACGTGAGCCTGGACTCGTGGCTCTTCGGGGAGGACAAGGCCGCGGCCGACGCCGCCCCCAGCCGCGGCTCCGTGGTGGGTCTGGCCTTCCCGCAGCCGCGCAGACAGTCGGTGCGCCTGACGGGCAAGACGTCGCCGCTGCGCAGCGCGCCGGAGCTGTCGCACCCGTTCCCGGCCAGCTCGAAGCTGCGCAAGCTCTTCCGCCCCAACAAGCTGCCGCAGTGGAAGCGCGGCGGCGGCAAAGGCGCGCAGCACGACAAGCAGCGGCAGCTGGTGGGGCTGGACACCACGAGCTTCCAGAAGCTGCAGGGCCACGTGCCCTTCACGCTCAAGGAGATCGTGAAGGACCCGAAGAAGCTGCCGTACCTGCTGCAGTGGCTCTCCGTGGACACGGAGATCCCGAGCGACGCCACGCACAGCAACTACCACCAGGTGCTGCTCTTCCTCATGGAGATCGAGCAGCTGCAGACCGTGGACGAGGACAAGCGCCGCGAACAGGCGCTCAAGATCTGGCACAAGTACATCGACAACGCCTCCGAGTTCCAGATCGCCACGACGCTGGAGCTCACGCGCGAGCTCGAGCAGCTCGTGAAGGGCAACATTGACAGCTCCAGCAAGGTCGTCGACAGCTTCTTCCCCATCCAGAAGCTCGCCTACATGCGGCTCACGCGGGAGGAGATGCCGCGCTTCCTCAAAAGCGACGAGTACCTCAAGATGCTCATCGACACGGAGGACGGCACGCGGACCATCCCCATGGACAGAATACTGCAGCAGCCCCGCGCGGCGCACTACTTTTTGCTCTTCCTGATGCAGAGCCGCCAGCACTTCGAGCTCTACTTCTGGCTCCACGTCGAGTACGTGCTCAAGCCTGTGCTGGAGGAGGCAAACTACGAGCTGTTTTGGCGACTGGCGCGCGTGCTGGTGGACAAGGCGCAGAACGACTCGCAGGCCATCACCCTGGCGACCAAAAACGACCTGTATCTCGCTATTGCCAGTCGTCGATTCGATGAGAAACTCCAGCCCCCTCAGCCGGTTGCCAAGGCGCTGTTCAACAAGGCTCAGCAAGAGATTTTCGCCATGCTGCGGTCGTCGTGGTTTGACCGGTTTACGAAGAGCGATTTGTACAAGGTTGCATTGCAGGACTCTATGATTCACTTTGACCTGGTCGAGTCCAAAGAGGACTCCCCACCAAAGCTGTTGTCCAGAGCCTTCTCGTCTGCGGAGTACTCTCGGGTGCAAGCTGTTGATGGGGACTCCGCATCGAGTGGCGGGGAGGGTGAAGAAGATAAGGATGAGGAAAGAGATGAAGAGGAGCGCGCCGACAGTAAGGGTACAACCGACAACTCGGACCGCATGAGCGCCAACAACAGCGAACAGGGGAGTGAGATCGACTCCGCAGAGGAAAGTGAGGACCGCGAATTCGCCAAAGTGGTGTTAAACCTAGAGAGCATCATACGATTGACGAAGCTTCCGGAGGGTCTGCAGGTGCACTATCGTCCGAACTATGAGTCACCGACGGCGAACGCCCCTGCCCCAAAGGACGACGATTGTGGAATTGATACTATTCTGACGTTCGCGACGTTCCTGGAGAAGCAGGAAGACGAGGATGCAGCCGCTACACTTATGTTAATGCCCGTTCCAAACCCACACAAGGACAAAGACAGCACGGATGAGTCCTTTGATGACATATCCAGACGAATTAAGACTTTCCTCGTCCCGAGCGGCCGAATCCTCATCAAGCGGTCGGGAGGGGAAAAATGCCCCGCTGATATGTTGTTCCCGTTCCAGCAGAGCGGTCGAAATGGGTTTTTGTTCGGATCGGTCTACTTGACATATGAGCCAGTGCACGTGGGAACATCCAATGAGGAGCACTACGTTGCTAAGGGTTTCTGCCTGCTTTCTCACCTACCACTGGTGAACTCGCTGAGGAAGCTAGTGGAGGAGCACGTGCAGAGCTCACAAGAGCAGTCCAGTATCTTTGCCCATGATCGGCTAGCTTTGCTATTCCAGAGCAGCATTAGCTGGACGAGAACGACCATCACGAGTGCCAGGACTCATACGTATGTGCACCCGGAAATGCGGCGTCTAGCTCATCGGAAACACAGCAGCATCCTGAGTTTGCCCTTGAGTACGCTGGAAACACAGGTCGATGTGCCAATGACGATTCTCTTCGAGCAGTTTGGTACCGCAATGGTACTCCAGATTCTGGCTAGCGCTGTGCTCGAGTGCAGTATTGTGGTCGTGGCAAGCCAGTATTCATTGCTGACGATGTGCGCCGAGGCTATCCGCAATCTGCTGCGACCATTCTCGTGGTGTCACGTGTATGCTCCCGTGTTGCCGAAGCCACTGCTCTCCTATCTCCAGTGCCCAACGCCAATTTTGGTAGGAGTGAACAGCGAGTTTGCACTGCGATCGGATCTCCCTACGCGTGGTTTCTATCTCGTTGCTGACGTCGATCGCAAGGTTGTCGAATACGTTGGTGACCAATCTGTTGCTTGGCGAGGAATGGGTTTGCGAGATGATTTAGGAGAGGACGCGATCTTCCTTCCTAGATGCTTCGAAGCTGCAAAGCAAGAGTTGGACAGGTTACTCTTCCCAAGAGCACTGCAGTACGACTCTATCGGTGGATGCGATACATTCCCTGTTGATACCGGCGACACTTCGTTGACTTATGCTTCTCCTCCCGAGACGGAAGCTGAGCGCGACGAACAAGTTCGCGGTATCTGCTTCGATCTGTTTTCAGAACTGCTGAGTGGCCACACCAACGCGTGCCTTGTGGTTGGCGACACGAAGGAGTCGGTGGTGATCTTCGATGAGACCGAGTTTCTTGCGACTCGTGCTGACGAAGATTCACAGTTCTACCAAGCCCTGTTGCGTACGCAGTGCTTCTCTGAGATCGTTAGTGCCCACCGGATCAATATGAGCTCGAAAGAGAGTGATGCTGATGCAGAAGCCTTGGATGCCGACGAGGATCTGCAGGAAGGGATAATCTAACTGTACAAGGCAAGTAAATGTGAATCGATTTGGTGTCATGCACAGCTTGCATTTACATTTTTTTATTGCTCGCTCGCAGACGCATCAGCATTGGGTTCCTCCTCAGTTTCAGCTCGTTGGATCTTCTTAGCTGGAGTACCCTCAATCTGTGCGTCATTGTCAGCGTCTTCGGCATCGCGACTTCTCTTCAGAGACTGCACGTCGGTGGGGCTTTCATCCTCTTGGCTGCCGTTTAAGGTCGCAGCCTCCATCTCAGCAGTGACAACCTCGGCATCCGGGAGCTCGCCGCCAGTCATAACACTATCACCTTCTGGCGCAGCAACTTTCGCAGGGGCTGCCGAACTCGTATCAGGGGCTGCTCCGACGCTATCAAGCTCTTGGGTAGCCTCTGCTTCTGTGGGTTGTTCCGCTTGATCTTCACGGCCTGTGTCCAAACTATCTTCTAGCACTTGAGTATCCTCCATATCCTGAGATTGGCTTTCATCATCGTTCGGATTCTCGGTCGGCGGCACTTCAGTAGAACCTTCGGTGTTCATTTCTTCATCTGGGGTAGTTGCTAGGGCAATCGCAGCCTCTTCTCTTGTAGATGCACCAGAATCGTTATTCTCCTGGGAGGCATCCGCCGTTCCTTGTGCTGAACCGCCCAGTAGCATGTCATCATCGCTATCATCGTCACTCAATTCTGCCCCACGGCGTAGACGTCGCCTCGGGCGAGCAGTGTCGAGCGTTGCAAGATCCTTCTCTAGTCTGGATTCTCTCACAGTATTATTGGTTTCTCCCTTCTCCCCATGCTGCTCACCGTCCGAGTTGCTTTGGTCGTTCTCATCCTCATCAGATGAATCATGGGTCTTCCGGTGAAGTTTCAAATATTTAACGCGGCGCTCAATCTGCTCTGGAGTTCGGTCGCGTTCTTGGAACATGTCCTCATACGAAATGACCTCGTATACAGATGGTAAGTGGCGATACTTCATGAACACCTTCGCCAAATAACGATCCTCAACCTTGCTCCAGTTCTTGGCACGCTCGGTAGCTGCACGAGATATCGGTGCCTTCCTCTTCGGCTTTGGTTTAGCAGCTGAACCACCCTCCGAAGGGTTCATTGAGGCGCCTTCCGCGGTCTCACCACCCTCCTCTTGGCCTTCCTTGTCCACAAGAGAGGTAGCTTGGAAATCCGATGGCCCCAGCGTAAACTGGAACTCAGCCTCACCCTCAAGCTCTTCATGATCCAGCGCAATTCGATGCCGTCTCGATTCATTGATTGCCTCGATTCGCCTCTCTCGTCCCAAAGCAACCGCCTCGGACTTGGATTTACTCATGGAGTCGATAGGATCATAATTCCGCTGGATCAGCATGCACGACTTCGACGGATACGGCTGACGCAGTAGAGCCTCGACAAAAAGCAAATTGTTTTTGTCGGCCAGCGAGAAAAAATCACGAACAACGCCACGAATGAAGTCCAAGAAGTTCTTGTACTCAGGAAGACGCTGGATATACGCGTCTTGGAGCATCTTGTTAAACAGCATCAGCACGTGAATATTGAACAGCATTGGCTGCATCGTCCATTCCTCTTGCTGGTAGATCTGGAAGTGTTTTGTGCGGTAGAAGAACGAGTGAATGTAGTGATTCACCTTTGCAGTGTTGTCGCGGTAGTCTGCGAGTAGTGAGCAGTACATCCTGATTGTGTCGGAAGACACCATACTGGAAAAGTACTTCCGCACGTCGAAGTCTGCTTCCTTACGCTGCATTTCCATCAGCAGTTGTGCTTGCCTTTCTGTTTCTTCTTCATCAGTAGAACTTCCATCCGAGTCTTCTCCCTCTTTGGATTCCCCATCACCACGTTTCTTCTTCAGTCGCTTCCTGAAACATAACGGCAGTGAGTATCACAGTCTTCGATGCAGTTCAGGAACATATTGCACGTACTTGTCCAGGTAGGCTTTTCTTCGCGAAAGAACCTTGATAGTTCCTTGCGAGTCCAGTACTTTGAAAACAAGCTGTATTGAAGCAATACCCGCAAATAGCCAAATTAGCTCGACCAAACCAATAAATCGATTTCAACGAAGCCGGACTTACATGAGTAAGAGTGACGACGTCGACCACGTATGCCTTCGGGAAAAGACCTGGGGACCACGTCTTCAACAGCACTGGCAGGCGATCCAGGAAATCACGCTCATAGAAAATCTTGTGCTGCAAGGAGTCTGCAATTCGTTGGAAACGAGGATCATCGCTCGCCGTAAGCTCAGCGAGATACGCCATCATTTCTGCCAAAAGTTGGACAGAAACCGTCATGCCGTGGTAGTTCTTCATGGTCGCATAGTTTTCAATCGATTGTAACACAAAATTGAACGAGAACATATCCAACGTCGAAAGCACTGCCTTCTCGTCATAGTCGGGTTTTTCAGGTGCCGGGGGTGGCGGTGTAGTGAAATCCAAGGCATTCTGGAGCTCGGTCGTCTTCTTCTGCACAGCTTTTAGCTGATGCTTGTAGTGCGACTTTAATGCTTGAACCTTCAAGCGGTGATACGTGGTGAGAAACCATACGAGGTGGAAGTACTGAAGTCGATCTGTCGAAATCAGCTTGCTGCTTCCTCTCCGGAATTCGGTCTTCAACGAGTTGGTGAGTTGGAAGTAAGACTTCGAAACGATGGAATCGCAGATTTCTTGGAGTACGCTCATCGTTCGCCTGCACGCAAACATACACAAATTAGCACTGCGGTCCTCGTCGACATCCGTTCTTCACCGCAACTTACTCGTCGGACTCCGTCACTTTTCCTTTCCCACCAAAAATCTCGTGAATATCTGTAACGGGGGCTGCACCCTTCTTCCCTTTCCTCCGCGAGACCGGCTTCTTCGCCGCCTGGGGTACCTGGTCATAAACCGTTTTCGAAAAGTCGGAGAGCACCGTGGCGCGCCCCGTGGGTCCAACCATGGTCAGAACGCCGCCAAAGTTGGAGTGGCGACGCGATCCTGACTGGTGCAAGGCCGACGCCTTCTTCTCACTGTTCAACTTGGCCAGCAAACCTCCACCGGCGGGCGCCACATTGCGAGACGGTCGGGGTCCCCCCACCGGCGTCGAATTGGCAGCAGGTTGCCCTCCAGCGCCCTTGGCCGTCTCGCCCGTCAACTGCTTCTTGGCGTAGGCCACGACGGACTTTGGCTGGGAGCAGTCGAGCGTGAGGTCGATCATCTCCATGATGAGCAGGTTCCACTCCCGGTTCTCCGGAGAGTCGATGTCCTGCGCGAAGAGCAGGATCATCTCGTACACGTTCTCCTCGTGCAGCGTGCAGATCAAGTCCTCCTGCAGGTGGCTGAAGTAGGACGTGGTGGACGTGACGAAGCGCGGGTCCTCGTTCGGGATGGCCAGCAGGTTCCGGATGAGCGTGAGCACGATCTCCATGTTGAGGAAGTCCTGCGCCGTGCGGGCCGAGCCCCTGCGCGCCAGCGGCTCCACCAGGATGGCCATCATGATGGGCACGACGCCGCGGCGCAGGAACTCGTGCTTGTACTGGCGCAGGTACTTGAGCTGCTGCGCCACGTTGGTCGAGTCCCGCGGGGGCTTCATGGTGAGCATGACCAGCACCTTGAGGATGGAGAAGACGAGCGCCCAGTCGTGCTGGTGGTTCACCAGCAGCGGCAGCAGCTTCTTCTGCAGGATCTTCCACTGGCCCAGCTGCTTGGCCACCAGCTTGTGCTTGGCGTGGTCGCGGCGCACGGCGCGCTGCAGGTCGTGGATCCACTGCTCGCAGTCCTCGCCGCGCATGAGCACGGGCGCCTCGCCCGGCGCCGCCACGCGCAGCATGCCCAGGTTGGAGCACACGAGCAGCAGCTCGTTCATCATGGCGGCGTCCAGCCGCGGCTCGCCGGCGGCCGCGTCCTCGTCCGAGGACGACACGGCGAAGTCCTCCAGCTCCTCGTCGCGCTGGGCGGCGCCAGCGGACGCAGGCAAGGGCTCCTCGTCGCGGTCGGACACATCGCCGGCTGCGGCGCCGGAAGTGTCGGCCATGGCTACTGCGGATTGTTGAGATTTGGCGCCAAAAACCGACAAAAGTAGGTGGTGTGCGAGACGGGTGGTACGGATGCACTGGTAAGTGCGATTATACTATTTGATTTTCTCAGATTTTCTTTTGGGTTTCGGCCCCATTTTCATTACTAAAACCGATTAATAGTCTATACAGCAAATAATTCGTGTTCGTTCGAGGATTTTGTCTACCCGATTTCTCTACCATTTTCCGATTTTTAACACAGCGGCTCAATCCGAGTTTCACTCGCTCTACCTCGACCGTCTAAGTAAAAGTTCTGAAATTCGTTCTGAACGAACTTGCATTTTCATTGGCTAAAAACTGCATACGGCACTCAGAACGAGTTTTTGGTTTTGCTGCAGAACGAGCTTTGCTGTGGTCATCACTACGGATGCACTTCGCTGAGAGAGAAGCCCCAGTGAGGCAAACTCACGCTGCCTCTTGCTGTAGGACTGCGCACGGAGGTAGACAAGGTCAGCATTGGTCCTTGTGCGATGGAACTCGTATGTGGTTTGCAGGGCCATCACGAGCGTCTCCCCGGCTTGCAGTGTGTGAAGTGCCCAGAACTCGTTCTGACCATGTAGGTGTTTGGGAACCAAATTCGGAACTCGTCTACTTGGACTACAAAATCGTTCCGGCCTTATGAGCAATTCTCAGCACGCTCTACTCGTTTGACGCCCTGGGACAGACGCGAGTTGACGTCTGAAGTTGTGTCGCCGACCCGCTCGCGTTTGCATTAGTCGCCGCCACGCTCGTAATGACAGCATGTGCGTACAGCACCACCGGTCCGGCGTCTGGTTCGTGCCAGCGGGCCATGGAGCGCCTGCGCTCTCCAGCCAAAGCCAGCGCTTCTCGGCCGTGACAACACGTGCGTACACAGCGCTGCCGGCGTCCCACCGGCACATCCCAGCTCCGCTTGGACGGCACGCACCAAGCAGCCACGCGCGCATGTCTGGACGGCTCGCGCATCGCTCCAGACGCTCGGCCTCGTCGCTGCGTCTCGCGCTTTGTATGCCGCGCGCGCCCAGCTCCAGGAGGCCTGGAACTTCAAGCAGTATTAGATCTCGCAGGCAGCGCTGACTTCAACATAGACGTGCCCATCCCCCGAGCGAAGCGGCGCGCGGCGATGATGCTCATCAGCCCAGATCGAGGGCTGGCTTGGTCTCACTCAGAGCCGCCTGTAGTGCAGGCCCACAATACCGCTTGCTTGGTGTAGGCCTTCGCCTTGCCCTCGACAACTTCTCACACTCGAGAAGAAGGAAGAAACGTGGGACACGAAGCCTCGCTGCCAGCACGAAGGCACACACTTGGGCCGGCAGGCAAGACACGCGCGCGCCTTGGGCACCCGCGGCACTTTCCGGCCAATCGCGGCCGGTCGACGGGCCCTTTCCATGAACGCGCCTCGGCGATTGGCGGAAACCCTGCCCGCCGTGCTTGAAGTTGGCCCCGCTGCATGTCTTGGGGCTGCTCGCCCAGCTGGGGCTTGGGTGGGGTGGGGTACGTACGCCCCCCTTCCAACGTCAGCGGCTCAGGAGCCGTCATTCGCCAAGTTGTCTTCCAGCGCGCAAGCGGTTCTCGATCCAAGCAGAGCCCCTTCCTTCCCAACTAGCAGCCAAGCCAAGCTAAGCCACCCAAGCCAAGCCTTCGAAGCCATGGTCAAGTCCGACGTGTACAGCTCCCCGATCGTGTTCTCGCAGCTGGACCTGCGGGTGGGCAAGATCACCGAGGTGACGGCGCACCCGAACTCGGAGCGCCACTACGTGGAGAAGGTGGACATCGGCAAGGGCGAGGAGCTCGAGATGGTCATGGAGCACCAGCCGTACTTCGCCGAGGAGGAGCTGCTGGACCGCAAGGTCGTGGTGCTCTGCAACCTCAAGATGGTCAAGGTGGTGCGCACGCGCTCCACGGGCGCCATCCTGCTGGTGGTCAACGACAAGGGCAAGGTGGAGCTGCTGGACCCGAGCCCGGAGGCCGAGGTGGGCGAGCGCGTGTACGCGAGCGGCGAGGAGGTGCAGGAGCCCGTGACCCCCATCCAGATGAAGAAGAACAAGGTATGGGAGACGCTCTGCAAGGACATCAAGACCAACAACAAGTGCGAGGTCGTGTACCAGGAGCGGTACCCGGTGCGCTCACGGGCGGGCCCCGTGCGCGTCGAGTCGCTCAAGAAGGTGCTCGTAACCAAGTGAGCGTCCCCGAGTATTGATCGGATTGTATATGTGCGTTGAAGGCTGGCGATCGACCGCGAGCGAGTGAGCGTGGGAGCGAGCTGAGTTCGGCAAGCAACCGCCACAGGTGCGGAGAGTCGTCTCGAGACCTCCCGCCGCAAACACAGTGAAAACATGAGAAAATATATCTACGAGTTGCTTGTGATCAGAAAAGGGAGGAGGGGGCGTGTCTGCCAGGAGTCTGGAGGTGTTACAGCAGCAACACGGATATGTAGGTCCGAGTTGTCAGTGGGTGTGTTGGGTGGAGAAGGATGGCGGGCGAGTGTTCGCGTCGTCACGGCAACGCGAGGACTGCCACGAAAGATCTGTGGTTGTCGTGTTGGTGTTGTCCCAAGCAGTGAGGAGGCCGTGTTTTGAGGCAGGATCGAGATCAATTGGGGCATCTCGTGTCCCGATAGCAGTTTCCATCTACCAGCATCAGTCGTTTATTCGCAGTACATGTTAACACGGCAGTAGTGATGCTCATGGCTTGCGTTTGTTCCCCTGTTTTCTCATTGCTAGGCAATACAGCATTGCTTTAGGGGCGGGTCGCACCTCTTCTCTTTTTGGCTTTTTTATAGCTAATAAAGTGGAGGTCGGGTCACAGCACATTTTCGCATTTCCCTTAAGAAATTCACATGCAAGTCAGTATAACTTTTGCTCACAGTTAAGCATGGCCAGCCTCACAGAAGCAGCCGATCTAGGAGACGCCCAAGGGGCAACAGTGGAGAGCCCAGATGAGCGCATAGAGTGGAGCGATGCTCTCGTGGAGTCGCTGTTGTTCCTCCGGATGCACAAGTACGGCCCTGCCTTCAAGGGCTCGAAGAGCAAAGCGCAGCTGACTGCAGCCTGGACTCACATTCTAGATGATTTTAACGAGGAGAACCGCCGCTCATGCAAAGTATCGCAGCTCAAGAACAAGTTCCAGGGGTTGAAGACCACATTCAACAACATCAAGGCCAGTGAGCCCCAGACCGGCAATAGCACGGAACATCCGCTCGAATATCCTAGCATCTGGCCTACGCTGATCATGTACTTTGGCGATCTGAGTGGGATGGGAAACCGTGACTTCGGTCAAACGGGCTCCATCACCTCGGAGGCTTCACCCTCGCCAGAAGGGCAACCGCGCACCATTGTCACTGAAGGCGCGGCCAACAAGCGTCAGGCTCGAAAGCGTAAGATGGATCTGGCGAGCGCGGTGGCGTCGATGGCCGAGTCACTAAGCTTACGATTGAACTCCAACGGGACATCTCATGACGTTCAGCTGCTTATGACCAAGTTGGCTCGAATGGAAGAACAGATCACCGCTCTCGTTGTCAATCAACAGAAAACACTCCAGCTGATGCAAGCCTCCCTTGATGGGTCTCGTCAAGTAAACGCTGCTATATTGGCCTTCATGCAGAGTACTGCTGATAACGCTATCACTACAACTACACCTGCAGGAACTGCTCAACGCGACAAGCAAACAGGTAATCTCTAATTGCGTCGCGCTTGTCGCGAGCTGGCTTTTCCTGTCCCGCCACTTCTTCTGTAGCCCACCATGCTCGGTCGATCTCCATCCAGTCTTCTATAGCCACAGGAGTAAGTGCAGGTGTTCATCGAGGTCGATGATCCAGTTGTGAAGTACAAGGCAGCCTTTGATGATCAACGCCACGTCTGTAGGCGTTTGTAGCGACAGATCCGATTTGAACACTCTAAACTTGCCTTTGAGCCTTCCAAACGACTGCTCCACCGCAATACGTGTTCTACTGTGCACCAAATTATACCAACGATGGGCTCGGGTCATCTCCGCGAGGATCGGATACGGGGTCAATACATTAGTGAGAAGTTGATAACCCGCGTCTCCAACGAGGTGCGTTCCGGGGAGAAATGTATCGAGCATCTCGCGGGCGAAAATTGATCGATTAAATACGGATTTGTCGTTTTGAGCTCCGTTGCGTAGCGAATATGCCATGAATCGCTGGCGGTGGTCCACGACACCCATCATGTTAAATGCCGGATACCCGCGACGGCAGTACCAGCCGTCATAGTCCGCAAAACGTTTTACTCGTATTAGGCACCCGTCCACAGCCCCAACAACACCCGGCATGCCACTGACGTGCTCAAACTCACTGCAAATCAGCTCCCAGTCAGACGCCCGCGTCGGTGGCGTGATGGTCCTCTCGACCCAGGTCTCCAGCACTGCAAGCACTTGGTGGATAGACGTCACTGCAATCGTTTTCCCATGGCCAACTGGCTCAGCTGCTTTGTACATGGAGCCTCCGTGTGCTAGATAATTCATAGCGATCGCAACTCGTGTGGAAATGTCCACCTCTGCGTTGCTTCCCAGCGGAGGTAGAACGGTGGCCCAGCTGCTCGAAACGCGGCGGCATATCTCCTCAAATGCATCACGAGTGCAGCGTACATGCCGTCGAAACCAGCCCATGGAAAAGACTTGTTGGGACCGAATCATATCTCAGTCAGCTCGCGGCACGGTGTACTGGTGTTGCGGAGGCTCAGGCCACGTGCGTTTGTCGGAGACAACGACGGCAAGCACACATATCGAGGCCGCTGTGCATGCCAGAGTCGTGTCGCCTGGATTCATGACGAGAGAGAATGACAAATGTTACGATAGATCTGTCAATGCGTGTCTATAGCATAAAAGAGACCAAAAGACCTCTGCAACCTCTTGTTGGGAGTGGGCGCCTTCCATAACCATTCTAAAAGTGTTTTATGGAATCAATTTTAATGCTGGGGTTAGGTGACGTAGATTAGCCGATCTCACACTCTGTGCGAAAACGAACTTCCAAAACCTCACTAAAATCGTTTAATCTGGTCTTGTTCAAATGCCTCATATTAGTACAAAAGCAGGTGTAAATGTACCACGTAACTCGGACAAAATTTCGAATTCGTCAACAGATTTTGAGATCTTCAGAAGACGCGATGTTCGCGTGTCATTTGGCCTTCAGGCGGGAAGCGCGCCACGCGTGGGGCGGGGGCGTTGCTAGCGATATCGGCGCACATGCGAACGCGAGACCGCCTAGCTGCGGCGCTCAAAGAGCTCCGGAGAAGGCTTCATGAGCAATTGGTGCTCCATGAGCGACGCCGGTTGCTGCGGGTGCGTCACTATGCCACACTTAACTGCATTCCAGATCCAAGTGAGTCGGATTGGATGAAGCTGTGGCAGCACGGCTCTGATGCCAACTTCATCCATTTTACAAGTTTAGATCGGTTTGTGATTTTCCCCTGGTTGCTGATTTCACGCTGAATGAGCTAACCCCACTGGTTTCCTCTGTAATCGTTTCTAGAACCTCATTTCGTGCCCTGTTAAGGCAGTTTTCAGGGTTTTACAACATGCCAGGGTTCAGTCCAAAGGGAGGACGCCCTCCCTGGTTTAAGTTCAAGCACCAAGCTCTTGCTGTAATACTCGTCTTCTATGTTGACTCTCTTCATGCAAAAATGGCGTGCATGTTTTTTGGCGCGCCACCGGCGACTCTGAGTCGCGTCCTCAATGCAGCCGAGGTGGCACTTGGTAGCGCCTTGAACAGCTTCCGACCGGCGCGTATCTCGTGGCCATCTCCAACTCGGCAACGCGCACTCGCCAAACTTACAGCTCTTCGAGAGCCTCTGCTTCAATTCACGTGGGGGTTTATAGACGGGAAAAACCTGAAGGTATTGAGAGCATATTTCTTGTCGACTACTCCTAGTTTACTCAGGTTTTACTCATTTTGTGGTTTGGGGCAGGTTCTGCAACCAGCGGATCCAGACGTTCAAAACGCCTTCTACAACGGGTGGCTGCACGACGTCTTCGTGACCGGAACACTCTGTTTTGGTGCCGATGGGCTCATTGTCTGGGCACGACACAATTGCCCGGGCAGCTGGAACGATGCCGAGAATTGCGTGGAGTTTCGAGAGAACCTCATGAATCCAGATCTTTGCCCAGACATGAGGTATGGCGTTGTTGCTGACAGCGCTTTCCCTTGCTCCGGTCACATGACAGGACGAATCCTAACACCACTGAAGGAGGGCGATTTGGGCCGGCTGATTCCTTCTGTGCGGGAATCTGCACAAATTTTGTCTGCAGCGATCACTTCAATTCGTCAAGCAGCAGAATGGGGAATGGGGTCAGTTGAGAAAGTTTACAAGAGGCTTCTGCTGCCTCTACCCCCCGACAAGAGCAAGCGCGCATTGCGTCTCGACTGTAACGGGGTTACACGTACAAGTGGCTGCAAGCCACTTGTGAATTTAACAGATAGGTTATCTGTTAAACGTTTTGGATACTTCCTCACATTGGTGTAAGACACACCGATGGATACATTGAAGTGGACCACCACAGTGAGTGGTCCACACATACCCAAAAGATCCTATTGGTAGAAAGCAGCATCTTTCTACCAATCAGAGACATGCATATTAGCGGGGCTCTGACAGCCAGCCGCTGCCAACCCTTTCATAGATGATAAACAGTTTTAGCAGATTTTAGAGGAAGATCAATTTACAAACAATACAGTTCTCATTTTACCTTAAACTAGCTACTTGGAGTCTTGTCTAAAGTTAACTTATATTTGTGTACTCAAATATAATTAACCTAAGTAATTACTAAGTACTTACGCTTCCTCATACACGTTGCGCAACGTGTAAGCTAAAGTAGTGAGTCAAGTTAGACCCACTACACCTGGTAGCACTTTGTAGTCCGTCCAACGACCGACTGCTTGACGTTCGTACGCGGTGTACGAACGCGGAGCCGAGAACCACATGAGCACGGAGGTGCCCATGGAGAGCTCCAACACGCCTGCAACGCATGTTGCACGCGCTGACTGCCCCACCTGTCTGACCCAGGTGGAGGCCCTCCAACGACTGTCAACAGTCATTGGAGAAGCGGCGATAGCTACAATGCTGCGTACGCTATCGCCGACGGAGCAACATGGTGTTGCTCTGGGATTCATCATGAAGGAGCAGCGTGACGCTGCTTCCTCAGTGACGGCGTCGTCAGGGACGACACCGCGTGCTCAACCATTAAAGTTGAGCGTAAGCAATTACGTGGGAAGAGAGGGCGAGCCTCTCCTCCGATGGCTTGTCGAACTCGACACAGCCATAGCGGCTCGACGCATCGTCGACCCGCTGTCGAAGGTCGCGTTCGCCATGTCCTGCCTTGGCGGACGCGCAAGGAGTTGGGCGTATGGACGCCGACTCTCCGATCCTACGTGCTTCAGCACGTACGAAGTATTAAGGAGGAGCTCAAACAAGCGTTTGAGCCCCGCAAACGAATTCCGGTCGAGGGCGGAGTTCCTCGACCTTCAGCAGGGTAAGCATGATGTCCATGCTTACGCGCAGCGCACGATATTTAGTATCAAATATCGTGACTAACCCGATTGACGAGGCGACCAAGGTCGTCACGTTCATGAAAGGACTTAGAGATGGGCCTGTGAAGACCTATCTCTTCCGAGAGTACCAGTACTCTCGAAGCTGCGATCACTCTTGCCATGCAAGAGGAGTTTAGCCTGCGGCAGGCTAAACTGCATGTGAACGTGCCGAGGCCGCAACCACGCCCGGTAGCGAGGACGGGAGGTCCGGAACCAATGGACCTCTCGAGCGCAACAACTGCTGGTTACCAGCAGCAGGGAGGTAACGTGCGATGCTTCCGTTGCGGAAGGATCGGTCACTTTGCACGGGAGTGCACAGCTCCCATGCCCCTGGAGGTGGCCGTCGTGGCGATGCTAGGCATCGCCGCGGACCAACAAAAACGCGAACATCCAGTAGGCGCGGGGCGCCCTACTGGTAATGCAGTCGCGCGTGCCGACATCGGGCACGCGACACTAAGGACTGCAGCCCCAGTGAGACCAGCTCTCACTGCAAGAAACAAGATGACAGGCCGAACCTAGTCATCTTGAATGTTTACTCGAAGAGAGCGAGTGACTCTCTTCGAGCTTTGGTGAACTCAGGCGCGTCGAACAACTTTGTTCGACTACGAAGCCTGTCGAGACTTGACTTCGAGGAGGTAGATACACCTCGAAGTCTTCTGAGTACGACTGGCAACAGGTGCCATCGTGAAGACCGAAGCGCGTCGTGAACGTGCGCTTCTCGTATAAACAACGAGTGTTTGTCGAACACTTTATCGTCCTGGACCTGGACGATAAGTTCGACGTGGTAATGGGCATGCCGTGGCTTGCACGGCATGATCCGGTGATAGACTGGAAGAAGCGCACGCTCGTGCGCTTCGGACGCGATAGCGGAACAGAGCGATGGCCCTGTTACCGCAGCGCGCGCACCAGCAGGTGCGCGCGGCTCACCAATCGAGACAGCGCTTCATGCTGCTGTCCCGGAGTGCCAGGAAGTGCGCGAGGGCGCGCACAAGTGAGACCCACGTCGGCAATGCTGCCGACGTCGGAAGAAAAGATGTGTTGGTTCCGGGAACCAACACCCACGTTCAAGCGTGTAGGGACAGTCCCTGACCCGAAGCGGTCAGGTCGACAACGACGCGTCGGCTCCGGGAGCCGACGCACCCTCGGTCATGAGGGGCTCCGCCAATGAATGGCGTCGAGGTGACGAAGGCGTGTCAACTCCGGGAGTTGACGCTGCAAACAGTGCGGACGGTTGCAAACGTACCGCACTGACGCAATTACATGCTGTCGTGCAGCCGGGCTGCACGACGAAGCTCATGCGATCAAGCCGGGCTTGATATCGCGCGCCCGCAGACAGGGTCTGCCGGCGAAGGACACATTACCGTGCAGCCGGGCTGCACGAAGGAAAATGCGGTCAAGCCGGGCTTGATACCGCGCGCCCGCGGACAGGGTCCGCCGGCGAACGACTGTCCACGGCCGGGCCTGGACAAGAAGAACAACTGTGCGGAGCCGGGCTCCGCACAACAAGAACAGCGCAAGCGGAAAACGCTGCGCAAGTCTCGTCCGGGACCGAGACGCAACAAGAGCAGTCTGCTGGGCAGACTGCGGCGGTGACGCCGAATGTCAAGACGCTAAGCGTCTTGACGCGCACAATACTGGATTCCAGTATCGTGACATGGAACTCGCTAGTCCTCCGACGACGGCGTCGGAGTTGACTTCGCTTCCAGCCATGAGCTGGAAGCGCTTCACACGCGACTTGCACGATGGACGCATCGAGCAAGTCTGCGTTCTCTCGGACAGCGAAAGAACGGCGAGCGAGCGAAGAGCTGAGGCAGCTCTTCATGGGAAGTACCACTGAGAGTGAAGACACTCTCAGTGCGAAGACGAAGCGAGAGCGCTTCGAGGAACAAGGTTGGGACTCGCTGAAGTCGAGTCCCTATTACGAATTGTTGAGGGAGTACAAAGACGTACTCCCGGAAGACATTCCTGCGGAGCTTCCGCAGGATAAGGGCATTCAGCACGAGATTGATCTCGTGCCGGGCACGAAAGTACTGTGTCACGCGGCAGTGGCCACTGCCGCGAGAGCAAATGAAAGCGATCGACGACTTCTTTGAAAGTCGTCGTAAAACAGGACAAGTGCGGGAATCAAAGTCCCCGCACAGTGCTCCGACGTTCTGTGTCAAGAAGCCACAGGGCGGATGGCGCATCGTTCATGCTTACAACAAGCTGAACGATGCGACGGTACCGGCACAGACGCCGATACCGCGAAAAGATGTTATCATCGATTCGATGGCCGGGAGCACCGTTTACAGTGCTCTCGACTTGCGAGATGGATTTTATCAAATCCTAATGCGTGAGCGATATCCCTCTCACGGCAGTGAGCACGCCAAGCGGCATGCTCTGGGAATGGCTAGTAATGCCACAGGGGCTTAAGAATGCCCTGCGACTTTCAACAGGTGCGTGACGCACTTGTTGCGCTCGGTGCGCGACTTCGCACCGAGCTACTTCGATGATGTATTCATCCACAGCCGGGCTGTGGACGGGAAGACCGACGTAGAGATGCACAGGGTGCATCTCCGGAAGCTTCGCGAGCTTATGCGACAGCATAAGCTCTACGCGAACCTGAAGAAGTGTATCTTCGGGGCGAGCGAGATACCCGTCCTCGGGTGTCTCGTAGGGAAGAATGGTGTCCGCCCTGACCCAGAAAGGTCAGAGTGATTAACGAATGGCCAACGCCTTCAAGTGTCAAGGAACTGAGGCAGTTCCTTGGCAATACACGTACTTGTGCAAGTACGTGGAGGATTATGCGGGCAAGATCCGCCCGCTGTCACAGCTTCTTAAGAAAGAAGCTGTGTGGAATGGACACCGATTGCCAAAGGCATTCGATGCAGTCAAGCGGGGCTTGACTGAGGCGCCGATCTTGGCAGTGGCTGACCAAGATCGCCCATTCACGTAGTGTGTGACGCATCCGATTTCGCGATCGGATGCGCGTTGTCTAGCACGATCACGAGGGCCGTGATCGTGTCGTCTACCAATCGCGTCAGCTGAAGCCAGCTGAGCGCAACTATCCGGTACATGACAAGGAACTCCTTGCCATGAAGTATGCACTCGCAAAGTTCCGAGTGTATTTGCTTGGGAGTAGACCATTTGTGGTCTACACCGACCATGCTTCACTGCGTACCGCAGTGAAGTCACCACATATCACAAAGAATGGCGAGATGGCTCTCATTCTTTGCGGAGTATAACTTCGGGTCGAATACAAACCCGGAAGATTGAACGTGGTGGCCGACGCGTTGTCACGTCGGCCAGACTATGCAGAAGCTGTTGACGTCAATGCCATTGACGCCATGCGATCGAGCAAACCCACATCATCTCTGTTGGATGATGTGAAGGCCGCGTACGCGCACGACGCGGACGCGAAGCTCTGCTGGCCTATGGCACAGCGCCTTCTGACAAGTCCCGTCAGAAGCTGCCCAAGCACCTTCGAGCGCGTGCACACCGCTTTCGTGTGCACGACGGACTGCTACTCTACAACGCAGTCGACGACAACGCGGATCGCGTTGTCGTGCCAAATGACCATGACCTGCGACTCAGGATCATGTACGAGTACCATGATGCCCCGACTGCGGGACATCTCGGACGTGAAGACTTACGTCCTTCTCACGCGCGACTTCTACTGGCACCACCAGTATAAGTGGGTGCGCAAGTACATCCGTGCTTGCGAGGTATGCCAACGCGTAAAGCCTGCGCCATTCGCGCAGGCTCCACTACAATCACTACCGACTCCGTCAGTGTTGAAGTCCATGTCTTTGGACTTCATCTTTGGTCTTCCCCGGATAGCGGAGGGAACACCGGTGTTGTGGTCTTTGTAGACCGTTTCAGCAAGATGGTACATCTTGCTGCGGTGCCAACAGAGGTGACCGCGAAGCAGACGGCCCGTCTGCTCGTCGACATGGTGTTCAAACACCATGGCATGCCGTCCGACATCGTGTCGGACAGAGACCCGCTTCACAGCGCATCTGTGGCAAGAAGTGTTTACACTTCTTTGGAGCCAACTTCTATGTCGACTGCGGATCATCCGCAGACGGACGGTCAAACCGAGCGCGTGAATCGCGTGCTCGTCGATATGTTAAAGAGCTACGCTCACTCGTTCCAATACTGGAGCGAGTGTTTATCGATGGCAGAGTTTGCCATCAATAACTCAGTGCATGCCTCGACCGGGCATACACCGTTCTACGTGAATGCCATGCGGCATCCACGCCTCCCGAGTTTACTCGGGTGATAGCTCCCACTTTAAGTGGGGAGGATCTACGACTGCAATACAGCAGCCGCAGAAACCGCTGACACTTGCACAGTGTCAGCTGCAACAATGGACAAACCACATGAGTCTGCGCAGGGCGCAGACTCTAACATGGCCAACGACCACGGGTCTGCGCAGGGCGCAGACACCGCAAGAAACCACGCAGAGGCCGGGCCTCTAGCGGAGAGCGAGCTGAATGACTTCAGCTCGGATGCAATCAGTTTCATCACCAAAGACAAGCCGTGATTCGGTTTGTCCAAGACACAATAGCAGCTTCTGTTGATCAACGAAGCTGAACGCAACAATGCGGGCAGAGGCAACACAAATGAATTTAAAGTTGGTTCATTAGTTTTGTTAGCTACACAAAACCTGCCTAGACATGCAGTTTCGGATTTCGGAGCAAGCAAGCTTGCTCCGCGCTTCATCGGGCCGTTCACTGTGTTGGCACGGCACGGCAACGCATACACGCTAGACATACCGTCTAGCATGCGCCTCCATCCGACCTTCTACGTCGGACGGCTGAAACCATACCGGCAGCACGAGCCATCTAGCTCGGCTGACCCGAAGCCTCGGCAGGAGCCGAGGCAGAAGCGAGACTTGGCCTCGGCGACGAGCAACCTCTCCTCCAGCGCGCGGACGCTGGAGCAACCCTTCATCTGGGTCCCCAGCTCGACCTGGATGTTCGAGGCGGTCTGCGAGACCGCCGCGACTTGGGCCTTCTGGTTCGCCAGCTCCTGTTTTAGGGCGGCGAACTCAGCGCCTGAAGACGCTCCACGACGGTCACCCGGTCGTGGAGAGGCGCATACTGATCAGCCCGGGGCTGATCATACCCGGGCGTGTTCCCACCCCGCCACCGCCGATCCGTGACGCCCGCGGCTCAACCCGCTGGATTGTTGAGCGGATTGTTGACCACAGTATCCCGAAAACGAACCCTCAAGGGGCTCGTTTTCGTATTCGTTGGAGAGGATTTCCTCCCCATCGAGATACATGGGAGCCGCGGAACGTCTTGCTGGAGGACGTTCCGGAAATGGTGAGGGCGTACGAAGAGCAGTACGCGCTGGCACAGCGGAAGTAGAGCGAGCGCTGCGATCATCGCCAGCGCCCGAACCCTCACGTGCTAAGAACTTAGCACGGAGCTCTGAGACCTTCGGGCACACGGAACGACGTGTACCCGTTCAGCTCACGGTCGCTCAAGCGGACCGCGCCTGAAAGCACTTCGTGCACTGAAAGCCCTCGGGCACAGCGCACGGCACATTTGCCTCCTCAGCAGCAACATGAAGTTGCTCCAGCTTTCCACGCTTCGAGTACGTCTCGAAGCGATCACGCGCTGCTTAATCCGATCACGGTAAGCACTCGGCCTCTTGTTGAAGTTCTCAACAAAGGCGTTCCAGCTTGACAAAGTGCCTGCCATTCGGGCACTTTGCTGCGAGAAGAGGTCTTCTTGCTTTGAAACCATCGGAGCTCATGAAAGAGTCCGATGTAGTAATCGCACCTTTGATGCGTTTCCGCATCAAAGTGCAGCTCGGCAACCACAGCGTCATCTTTGATGCGCTGCATACATACAGCGGCACCTCATTCGGAGGTACCGAGTTCCCATACCGGTCCGTGATCTCGGACGCGGACGGCATCCATGGATCGCGCGCTGCAGGCGCAGCGCGCGGAGAAACCTTGAGTTTTAACATCACGCGCTGCAGCAGCAGCGCGCAGATACTGAGAGCCCCAGCTGAAGCGAGTGGGGTATCACTCTCAGTACGCGAACGCTTCGAACTCGAAGCGTCCGATTCGTCCCCTTCACGCGGGCGAACGTTCTTGGCGTGAGGGTCGAGCGATTCGCTCGACACTGAGTCTTTACGCTTTGAGGGCGAGTCCTCCTCGCCCTCCATGTCTTCATCGTCGTCGTCGAAGTCGACGACGTCACCGTACTTCGCCTTCTGGCGTTCAGTAGTCGTCGATGGAGAGATGACTCCCCATCGACTTAGCGGACTTCTTCTGAGGCGCGCTCATCGTTGAATGAGCGCGGATTTCTTCTCAAACGCGGAGAATTGACGAATGGTCAATTCCAAAGATTGACGTGCGGGGACCCCGCGCGTCTAACTATGGGGGGATGGTGTAACGGGGTTACACGTACAAGTGGCTGCAAGCCACTTGTGAATTTAACAGATAGGTTATCTGTTAAACGTTTTGGATACTTCCTCACATTGGTGTAAGACACACCGATGGATACATTGAAGTGGACCACCACAGTGAGTGGTCCACACATACCAAAGATCCTATTGGTAGAAAGCAGCATCTTTCTACCAATCAGAGACATGCATATTAGCGGGGCTCTGACAGCCAGCCGCTGCCAACCCTTTCATAGATGATAAACAGTTTTTAGCAGATTTTAGAGGAAGATCAATTTACAAACAATACAGTTCTCATTTTACCTTAAACTAGCTACTTGGAGTCTTGTCTAAAGTTAACTTATATTTGTGTACTCAAATATAATTAACCTAAGTAATTACTAAGTACTTACGCTTCCTCATACACGTTGCGCAACGTGTAAGCTAAAGTAGTGAGTCAAGTTAGACCCACTACATCGACAACCTGTTCAGGCTGTCTAACTTTCGCGTGCGATCACTAGAAATAAGCCAGATACGAACAACATTTTTTACGGAATTGACGATAACCAGTAACTAGTTTTTTTAAACGAAAACAACGCAGTTGATGTCAAAGTCCTCTTCACTTCTTTTGCATGGATGAGAACAAGAGCATCATCTCTTTGTGGCGGTTCTTGGCTTCCTCTCGGTCGAGCTCGAGTCGCTGTTCGTAGCGACGTCGGTTCTCTTCGCGTTCTTGCTGCCATTGCTCCGCCTTCAGCTTTTGGGCGGCACTTTCCACCTTGTAGCGCTCCTCGCGTTCAGCTTTAGCGGCGTCGAGCTCTCGCTGTCGCCGATTCTCTGCTGTCTCGTGTTCTTCACGGCGGACGCGGTCTCGTTCGTCTCGGTCACGCTTCTCGGCTTCCAAACGCTCGCGTCGTTCTTCGCGGCGCCGCTTCTCCTCCGCCGCCTCTTTCCGGTCCGAGTCCTCCCGAAGCAGCAACATCATCTCCATTATGTCGCTGCGACCTGATTGCTGCATCTGCTCCACGTTGGTTAGGCTTTTTTCGAGCTCGTTCAACTTACGAGCGGTTCGGACACGTTTCGTCTTGCCGTATGTGTTTTCTGCTGACAGCGCTGTTGCCTCGCTCGCTGATCGCTTTGCGAACTGGGTGATGTTGTCTCGGAAGACACGTAGATCCTGGCCGCCTAAGCGAGCGGACGAGGCCGACTTCTTCGGGTTTGCCTGCTTCTCTCTGGCGTCAGCTGCAGCTTTGGATGGATCACGCCGAAGGGGCTCTCGCGAAGGGCTTGTTACCGTCGGGCGGTGACCGACTATAGATCCCTTGGGTCTTCCTGTCGGTTTTCGGGATGGTGCGCTGGTCGGCGTCGACGGTGTTCGCGTTAGATCTACCGGAGGATCTGCTGTGGCCGCAGAAGCACCTGGGGTCAAGGAGCCGCAAACCCCGCTTGTAGATGCCTCGTCGTGTACGACCTGGTCGGACTTCTCTTCACTGTCGTCTTCTCCGGCAGACGACTCGTCGGAGAGATCCAACTCGGTGGCTAACGCCGCATCAATGGTGGAGCTGTCTCTACGGGTGATTATGCCAGAAATGGAAGGCAGCATGTTCATCTGTCCGTCGTCAGGTTCTTGAGCGACACCCACAGGTCCGTGTTGAACATCGCCGTCTTGCAAATTGCCCCTACCAGCAGTGAGTCTCCGTCAGCTTCCTCCTCGCTTGAGGACACATCGTCTCCATTCGATCCACGCTGGGACCTTCCTGCGTTCCCCATCTGCTTCATTGTACGATCAGCCTCGGCACGAACGGCCTTGGACACACGCTTCAGGAGCTCGGCGTCGTCAGCACCGTCGTCAAGACCATCATCCATAGTGTTCATGGATGTATGCTCGTCCATCTCTCGCTTCGCGGCTTTTGCCAACGCGATATGAACTGGCATTTTGGCTTTGCCCGTTGGATTGGCTGTCCCCACCAGGTCCTTAAACTTGCGCTTGAGCGAGTCAGCATCTCGTTCAAGCCGGGTTTTGGGTGTTTGAAGTCGTACACCCGCTTGACCCGCTCCCAGTCGTTTCCACCGAGCGGCTTGAGCTGCTTCACAATCAGACAAAGCGTGATAATTTCATGGTGACTGTAATTCCTGTAGCCGGATTGTCTGCCCTTCTGCAGGTACGACACAACCACACGCACATCATGTTAGCAGCAAGACCATAGCAACCGGCCACACAACGCGAGTCGACCGACCCTCCCCATCTTCTGCCTCGGTCGCAAAATCCAGGATGCACGCAGTCAAATCATTTGAAATTTGTATAGAACGATATCTGGCCGTCTGTTATACAAAGACTAAGTAATATGCACCGCTGGTCTCAATACAAAGTTCAAGTAATTTGCTCTGAACTGCTGGCCGTTCGCAACAACGAGCACGAGCGCCTCCTCACAGGTGTTGCAGGTGGCGGTGCTGGCAGCCCCACCATCCACAGCGACAGATAAACCAAAGCTGGTCGCCGTAGGAAACGGTGACTTCCTCACCCGGAAGAATATCGCGGCGAGACACCGCCACAACCGTGAGATTGCCCCCGACTTGCACCTCTTCAAAGCGACAGTTAGGATTGCAGTGGTGATTGAGGAAGCGCATCTTTCCCCCACACCACAAGGCGTCCAACACAACGCTTCTCCCATCAGTAGCTGGAGTCTCGAGCAGCATTCGGTAGCTGTTGTCCATCTGGCCTCGACTCGGTGCCTCATCCAGCCCCATAAAGTATCCAAAATATTGACCGATGATCTGTCCGCGAGGAATGAAGCCCAGCGTCGTGATTCCATATTCTTCGAGTCGCCGATTCCAGCTAAGGAGTAGATTGGGATTCTCTTGAAGGGCGTTGCCACACTCACCCTTGAACGCACAATTGGACTTCGTACAAAACCGGTTGTTGAGCGCGTTGCTGCAGGTTAGCGCGCAGCATCGTTGGGGGCATTTGCAGCGTGGTGCTTCTGGAATCGTCTTGAACGTCCATTTCTCCGCATTTGAATGGTTTTGGATTGAGTCCACGTACGTCGGCCAAGCCGCAGGCAACCAGTCGACAACAAGTGTTTTGGTTTTCCCCGAAGGCTGAGCCTGGGAGCTGTTGGAGGAACCTGGTGAGCCAGGTAACGACTGGGTCAGCGTTTCCTATGAGCTTCTCTCATCATCACGGGAAGCACGCGGCGTAGTTGCTCCAGATAGATGGGTCTCCACAGATAGACGTCGGGTGCAGTCGGATGGGTACCCGGACTGCGTCGACCACGACGCAACCGTGGGGGCATACGAGCTGTCGTCCTCGCTGCTCTCTCCGTCGTTGTCTCCAGCATGAATCGGACCCCGAGCAGGCCCCTCCTCCATCTGCGCACACGAAGGCGCCGAGACGCGTGTGGCCGGATGTATTCCAACGGCTCCGGCTGCCGGTGAGGGATCCGACTGCGATGGGGAGGGCGTGAAAGACTTGTCAGCACGCGGCGATTTCGACTGCTTCTTGGAGCTAGCGACGCAAGGTGATAGGCCGGCCTCACTGCTTGTTCTCTTGTTGGGCGCGGACGGGATCATTGAGCTATCAAAAAGAAACAGTTAGCTCGGTCCACAACAAATCAATAGCTACTGACACACCTCGTGATGTCTTCTTCTCGGCTAATTCGAAAGTGAGCGCCAGGCTGAAAGCGCGAGGATTTTCGCGCCTCCAGAAGATCGCAAATTTCAAACTAGTTGTTAAATCGGGTGGTTGAAGTTGCCACATCAGGACCGCATCAAACTAAAACTAAAACTAAAAGGGGGAATTGTTTAATCTACTAAAACAGATAGTCGATCAAACAATTCGGTTTAATGAGGTCGTTTAATGCGACTTTTCATGCCGAGGTTAGGGTTGCATAAAACTGTTTTAGGAGGGTTATGGAAGGCGCCCAGTGTACATGCAAAAAGAGGTGAAGGGTCGTTTGATTGGCGGATTCTCTTTCTGCGACCTCTTTTTTTTACTGCGACCCGCCCCTTAAGCCTTTCATCGATTCTATTCCAAGCCTGTGCTGAGCACTTCAACTTTGTAAGTGGATACACCTGTACAAACCGACATGCCTTTTGGTTATTATTATTAGGTGTACATATCAACGCACAGAAACAACTAGCGCCACCGACTGAGTCCCGTAGACAAGATCCGTCAGTGTTGGTTTTATGGTACTAGAACTCCATACAAAGTGCAAGTCAGAGCGCATTTTTGCCTGTCGACCATGACCAAGCTGTGCGACCTGCTGGGCTCGCGGCCGGAGGTGCTGTACGAGTGCATGTACACCAAGCACAAGACGCAGAAGCGCAAGATCTGGAACGACGGGTTCGTGGCGCTGTTCGCCTCGCGCAGACTCGTCGTGTACGAGGAGGACGAGGGCAAGGCGGGCAAAGCCGTCGACGAGGCCAAAGTGGCCCCGTTCGACTGGGACCGCAAGGACGAGGAGCACTTTGAGACGTCCAAGTATGTAGCACAGGCCGCTCTCCACCTCCCGGTCTAAACCTAAACGGCTGCAGCTGTTAACCTTAGTGCGGCGGCTGCTGTTGCCACAGATTCCTGGTTGAGATCGTCAACGAGACGCCCGTCGGCTCCAAGCCGTCGACGCACGCAACTCCAGCGCCAGGTGTAAGCACCAGCGGCTTCGAGTCTGCCAGCACAGTGCAGCTGTCTACTGTTAGTGGGCCTGGTGCACGCGGGGGGCCTCCGCCTGGACTGGGCGGACGCCCTCGCTTCTCCAACTCGAAGTTCCGCACGCCACTCAGTCGTGGTCCGGCGCGGCTCGCCAGACCCGGAGCGATTCGTGCAGCACACCCGTACAGCCGCAGCCCGCCCATCAGCGTGCCGACGCCACCGACAGCAGCTTCCAGCCCCAAGTTCGACTTCGACCGCAGCCCGACATCCGAGTGGAAGTACGTCCCGAACGTCGTCGCTCGCACTCGTACGTTCTCCTCACTCTGATATATCTGCGCCAGGAGCATTATGCGTGCTAACTGCTGTTCGTTGTGATCATGGTGACCAATCGCTGCTGCAAGCAGCCGACGAGGTGCTCGCCCTGCTGGAAAAGTGACGTGCGTAATCTCAGTGCCGTTATCTTCAAGCGGGATGCAACGTCAAGACCGCGACGACAACCCAGAGAAGAGATGCTGCATTAATTTATCCAAGAGCTAACCACGTCGCGACGTAGCCATCCATCCAGCCAATCTAGCCTCGAGAACTAAATGGCAGCGTCGTCCGCCTGCTTGGGGTCGGCCGTGCGCACGTTTTCCCACGAGTCCGACGTGCCCATGAGCACGTTCGAGTACATGTTGCGGTCGTCCTGCTGGATCTCGACGTAGCCTTTTCTGCGCGTGTAGTCGCGCAGTAGCTTCATGAGCGCAGCGCCGAATAGCAGCGCCAACACACACGCGCACACGTCGTACACGACGCTCAGCGTGTCCGAGTAGTAGTGGCGTTCCGCAGTCGCGTCTGGCGTCACGACGGAGGCCATCTGCAGCGCCGTCCGGAGAAGCCTCTGCCGTCGCATGGACGCGTACGTCAGCGCGCCGCCAGCAGCTGGAGAGGGTGTAGTCGTCCGCCAACAACAGAGCGCCAAGCCGCCGCCGTAACCTGAGTGAGCTCTTCACGAATGATCGCTTATTCGTGCGACAATCTTTTACAACATGGCTACATCGGTTACCAATGTAGCCATCTCTGACTATTTTTGACGATCATGCAGCGCTGCAAGCACCTTGTTTGCTACGGTGTTTTCATTCCTTGGGTGGTGTTAAGCTTACATGGGCGTCTCTGGCTTCGAGCGCCCGAAGAAAATGACTCGACTAACTACTGAACTATCTAGCTGGGAAAATAACGTGGTCTTCATATTGTGGCTCTTGCTGGCTCACTCGTCGTAGATGACGAACGTGGAGTTGCTGATGTCGCGGCGACGCGTTGGCTGGCCGAGCTCGCCGCGCCGGATCTCGTCCGGGTTGTTCCTGGAGTGCAGGATGCAGCTCAGACAGACCTTGACGCGCGTGGTCTCGGCGCCCACCAGCACGGGCATCTTGCGGCAGCAGCGACCGCAGCTCATCTCGCCGCAGAGACGGCAGCTGTGGCGCTTGCGCAGGAAGGAGAAGGCGTGCTGGCACACGTTGCAGTTCCGTTGCTGCTTGTCCTTATCTCCGCTCGTGAACGACCGGTGCTTCCGGTACATGTCTCGGGCCTCCGTCACGAGGTGGTTCCCGATGCTGGTCTTCTCGGCGTGGGCGCGCAGGTTCGCAAGACGCACGCCTGCTTGCTCCAGCCAGTGTGACCTCCTGCTGGACGAGCACTTGCTCTTCGGGTCCAGGTGTGACGCGAACGTCACCTCCACGACGCCCGGCGTGTCCGTCTCCTGCACCGTGTACACTTCGCAGCGGATCGAGGCACGGACGTACTTGGGCGATGGCCGCAGCTCCGGCACGCGGATGGATTCGATGATGCGGTAGCCGATCAGCTTGCCGTCGTTTGTGGTGCTCACGTCCGTGTAGTCCAAGTACACGAGGTCCAGCGGCGTCGTGCCGAACGGGTTTTTCATGGCCTGGTACTTGAGTCCGCAGTGGAAGAACCTCGAGTTCGTGGGTTGTGCGCAGGACGCCAGCACCTTGGCCTCGATAACCTGATCGGCGCCCAGGATGATCTTCTGGGCCTCAGCGAATCTCTCGGTGGTGTCCCCAGCCGCCAGGATGGACATGACGTTCTTGACCGACGCGTTCACTTGAGTCACGCCGCGCACCTCGCAGCGCGAGCGCTTGGACTTGAACAAGTGCACGCCGTTCTTGACCTTGGCGGCCTCCCAGTTGGAGCCCACCATGTCGCATTCCTCCAGCGGGGAGATGTTGCTGGGCTCGCGGATGTCGTCCACCGTGGACTCGACGTGGTCGTTGGATGCAAAGGCCAGCGCGATGCTATGCCTCCGCTTGATGTAGCTGAAGCACCCGGCCTTCTGCGCGGCGCTGAGCAGCGCCGAGTCCTCCGAGTGCACTCGCATCAGTCGCCCGCCGACGGTGTCGCGACCATCGGAGGATGCGGCCGACCTGCATCGGACGCGGTCCACGGAGCAGGCCCCCGCCGGCAGGAAGCGGTCCTGCACCGTGTCGTCGCCCTCGTCCTCGTCGCTGTCGCTGTCCTCGAGCACGCGCTCGCCCTTCTGGTTGCCCAGCACGCCGCCGAGCATGGGCGTGGCGCCGAGCCGCTGCTGCAGACCTGACCAGAGCTCCTGGCTCTTGGAGCTCACGTGCCTGTGGATGTCGGAGCCGCTCGTGCGGTACGACGCGCGCTGCATCACCTCGCTGGCCATGGTGGACGCCTGCCTGTGTATCTGCTGCTGCTGCTAATGGAGTCTGTCGTGAAATGCCTGGATGCGTGGACCAAGTTCAGACGATGGAGTGCAGTGTCCGTTGCGTCGTGTTGTCACTAGTCGTGGACGAAAAGCTCAACGGGCGCTCCGACTCCTAGCGCTGACTACACGGCGCTTCGATTCAATGGAAGGAAGCGATGCGACCGCAGCCGAGCAATTTGCGTTGTGAAGCGCCTTGTGGGCTGCCTGCCTGGCCGCAGCGAGGTGCTCGAACGTGGTGGTCGATCGTTTCGCGTGTCGCGGACAGTCATATGTGGCTTTGCCGGCCTCGCACCCTGCTGGCTTGAAAGGATCGAGGCGGTCGCGTGCTGCGTGGCGCACCATCTGAGGTTCGCGGGTTCCCGCGCGCCTTCTGGTGTGCCGTCGCGGCCCGGGCTCTGCTGCGCGTGACGGCCCAGCTGGCTGCGTCAAGGCTTGCATTGCCTCTTTCGCGGAGGACGACGACGGACAGAGAATGGCGGCTCAACTCGCGGTGGCCCCGCCGAAATTCCGCCCACGTACAGTACACGTCAACAGAGTGCTTTGTTATGAAATCCGGCAGCGAAAGCTCACACGGCTCAAGCTGACGAGATGCAGATTCAGCGCCGCAGTTCACATGTTAGGCTACTGCAACTGTACAGTATCTGCAGACAGAGTCCTGTGCAGTGAGGTGGTAAGCTCACGTGGCTTTGAGGCAGAGCGGCGTAGCCGGTCGTTCAAGAAGTTTCAAGTTGGTGTGTCCTCGCGCGCCTGACCCTCGCTCGCTCTCCGTAGAATCCATCTCCGCGGCGCTGATCATGGGCTTGTTCGTGAGCTTGCTCCACCACCGAGTGCCATAGGTACCCTCACGATCGCAGGAGCCCATGGACTCCATGGAGCCTGTGGACGCAATCGTCCCAAGATATTTTTCAGGGGCAAAGCCACTCGAAACTGCGCGCTCAACGTTAAGTCGTGGAACATGCAGGCAAGTGTAGGTGGCATCGACGCATGTCGCGATGATGATCACGATAGTCGTGCGCTCGTAATTGCAGCTTGGCGCCGCACCGAAGCGGGCTCCTTCAGAAGCGGACAGTGAGCTACGCATTACGCCGCAGTACAAAATTTGTATATTTTGTACTGCGCCATGGTCATTTAATGTTCATGTTGCGGCTCGAGACGGCATCACAGTGCGTTGGGCCATTGGAGTCCATGCAAACCGCATACGCGAGTACTGCGACACCTTCGTGCGCACCGATCGAGGTTGCGCTAGGGTAGACACTCCGCCTTTAACAACGACCAGCAAGCAGCACGTCGTTTGCTCGGCTGTGACTACGACGATAGTAGAGGCAGCATCCCATGCATGGTCACGTGGGTTTGGTCGTTAGCGTTAATGACGGCGCACTCATCAGCGCTGCGCGGCAATTTGATTCATTCTGTACCGCGGCAGAAAAGGCCGTCGCCGGCCGGACAAGTTGTCCGAGTCGGACTCCGACAACCACTCGACGACGGTGAGCTGGTACATGTACCGCGCCGCTGTTGCCGAGGAAGGCTCATCCTTCCTAGCTGAGCAACGTCGGCGCTCTGGGCCGCACATTTTGCTGGACGGCGGTGGTGATCCCTCGGGGGCTCGCGACATCAACACCAACTCTCTTTGCTCCAAGCCTTGGAGTCCAAGGGTTCACAAGAACAAGCACGATGAGGGTAGAAAATCCCCGCCAGGAATCTCACGTGCGACTGTCACCTTGCGTTCCTGTGAAGTATGCAGCAACGTGGGCAAGGGCGTTGTTGAATTGGTACGGATTTCCCACACACGAAAGCAAAAACGGACGGCGTGGAATCTTCGTTTTCAATAAATTCAACGACATATAGCAGCACGCTGCCCTTGCAACGGGCCCTGGCGCTTACTCGTCGTCCTCCTCGTCCTCGTCCTCGCCCTCCTCCTCGAAGGTGTCGAGCGGCACCGAGAACAGGCGCATGATGGGTTTGTTCGGGTCCTTCATGATCACATACTTGCCCTCGGGCTGCTCCAGCAGCAGCTCGGACAGCATCTTGATGATGCCCCACGTGTTGTTCTGGTTGAGCGCGATCTGCGTGGCGAACGTGTTCGGGTTGTACGACTGCATGCCCAGCACCACGTGCGAGTACGGGTCCTTGAAGTTCGAGCGCGACACGTAGCCCACCTTCATCTCGTCCACGCCGGCCAGCAGAGCCTGCGCCGTCCACTTGGCCAGCTTGTGCGAGTTGTTCTTGAGCTCGTTCGCCAGAATGGCACCGCGCTGCAATAGAAACAAAACGGAGCAAAAATGTTAGTGACAACGTTCTCACCAAAGAACTGTTCATGAAATACGCAGGCACGTGGTGGATATCATCGAAGTGGTGCGCAAGTCTCTCCTAGCATAAAGCTTTCCTCACCACGAGTATAGGAATAGCGTATATATAAAGTTGTGGGCATTCATCGAGCACCGCACACCACCACCCAAGTACAAACATGCAAGCCAGACGCAATATCCGGTTAGCGACAGAATTCTCTCATCCTTTTCAAGCTTCCTCACCAACAGTGTAGGATTAGCGATTCTGAAAATGTTTTGTCAATCACTGAGATCCGCATACCAGGCCCACGCCCACCCACACAGTAGCGAGCTGCAAGTACTCTCATTCTTTTCACTTTTCCTCAACAATAGTGTAGGATTAGCGATTCTGAAAATTGAATCAATCACCGAGTACATGCAGCTCGCACACATGCAAAACATACAGGCACTCCTCGTGCAGCAGTGGACTTTCATCACATACTTTATCCTCACCAAAAGTGTAGGAATAGCGTATAAAAAATATACAATCATCAAGTCCAACCACCACCGGCACACCCACACAAATATACAGACACCCACGCACATGCACACGCACACATGCACGATTCGGCACCAGGCCACAAAAGCACAACGCACCTGCGAGTCGATTTTCTTGCGCCACTCGATCGATCCGGGGAACTTGGGGTCGTACTCGTTGAGCGTAAACGTCGACACGTACTGCTGGTCACCCTTCTTGAGGGACACGCCCTGCACCTCACAACGGGCCACGAGGTTGAGGCCGCCGCCCAGGTCGAACTTACGGTAGCGGTAGGCGCCGCTGGCAGGCTTGGAGTCGTCGCCGGCGAACGGGTTGGCGTCGTCGAACTTCTTGTAGAAGGCGCCCTTGCCGCTCTTGAGCACCTGCTGCGACAGGTTCTGGTTGATCATGGTGGCCTCGAGGCTGAGGCGGTCCGGGTGGTTCATGTGCTCCGGGTCATCCTGGTTGGGCGGCTCCGAGGCGTTCTCGTTGACCGTGAGCAGGTCGAAGTTGGACTCGTCGCGCTTGTCGAAGAACACCATGTTGTTGACGCGCTGCGCCACGATGTCCCACGGGAAGACGGAGCGCGTGCAGGACATGAGGTGCGCCAGGATGGCGTCCGTGGCGAACACGGTGGCCTCGCCCTGCTGGGCCAGCTCCTCGATCACGGGGTCGTCCGTGGTCGTCACGTAGTAGAAGTCGCGGTCGTCGAAGCGCTGCACGCGCATGTTGGAGCGGCTCGTGACGCGGTCCACGGCGGCGTCGTACTCGCGCAGCTCGCCGCACCACTTGAGGTCGTCGCTCTTGGGGATGTTGGCCTGCAGCTTGGTGAGCTGCTGCATCTCGAACTGGTCCACGAGCGTCCAGCTGGCCTGCACCATGACGGACGCCACGCGGTCCACGTGCACCTCGTCGCGGCGGCCGCGGAAGTTGAGCGCGCGGCGCGCGTTGCTCAGGCGGTCCCAGCGCTTGTTCTGCTTCTGCATGCCCTTCATGCGCAGCTGCGCCGAGGACGTGGTGGGCGCGTTCGGGTCGGGCTTGTCGTTGAAGCCGCCGCGGCCGCCGGCGCCGCGTCCGCCGCGTCCCCCGCGGCCGCCGAAGCGCTGCTGGTTCCACGTGGGGCGCAGGCGGTCCTCCGTCTTGGGGCGCGTGCCCTTGGACGTGTCCACCAGCTGGAAGGTGGCGTCCTCCTTCGAGTCGTGCTTGTACTGGAACTCGGCGTTCACGCCCGACGGGTCGCGCGCGTAGCGGGAGCCGCGCGGCGCGTAGTTGGACACGAAGTCGGCGGCCTTGCCCAGCTTGTCGCCCTTGTTGAAGGGCGCGTAGGGGATGTTGAGGAACTGCTCCGGCAGCGCCGTGGGGCCCCAGCCGTTGGCGTTCACGTCCACGCGCGGCGTCTCGTACGAAGCCATGGTCACTCGAGGAATGATACAGCAATGGGGGGCGGGGAGCTCCTCACCAGTCAACAACACCCGCGTACGTTTGGTGTGTAGATGGTGTGGCGCACATGAACTGAAGAAGATGTACCCATGTGGTGGTACTGTACATTGAAGTGGACGAAGGTGGACAGTTTGAAATGCTTTACTCGACGGCTTGCACTTCCGCGGGGGTTAGCGGTGTGACGTTGTGAGGGGAGGCGTAGTCGACGTCCTCGAGGTACCAGGCGACGCGGGCGGCGATCTTGGCGTGCGCCCACTGCAGCGGCTGCGAGTCGCGCTCGCTTGGGTAGTACATGTCGGCGCAGTGCGCGGTGCCCTCGATGAACACCGCCTCGGCCGAGAACGAGTGCAACTTGGTCGAGTTCTGCACGGCCAGCGCGTGCCACGGGTCGATGGTGCCGCTCGGGAACGTTACGCGCTCGACTTCGATCCCGAGCGAGCCGTAGTCGAGGTTGGCGCCCGCGACGTCGGGGGCCACGCTCATGTCGTACACGCGCTTGCAGATCTCGGTGCCGACGTTCGCCTCCGTGACGGCTCGAAGCGCGTGGAACGGAGACCGCACGCTCGTCGTGGTCTGGAAGTAGCCGAATTCATTGCACGTCTGATACACCCACTGGCGGGCGCTGCTCTTGCCGTCGAACTGGTCGCGGCTCAGCACCTCCACCGTCCCGTTCGGCGCGCCTTCAAACTTCGAGTCGAGGCAGTCGCCAACGCGCGTCTTCTCGAGGAAAGACGCCAACTTCTCCACTGCATCTCCCGGCTTGGAAAAGTGCTGGCAGACTTCGTCGAGCGTCATGACCCCCTCGTGGATGGCATTGTACTGCGCGATGTCCTGGAACGCCCCCATCACGGAAGTCTCGAACACCGAGTCGTCGAACTCGTTGGTCATCGGATAGCACGGCTTGAAGAGCTCATCAACCTTGTCGCGATCTGCCTTCCCGCCGTCCAAAAGCTGTCCGAGCTGCGTGATCGCTTGCTCCACTTCGTGGTAACACTCTCCTCCTCCGAAGTACCTCAACCCGTCCCCAACAACCTCCATGTACTCGTAGAAGTCCGTCTTCGCATGCACTGGCGCAGAGCTCGCCACCGTTCCAGCAAACAGCGCCGGGTATTTCAGCTTCACCCACGCCGCCAGGTTGCCCGGGTAGCTGCCCCCGAAGGCCACCCACTTCTCATCTGTCAGCCCGTACTTGTCCGTCACGAAGGTGTGGAAGTGTGCCAAGTCGGCCAACGCCTGCTCACTGGAGAGGTACACCAGGTTGGGCAGACTCATGTCCTCCGTCGGGTACGACTTGCCGTAGAACCGATGCTCCAGAGCGAGCAGCAGCGCCCGGTGCTGCTCCGCCAGGTAGTAGATGAAGGTGCGGTTGGTGATCGCCTTGGGTCCCAGCGGGCCTTCGCCTCCGATGTAGAGGAAGACCGGGAAGCCATGGCCACCCCAGAACTCCTCGTTCACCTGGTACCTCTGCTTCCACGTCGTGCGCTTCGACACGGGGGCGAAGTGGTCCAAGATGGCGTCGGAGAAGTAGTCTTCCTGGATGGGGAAGTCCACCGGGTCGTCCTCCGACTGGTGCTCGTCGAACTGCACGAAGTACTCGTGGCCGCGGAAGTCCTGCAGACGCTGGAGGTTGTGCGCTCGCTCCACTGAGGACTCAGCTAGCACCGACGACAGACAGACGCACGCAATGAGGCACCCCGTGATAGTCCGGAGAGACGGTGTCATGGCTGCAATGCACGAGAGGTTAATGGCAAGTGCAAGTGGGGGAGGTCTCAGCTAAGGAATGGCGCAGTGCAGTGCAGTGCAGGCGTCGAGATCTGATCCAGGAATGATACATGGCCCCACATGATTAGCAATCCGATCTGACAGGTGTAGCCATCTGTCAGTTGGTTTTGTTTGTGGAGGACAATGGAGGACTGTGCTGCAGGTGACGGAACGGAGGTTTTACTTGTGTGTCGTCGCTGCATTGACCCTTTCATAAGAAGGCTGTATCGCCGTTTTAAACAGGTACCGACAGCGTATTTCAAGGGTTCCGTTGGATTGTTAGGTGGGTTTCCTCTTCGCTGGCAAATCAACTCGGAAGTTTGTACGCTCCTCTAATTCTGGAGATAAGATGCAGACACGCGCAAGGTGTCTGGGACTCATAAGCAACTCATGCGTTCCCACCGCATTTAAGTGTCTCCAGAACCAGGAGACACAGCTCTTCTCGGAGACGATCAACTATGTCTAAGCGGTATAAAAATCAAGGGTCTGCTCGCATTGCGGCAGGCACTAGCAGCCGTCAGAGCTCTTCTCGCGCTTCTTCAGGCCTGGCCACTCGGCAGAAGTCGGCGGAAGTGTTGAAGAAGTATGCTTCAACGAGAAAATTCGGCCGTCGGCACGAGCTGCAGCGAGAAGACGAGCACCTCCACAACACAGCAACCGTCATTTACTCCAAACGAAACCCGGATGAAGAGGACACGGTCATGTCGGCACAGGTAGTCAATGCAATGGCCGTCATTACCTGGGGTCTGATACATTGGAAGCTAACCGCATGTGTACAGTGGCGAATATCGGAGGCCCTAGCACACGAAAAGTCGATCATTCGACGACTAGCAGCCTTTATCAATCGCACACTCGGAACAACCTCTTGTCACAACCCGACCGTCATATTGGACCACGTTTTACTAGGAAGCCGCGAGAATGCAGAGGACAGCCAACTGCTTAACTTCTTGGGTGTTACACACATCTGCAACTGCGCCAAGCAGGTGGGAAACAGCTTTGAAGGCGAGTTCATCTACCTAAAGCTGAACCTGAGGGATTCCCAGGATGAAGAACTCATCCCTCATTTTCAAACCGTAACCAAATTCATCAAACGCGTGGAGAGACAGCGAGGGCGCGTACTCATTCACTGCATCTCTGGTGAGTCTTGTTAACTTCTGCATTTGTCGTTTACTCATTGCTCTCACTCGCTTACACTTCCCATTGGTTTCCATCATAGGAGCCTCTCGTTCTCCTGCGCTTTTGATTGCGTATCTGATGATTGACAAGAAGATGTCGTTGCTGGACGCGTATAGCATGGTGCGGCGAAAGCGACACATTGTACAACCAAATCAAGGATTCCGACTACAACTTGCCAAGTACGAACTTATGCTGTATGGGGCCTCTTCCGTTGCAACAACCCCCGACAAAGACTGGAACTTCTACGCTTGGAACGAGGTCAAAAACGAAAGATATGGTCGTCAAAAATGAATCCCAAACCGACAGTCCGTTGTGGAATTACGTAGTTTGGTCTTACTCAGCTGCCACCAGGGCGTGCCTGCTTCAGCTCAAACCCGTAGAAATAGTTCGTTCGGGTACCCAGCAAACACCAGTTGTCAATAAGCACCGGCGAACCAAACAGCGGACCAAGCCCGCACAAGTCCTCGCAGCTGCCCGTAGCCTTTCCAGATGAGTCACAAGTCTGGTAAATGATGGCTCCCGTGTTTTCGTCACAGAAGTACAAATCCCCGTTCGTCGTAGTCACGCAGCAAACCAAATCACCATTGCTCCTGCGTTCATTATCTGCACACTGAGTGGGAGATGCTGCCAATAAGCGAACGACTGTCGGGGATGCGAACACAGCGCCGTGGAGATTGGTTGACCAAACGAGTTTTCCATTACGAGAGTTTACTTTCCGTAGCTTGCCGTCATGAGAGCCAAACATGACTGATCCAGCACGGTAGACACAAGGCGAGCTGAAGATAGGCTTCTCTGTTGGGAGTTGCCACTGCCTATCCCCAGACTCCATCGATATCCCGTAGAGGTTGCCATCAGCGCAACCCACGATAACTAACTTAGCGGCATAATCTGCATTCAACCCAGCGAATACAGGGGCAGGCAGCTGCAATTTCCATTGTTCCTTAACCTCACCACTCGAGGAAGTAACTTGAAATGCCACGACGCTCCCATGGGTAGTAGCGGTAAAAAGCTGCTCTGACCAGCCACAGTAGAGAGGAGTTGAGAAAACGCTGCCCTGAAGATCGATCGCCCACCGTTCCTGCCCCGTCACAGTATCAAGACCGTACAAATTGTTATCGTACGCGCCAAAAATGACCAGCTGATGTGCATCGATCACAACTGCTGAAGATTTAATCGTTTCCTTTGCATGAAAGCTCCAACGAGTCTTTCCTGACTGCAACTCTAGTGCAAACATGCTCCCCGTGTAAGTTCCTACGTAAACGATTTCGTGCATCACACTTAGTGCAGCGCATGCTTCGATTCGATCGTCAAGTGTGACTCGCCAAATTTCGTTACCATTTTGTACGTCGACACATATCAACTGGGCAGAGTGAGAACCAACGATAGCCCAGGTAGACGTGACTGAGCCTCTACTGGCGTTACGCTGTATCACGAGAGGAGACGCATCGATACACTTCTCCAAATCTACCCTCCATCCTGTTGTCAGCATCCACGATGAGCTTAACGACGACATCGATGCATGTCCAGATGATGACAACGGAGTGGTGGGGCACGTCGGTAGATAAATCCCGTTGACGCCCATAGACGATTGATTGTAACGCGATAAATGCGTCAGCATGCTCAGCTTTGTGTCACCTGCACTTCCTGCACTGTCAGTAGTTGCACCCACGTGCAGCAGTTTCGGACGCTTGACCTCACTTCCAATCTCGGATTCGCTATCCAGACCCTCAAAAGCTTTGTCACGGATACGGGTCCCGTGGTGGGTCGAAGGAGGGGAAATGCTTATCACTGGCACTTCGCGTAATCGATCCTCTTTCCACGAGTCTAACGTCGACAACACTTCTCTAATCGTCATCCCGAGCTGTGCCAGCGCGACGCCAACAAGGACAAGTCAGTAAACAATGCCAATCAACGAACAGAAATACCAACCGTGCCAGACGTACCAGCTCTTGGCTTTTTACCCGATGTGAACCGAAGACTTGGTCGAGTTCATACACGAACAAGGTTGACAGCAGGGAATTTGCGCCAATTTCGCTAAACGTTTGGGATCGCAAATTTTCAGGAATTCTGCCTGAGGTTAACGGGATATCAAGGATTTCCTTGAGCAGTCTAGTCAGTAGCCTTTCCGATGTGCTACTTGCATTACCATCGGTGGCCGAGCTCCGCAATAGTATCTTGCTATCACCAGTGCCATGACTGAGGAGTGTTTCCAGCGCTCGACGGTCAATCTTCCCGTGGGCACGTCGTTGCACCGCATGGGTAGACACCACAAACACTTGATGCGGTGCATGCGACGCTCCATAATGCTCTGCAACCCAAGTATCCAAAGCTCTTGCGCGAGGGTAAGGCGAGACAGAGTTGGCAACGTCGTCACAAATGATACAGGCCACAACACGTTGTTGGAGTATCGCGTACTTAGTTATCTCCCTCGTCGTTGTAAAAGCAATTACCTGTTTGCTGGAGAAGTCTGGCGCTTTGTTGGCGGCATCGAAACGTGTGCCCTTGCTCACTTCTTTTAGTGCGGTTGCCACTGCACGCTCAACAGTCTCCAAGTAAACGCGTTCTCCATTAATCTTTACAGCATTATCCTTGCGTCCACAGAAATATAGGCGCCCTTGGTTTACAGAACAGAAATCTCCTGTGCAAAACCATCGCCTTGAAGCCGCAACTTTATCAGTTTTTCTACCTTTGCTGTTATCCAGCAATACATCGAAGTTTATGAACGAGCCTGCACCATTGTCACCGACATAGCCTAGCGAAACGAGCGAACCCGAGACATAGAGTACGCCGCTAGCCTCGTTCGTAGTCTCTCCAGGTAATGGCCAAACCATTGTTGGCAAAGCGCTGCCATTCTGTTCAGAACTATGGTTTTGGTGATCATTGGATGCTAGTAACAGGGATGTTCCCGCTCCACCCACGATTCCGCTACGATTGAGATTGGCAATAGGTATACCGCGCTCCTGCCATTCAGCCATCTGAGCAGAAGTCAACGGTGCCTTGAGTTCCATGCACGTCACATCGCCACTCACTTCGGTGCTGCCTGTGCGAAGAACGAAGTCAGTCTCACCAGTTCGCGTTGCTAGTCTGATCGATCAGGTGAGGCTTACCATAAAGATTCAAAAGGGTCACCTCTGGTAGAACCGTCGTAAGTTTCTCAGCTATATGCAGTGCCAAAATCTCGCCACTGCTCAAGATATAGCGAAGCTTGGCCAGCGTAGACTGGCAATCAATGCCTTTTGTTTGCAGAAGCAGTATCTCCAGCACGCTCGGAATTGCAGTGAAGCGCGTAACCTCCTCGATACGCAGAACCTCCAGAAACAGTGCACTATCATCGAGCACCACACTCTTCATAACATCCTGGCGTGCAAAAGTATCGTCGTGGTGCCGACGTGGCTGTTGAATATGAACTAGAGGTACGCGTCGCAAGAACGCACCGAGTATTTCCCACACTGAGTCCACAAACGAGAGTTTCGTAGCTCGCAGCACTCTTTCGCCATTTTCCGCGAATGGGTACGTCGTCCACATCCACTTCAATCGAGTCCAAGCACCTGTCCGCGTCCCCAATACTCCTCGCGGCTTTCCTGTCGTCCCAGACGTGAACAGTACATACAGCGGCGCTGCAATCTCGTGTCCATCGTTCTCCGCGGCCAATTCCCGTCGTTTACAACCAAGCAGCGATTCCTCTCGTTCAGACCCAAAGTAGCAGTCTGAAAGTGCCAGCACTTGCACGAACTGGAACGGGCTCGTCGTCGACTCAACAGTCCTCCATTCCATAGCTGCAGTCACACGAGCAGCATCTCTCGACGCAAAGAACGTCGCCAGTGGGCTGTCCACCGTCGTCACGAGGCGATGCACCCCCGCATTTTGCACCATTTCAATCTGCCGAGCGAGAGGGAGCTGCACATCCACGGGCACATAGACCCACCGCGTCTCCTCCGCCACCAGCAGCATTAGCGCCGTCTCCTCAATGGAGAAGGGCGCCACATTGATCCCCACGACTTGCCACTCGGCGTCTCCAAGTGCCAGCGCAGCCTTCACCAGTTGCTGCCACCGCCTCACCTGCACATACGGCACGTTCTCCCTCTCTGCTGCACCGCCAGAGCTCTGGATCAGCGCCGCCGCCTCGTCCTGCGCGTGCAGCGCCCAGAAGTTCTGCAGGCATTGACACAACCTGCTCATTGGCTCGGAGCGTGCGGCTCGAATCTCGAGCAGCTCCGATAGCGCGCGGCATACAAAGCCCCAGTGCGCACACGTCGCAGAGGGACATAAAACAGCATCACCGTCGAAGGCGTCCCCATCAGACCGAGATATCCCACCTGGGCGAGAGAGATATCCTACGCATGGACGCCGAGCAGCTCCCCTTGGTGCACCGCGACGGCTCCGGCAGCGGCGCCGCGGCCGGCAGCGACTCGCTGCAGCAGCAGCTCTCCAGCTACCACGAGCGCCAGCGCGCGCGCCAGAAGCGGCGCCACCGCTCCAAGACCGTGGGGCGCGCCACCGTGGGCTTCCTGGCCGCGTCGCTGCTGGCGCTGCTGCTGGTGGCGCTGTCCTGGCCGGCGCAGCGCAACGAGCGCGCGCTGGAGCTGCGCACGCTGCTGGACGCGTACGAGCACGCCCGTAACTTCTCGGGCGTGGTGCGGCTGAGCCACAACGGCCAGAAGAAGCTGCAGCAGGCCATGGGACTGGCCAACGTGCCGTTCGCGCAGCCCATGCGCGAGCACAGCGTCTTCCCCATGGGGGCGCACGTGCAGCTGCTCACGGCCGTGGCCATGTACCAACTGCAGGAGAAGCGGGTCGTGGCGCTGGAGCGGCCCGTGGGCGAGTACCTCACGGTGAAGGACTGGAAAGAGTTCGGCGTCCTCAAGAACCAGACTGTGTGGTGCCCCAAGGTCGGCAAGGCCGGCGGCTGCGAGCAGGTGACGTTCCAGCACCTGCTGTACATGGGGTCGGGCATCCAGAGCAGGGAGACGAAGAGAGCGCAGACGCTGGAGACCATGGGGTCCTTCGGTCGGCAGGTCGGAGAGTTCATTGACGCCCCGCTGGCGTTCAAGCCCGGCACGAGCTACAAGTTCGCGGACGAGAACTACGTGCTGCTTGCGTACATGGTGGAAAAGCTGAGTGGGCTGCCCTTCGGCGAGTACTTGGAGAAACATGTTTTCAACGTGTTGGGACTGAAGCTGACGACGTTTGATCCGTTCGCGGGGGCGCTGGGTGCTCGACATGGACTCGTGGACCAGTACGTGCAGTTCTACGCGCACCGCAAGCCGAACGTCAGTGACAGTGAGAGTTCGAGCGCCAGTGACAGCTCCAGCGGGCCAAGTCAGATCGCGGAGAAGCATTTGCACCGCATGGGGACGGGATCCTGCGCGATCTACCAGGGGCTAAGTAACAGTCTTCACGGATTGCAGTCCACTGGCAAGGACATGCACAAGATCTACACGGACCTTTTCCACGAACATGGTCATCAATCGAAGCTCCTGCAGCCCAAGTCGATCGAGCAAATCTTGAACACTCGCAACCCGGCATTCCCTGCGTTTGGCCAAGGTATTGGCGTCGACTTTGAAGAGACCCAACCTGGAGTGACATCGACCTGGCCTGCGAAAATCGCGTTCTGTGGCAGTACTGCGTGCACAACGACCTGCATGGCGATGCAAATGCCCGCTGCAAACATGTCCATCGTTGCCAGCGCTTTTTCCAACGATGTGCGTCTGTATTTCCCGAGTCTCGACGCGTTTCACGCGTACAAACCGCGTGACTTCCTCGAGAAACGCGATGCTGCAGCCGAGAAGAATGCGTTCGAGAAGAATGACGGCGAGGTGAACACGTTGGCATGGAGCTTGTTGCAACTTTTCCTGCGATACTACGCGGCACCCGATAACTAAAAAACCACGAGCAAGTGGACTCAAGGCATCGTCGACGATGGTAATGTATGTCACTTTTTTATTTCTACATTGTTTTTCGTTTGGTCACGTGAAGCTGAGCAGCTCACGCATTGTTTTCTCGTCCTCTCGAGTCACAAATCGCCCTTTCACACGCAATCGAGTGTCAGCGAAACTTTTACGCACATCGTACTTGACCTCTCTCACCCAAACGCGTTCCTGCCGCTTTTTCAAAAACCTCTCGACTCGAGCTTTGCGAGACTTGGGCGAGTAGCTGCCAACCCAGCCCTCAAGTTTCCTGGAGAAAGCGTCTGGAAGCTGCCGCTTGCCGAGACAGCTTTTGGGTTCTCCTTCGTGCTGCTCGTCACCGATACCTTCACCAATCTGCTCTACATCTGCTCGATACTCCTCACGTTCCCCGCATGATACATCTGTGGCTAATTTAAAGACAAACCCGAATTTTCGTTCGCTCATCATGGCGCGGTGAAGTCCGCCAGGAATGAACAGATCACCACTTCGATGCAGCTGACGGAGATAAAGCTTCATCCGCAGCCCCCACATTTGCTTCGGCCACGGTAATTCACTGGGAACCCTGAAGCTGGAAGGAACGCAGCAGTAGCCATACGCGCCTGCTAGACTCGTGTTCTCGGGCATCCCACGCTCTTTCCATTGTCCGCTGTAGTTTTCATTCCAAACGAATCGAGAAGACCACGTCACGATCTTGCCAAGCCTCAGACCGTAGAGTTGCTGAGGCCATGGTTCCTTGGGAGGGACAACAAAATCTTCAGGGATAACCTCGTGCGGAAACTGAGAAGCGAATATACTCAGCAAAGGGGTGACATGCTCCTGCCACGGGGCATCTTCCAACTTGTACCTGAAGCCAAAAGTCTCGAGACGATCGGCATTAAGCCCCACCTCGGCAAAGTAGGCTCCACGCTTCTCCAAAGCTGCAACGATGCTGCCTAATTTCAGTCCGAACGTGGACTTGGGCCATGGAGAAAGCGAAGGAACTTCGAAGTCTTCTTTAACTGCGCAGTGCCCAAAAACTGTTGCAAACATATGAAGAGCAGGCATAATGACAGTCTTCCACTGCTGTTCATTTTGTGGCGAAGCAACAGCGCACGCCTCGTTCGAGTGGAAGTTGGCAAGAGCAATATGTCCGCCATAGTGCTGCCCGATCTGAACGCACGTTAGAATGTGTCGAAGTTCTCTTCCCCAGGTCTTGTAGGGCCATGGAGAACGAGAGGGCACGACAAACTTATCACGCATGACCTTGTTTCCGTTCTCGTATTGGAATACTTCGTTGGCCTGCAGGACTTGGTTCTTCCAGTCACGTTCGATGGTCTCCAAGCGATTCAAATTCCATTGCACGACAATCCCGAGATTGACCCCCCATACGTTTTCAGGCCAAGGTTCTTCCGATGGTATCGTGAACCAACCACCAGCTCCCCGTGGAATGACATCTCGAGGGTGGACATTAGCAAAGGTAGCGATGAGTGGGGCCACTTTCTTCTCCCAAGCTGAGTTGGAGAGCGTAAGAGAAAAGTTCAGTTTGTTCAGATGGTTGGCACTTTGCCCAGCATACGTAAAGAAGTTCCCAGTTGCTTTCATCTTCTCAACAATCTGCCCCAGCTGGAGATTCCACACAGCTTTTGGCCAGGAGGGTCTTGTTGGGACAACGAAATGGCGTTTGACGTTGCAATGACCGTAATTATTCGTGAACGCCTTCAGGGCAGTGAAAATGGATTCCCACGCTTCGTCGCGACGTCGATGCAGCAAGTGCTTCAATCTAGCAATTGAGTTTCTCGCTAGGGCGACATGACCATCGTAACACTCACCGATATGAAGCCGGTGCAAGATACGCGCTAGGTCCATGCCCCACGTCTTTTTAGGCCACGGAAGTTGAGACGGTATCACGAATTTCTTGCCGATAGACACGTCTTCAAACTGCTTTCGATACACTTCTACCGCTGTCAGCACCTGTGTTCTCCACTCGTTCTCAATCGAAGTCATGTGTTGGGAATTCCACCGCACAATGATCCCCAGCTTGACACCCCACATAGTTTCTTGCCAGGGTGTCTGGGATGGGATTACGAAGTTTTTCGGTACCACAGTGCACGGATAGATGGTCGAATAGGTCTCGAGCAACGGAGCACCGTACTGCTCCCAAGGAGTTTCTGCTATCTTAAACGAATAGCCCAGTAATTCTAATCGATCTGCGTCTCGTCCGATTTGCTCGAAGTACGTCCCAGTTTTATGGTAGTCGGCGATTCCAGCACCAAGACGCAATCCCCAGGTCGGCTTCGGCCAAGGATCTTCTGACGGGACTGTGAAATGTCCACCAAGTCGGCAATCTCCAAATACCTTCACGAACGTGACCAAGGCTGGTAATATCCTGATCTTCCACTGCTGGCTTCTGTTCTCGGACACAAGCGCCAGAGTCTCTGGCGATTCCCTCCGCTCTTTCCACTCTTTCTCCACACCAGCCAAGCGACTAGCATTCTGCACTCCAATCTTGCCCAACTTCATCCCCCACACCTTCCTAGGCCAAGGCTGCCTGTGCGGGATCACGAAATCTTTTGGAAGCGTCAGTTGATTCGGGAAAATCGTTGAGAAAATCGTCAGGAGCGGAACAACCTGCCGCTCCCAAGTCGCATCCGACAAGCATACCTCAAAGCCCAACTCCTCTAATACATGGGCGTCTTTGATGATCTGCACGAAATACTGCTCTCTCCTCTGCGCGTCGCTCAGGAAGAGTCCCAGTTCCAACCCCCACGTCTGCTTCGGCCACGGTGCCTCCGACGGAACCACGAAACCCGCCGTCAACGGAACTTCCTCTCCACACTCATCCGCAAACGTGACCAACGCAGGCAAAACGCACTCCTGCCACTCCACATCCCGCGGGTCCCACAGAAAACCCAGGTTGTCCAGCACATCGCTGTCTTGTGTAGCTTGGTCCGCGTAGCTCCGTCCTGCTCGAACCCGCTTGACGATCGCACCAAGATTGAGCCCCCAGGCATCTTTCGGCCACGGTTCCCACGCAGGGACCACAAAGTTGCTCATCACGCTGCAGTGACCGTATTCTTGATGGAATACACGCAACGCGGGCAGTACCTGATTCCTCCACGACCGATCCGCAGCGTTCGTCACCTTCCAATTGAACCCCAACTTTAGCAGTTCCGGCTGCGACGCCGCCACTTGAGTTTTGTACAGTCTCTTTGTGTCATGGCTGCGACCGATAATTTGACCGAGATGCAGTCCCCAGGTAGATTGCGGCCATATCGGAGTCGAATGGGGCACCACGAACTCCTCGGGCACCTCCGTGTGGCCGAAAAGCGAGTGGAATGTGCGCAAAGCAGGCATGAACACCCCAAACCATTTGTCTTGTCGGCGGTCGATCGCGTCCGATATTGCGCCGTCCAGAACATCGCCAAACGAAGCTTCCGGTTGGCGTGCAGTCTCCATGCTACACTACGCCGCCAAGCCTTCACTGCCCATAGAGTACACCGCCGATTGGTACTGCAGCTGTATGACTGGTCCTGGGACACCAAGGTTAGGTATGGAGCAGCGTTTCTGTCCATTCGCTTGCGAGGACGTCGAGGACGAGGAGATACCGGTAGCAACTGGAACGATGAGTCTTGCGGTCGAACGCGACATACCCTCGCAGCCATTGCATTACAATACAATATTCTACACTGTACTCGTCGCGATGAGGTTACTCGGCTCGAAACAGTGCACATAGAGATCTGTGCAAGATAAAAAGACGGTAATTAATTAAACGTTATACGCATTTCTTAGCTATACCGGTACAGGACAACCAAATACTACAGTGTACTAAGTATTGGACATCGTGAGCAGGGCAATCTTGCGGGACGCGCGGACAGCAGCATGGATCGCCAACCTGATGCACACATTACATGTAGCGCACGCCCCACGGGTTTTGCTGTTGTTGAGCTGGCCATCGCTCCATGTTACGACTTTCGTGGTTTTATTGCTGGCACAACTATAATTTGGCACTCAGTTTCGCGGAGGAAGTAGGCAGCGCAACATTTGGGCCGTTGTGTGATATGACGCCAGCGTCTAGTGTGACGGGCAACCGGGGTACTTTTCATGAAGTGGTGAAAAGTTACGATCATGATGAACTGATAAACTGAGGTGATGCATTTATCGGACTCCGTGCCACTCTGGGCGCCTTCCATAACCATTCTAAAAGTGTTTTATGGAATAAATTTTAATGCCGGGGTTAGGTGACGTAGATTAGCCGATCTCACACTCTGTGCGAAAACGAACTTCCAAAACCTCACTAAAATCGTTTAATTTGGTCATGTTCAAATGCCTCATATTACATGTAGTACAGGAGCAGGTGTAAATGTACCACGTAACTCGGACAAAATTTCGAATTCGTCAACAGATTTTGAGATCTTCAGAAGACGCGATGCTCGCGTGTCATTTGGCCTTCAGGCGGGAAGCGCGCCATGCGTGGGGCGGGGCGTTGCTAGCGATATCGGTGCACATGCGAACGGGAGACCGCCTAGCTGCGGCTCTCAAAGAGCTCCGGAGAAGGTTTCATGAGTAATTGGTGCTCCATGAGCGACGCCGGTTGCTGCGGGTGCGTCACTATGCCACACTGAACTGCATTCCAGATCCAAGTGAGTCGGATTGGATGAAGCTGCGGCAGCACGGCTCTGATGACAACTTCATCCATTTTACAAGTTTAGATCGGTTTGTGATTTTCCCCTGGTTGCTGATTTCACGCTGAATGAGCTAACCCCACTCGTTTCCTCTGTAATCGTTTCTAGAACCTGATTTCGTGCCCTGTTAAGGCAGTTTTCAGGGTTTTACAACTTGCCAGAGTTCAGTCCAAAGGGAGGACGCCCTCCCCGGCTTAAGTTCCAGCACCAAGCTCTTGCTGTAATACTCGCCTTCTATGTTGACTCTCTTCATGCAAAGATGGCGTGCATGTATTTTGGCGCGCCACCGGCGACTCTGAATCGCGTCCTCAATGCAGCCGAGGTGGCACTTGGTAGCGCCTTGAACACCTTCCTACCGGCGCGTATCTCGCGGCCATCTCCAACTCGGCAACGCGCACTCTCCAAACTTACAGCTCTTCGAGAGTCTCTGCTTCAATTCACGTGGGGGATTATAGGCGGAAAAAACCTGAAGGTATTGAGGGCATATTTCTTGTCGACTACTCCTAGTTTACTCATTTTTACGCATTTTGTGGTTTGAGGGCAGGTTCTGCAACTAGCGGATCCAGACGTTCAAAACGCCTTCTACAACGGGTGGCTGCACGACGTCTTCGTGAACGGAACACTCTGTTTTGGTGCCGATGGGCTCATTGTCTGGGCACGACACAATTGCCCGGGCAGCTGGAACGATGCCGAGAATTGCGTGGAGCTTCGAGAGAACCTCATCAATCCAGATCTCTGCCCAGACATGAGGTATGGCGTTGTTGCTGACAGCGCTTTCCCTTGCTCCGGTCACATGGCAGGTCGAATCCTAACACCACTGAAGGAGGGCGATTTGGGCCGGCTGATTCCTTCTGTGCCGGAATCTGCACAAATTTTGTCTGCAGCGATCACTTCAATTCGTCAAGCAGCAGAATGGGGAATGGGGTCAGTTGAGAAAGTTTATAAGAGGCTTCTGCTGCCTCTACCTCTCCCCCCCCGACAAGAGCAAGCGCTCATTGCGTCTCTACAACCTGTTCAGGCTGTCTAACTTTCGCGTGCGATCACTAGAAATAAGCCAGATACGAACAACATTTTTTACGGAATTGACGATAACCAGTAACTAGTTTTTTTTTAAACGAAAACAACGCCGTTGATGTCAAAGCCCTTTTCACTTCTTTTGCATGGATGAGAACAAGAGCATCATCTCTTTGTGGCGGTTCTTGGCTTCCTCTCGGTCGAGCTCGAGTCGCTGTTCGTAGCGACGTCGGTTCTCTTTGTGCTCTTGCTGTCATTGCTCCAACTTCAGATTTTGGGCGGCACCTTCCACCCTGCAGCGCTCCTCGCGTTCAGCTTTAGCGGCGTCGAGCGGTCGCTGTCGCCGATACTCTGCTGCCTCGTGTTCTTCACGGCGGACGCGGTCTAGTTCGTCTCGGTCACGATTCTCGGCTTCCAAACGCTCGCGTCGTTCTTCGCAGCGGCGCTTCTCCTCCGCCGCCTCTTTCCGGTCCGAGTCCTCCCGAAGCAGCAACATCATCTCCATTATGTCGCTGCGACCTGATTGCTGCATCTGCTCCACGTTGGTTAGGCGTTTTTTCGAGCTCGCTCAACTTACGAGCGGTTCGGACACGTTTCGTCTTGCCGTATGTGTTTTCTGCTGACAGCGCTGTTGCCTCGCTCGCTGATCGCTTTGTGAACTGGGTGAAGTTGTCTCGGAAGACACGTAGATCCTGGTCGCCTAAGCGAGCGGACGAGGCCGACTTCTTCGGGTTTGCCTGCTTCTCTCTGGCGTCAGCTGCAGCTTTGGATGGATCACGCCGAAGGGGCTCTCGCGAAGGGCTTGTTACCGTCGGGCGGTGACCGACTATAGATCTCTTGGGTCTTCCTGTCGGTTTTCGGGATGGGGCGCAGGTCGGCGTCGACAGTGTTCGAGTTAGATCTACCGGAGGACCTGCTGTGGCCGCAGAAGCACCTGGGGTCAAGGAGCCGCAAACCCCGCTTGTAGATGCCTCGTCTTGTACGACCTGGTCGGACTTCTCTTCACTGTCGTCTTCTCCGGCAGACGACTCGTCGGAGAGATCCAACTCGGTGGCTAACGCCGCATCAATGGTGGAGCTATCTCGACGGGTGATTATGCCAGAAGTGGAAGGCAGCATGTTCATCTGTCCGTCGTCAGGTTCTTGAGCGACACCCACAGGTCCGTGTTGAACATCGCCGTCTTGCAAATTGCCCCTACCAGCAGTGAGTCTCCGTCAGCTTCCTCCTCGCTTGAGGACACATCGTCTCCATTCGATCCACGCTGGGACCTTCCTGCGTTCCCCATCTGCTTCATTGTACGATCAGCCTCGGCACGAACGGCCTTGGACACACGCTTCAGGAGCTCGGCGTCGTCAGCACCGTCGTCAAGACCATCATCCATAGTGTTCATGGATGTATGCTCGTCCATCTATCGCTTCGCGGATTTTGCCAACGCGATGTGAACTGGCATTTTGGCTTTGCCCGTTGGATTGGCTGTCCCCACCAGGTCCTTAAACTTGCGCTTGAGCGAGTCAGCATCTCGTTCAAGCCGGGTTTTTGGGTGTTTGAAGTCGTACACCCGCTTGACCCGCTCCCAGTCGTTTCCACCGAGCGGCTTGAGCTGCTTCAGAATCAGACAAAGCGTGATAATCTCATGGTGACTGTAATTCCTGTAGCCGGATTGTCTGCCCTTCTGCAGGTACGACACAACCACACGCACATCATGTTAGCAGCAAGACCATAGCAACCGGCCACACAACGCGAGTCGACCGACCCTCCCCATCTTCTGCCTCGGTCGCAAAATCCAGGATGCACGCAGTCAAATCATTTGAAATTTGTATAGAACGATATCTGGCCGTCTGTTATACAAAGACTAAGTAATATGCACCGCTGGTCTCAATACAAAGTTCAAGTAATTTGCTCTGAACTGCTGGCCGTTCGCAACAACGAGCACGAGCGCCTCCTCACAGGTGTTGCAGGTGGCGGTGCTGGCAGCCCCACCATCCACAGCGACAGATAAACCAAAGCTGGTCGCCGTAGGAAACGGTGACTTCCTCACCCGGAAGAATATCGCGGCGAGACACCGCCACAACCGTGAGATTGCCCCCGACTTGCACCTCTTCAAAGCGACAGTTAGGATTGCAGTGGTGATTGAGGAAGCGCATCTTTCCCCCACACCAAAGTCATCGAACACAACGCTTCTCCCATCAGTAGCTGGAGTCTCGAGCAGCATTCGATAGCTGTTGTCCATCTACACCCACTTGGTACCGACTGCGCGCTGGTCGATTCGGTGCCTCATCCAGCCCCATAAAGTATCCAAAATATTGACCGATGATCTGTCCGCGAGGAATGAAACCCAGCGTCGTGATTCCATATTCTTCGAGTCGCCGACTCCAGCTAAGGAGTAGATTGGGATTCTCTTGCAGGGCATTGCCACACTCACCCTTAAACGCACAATTGGACTTCGTACAAAACCGGTTGTTGAGAGCGTTGCTGCAGGTTAGCGCGCAGCATCGTTGGGGGCATTTGCAGCGTGGTGATTCTGAAATCGTCTTGAACGTCCATTCCACCGCATTTGAATGCTTTTGGATTGGGTCCACGTACATCTGCCAAGCCGCAGGCAACCAGTCGACAACAAGTGTTTTGTTTTTCCCCGAAGGCCGAGCCTGGGAGCTGTTGGAGGAACCTGGTGAGCCAGGTAACGACTGGGTCAGCGTTTCCTGTGAGCTTCTCTCATCATCACGGGAAGCACGCGGCGTAGTTGCTCCAGATAGATGGGTCTCCACAGACAGACGTCGGGTGCAGTCGGATGGGTACCCGGACTGCGTCGATCACGACGCAACCGTGGGGGCATACAGGCTGTCGTCCTCGCTGCTCTCTCCATCGTTGTCTCCAGCGTGAATCGGACCCCGAGCAGGCCTCTCCTCCATCTGCGCACACGAAGGCACCGAGACGCGTGTGGCCGGATGTATTCCAACGGCTCCGGCTGCCGGTGAGGGATCCGACTGCGATGGGGAGGGTGTGAAAGACTTGTCAGCACGCGGCGATTTCGACTGCTTCTTGGAGCTGGCAGCGCAAGGTGATAGGCCGGCCTCACTGCTTGTTCTCTTGTTGGGTGCGGGCGGGATCATTGAGCTATCAAAAAGAAACAGTTAGCTCGGTCCACAACAAATCAATAGCTACTGACACACCTCGAGATGTCTTCTTCTCGGCTAATTCGAAAGTGAGCGCCAGGCTGAAAGCGCGCGGATTTTCGCGCCTCCAGAAGATCGTAAATTTCAAACTAGTTGTTAAATCGGGTGGTTGAAGCTGCCACATCAGGACCGCATTAAACTAAAACTAAAACTAAAAGGGGAATTGTTTAATCTACTAAAACAGATAGTCGATCAAACAATTCGGTTTAATGAGGTCGTTTAATGCGACGTTTGATGTCGAGGTTAGGGTTGCATAAAACTGTTTTAGGAGGGTTATGGAAGGCGCCCACTTGGTCAAATAACTTGTTGAGCGCTCGTGCTACCACCAACTGTTTGTATTTCTCTGCTCCATGGGGCGATCCCCTCGTCCCTTGAGGAGGGAACGATCGTCCCTCGAATACTTGGTGCGGAGTCCGCAGAAAGTAGTGGAAGTCCGATAGTGAGAGGTTATCTCCCTAGGGTTAGGTGTAGCTGTACTTGAATGCACCATAGAATGGGGACGGCGTCCCTCCCTGCAGGCAGCTCTTCGGTGATAGCAAAAAATAGTCCATATCGTAAATTGTGTTTGGGGTGCCATGGAACCACCAGGGTTGCAAGTTGAGCTCGAAGAGGACGGTAACGCAACGCTAGATCGCTGTCGCGAGGCAAGGCCTGCCGACACGACCCGCACATACGCGCCTAAGGAAGCTGTTTCTAATTTTCTAGAGCCTGCACTGTCGTATAATTTTAAGTTCTCAAGGCAGGAAAAAAATCAACAAAGCAATGACATACCGAGCACATTACGGCGCTACCGTAAATATTTCTCTGCCCTCAGTATGCACTCAAAAGCTAAGACCCACGCTACCCGAGGATCTGGATCCCGAATGGCTGAACTAGCTGGAGCAACAGAGTCACAGATTAGAAGGTTGGGGCGCTGGAATGCTGGCGCTGTGGAGGGATATTACCTGGCGGATTTGCCTCGGGACGCCATGCGCTCCCTTGCTGGGGTTCCCCCGGACCGCCGCTCATTCTTTTTAGATTGAGCTGCTCTTACACCTCATGATAGTCTGCAACGCGATGCGTTTCCATTTAACTACATGACAACATAGGTAAAACAGTCAACACCGCACATATCAATTGGAGGATTTTTGGAATTGCTGCTGTACCTCTGGGTAGTCGTCCTACAAGATGATGTGCTGCTGCGTGAAGTGCATCCATCCCATAAGCTGTGGGCAAATCCTCCGTTTAACACGGACGCGAGCAATCCGTCTGTGCTGTCGAAGCACACCGAATACAGAGCAAGCTTACACTCAATGCTCTGAGCGACAGTCTCAAAGGCAATTCCTAGTTCACATTTAAAACCAATTCAAAACCAGTTAGTAGTTCAATCCATGCTCAGCCCCCCTCCCCCTTGTTGTACGTACAGATTTGATTGCCGCTCTTTAGCACTGGCGCTGGCCCTGCTGCTCTGTTTCACCGCGCCGCCCTTCAGGCCATCACCCCCTCCGGCGCCGGCGCGGTCGAGGTCTGCGCGCTGGTCGTGGCAGCGCTGGTCCCGCTGCTCTGCTCCGCCGCGCCACCCTTCAGGTTATCACTCCCTCGGGCGCCGGCGCGGTCGACGTCCGTGTGGTGCCCCGCCCAGTGCGCTGGTGCCGCTGCGTTCTGTCAAATGGATTTTGTTTAAATGTGCGTTGTGCAAATGTGTTTTTTGTGTATTGAGTACGTGGATATGTGCTGTTATCCGGAAGTCCAAACTTCAGATAGTTGACATATCAGAGTGACGGGCGAGGGACGGGGTGGGGACGAGGTGGGGACCGCGTCTCCCTAAAACTTCTGATAATGAAGCAGATCGATGCAGCCTCCAGATCATGACAGCCGTTCACTTGTAGCAGGAGCTTCCATCCTAGTGCCTTCTGGTACTACAGTACATATATTCTTCGTACTAATCGTTGTCGCCAGACTTGCAGTTCACCGACATTCATCTTGCACACACACGACCCCTCCATGGTGTTCTCACTGGGCGGCCTCTGCACGAGCACTGGTTTACCGTGTATGTCAGATTGCGGTTTGCCTGTCGACACTTCGAAGACGAAACTCGCTTTTCGATTTTGAATCTCACGTATGATTATGCTCATTTACCACGTTTGTGACAGCTTTTCTCAAAACAAGGTGCATATTCTCTATAAAACCTCGTTTATAGACAAGGTTAAATAGGAGGCACACACATGATGATGCTCATCGACGGTTACGTCACAGCTGGATCTGTGCCCTCAGTGCCCAACGTGCAGCCTCTCGTGTACACTCGAACGCAGGCCGCGACCATGACTTGCAGTCCTCCAGCCACGGGCTCGGAGCCTTCCACGTCTGTGCCCGTAACGCCAGCAGCATCTTCAGCTAGCGACGCCCCCAGCTCGTCCGATGAGATTCGACCGGAGCCGGCAGCTGCTCCTCGTGCCAAGCGAGCGCGGCGGCCGGCGAAGAAGCGCGAGCCGAAGCCCAAGAAGCCCAAGATCCGGACGTATATCCGTCGCAGAGTGAGTCCTGTCGTCACTGTCTGCATTGCTCTTATTGTATTGTATTGACTGTTGCTTCGGTGGTAGACGGAGATCGAGGAGCTGACAGACGAGATGAAGCGGCTGAAGAAGCAGATGGAGTACTTCGCCCACAGGAACGAAGTGCTGAAGGAGCGCGAGGCCCTGATAGAGCGCGAAAACACCAACAAGAGCATGCGCAAAGTCCTCCACTCGCAGCGATTGTCGTTTGCCAGCACACTGTCCATGGTCACGCAGTTCTTCGTAAGTTCGAAGCCGGCGGAGTATTTCAATGCAACCTTCGTCTAACTTGTTATTCACCTTCGTATTTTTCCTGTCTGCAGCGCAACAACTCGACAGAGCCGTTTGACCTACCTGCTAGACTCACAAAGGACCCGTTCGATCGCCAGCAACAACTGTTGAAGATGAAGAACGACCGGCTGCAGGTTGGCCATCATTTCATGCAGCAGAGGCACCTGCGCGACATGTCCACGGCTGAGTTCTGCGACCGGAAGAAGTACGAAGCAACGAACGGAGACCTCGTGTCGACCCGCTTTGAGATCACGCCGCTTCCAGGGGCGGGAAGTGTCAAGGCAATCATTGACGCGCTCCAGTTTTTCGTCTACAACATTGAGATTAGTCTATCAGAGGTGGTGGGGGACATCACAGTGCGCGAGAATGACGACGCCAAGCCGGGGAGTCCTGTGGCACAGCACCGCCTTGTTGCTACAGTCGCTGATATGGTACAGACTGACACGAACAACGTCGCGTTTGCGGAGTATCACCCTGCTGGTCCGCCGGGGAGTGGCGAGCATGAATTTGGGCTCATGATCTGTGATACCGTCGACGAAGATGAGTTGTTCCCGTATCGTCCTCAGACCCGGGTCAGGCAGGATATGACGCAGATCACGATGGTGGCGATGGACCAGACCAAGGGAGGGGAGCCTATGATGGTGATGACTCGCTGGTGGTGCTTGCGGATCCGAAAATCGGACATCTACATGCCTCCATTCGTGGTGGAGCGTATCCGCGATGGCGTTGACAAGGTTGAGGAGGCTATGCTGGCGGCAGCAAGACGAGCTGCTGGTGCAGGCGGTACGTCCATGTAGACGTTAAAAGCAGGCAGAATGGTGGTAATATTCTAGAAGGTGAAGTCGTTTTGTTGGTGAATTTATGCCGAACACTGTGCGAGACTTGCGATTATCGACTGGGATTGGAAGCTGAACTGAACAATTAACAGCAGATCCCAAGCTGGTGCGATTACATTCAAGCATTCTATGCCACACAACACGAGAGTGCAACGCCTCTTGTTCGGAGCAGGCGAAGGCATGATTCGGAGCTATCCAGCCGCGGCGACGTTCGCAGCGTCGGCACCCGTATCACCGGCTGCGCCTTCAGGCAGCGATGCTCCTGGCTCGTCAGATGAGGTAGCGTCGACTCGATCGGAGTCTGCGTCGGGGTCTGGAGCCGATCTGCCGTCCAAGCGAACGCGACGAACAATAAAGAAGCGAGATACTAAGCCCAAGAAGCCCAAAATTCGGACGTATGTCCGACGAAAAGTGAGTGCTGTGCAAGTATATATGTTGAAGAGCGTTTAGCTGAGTGCTTCATGAAGACAGAGATCGAGGAGCTCACGGACGAAATGGAAAAGCTAAAGAAGCAGATGAAGTTCTACAAAAGCAGGAACGAGAGACTGAAGCAGCGCGGTGCTCTAGTAGAACGGGAAAAGATGAATCAAACAATGCGCAAGGCTCTTCACGCTCAACGACTCTCGTTCGCCAGCACGGCCTCTTTGATCACGCAGTTTTTCGTACGTTACTTTACCGTGCTTTGCTACTGGCTGCTCTGATACTAAACGATCGGCATTTGCATTCGACGCTTTGATGGTTTTAGCGTGACAATGTCACCGAGCCATTTGATCTTCCTGCTCGCCTCGGGAGAGACCCAATGGAGCGCGAAGCTGCACTGCTGCGAATGAGGACAGATCGACTGCAAGTCGCGCACAATTTCATGGTTCAACGACAGCACTACAAACTCACGTCGGAGTTTTACGACCGCAAAAGATTTGAGGCCTCAAATGGTGATGTCGTGTCACTTCGATTCGAGATCATACCTCTGCCGGGGGCATGTAGCGTGAAGACTATCATTGACGCGCTCCAGAATTTCGTCTACAACCTCGAGATCAGCATTTCTGAAGCGATTGGTGACATCTCTGTGCGAGAAAATGACGACCCGGTTCCAGGTAGCCCCGTGGCGCAACACCGCCTTGTCGCCACCATTGCGGATCTGGTCCAGACAGACACCAACAACGTAGCATTTGCTGAGTATCGCCCAGCGGGACCCCCAGGCAGTGGTGAGAAAGAATTAGGTGTCATGGTATGCGACACGGTTGATGAGGATGAACTGTTCCCGTATCGCCCACAGCAACGCGTCAGGCAGGACATGACCGTCATCACCTACGTGACGCATGAGGAACGGGAGAATGGAGAGCCGATCATCGTGATGACTCGATGGTGGTGTCTACGTCTCCGAAAATCCGACATATACATACCGCCGTTCGTAGTGGACAGAATCGTTAGCGGTGTCGAAAAAGTGGGTACCGCAATGCTTTTAACTGCACGGCGAGCAAGTGGGTTGGGCGCATAGATCACTGATCCTGAAAATGTACAACCCTCGTCGTACTTCGCTAGTTTTAGGTAGGGCGAGCACGAGCCTTGAGTTCATCTAGGAAATTCCGAGGAGTACATGCAGATCCGTTGGAGCTGGAAACTGTCACTTCGGGCGTTTGTGGTGACGGGGTCTCTGTAGTCTCTGTAGCTTTGCGAACGGCAGCACCCTTGAGTTCATCCAAAAAGTTCATCGGTTTCAAGGATTTAACGCCATCTGTATCTCCAGTCTCCTTTTTACGAGTGGATGCGTACTTGAGTTCATCCAGAAAGTTTACCGGTTTCTTGGTGCTCACGGGCGCGGAAGCCTGCTCACTTATGTCGGATGTGCTTGCCGTCTCTAGCTTTGCTGTCTTTCGCTGGAAACGATTCTGTAGTTCACCAAGGAAGTTGGCTTTCCCACCTCCAAATGGTGACGCTCGAGGTGCTCCTGGATTTGAATTCTCGGCTTTTGGTGAGCCGTTTGCTTCTTCTGCTTTTCGAGTCTCAAGAAGCTTCAGTAGAGCTTTTGACTTGGGTGGTACAACCACTATTGGTTTCGGGGTCTTTGCTTCATTATCCTTCACGGACATGCTACCAGCCCTAGGGGTTGGTGGCCTCGATCGTGAACTTCGTGGAGTTCTGACCAGCTCGTCTTCTTTTGTGACAGAAGCTTCTCCCGCTTCTTCTGACTCAGGGGCTTTCTGGGATGGCGACAGTAGACCATCTTCCTTACCTCGAATAACGCGCTTGGGGCTGCAAAAGTCTTTTTCAAGGAAGTGCAGAACACCGACTGCGACCTGAAGAGATTTCACGCGTCGGAATCCTCGCGAGGGTACTTCAGTCGACGATTCAGATGCCGCAGTCGATTCCGCAATAGTAGCCAGTTGCATATCTTCTAAGTGCATCAGGCGCAATGCTTCCACTTCTGTTTCGGTCATGGCAACGGATTCCACATCTGCAGTCTCCGCTGCACGAACTACTGGTTGATTTTCTTCAACAACAGCCACCTCACTGATGTCATGACTTCGCTTAGCTATAGCACTATCAAGTTCGCGCTTTCGAGCTTCGGCCTCTTCTTCGACCGATAATTTCTTGAATGCTGCACGCTCACGAGGCTGAATATCGATATCTGCCGGAAATGGTCCACGAATACGAGGCGCACCTCGAATTTCAGGGTTTAGAGCCCGGATCTGAGCGACTTCAACTTTGTACTGCTCATATGTCGGAGTCATTGTGGACCAAGCTCGCTCACCGTGAGCCAGCTCACCCTTAACGGTATCCCTCTCCTTACACAACATTAAATGTTGCTGCTTCGCCTCCTCGCGTAAAGCGATCAGAGTTGCCTTACCGAAAGAACGCTGGAGGTCTTCATTGCGTGCATCTTCAGCAACAGCAACGTATTCAGCTTTAGCTTGCGGGATGAGCTCTTCATCCAGAGTTTTCAAACGTGTGCGTTTGGATTCGAGTCTAACGCGTTGACGCTCAAATTTGTCTAATCGTGCATCAATTTCAACGTCGGTCGGGTAGCAGAAAATCGGGTTGAGCTGCTGTCGAGCTGTAAGTTCTGGTAGCTGTACATCTCGTCGTGCACGCCTAGCGGGATCCCACCCTGCCTTTATGGTCTCGTGTTGCTGCTGAGCAGCAAGTTGTCGCACGTGTTCGATGAACGATGCACGCCATGCATTTTTCCGACAATCCTTGTCAAATGCGAAGTTTTCTGGCTGTACTCGTGCCAACGCGCGCAGTTCATTAATGTCGTAATTGGCGAAGTCCATAAAGAACGGCGCACTCTCGATCGCTAGAAAATTGGCTCGCGCAATGTCGTCTTCGTGCGTGACCAGCCAGTGCAGAAAGCGATTCATCTTGAGGTAGGCAGCGAGATCGTACGTGTACAATGTTCCTCCTTCGTGAGCTCGAGCAATAATCACCTCCACGGACAAGTCCGCGATGTCAACTGGAATGTAGGTTCTCATCAGTGCGAGGCATTCCTCGTTCTTTTCGCGCTGTCGTGCCTGCCACGCCGCTTCTCGCTTTCGCATTTCATCGGCAAACTCCTTAGCTTGCTCACGGCGCGTCTTCCAAATCTCCACGTCGTGCATGGTGCGCTCCAACTCAGTTTCAGTTCGTTTTAAGTCGTGTGCACGCGAGGCAGTGATCTTCGTGGCGAGCTGGGTAGCCTGTGAGCAAAGCGTGGATAATCGTTCGCTGCCTTGGGTGCATTCAGGGATAGTGCGTAGAGTGTAGAGCAACGAGCGCTTGGCTTCTAGTGTTTGCTCGGAGATTACAGGCGAGGGCGACAAATCCTCAGCGGCGACAGATGCGCCAAAACGATCTGTCTCGGTTCCAAGCCATTCTAGGAGCGTTTGTAGTATCCCCTGCTCTGATTTGAGTTGCTGCTGCACCGACAGTAGTTCCTCTTTTATGCTTTCTAGCCGCTTAGCAGTATATAGCTCCAACTGTGCGGCAGAAGCAGCAGCTGAAGAATCCTGCTTTGCTCGGTGAAGCTCTGCGTCCACACGAACAGCTCGTAAATTCTTCTTGGTCTGGGTCATATCTGCCTGGTACGTTGTCGCTTTGGATTTCAGCTCTGCAACTTGTTGCGCTTGCTTCTCTAATGAACGCAATTTTGTCGCTAAAGCCACGTTAGCCTTGTCTTCATCAGCGCAACGAGAGGGCTTGGACAGCTCCTGCATCTCGAAGACTAAGCGGTCGTAGCGCTCTTCACAGGCTGCAAGATGCCGATCTGCCGCAAGGAATGCGTTGCCCTTGGTGCTCTCGACTTTCCACTGTAAGTCTTCCTCAGAGATCCCTAATGATGCCTTGAGTACGTTGACCTGTTCCTGAAGCTTCTCGAGTTTGTTGTCGCGCCGGATGAACGACGCGCGTGGACTGGAGCCTGATCCTGGAGATGCTACGGAGCTCCCTGCGTCGGGGCCTCCACTTCCACGCACTGGAGTAGTGATAGGTCCTATTGGAGCGACACTAGGTCGTCGTCTTCCACCGGGACCGATTGGGGACATGATCGGCGAAGACGTGCGTCGAGATACTTGTACGAACACAGGCTCCTGCCGTTGTTGCTGCTGGAAGATCGTTGAAAATGTTCTGCTCTTTGGCGGAGATTGCTGTTGCATTGGCGCGGTTGAAGGTCTCCGCCCCATCATCGCCCCAGATCGAGGGGATGCCATACTCACTCGGGTTCCTTTTCTTGCATGTTCAGGACTGAGAGCCGTGATCGAGCTTCTGCTGCTCATCTGCTTCTTTTGAAAATCAGACTGCTGATTCTGTTTGCTATGCGGAACCCCGCCGCGGCCTAGTGAAGAGGCTGCAGTACTTGTCCTGCGAGTTGCTCCCGACGGTGACTTGGTCGCGGCAGGTCTCCCCCTCGAGCCACCCGTCGGAGAGGGCGGTCTTCTGATAGTAACAGGCTTTCTTCGAGGCGCAACGGCAGCCCGACTCGCCATCGTAGACTGCAGAGAATACGTCTTCGCAAACACCTGCTTCATGGCAGTGGCAGTCGGCGACCGGCCACCAGGAGGCAGGTACACCATGCTGGCTCGTCGCTCCTTCGACGGACTGCCAGCGCTGATGGTAGCCCTCGACTCCACAGATTGAACCGAAGCCCGCTTCGTTGCAACAGCCGTCGACCTGGAGGTTTGATTCACTGCAGGTTTCGATGCAAGTTGGGAAGTTGAGCTGCGCGGTCTCGTTGAACTGGGAGCTGCCGCCGCCTGCGAGTCTCGAGACGAGGATGAAGTCGCAGTAGTCGTCCCCATTGTCGCTTTCTTTGCTGGAACTTTCTCCAGGCCAAACTTGCAGTGCAGTAGGTTCTTGTGCTCGAGCAGCTCCTGGCCCTCCGCGTAGAGCCGCAAGCACGCAGCCGCTGCGACGTTGCGTCGAGGGGCAGGGGGTGGACTGGTCGAGGAAGAAGGGCGGCCGGACGCTGAGGCGAGGAGGTTCTGCTGATGGACGCAAGGCCCCCTACGCTGCATACTCTAGGCCGACGCACCAGCTGTCCGCGGCATCTCGCAAGTCCCGCAACGGCGCCGCAAAATAAGCCCGAGCAGCTATTCTTACTCCACTTCAACTTCGATCCATAAATAAGATGGCTACATCCCGTAAGTAGATGATGATGATGCTACATCCACCCAGAACGTGGCTCAGAATTCCAACGGAACGGCCGCCGAGATGCCGCCTCCGCGTCTCGTGTGTGCGTCCTGCAGCATCGTGGGGGCCGGCGCCTCGTGCCCCAAGTGCAGCGGCGAGCTCAGCGCCCCCAGCGCCTTCGACTGCGCGAAGCTCGGGCTGCTCCCGGAGCTGCAGGAGCTCGTGGAGCAGGTAAAAAACCTAAAAATCCAAATCCATTTGTCAGTTTTTGCAGATTTTAACAGTTGCAAAATGGGTTTAAGGACGCGGATTTCGACGTAAATGCATACGACGAAGCGTCGAATGCGACGTTACTGCACCATGCTGCTATCAGTGGCAAAATGGGCGTGATCGAGTACGCTTTTACCTTTGGATGCGTTTTACCCCTTTTTAGTTTTTTTTATCGTTTTTTTAACGTTTGCGTTGTTGGCAATAGATTTTTACTCGGAAATGAAGAGTTGAGGGCCAAAGTGGAGGTGGACGCTCTGGGAGGGGAGATGCAGACCACGCCGCTCTTCTGGGCAGCATTCCACAACCAGATCTACGCCGTGGAGCTGCTGCTTCGCCACGGAGCAGACCCGAATTTCCGAGACGGGCTCGGGTTTACACCGTTTCTAGTGGCAATTCAACGTTGTTTCCCCATCACAGCTGCCTACCTGGTAGCTAAAGGGTCTGATGTGAACCAGCGGATGCAGGGTGAGTTGGCAGTGACCTGAGATAAATTGCCACTGTCGATGCTAAATTTCCTCTTTTCACTATTTCTCAGATGCAAGCCAAAAGACCGCGTTGATGCTGCTTTGTCAGCCGCAGCAGTTCCACTTGGATAGTTTTCGCATGGTGCTGAGTCTTCAAGCAACGATTAACGCACAGGACGCCGATGGCAACACTGGTACGCTAAACTGTTGGAGTTTTTTGTGGGTGTTATCAACGGCTTGTTAACTTATTTGTTTTCTGGTAGCACTTCATTATGCGGCGATGAACAATATCGCCATGGCGGTACGAATGCTTCTGGATGTGGGAGTTGACACCACTATCGTGAATAAGGAGGGCCTTACGGCTTTGGCGATTGCACGCGTGCGCCTTCGTCCAGACTCGTCGGCGCGTCACCTTCTGACGGAGGACGAGCAGCTGCAACAACTTGCCCGCCGTACGTCTATTCCGGTGCGTAGTTGACGTTCATGTAGCGAGTAATTCAAAAAATCGTCGCGCTCATGTTCGTTGTGCGAATGCTGACAGAAACAAACACTCGAGGATAACGTCTACAAACTGGCGTTTCTGGTGCCGTGGATGGTGTTTCCTCTCGCTTGCTACGTGATTGTGACTGTGAACGGCGCGCTCTACATCATGCTATCTCTTGTCGTTTTACTGATTGCAGCAATGCTGTTGCTCAAGTTGCTACAACGTGGATCTTACGGCGACAAACGAAAGGCTGCATCACTCATGTTTGGGATAAATGTTGCCTCAATCGGGTATCTTGTCGGCAGTTTTCCTCGTTTTAGCGGCGAGTGTAGCGCTGCCTTCTGCACGTTTGCAGCAGTCTCTTTCGCCACGATTGGAGTCACACTTTACAAAACATCGACCTCGGACCCGGGCGAGGTCTTTACGTCATACGACGAAAAATTACATGTAAGTTTGTTGTGTATATGTTTGCCCCGTGTATTGGGATCTTTAGTTTGACGTTCGTTTTGCTTGACTTCTTGCAGAATATCCGCTGGCTGGTAGAATCGAAGTTACCCAGTGCGACCAAGCTCTGCCTCACATGCTTGCACAAGAGACCGCTGCGCGGGAAACACTGCGCTGAGCTGAACTCGTGCATCGCAAAGTTCGACCACTATTGTCCGTTCGTGGTGAATGCTATCGGTGCTCGCAACCATGCCGCCTTCCTGGGATTCTTGTTCTCGGCAGTACTATCAATCACACTAGAGCTCGTGGCTTGCTGGCGCTTTGCGCGCGTACAGCCTGAGCTCGTGGCAGATTTCACGGTCCAGTGGCAATGGTGGAAGTGGAATTCGTCGCTGTGGAGCTTACTTGTTGGCACGTTGGGTGGTGAAGCGGCTACTGTCGCTAATACGCCCGGGCTATTTGACTGGATCGGGAGTGTTGCACACTTTCAGCCGGTCTTGTTTTGCGTCATGCTGCTGGACGTTGTGCAAATTGCGTGGATCGCGTACATGCTCTTCTTTCACATCTACCTGATGTGCGCAGCCCTCACGACGAACGAGGTCGTGAAAAACGAGAACCTTGATCGCGCTTATTCCCGTGGAGTTTTCAACAACATCGTGGATTTCTTGGGTCTTCCTGGTCAACGTCCTGTGGATTGGCGTCGGCTGTACAACCTGGATGAGTTCAAGAACCAAGTCGCATCACACTCGTCAGGAAAAACGCGCAAGGATCTGTAAGTTTGCTGCTCGGAGACATTGGTCTTGCATGTAGGAAACATCCAGAGATTCAACACTTGCCCGTTGAGCAAGAATCTTGTGGCGTTTTCTTAGCTCGGGGTCATTGCTTAACGGATACGCTCGATACAGCGCAGGCGTGCACTACGCGAGCGCGAGTTTGCTGCGATCTCTTCATCAGTAGCTTTGGTAGCCTTTCGCCGCGTGAGACGGAAGCGCTTCATGCTTAACGGATCGATATCCTCTTGCTCTTGCTCTTCATCCAACTCATCACTGTCTTCATCTTCCCACTCGTCCTCCTCTTCATCTTCATCGTCTGTGTCCTCTCTGCCTTTAGTGTCCTTCGGAGTAGAAGAAAAAAAGTTAGCTCTAATAGTCAACCAAGACAACAACGGCAGACGTACCAACTCGCGGAAGAAATCCTTGATCGGCCGGTCTTCCAGCGAATGGAACGCGATAGTCACTAACACGTTGCACACAACACAAACTGACCGTCAGTTCTTGGCGACTAGAGTTCGTAAAACGCCAGTATTCCTGTATACCGAGTCGTCCATTAGGAGCCATGTGGTTCGCAAGCTGCTTGACGCCACTCTGAACATGATTGAGCTCGTCGTTCACGTAAATCCGCAGAGCCTGGAAACAGCGCGTGGCCGGGTGTGTGCTTCCGATCTTGCTCGCGCGTTTGCCCTTCTTCTTCTTGCTATTCCCCTTGCCTGCAGACTTCCACATGTTGGCTATGCGCTCGATGCACTCGCGCAGGTCTCTCGTGGTCTCGAACACCTTGCCGCGCTCCTCTCGGTCCCGCACAATCGCCTTAGCGAACTCCTTGGCCAACCGTTCCTCTCCGAACTCTTTGAAAATCTTGGTCAACTGCACTTCCGACAGTTTGTTCACCGCGTCCGCCGCTGTAGGTGCCTCGGGGTCTTGTTGGTTGAACCTCATGTCCAAAGGGCCGTCATTCAGGACACTAAAACCGCGCCTCGCGGCGTCGAAATGGAAGCTGTTCGCGCCCAAATCGACGAGAATGCCGTCCACTTCGTCCGGAAACCCAGCGGCCTCCAAGTGGCTGCCCAAGTCCGCGTACGATCCGACCTGGAAGCTCACGCGGCCGTGAAAATCCGACAAATTCGCTTGAGCGATGCTCAACACCTCAGGGTCCCGGTCCACACAGAGCAGTTTGGCGTCGGGAAAGTGTTGCAAAATGGCCCTCGAGTGGCCCCCGAAGCCCGCAGTGCCGTCCACGAAGTGGCGAGGCTGCGAAGTCTCCGAGATGTTTCGCGAGAAGGCACGCGAGAAGGCAGCGACAGTCTCGTGCAGCAGGACGGGGACGTGCACTGGTGGCTGCGAGCCATCGCTGGGGGTTCCACTGCTGCTGGGGGATGCACAAGACGCTGTTGATGCAATGCAGCGCGACAAAGAGCGAGAAAAGACCCTGGGCGCACGCAGCGCAGCGGAGGGATGCAGGCGGAGCAGCATCTTCGGTCGTCGGACTGCCAGCCGCTCGTTTGGTCTCCGCTATCGCTATAGACAGGGGATAGAAGATGGGCACAAATAGAGCGTTTAGATGGTCGCAACTTCGAGTGTCTGTGGTGCGGAGGGATGCGGAGTTGACGAGGATACTTTCAGTACAGCTTTGATATGGGCCGCTTACAGTGGTCGCATGGACGTTGTCGAGTACCTCGCAGAGCAATGCGGCGCTGACATGGACGCTCACAGCATTGATACTCGCCGCAAGATTTGACCTCACGGAGCATTGATACTGATGTTGTGGAGAATTGTCCTCTACCAGAACCGGTAATCATTTTCAATTGTCTCAATGTTCGAATCGCTTACGACCGCCTCCTCTGAGCTTGCTACGCAATATTACCATTAACTTATAAGGTGCCTAGGCCGTGGACGCCGCGGCCGGCGGTGCCATCCACTTGGCGTAGATGCTGCGGGAGCTTTGCGCTCCCTCCATGAGCTCCAGCGCCTCCTCGCGCGTGAGGTTACGCGGCAGCTCGTCTTCACGCCACAGGAACATGCGTGGTTTCCGGCGCGCGTTGACCTCGCGCGTGAGATCCTCGAGGACGCGCACGGAATCTGCGGGGTTTGAGCAGAGACGCACCACGCGCGACTTGCCATCATGCGAACGCTCGAAACGCACCACGCCACTTTCCACCAAGAAGTCCAGCGACTGCTTGATGCTTTCACTGCAGAGCGCCTCGGCGTGCGAGAGCTGCTGGCGCAGGAACAACTCCTTCGCCAGAACCTGCACTCGCCGCACGATGTCGCGCTCCGTGTGCTCGCTGTTGTCGCCCTCTGCAGTCGAGAGAAGGCTCCAAAGACCCTGCGTTGTGAGCCACAGCGAGTCCATGAAGGACCAGTTCAGTGACAGCACGAAGCTTGTGAGCTTTGAGGAGTTCCAGCGGTTCACATCCACGGTCATAGTACCAGAAGTCTCGTCAACCTCGCACTCAGCGAGCTCCGCAAGGAATTGATTCACGCGGGCTTCGATGTCAATAGCCTCGTGGCGGCAGATGTGACGCAGGAAGTGCCAGATCTTCTGTGCTTGCTGCTGAACTGCCCAGATGTCCAACTTATGTTGAGCTGAGTAGCCCTCATCGCACTTCGAACGCTGGCGGAGGGCAGCGTCAAGTGCACCAATTATGGCCATCTCCGGCAGGAAAATGTGGAGGAGGTGGTTGCGGTAGAAACCTAGCTCGAGCGCTCGCACTGGGTACTGCAGCTGCGGAGCCACGACATTGTTCACCTTGGTATCCACCTTCAAGATCGACAAGGCATGAGTAGCGATATCATCGTTTTCCACATGGGCCACTGTCGCACCGCGCTTCTCCAATTCCTCCACAAGCCACACCGTACGAGCCTCCAGCATTTCCTCTGTCACATATGCGCGCTTCCACATGAGCAAAGCGGATACAATGGAAGTGGACGTGATGGTGCCGGAGGTTTGCATACGTTCAGCCACAAGCTCCGACGAGTCCTGAAGAGAAGACGTTTCCGTGAGAGGCACCGGCTCGCCAAAGCGCACGTACGAGTGGCCAAGACGCAGGAAAAACAGGTCCCATACCGAACGGAACAAGACGGCCAGGCTTTCTTTCTCCTTGGGCTTGCCCAGAAGTTGGTTCGCGTACCCATCGACCTCGTACACCTTGTCGTAGTCCAGTGAGATCGGGACGACCAAGACAGTCTTCTTCGTGGCCTCGTTACCGTTAGTCTCGTCATCACCAGCAGCGGGGCGTGACGTCCTCTTCACGTAGTTGAGGAACATCGACATGAAGCCCAAACGAGGCTTGCACACGCGTCCGTGACGCGATCGGCCTCCTTCGATGAACACTTCCACGGGGTTGCCGTCGTGCAGCAGCTCGTGTACATATTGCTCCAGCACTTCCTTGTAGAGATGGTCGTTGCGGAACGACCGGCGGATGAAGAAGCTGCCGTTAGCACGAAGGAACGAGCCCACGAGCGGCAAGTCCAAATTGTTGCCTGCAGCAATGCGCGGCAGCGGGATGCCGTACGCGAAGCACAAGTAGCTGATAATTAGGTAGTCCAGGTGGCTCTTGTGCGTAGGCGCAAACACAACGCTGACATCACCCTCGGAGGCCTCTAGCACGCGGCGCACGTGGTGCAGGGACTCCAAGTCCACGTGGAGGCCGTGGAAAAGCAGGCGCCAGGTCTTGGTCAACAGCCAGCCAAGACACCGCACAGCCGGCATGAACATGTCCGACTTGAGGCTCTCGAAGATGTGGGTCACCCGCTTCAGATCCGCCGGTGTGAGCTCCGTGCTCTCCTCCTTCAAACTCGCCGCCTCCTTCACCCTGGCAATTAGATTCCGGTGGTGCGTGCTCACCGTCGACGGGGGTCGTCCCAGCAGGTTCACGCCGACGCCCGAGCGGCAGATAAACAGCAAGTCCAGCACCGCCAGCCGAACGTCCGCGAGTTGCAGCGCCAAACTCGGCTGCGGCCTAGTCGAGCTCTGCGCCATGAGCGACCTCGCCGACTCGGCGCAGCGCAGCTCAATGGACGACAGCAGCCAGGACGGCTCCATGACGTTGACGAATCCGTGCTGGCGGCCGCCGTCCGCCTCCTCCTCGTCGCAGTCCTGCATCAAATGGGCCCTGACAGCCTCGGGCTGCACCTGCTGCTCCAGCACCACCGGAACCGGCTCGACAGCCTCCAGCTCCGTCTCCTCCTCTTCTTCCTCTTCCTCTGCGTCCTCCCCCTCCTCACCGGAGCCCACGAGCCCCTCGTCCATCATCTCCATCTCCTGCGTGGCCGACGGCAGCGCCGCCCAGTCGCCGCGCCACTTGTCCGCGCCGATCTGCTCCGGCTTGAGGTGCAGCGGCGTGCCTTTGACCTTGGCGGCCGCCTGCTCGGCGCCCAGCAGCTCCTTGTCGTCCTTGCGCGCCTGGATGGCCACGGCCAGCGCCATGCTGGACGTGGTCACGGCCTTGGCCGCGTGCTGGTGCTGGTGCTGCTGCTGCTGGCGCTGCGACGCGTCCGCCTTCTTCAGCAGCGCGCGCACCTTGTCCTGGTACTTCTGGTAGCGCAGCTGCAGCCGCAGCGCCGCCCCGTTGGGCACCAGCAGCGGCCGAAGGTGCGCCGGCAGTTTCGGCCCAGCGCCCAAGGGCGCGCCGGACGCGCTGGCGCCGCGCCACTCGTCCCCGAGCCGCGGGTGCGCCATGTGCTTCTTCCCCATGGGCTTGAGCATCCTGCAGGAGGCGGAGTGCGGGCGCTGCTGCTGCTGCTGCCTCCAAGTCTCGAGGTCCCGAGGTCGCGAGCCGGAATGATGGCGAGTGGTGGCGATGGAAGGTGCGGCGTTGACGACTTGATAATGCCCGTGATAGGAGATACCTGCTTACGATTATAAGATAGATGTGCGCGTGATGTATCATTAGATGCTATAAGCATACTTATTGAGACTTGATATGTGATGATACGCAATAATTGTTCGATATGTATTTTAGGTTGGGATACACTGATCCAGGGGTATAAGGTTAGACGGGTGAATGCCTTCCGGCGCTGTATCCGCGTAGATCATGATGACCACGAGGTCGAGCTGGGCTGTAGTGTATTGTAGTGGCTGAGGCGTGGCGTAATCGCAATAAGGCTCAGCAACCAACGGATGCCATTATCCAAAATTGAGCGACAGGTCCAGACCTCCCAATACAGGTACAGTCAAACCTGTTTATATGAGGCCCCGTTGGTGGCCATCTACAACAATGACTCATATAAAATGGACTCAGTTAAAAAAATATGTGGTGCACGTAAAGAAATCGCGCATAATTCGCTGCCGCTTTGCCTTCACCGTAGTCTCCCGAACCAAAGCGGTCACGGTCTGTAAAGCTCTTCGTTCTCTATCAGTTTGCTCTCCGCATTGAAGCAAAAATGCAGGCAGCTCCATGCAGTGTCTCAGAGCGATGGCAGGTTGAATTGTGGGTTCCTGGTCCTCCTCCTCCTCCTCCTGCTCGTCCTGCGAAACTGCATCACTTCCTGCTGCTTCGTCCACTATCACATCTGGCTCGTGCGCAGGCACGTCCTCGTCCACTGCCAGATACTCACTAGCGCTCACAGCGCCCTCCCACTTCGATAAAATCGCTGTCAAATCCACTCAGCGAGCATGGGGTTGTTCATGCCAGGATTCTGCTTGAGCTTTAGATGCACTTGGAGCTTTTGTTCTAGCGTCAGACAGGAGACATTGCGAGGGAAGGGGGCTTGCGTTGGGGGTTGGGCGTTGAGCAGTTGGGGCTTTGAAGAGTGTGTGGTCGTGAACAGTGTGAATCAAATAAACAGGTTAGACCTAATTTGGTCCTCCAAAATGTGACTCATATACCTTGTATACATATAAACAGCGGTTATACAAAAACTAAGTAAAATATTTGGTAGCAACAAAGCTTGCATCAAATAAATGGCAAGGCTCAAATAGGGAGGATCATATAAACAGGTTTGACTGTACGTCAGTTGTGTAGATCTGCGAACCACGATATCCTATCGATGACTATTTTATTAAAATAGGGCAGGGCTTTACAGTAGTCTGCTACAGCATTATAGAAACGCAGTCATGGTATCCAAAAGGTCGAAGATACATATTCAATGTTGTGGCAAACTCCGGCCGTGCTACAGGAGGTGGCATAGATTTCGGTTTATCTGCAGGGCCTCCGAAGATAGCATTGTCAATAACATTATTTCCGAAAATAACAATAAATTACGCATTTCCGCGGGTCAAGACATTTACCGCGATAACTTATTTTGTTGACTTGTGATATTACATAATTTATGACAGACATCTTTATACAATTATTTTTGCTGCTAACCAGCCATCTACTAGGTTCCAGTTGTTCAGAAGCGCTGGGATCATTGGTCGCCCGCGTTGCTAGTCACCGGCAGCATTCACGTTTCAATTTTACCGCTCAATGCCACCAAGTCCCCATTCCCAGCATGACCCGCGCTACCCGCCCCCCTCTTCCTAAGTACACCAACTCCCAAATCTCGGGGTTCTACTTCCGCCCGTGCCGTGACGAGAATGACGAGGTGATTTTCGAGTATTTCCGCTGCTGTTGCGGCACGGTGCGGAAGCAGACCCATCGGAAGGGGACTCCAACCTGATGCAACATGTCAGGCGGGAGCACCCTGACTACGAGACTGCCATGCTCGACGCTTCGACGGCAGAAACAGGCTCGCTCGTCAACTTCGTACGCCACTCGGCGCTCAACCTCCACGGCTGGATGGTATGGATTGTCATGCGCAACCTGCCATTATCCTTTTGTGAGAGCCGCGAAGCAAGGCGGTACGTGTATACATTACTTTACTGTGCTTACTTTACTATCGAAAGTAACGGCTTTATTTTATGGATGTTATTCAGCTACTCCAGCCTGGACCCCATCTCGGAGGAAACGCTGCGGGCTGGCAAGGACGGGGTCGTCGTCGCCGTCGAGCGTTCGATTGCGTCGGAGTTTCCATCACGCTTCGGCATCATGCTCGACGGCTGGACCCACGCATTCGAGCACTACATCGCCGTGTTTGCGTGCTACGGGGTGAACGGCAGCGCAAAGACAACGCTGCTCAGCATGGCGCCGCTGCTCGACCCGCTGGACGAGGACCTCTCCGCCCAAGGGCACGTCGAGTTCCTCGCCACCATGCTGCCACGCGACTATGGCGTACAGCTGGCGCAGTGTCGCTTTCTTGTAGCTGACAACTGCGCCGAAAACCGCCGACTGGCGACTCTTATGAGCGTGCCGCTTATTGGGTGCGCAAGCCACCGACTGAACCTTGCTGTTCAGGCAGACATGGCAGCGTATGAGGACGACCTGGCTGTTGTTCAGGCACTCATGGTCAAGCTACGTACTCTGACCCAATCTGCAAAACTACGGTAAGCCCTATTGTGTATATGTGGTGTGTCAATATGTTTCTAACACAATTTGTGTACTTTTGTAATTTTGCAAAAAAGGTTGAAAACTCCACTTCGGCCTGTCATCCGCCAGGACACGCGCTGGAGCTCTACGATCGAGATGGTACGGCGCTACCTCAAGCTCCTCGAGTTCCTCGACGTCGAAGACGACGACATCATGGAGCTGCTGCCGCCGGCGGCGGCGAACAAGCGACTGCGCGCCCTGTACCAAGAGCTTTGCGATATCGAGTCGGTCTCTAAGGCCCTTCAAGGCCATGACGTTGACCTGCTGGATGTCCGCGAGTGGTTTGACGAGCTGATTGCTGTCAAGCCACAATATGAGCGCTTCATTGGTAAGTTTATAACTGTGGAATTTGTGTTTATTAAGTTAACTTACAATTATATAATGTTTTTATTCTGCAGGACCTCGAGCCAACATTGTGCACAGCCCAGACGTTGAGTCTGGCTGTGTTCGCGTTCTTCGCGGGAAGGCGCAGCGACTGACGCGGGCTGAAATGGTCGCTCCGCAGCCGTTTGAAGCTGTCAGGCCTGACGACGCAGACGCAACTGAGAAAGCGGAGGAGGCAGCCGCGTCGTTCGTGGAGCGTCTTCGTAAGCGCCGGCGGCTTGCACAGGACCGTGTTAAGTATGAGCAGCTGAAGAGCATTACACCCACGTCGAACGTGGTGGAACGCTTCTTCAGCATTGCTCGGGTGACGTTTGGTCATCAACGACACGGACTGCTGCCGTGCACGCTTGAGACGATTTTGTTTCTCCGCCAGAATCGGTCGTATTAGGGTGCAACGACTGTGGACAACTTGAGCTAGATGATAAGCTAACTAGTGTGTTGTTAATAGACTATATGCTTTCCATAATGGCATTATTTATTGTATTACGTTGGGGGCACTGCCATAATTTACTGTTGTGTTGATAGGAGCGTCATGGGATAATTTATTCAGCCCCGCACAATCTACTAAATAAAAATGCCATATTCGGAGCCCCTGTTTTTCTGTACCTCGAATGTCTGAAATGGCTCACATTAATTACGGTATTATTGAGCAGTGGTAATTTACGGCAGCTGTTCTAACAATCATAATGGACCAGAGAAGTATTGCATTTTGTTTTTCTGTCATTTTGCCGATTCCTTCGTAAGACTGGGGCAATTAGTTTATCTGAATTTGGAGCTCTCTAAAGCTTAGATGATAGGCAATTCAAATCTCGGACGAGTTCGATGATCGGACTCCACAACGGGCGCTCCAGGTTGGACGGGGCCCAAGAAAAGGCGGTTGGGAACTGGTCGGTGGAGAAGTTCACGACAGAGAAGGGTGTTCACTAAAGGCGTTTCATGCCAGTGAAGTTATCGAGCGCGTCATGCGTTCCTACACAGTCAATGTTTCCTCCTATACTAGCTATTATAATAGCAGATCGCCAAAGAGTCCTCCGGCAGAACCCTGTTGTACTCCTGCGTAGGACTTCAATCCCCGAATGTCGCGAACATGTATTTTATTGGTCTTTTGCAAGTTGCGTATTACTGCTAACTTCCCTCTAATCTGAGTTTCAACATTATTATTAACACAGGTCATAGCAAATCCCACCCTGCACCCTAGTCTCGTGTATCTTATTCTCAATTTTTAAACATCGACCTTGCCAAAAGCACAATACAGTGTACTTTTGTTGGACTTGCAATTCCCGCTCCTAATTCTCCTTAGTGCACTGCTAATCTGCTCCGGTAAGTTAACCCCATCTTAGTAAGTATTATACTTAGTTGTTTTACAAGCTACGCAGCAAAATACCCCAGGTTGATGATATGAGGCAGGTTCGGCGCTGTACATATTCGTACATATTCGGTCTAATAAGGACAGTATTAGGACGAACATTATAATAATTATCCTGCAGGAAAATTTTAGATCACAAAGTGCAATCTACCGGTATGGCGGTAAACTACGCAGGTTTTATGTTTTTCGGGACATTTAGGATCATTTTACCTAAGAATGTTTTCTTCTGTGATGTAAGCCTTACACTTCGAAACCAACTCATGAAAGCTAGAGCGCATTCTGCCAGTTATTTATTTTTTGCTACCAAGTGCATACTTGGGATGCAGACTGATTATTGAACCCGAACGAAAATCCAACCATGACACCATAGCAGAAAATACGCTAGCTGGCCTAACAGCAAATATTGCTGCGAATGGACGTGTTCAGGTTTACTGCTTTTCGAGACACTCAACAAGATGCAGTCTATGACCTATGAGTTGTATAATCGCTTAAGCCTCACAACACCAACACATGCAGCTTTAATGGATTCAGCAGAAACGCCCCTTTTTGCTTATTCGTAGACGTACTTCGCGAAGTTATAATTAGAATTTGATTTTTTGCGGTTATGTCTGCCGCCAACACCCATCGCGAAGTTATTTAGAATTAGAGGAGCGCGCTCGAGGCGCATGATTCCGGTGCTCGTACGAATGAATTCTCACAGCGGACAAGCATACCTAGGCGTCAGCTTCAGTGTCTACCACAACGGAATAGGTCTGTGCCTAGAGGAGCTTGTGGTAAGCTTGTGCCGAATGAAATCGGACATGACCACCGCGCGTATGCTTCTAGACTGGTGGTTACCCAGGCAACACCCGGGCAATATCCACTCAGCGCCCCCATCTGCGCAGCCATCTGAGGTATCACCTATGTCATCTCCAATACAATATGGTAGCCGCAATATCCCCTGCACCGGCACTGCTGGCAGCAAGTTGTCGGATGTCGGATATTCATGCACAGCAGGTGTTGCCACCAAGTTGAAGTGGGCTCCAAATCTGAAAGAATCAGCGTCCAGAGCTCCTTTCTCTGTCCGTCTGGCCGTCTCAGCCGTCCCTGATTCGCAGCCTATACTGGACGCCAGTGCTGCCGTTTCATCGCCGCAATTAGCTCCAGCAGCTCCGCAGTCGGTCGCGTCACTTCCCTGCATTCCTCTCCACGTCTCGCTGCTCCATGTCGCGGCTGCCGCTGTGGCTGCTCGCGGCGTGCTGCGCCTCGCGTCTGTTGGCGCCGGCCGCAGCCACCTGCTCCACGTGCGACGTGCCGGCCGCCTCGGCGCTGAGCTTCTGCGCCGCCTTCGTCTCGTTCCCGGCCTGCCGCTCCGGAGGCTCCTGGAAGACCATGGTCGGCGACTAAAACACCATTACTGTACTTTATATTACGCTAAAATAAATTACTGTTCAAATGCTGCAGGACGCCGCTGCCCAGGAGCGGTACGCCTCGCTGCCAGTCAACGGCTCGACGGCCGACAGCAGCTGCGAGACGGCGTTGAAGCGGACCCAGTGCCTCGCAGTCTTCAACGCGTGCGAGATGGGCACCCCCGAGACTTTATGCCTCGACAGCTGCGCCGAGGCGCTGGAGGCCAATTGCGCCTCGAAGCTGTCGGCGGCCGAGCTGCTGGCCTTGCAGGTTGACGCGTGCGGCAGTCAAGAGGAACCGGTGGCGGGGGTCAGTGACGAGGGAAAGTGCTTCGACACGGACTACGACGGCCCCAACAAGGCCGTGTGGGTGATAGGCTTCACTATTGCTGTGGTGTTCTCGTTCCTGGCGAGCGTGGGCATCAACCTGCAGAAGAAGGCGCTGAAGCAGAACGAACTCGGGCCGGAGCCCAAACCGGCCTATCGACTGCCGCTGTGGACGCTGGGCTTCGTGCTGTGTGCGGTGGGGTCCGTGCTGGACTTTGTGGCCTTCGGTCTGGCGCCGCAGAGCCTGCTGGCCCCGCTGGCGGCGCTGACGCTCGTGTGGAACATGATGCTCGCGCCATGCTTCAACAAGGAAAAGCTCAGCAAGAAGGACATTGTCTCGACGCTCATCATCTTCGTGGGGGCTACGATCGCGGTCGTTTTCGCTTCGCACACGTCTCCGTCGTACAATTTGGACATGCTCATGCAGCTTTACAGGGACCCGCTCACGATCGTCTACTTCTGCGTGGTCGTCTTGGCGGTCATTGCCCACTTCGCAGCGATCAAAATCGTCGATACATTTTGCCTGATGAGCAAACGACATCGCATCATCCAAGTGGGCACCCCTGGGATGTGGTCGACTCTTTGTCTCGTTGGGTATGCTGGTCTGGCGGGCACTTTAGGCGGCCAGTCTGTTCTGTTTGCCAAGTCGACGGCTGAGCTGTTCAAGGGAGTTTTAACAGGAGACGCGAGCTGCTTCGCGCACTACCAGACGTACCTTATCGTGTTCGCACTGATAGTTTGCCTGTGTCTTCAGATCAAGTACCTGAACGGTGGACTGGTTCACTACGACGCTCTCTCGATGGTTCCTGTGTACCAAGCGTATTGGGTCATTAGTGGTGTTCTCGGTGGTGTCATCTACTTCCAAGAAATCCGCACCTTCTCGGTATTGCAAGCGGTTATGTTCGTGCTAGGAATTGTCGTCAGCATCTTTGGCGTTGTTCTTCTATCGCGCCGAAAGCACGCACCAGCAACTGCATCCACCAAGGGCAAGATAGAACGCGGCTTCAGCTTCACGTCGCCGTCGGAGTCGAAGCTGGAGCCTCCGAAGAGCTCGGACTCGCGCCTGACTCGCGTCCCAGAAGGAACCGCCGCCGAGGAAGTTGCTGTTGAGCAGGTAGAGACGACACGCAGTGATACCACCCGCGAGTTCCTCGCTTCAATTCTGGAAGTTCTCAATGAAGAAAGCACAACGGAAGAGTCGGACGGCGAGGACAGCAGCCACGACCGGCGCAGTGAAGCCGAAGTGTCGGAGCACGTTAATCGTCAGGCGATCGACAACTACTTGGACATGTCCACTACTGTAGGAATTTCGGAGATCCTCGGCGGTCTTGGCTTCCAGAGTGCGCGAGAAAGCGTTTTGCTTGGACGGCGCATGTCAAGTCGGTAAGTCAGTGCGTTCGCTCTGTTTTGTCGCGATCAAGACTAACTAGTTGCATTATGTTACAGCGCCCCTCGACGACGCACGCGCCGCAGCATGGACGACATTGAGGTGGGTTTGCCAGCAGCTACCCGCGAAGCCAACCCGAAAAAGCCCTTGCCCAAGCGTCGATCTATCACATTCTCAAGCTTCAGGTCTTCTTCCAGCAAGGACAAGGACAACAACAAGGACAAGGACAACAACAAGAAGGATGAGGACACTTCGCCTAAGGATATGGTTTAAAAAGCCAGAATCTACTAGTTTCATTAGTCTTCTATCCCCAACGAATATATCCTAGTTTTATGAGCATACGCCTCGGGTCAATCGTTGTCTACTCATCGGAAGACGTGATAGTGACCACTACTGACGTGGTCGCTTTGTCTTCGTTGTTCCCAAGATCATCGTCTTCTTCTAAAAACCGTTTCTTCGCAAGAAACACGCACGCCCACGTCGCTCTTGACACCTTGAGAAACTGGGCATCGGCCGGAGCGATGCACCTGGCCCCATTGAATGACCAAAGATTCGAGTGACAGTTGGCAGAGGCAATGTCACCTTTGCGAGGGCACGCGACGCCAAAGGGGCCATGCTCGTTGCCGAAGCAGATCGGACCACGAGCAGGCGGGATGAAGAATGTTGCGTCATGGAGCACGCTGATAGGTAGGGGGCTAGTCACTGCAGTGCTCTCGGCCATGGTGGGAGAAGTGTTGGACTTGTACTTGAAGGGCGAAACTGCAAAGTGGTGGATCAAATCGTTAACAACGGCAGGTCATAACGGATGAGGTGATTGTTGGCAGCATTGGTTTCATAAGATTGACTGTGCGTTGAATTGATCCCATGATCGGTTAACGTGATTAACTCAAGCATTGCTTCGTCGTTTCGTTCCTGCCCAGGGCACACGGATCCAGCTAGGAGTTGGTTGCTTAGCCTGACAGGTGAATTGGTTGGGTGTATTCGTTTCATTTTGTAGGCTGGAACGATCAGCCTGATAGTACGAGCAATTAACGTGACTAACGATTGGTTTTGAGTCGTTTAGTTGGGGAAATGTATTCTAGCTGCAGTCGCACAGATCCAGCCCCCTACAGTAGCTGGTTGATTGGCACATCAGGAATCGAAACGAGTGCAGATCCAGTAGATGCAACGGATGTTTTGCGTTGCTTGTGCACCCGCGCTGCAATCGCCGGCATGGCAGACCCGCGATGCAGAAGGTCCCGGTCACTGATGCCCAAATCTCCACCACGTTGAAGAGCTTGGACATCTTGCTTCAATTCATTCACGGCTCGCAACAGTGCTTCATTTTGCAGAGCCAACTGCAGCACCATTCCTTCGAGCAACTTTGTGCTGTCTGAGTGCTCTCGAGAACCACGCCGGTTGTGCCTTTGGACAGAGGTTGAATTCAGATCTGGGATAGTAGCACCTCGATCGGATTTATGTCCTTCGTTGTCATCATTGTCACCCTCGTGAGTCTCTTTTGGCGGAGGCACATCAACATCAGCAGGTAAGATCGCGCTCTGCATCTCTGGTGCGTTCCTCCACTTTGTCATCATTTTCAATCGGCGAGGTAGAACACCGAAGACCCTTGCGGCAAGCACACGCCCATACTCGATAGCTTCGTGCCTCAAGTCGACATGCATGGGGGCTGCTTCAAGTCTCTCATCATCCTCGTTCTTTCCGCGTTGGGAACCTCGTCGTCGCTGTCGATCGACGTCGATTTCTCGCTTGGCCTTCAGGTAGCCCTCGTACACAACAACCAGAAACAGGTTGGCGGCTACAAACACGTTGAACAGCAAGAAGCACGCGAGCAATAGCGTGCGTAATGTTGACGTGCCCGCAGCATCGTGGCCAATTTCTCCGTAGGATGTAGCTGAAAATCCCAGCAGCGCAGATGACCCAGATGACCCTGGTGTGCCTCCTGTGCCGGTCTGCAGCAGAATTGCCACAAGCGAACGCACAGCCTCCGGTAGACTTTGAAAGAGCGATGACTGTGCGCCTAGCACAACAAGACACGCGCTGGCATATCCCATGACTATCAGCGCCATCACAATTAATAATACAAACAACTGCGGTGCCGCATATACTACGGCTCGGACGAGCAAATCCACTGGTTGAGATACTCGCAGCATTAGCAACAACTCGATCCAAGCTAGACAAATGCTGGCACCTAGTGCAAGTTGAGAAGCACGGAACGTCTCCACGTACGGTCTTAACGACACAAAGCTGTCCGAGTCGAGAGGCAGCTCGGAGGGTCGTTTTACCAACGCTACCAAGCGCAGCAACCATGCGCAGGTGTAGCAAAGAAGTCCAAAAAGTCTCACACCGCTGCCATGACGGCGGTGCAGAGGACTGGGTCTTATCTTGCTCCTAGGTTTTTCGAGATTTGACCGTTGCCAAATTGTTTGGTACTGCCATTGCCGAGAACGAGAACGCGCAAGTGCGAGGACTTCATCCAAGAAAAAATACGCGTAAAGCAATATCACAATAATGCGGCATGCCGAAACGAGCCAGTGATCAAGGTCCAACAGGAAGCTGCTGGTGAGGGGGGACACTCCTGCACTAAGCGAAGCGATTGTCCCTCCAGAAGCCGGCAATTCAACCAGAAATCGGAGCGCTACGATGTGTCGGAGCATAGCGTTGAACATGCTCATATCCAGCATGACCACCCGGGTTTGCCCGTCGATATATCCATTCACATTGAGAGCATTCAAAATGCTGGTGGCTTGAACTTCATTTGAGCGCGGGAGTACAACTGAATATGCTGGAGCTGGCAGCGAGAATTGTGCGCTTGACACTGACATTGTTGAGAAGTATGCAGATCGCTCGGTATCTGTATCTGTGTCATTGAGTCCTTTGAACGTGTACACGTTTGAGTTTTCCACTTGGATAGGATCACTTGCTTCGTAGTCCAAGGAAAAGTCTCCGTCGCTTGAGCCGTAACAGTAGAAAGCTGTGTAGTCTTGCGTCCAGTTGAAAAATGTCGTCACTCGAGACGAACAGTTAAATTTTTCCACACGAAGCTGGCCGATGCGAATGCCCCCGATGATACGATTAGTAGTGAGTGTTGGCACCGCATCACTCGTGTACGCGATGGAAAGGAAAGGCCCCTCCAACCAGTCATAGAACTCTTGAGCACTCGCTATCTCTGCGAAAGTTTTAGAGGCTCCGGATTCAGACGCAGTAAACGGAGTTTCCAGATACCTAGCTGCATGAAATTGATGGGTCAGAAGCAACCATGTTACCTTCACGATTTCTTCCGAACAGCAAGTCACGTACTGGTAGTTGTATGTAAAAAACGATACAGTCGATCGTGGGCGTAGCCGTCGAGCGTGCTGAAGGTGAAGATGCCGAGAAAAATGATCTGCAGTACAATAGCATGCAACTTCGAACGAGAGTGCAACATTCGTCGTCTTCGCACGAGTGCAACCACGTGTCTTCGGCAGAGTTTGTGCAGCTGGGTCACTCGTTGTCCTCTAGTGCTATGTCGACGCCACCTATTGCACCGGAATAAAAAAATGTAAGTTGTTCATCCAAGACGGCAGCAAAGAATTGTCGGTATTTTGCCGTCTTGCCATCTTTGAAGTGAGACCACAGCCGCGATATTGAAGATCTCGGTCAGCTCGTCCAACGTGCGCACTGCTTCAACACTAACCCGCGTTCTACGGTGACTGGGAGTTGAGGGTGACAAATTACCGGATTGCACTCGTTGGCGCCACGCATCTGACGACTGGTTGTCCTGCGTCAGCTTGAGGTCGTCGCGGTCTGTATGGGCCAACTCGCCGCTGCTTATCGTCTCCGTTTCGTCCGTGTCATCGGCAGGATCACGCTGACGCAGCGACGGTAGTGTCGTGCCTCGCCGCCGTCGGGCGGTATCTCCATCTCCCATTCCATACACACGCAACAATACGCGAGCCCAGCGCCGTCACAGCGCCCAGATCGCTGCAGCTGGAAGGGTCTGCGGCGTAACTGATTTCGTAGTTGAAAACGACGTTCATCAAAGTTAGAGCACCACATTCGAAATGTTGTACGCACCTCTGGTAAATCGGCCTAACAAAGCAATGCAGCAGCATCAACGCGAATGTAAACACTTCCGTCTATAGGAAATATATAGTGAGGCTGGCGCTCGCTAGCCTTGCAGCAGCCTCTTAATACCATCTATAGGAGAGATAACGCGTCTCCGCCCTGATCTTGCCTATCGTCGCCTCAATCTGCGGGGGACAGGAACGACGCGAGGGTGCCGAAGAACATCAGGATGATGGAGAGCCCGGCCAGTCCCGTGTTGAGTGCGATCTCGCCCTTCGACAGGCGGTGAGAAAACAGCTTGAGGTAGCAAATGCAGGGCAGGAACACCGACACCAGCATCGCGAAAAAGGCGCCGAGGAACGACGTCACACGGGCGAAGTGGGGCACAAACAGCGCGCAGCACAGCGCGCCCATGCCGAGCGTCGTGCGGATGAACGCACGGTAGAACATCAGCATCTTGCCCGGCTTGTTTCTCGCCGCGGCGCGCTTTTGGCTCGGCGAGAGCAGGAACTCCTCGAGCGCCAGCGCAACCGGGTGCAGCGTGATGGCGATCTTGCTCATGGGGTTCAGCGCGATGGTCCAAACCACCATCTGCGTGAGCACGCCCGGGTACGACGCGATGAGGTTGAGCGTGATCTCCTTCTGGGTGGTTTCACCGTACATGAGGTAGCCCGCGAGCTCGATGGCGCCGTACACGAGCCCCACAATGAAGTACGAGAGGTTGAGCACGCGCGGGTAGTCCTCCTTGTTGGCCATGGAGCTGCAGATGGACGGGAACACCGAGTGGCCGCCGAACGCCACCATCGTGAGCCCGATCGCCAGCGGGATGCGGTCCAAGTCGCCGATCACCTGCACCGGCTGCGGGTGCATCAGACTGCCCGAGACGTATCCCGGCGCCTCCGTGTCCGTCGCGAAGCCCACGTAGAAGATGGCGTAGAGGCAGAAGAACGACGACAAGATGCCCAGGATACTGAAGTACGACAGCATCGACATGTGCGTCGTCCACATGGACGGCATGATGAGCAGGAACGCCATGATGGTCAGCTGCGTCTCCGTGAAGGACGGGATCAGCGCCGCCAGCGTGTCGCCAACTGCAGCAACAAAAATCCACAAAAATCCAAATTAAATCCAGATCCTCTGAAAACTAGTAAAAATAATCCCCATCCATCAGAAAAACGTCAACGTACTCAGCACGTAGAACATCGCGCAGGCCGTGAAGAGCTCGGCGAAGAAGGTGATGCCGATGACCACGCGCCCCTTGGTGCCGAAGGCCGCCTCGCCAATGTCCGGGTACGTGGCCATGCCCTCCTGGTAGTCCAGGCACTTGCCCAGCAGCTTGGCCGTGTGGTTGGTCACGAACGTGAAGAAGAGGAAGAGCGGCCCGCCGATGAGCCAGCCGCTGGAGCGCAGCGAGAAGGGGCTGGACAGCACGCCCACGCCCAGCAGCACGTTGATGGCGTTGAACACGGCGTCCTTGAAGCTGCTGGTGCCCTGTGCGGCGGTTGGGGCGCCGCTGCTGCTGGCGGGCGACCACAGCACCTCGCGCTGCTGCGCCTGCGCCTGCAGCAGCCGCTGGCGCTCCGTGTACGGGCTGCTGTTGAAGGATCCGGCGCGGCGCGGCGTGCGCGACACGGACACGGGCGACGCCATGCTGCATAACCATCATTTTATCCAAACGTCAGTCGGATTATCGATCTAGCGGATAATTGCAGTGGTTTCGGCGGTTCGTACCGAGCGTCGAGCCCCTCCTCGAAGGTGGAGGGCCACGCGGGCGCCGCCTCCTGGCCCAGCAGCCGCGCGCGTGCCACGGAGGGCGAGTAGGAAGGCAGCAGCGGCTGGTGCTCGCCGCCTGCGGACCCCATGGCGATAGCGGGCGGGCGTGGAGATTATCTGGCGGCTGATCGGGGAATGACCACGAGCGGCTCAGCTCAAGTGCGTGGCCAGAGCCGGTCTCCGCTAAAAATAGATCAAGGAAGGGTGACGCGCGCCTGTGATTGGTTGGCAGCGAGTTTACAGCTTAGACGCCGGTTGGCTTGATGAGACGCGGGACGGTTTATGCCCTCCCCAGACACGGTTTTACAGTAATCCGACTGGCAGTAAAATAGTACAGTATCAGTACTATACTACTGTAACCAGTAGTTGGTGCAATTTCGTGCCATCTGCTGCGATAGTACTTAGTAATTTACCCCGCCGGAGGTACAGTACTATTCTGTACTACCGAAAATTACAGGGATTGGCAGCATAGTAACGTTACTACATGTACTGTATTAGTTATGACTCCGTGATTGAAGATATGTACAAAGTACTATAGTAGTTGACGAAGTAGCTACTTACAGTGATAAGGAAAACTGTCAATCCCTATCCGCCAGGGATATCCGGCTTACATGTACCCTAGTACAGTAGTAAGACCTGGGTTGATCTGTGCGTGTGCGTGGAGAAACGTATCGCCGGAAAGTTGAGATTGAAGGAGCAGGAGAGGATAAAAACTTGTTGATCACAGACAGTGAGCGATGTGACTCGTTTCCTGCGGTGCATGGCATTTGCCATCAATTCACGACAGCTGCCGATGACGGACGAGAGGCGGAGTGACTCCCCGTGGCTTATGAGCTGCGGCTCCGTGTCAGGATGTCGGTGCCGGCTGGGGGCGTTCGGCGCTTGTTGTCAAGCTTTCGCACTCGAAATTCGCAACAGTGCGTGGGCTCCACGGTGGAGGTCGATGATCGACAATTGCGTTACGGCTCTGGGGTTGTCGCCCTGCTGACAATCTGTCATTGACAAATCTCTGTCCGGTGTCGTGGGTGCTATGATCCAGGCTCGTTGAAGTTGGTATCGCGTTGTGTTCTACTGACCGCTGGAATGCTGGTCGGCCCTTGCGTGTACACAAAGCAGCAAGACCCCAGTGCGCCGGATTCGAGTTTTGGATATTGCTTATTGGAGATGTACTATTTGTAGTACGTGTACATCCTCACAAATGAGGCAGAAAGTTTGTGCGAGGCACACCAGATAAATGACCGTGGGTCGTGGCATTATTTGGTTATTCAGATCCGGGTAGTGCGCCAGGAACGAATTGTCCTCCGATCTACGCACTAATGGTCGAGTGGCGCACGGTCCAGCCGAACAAATTTCCCCAAATTGAAGAGAACGGAAGGCTCTCAGCCACCATGTTGGTGTAGAGATGAAGTAGAACGATAGCTCGAGACTGGGGGAGTAGACACGCCAGCCGGGCTCGTTTCGTCGAGCGCAAGACACCCTTTGAGCTGTTGGAGTTTCTGCTGAAGATGAAGATTTTCTGCGCGGATCTGGTTACTTGCAAGAGCAAGTTGGCAAACTGAGTCAGCGGTTTCGCCTTCGCGTGTTCGAGATGGAGGCTCGTTTTCATTGTATGGATAGACGCTATCTCCACCCGCTTCTTGACTTCGTAGCTGTATCAACTCTTGTTTCTTTCGGGCGCGAACACGTAGTGAGTTGGTCAGCCGCTTTGTCGCCTCACTTGACGCCGCACTTCGTTCATCCATTCTTTCGTCGTCGTTGCAACCCAGCTTGGAGACACACCGACGAGGTCGGTACATTCATCATAACTTCATCACTGAATACTGCCGAGTGAGGCTGCATGAAACTGAATAGCCAGAGAATCTACCATCATGCCCGACGAGCCCAGCCGATTAGTAGGTTAAGTATTGGGCCCGATACTAGCATAAGGCTTAGTTTTCAAACAACACCCCACTTGTGTGTAAGTAATCGGCGAGTGTGGATTGTAAAGCCACAAACCTCGCATGTACTGAGGTGACCTTGTGGTCTGTTCTTCACGATTCACCCCACAACTACTACGTTCTGCGTACATTGAGTAGTGCTTGTACTATTCATGCAAGCGCGTACAGTTTGGCGACGAGATGATGAAGCCTCTCATGGTATGGTGAAAGTGGTGTTGATATTTACTACTGTAGGGGACTGCAAACATACAGCACTGGTCGTGCCTTCAAGCTCGTTGGCCGTGCTTACTTGGAAGCGGCGATGCTGTGGCGCGAGACGACCGATTCCTTGCCCTGGAGGTCAAACTCGTCGTCGTCGCCGTTGACGCTGCTCGACATGCCGAAGTTCATCTTCTTCATGGTGAAGTAGAAGGCGAAAAAGTTGACGACGCTGACGGCGCCCACCGTGAAGAACATGTACTCGAGGTGACCGTCATTCAGGTCGTCCGACGGGAGGTAGGGCGAAAACATGACCGTGAAGACCGACGTCATGACGCTGCCCACGGATGTCATGAAGAGGTTGACGCTCTGCGACGTACTCTTGAGGCCGAGAGGCACCGTCGAGTAGAACACGTCGTAAGCCGTCACGTTGATCAAGCACTCGGCCAGAGCGATGAAGACGTAGTTGGGGATGGCCGCAGCCCACGAGATGTCGTTCATGGGCTGGCTGCTGCCGCCGTCGAGGATCGGGTCGCCGTTGGCATCCTGAAGAGCGCCGGCGTTGCGGCGAATGACCTCAAAGATGCCCGACCAGAAGATGCCAATGGCAGCGACAATGAGACCCGCGCTCACGCGGCCGAAGTGGCTGGGAGGCCTGCCGAAGCGCTTCTCGTACAGCGGGTACACAATGGAGTCGAGGATGGGGATGCAGATCACGATGAAGATCGGGTCGAACACGCCTAGCATGGCACCGGGGATCTGCGAGCTGTCCGGGTCGCTGCGGTCGAGACGCAGGTCGCACTGCTGTGTGATCGACTGGAAGTTGGCGTCGGTCTGGTCGTACGCGCACTGCCAAATGATAGTGTACGCAGCGAACGGCAGCGCACTCACCAGCTTCTTGTAGCCCTCAACGTTGTTGTCGTTGAACTCGCCCCCTTGGCTCTCCTTCATGACGTTCAGGAAGGACTGGTCGTGGGCTCCGTACACCCAGCACACCACTCCTGCCAGAACCATCAGAGCGGCGACGTACGAGAGAGCTTCGCCCACGCGGCCGGAATCAGCGCTGAATGCTGACGCGATGTTCACAACCAGTGAGAACAACAGCAGCAACGCACCAGTGACCACGACCGCGCCGTTCCGCGACGTGCGCGCGCTCTGCTTGAGCAGACTCAGCAGCGTCGAGATCGCGCGGTCCTTGGGCGGCATGTGCACGTAGCGCGGCGAGCCGATGACGAAGAAGACAATGGCGACAACCATTACGGCAGCGCAGATCATGTAGGTGGCGAAGTAGCCGTACTCCTTAGGGATCTGAGCTGAGCCATCGACGCACAGCACCGATAGGTATCCGTACGAGAAGGCGGCGCCGAAGTTGATGCAGAAGTAGAAGTACGAGAAGTACGTGGCCTTCTGGTGCACCTCGCTCGGGTCGTTCGGGTCGAACTGGTCCGCGCCGAACGTGATGACGTTGGACTTGATGGCACCCGTGCCGATGCCAATGCCCACGAACAGGCCGGTGACGAAGATGGGGTTCACGATGGCCTTCTCGGTCATGATGTCCGGGTGGGCGGCGATGGCCACGAGGAAGTCGCCGATGCAGTACCAGATTCCGAAGGTCAGGATCGTGCGGAAGCGACCCCATTTCTCGTCGGCCAGGTACGCGCCGAAGAGCGGTGTGATGTAGCAGATGGACGTCCACGTGCTCTTGAGCGCGCTGGCCGACACGAGGCTCCAGCCGATCTTCTGCATAAAGTTCTTGAGCCCCTGGTTGATGCCGTAGTAGCTCAGACGCTCGGACAGCTCCATCATCAGGATGAAGACGCACACTTGGAAAAGCACGCTCTTGTACTTGCGGGGACGCTCATCCCACACGCTCGTGTACGCGGCGCCGGGCGACTCGAGGGCCGGCGACTTGATCTTCGACGTCGACATCGCGGACGAAATTGGGAAGTGAGCTCTGGACGTGAGAGTGAGCGAGCGGGGACAGACGGCAACAGACGCAGGAGCGACTAACAGGGATGGGAGCCACACCCCGCACCGTCCTTGACGCGACACAGTCGCCAACGTCGCGTCCACGCGAAGAGAACGCATCCTCCATGTCCGGTTTGCACGCAATTGAGACGAAGAACTGCACGCGGTGATCATCGTGACACGCTTGACAAGCCAACGGCATCGAAGTGAGTCCATAGAAAACTCGATGTTTGCCATGCAGCAGAGGTCGAGGCTGCTGAAGGCAGCGTGGAAGTTTGACACGGCCTATCCAAAAGGCTTGATGCACGACCGCTCGAGCGGTACAATTACAAACACCGGCTCACAACACCGCCGTTGAGCGATGCATGGCCACGCACATTTAATCCCGCGGGCCTTGCACGCTTGATTAATGACGACCGGGCCATGCACGCCGCTAGAGGTGACGCGATGAACTTGCCAGCGTGGATTGGACCAGCAGAACACGCGAGCTAATTTGACTGCGCGAACTGCGTGGACTGTAGAAACGTTGGCGTGAAGTCTCTCGGCACCATTCATGGCCGGGTAAGAAGGGCGCAGCTCGGGCAAACGCAGCAACACGTTCGGCAACAACCCCGCGATCCAGCACTACAGCGCATGTCCACGTGCGACTGCCATGGTTGCTGACCGAGATTAAAAGGATTAAAGGCAACAAATGACCGCGTATCCATTCGTCGACAGGTGTGGCACTGGAGATGCGCTCTCGACGAATGCAGATGGGCTTGAGCGGGGCAAATGCAGCAATGCACTCCGGATATCTCGAACACTTCACATTTGCTTTGTTTGGCTAGGGTCACTGCATGTATGCTGCGCAGTGCTGCCTGCACTCGCTTCAGCTAACACGATCTCGGTTCACACATTTTGCTACAAGTGTCTGCACCGGCGGAAGTACAAATGCGCTCCGATATTCGTGCGGCCGCAACTGTGAGCAATGCGTCGGGGATGGCTGATAAGCGTCTGGTTGCAGCTGGGGTGAGGCTTGCTAAACGTTCCACTCACCTTTAACGCAGGCTGCGCGCAACTGCAAAGGGGCTGGATTAGTCTGCTGTCGAAGCTAAGCTGGCGCCACTGCGAGCAGGTGAATCTTCGCATCCACTTTCCATACCAAGCTAAAATGACCCTGGAACTCGCTTGTACTGGCGAAAGCTACCACGTTCCTCCACTGACTGATTCTAGTTTGCCTTTTTCGGTTAGGATCCAACCGATTGCAACACAATACTCAACTGCACTTGAAGTGAATGCATAAAGTGCCGCACAGACAGGAACTCTTTCGGCTCTGATATGTAGCATAAGCCTTCCGATACGATGAATCGAGCTGGATTAACGAGTGTTTGAGTCGTCATCGATGACTCGAACTTGAAGAGTTACATCGGATCATCACGTCTTGGCTGAAGATACCAGGCAAGATCAAAACGAGGAAGTGATTCCACGAAACCAAGGCCTTCCCACGTGTATCCACAATTGCAATCGTCTATACTCGCTCTTGAAACGAGCCCCTCGGGCTTGAAAGAACGAAGCCCCCCACCGAGCAGGGCTGGCAAAAAAAATATTTAAATATTTTTATCCGTGAAAAAAATATAATAAAAATATTTTTCATTTTTATTCGTGTAAGTACGAAAATAAAACACTTCGGTTTTGTATCGGACACAATCTGACAACCGCGCTCTATTAGGTGGGGCCCTATATTTGCTGACGTGCGACGCAGTCATCTCGCCGTCCTTGCACACGCGGAAGGTGGGGAAGCAGTCCACATCAATCTCCTTGCAGACGCCTCGGTGCTCACCTTTAGGAACTTGACGGCCAGGAACTCGTTCTCCGTCAGCTGCGTCACCTTGAGGGTCACCATCTTGCAGCCACCGCACCGCGGCGCCGAGAACTGCACGGTGGCCGGCTGCTTCTCGCCGATGGCGCCGCTGAAGTCCTCAGGTGTCTTGACCTCGATCGGCATGGTCGGCTCCGCCACCTATGAAGCTGAAGTAGCCCTGCGGTGGCAGCCCACTCGTCAGTATGCGTTGAGGCCAGTATTCAGGTAGTTACTGTGTTATACGGTGCTCCAGGCGATCCGTTTCAGCGGGGTTTGATGTATAAAAATGGTAAAAATATCATAAAAATGGAAATAAAAATATTTTTTCGATATTTTTATTTTGAAAAAATCCTTCCATTTTTTTTTTGCCATCCCCCCACCGAGGGCGGCGGCCGTTGATGCGCCTTGTACCCAAGAAATCCATGTATAAATCACCGTTCAGATTTTGAGCGACCCCGCCGTCGAACAGTGGTTTAGTCCTCTGACCTTCGCCTCTTTCCTTGAATAACATACAACTTCGTATAAAAGTGTTGCCACGGCACTGACAGCGCCGCTGTGTCGGCGCGTTGAGTGAAGAAGCATGTAGCCATTCTCACACGTCACACATATTCATCAGATTTATGTCATCTCTGTTTCTTAAAATTTCTGTCCCATTCTAAACCCTTCCAAACTCAGCAGCCAATCATTTGCAGAAAATGACTCGCGGCCCAAACATCCTCGTCACAGGCACGCCCGGCACGGGCAAGACGTCCATGTGCCAGCAGCTAGCGGTGCGTTCCGCGCTCTTCCTGTAGCTCGCCATGTCCGCCTGCGTCTTGCGCGTCTTGTCACGCCTCTCTCACCTCCAACCGATGCCTACAACCTGCAAAAACCCTTCAGGAACGATGCCAACTGCTGTCCCACTTGAACGTCGGCGACTTGGTACGTTAATTTCTCGTCTTCTACTGCGAATTCGGAGCCCGTTCAAGGCTTCCGAAGTAGCTGCGATACAACAGAATCTCACTGCAATGGGGCGTCGCTGTAGGTCAAGGAGCGCGGTCTGCACAACGGGCGCGACGAGGAGTTCGACTGCTTCGTGCTGGACGAGGACAAGGTCTGCGACGAGATGGAGGACATGATGGCCGAGGGCGGCAAGGTCGTGGACTTCCACACGTGCGACTTCTTTCCGGAGCGCTGGTTCGACCTGGTGGTGGTGCTACGCGTGGACAACACGACGCTCTTCGACCGCCTGCAGAAGCGCGGCTACTCGGAGAAGAAGGTGGCCGAGAACGTCGAGTGCGAGATCATGGAGGTGGTGCTGCAGGAGGCGCGCGAGAGCTATGCGCCCGAGATCGTGCAGGAGCTGCCGAGTCGTACCGTGGAGGACATGGAGAGCAACATCGAGCGGGTGCTCACGTGGGTGCAGCACTGGATGGCGCGGCACGCCGACGACTAAGCGATGCAAGCGATAGACGCAGAGGAGAGAAAGATGCTTGCTTGGTGGGGAGGCATGCTTTGTAAATGTATAGAGGGGCTTTAGGAGTCCTTTGCGGTGCTAGTGTTGCTGCTGTTTTGAATTAGAAGAGGAACTCGCTGTCTCTAGGAGAATCCGCCGCAACGAATCGAGTCCTTGAGCGAGATGCGACCTCGAGCTGAATCAGACGAAGGCGTGATCGGCGACAGAGGTGCAGCGGAGGTGTTTTCCCTGCCGAAGCCATGAACTGAGGTCGGTGAAAGAGCTCGAGGTGCCGACAGCTGGCAGCTCTTGAACTGGTCGATTAGCGCACGCTGAGACGTGCTTTCCAAGACTAGGTTCTCCACCGCTCGACGAGGCGCTTTCTTCTTCTGTGAAAAACATCGATTAGTCCCAAATCTATGCAACGTATAAACTGCGTTACTGACCTTGGCAGGGACTTTAATTGGCGACACAGGCAGCGACCATGCTGGCTCCGGACTCGAGACTCCGCTCACGCGCTGGTGAGAACAAAACAGCAAAAGAATCAGAAAGGGACGATAGGATAGTGTTGATGAAGTCATGTCACTCACCCGTTCTTGAGGATGCAGATCTATCGCGCGAGCTGCAATAGCGTCGCCGTCAGTGCGAGCGTAGTCTTCAGGTGTGAGGTGCGTGATGTGGGTCACCTTGTCGGCGAGTTGCCCTCGCTTTTCTCGTAGAAGTCGTCTTTCATCTACGGATTGTGCAGATCGAATTTTCGCTGGATCTACTGGACCAAGCTCTTTGCCGTACTCCGCGAGCTGCAGACGCAGAGATTCTCGAATGAACGGAGCGTTGGTCGGATCCTCCACATAGCCCGGAACTGGCCGTTTCCACCAGTCTGCAAGCTGATCAACCTTCGGGATATCGCGCAATCGCTCAATCTCAGGTGGCTCGAACTTGAGACTTTCCAGGCGTTTGTCGTGTTGCCGTCGAGCAAGTAGCGCGGACTTTGTTGGCGCGCCGCTACAAGTAGCTCGTGGATGCCAGTGCTGCGGTGGGAGATCCAGTTCTTGCTGCCTTGGACTGCGCACGAAAGCGCCACTACGACGGTACGAATCGCGAAAGATCTTCTCCGTGCGCGCAAACCGCTTATCGCAGGAGAATGGTGGTTCGATAGCTAACGCTAGCGCTAGACGGTCTTGCTTCCGCGCATCCAACAGCTCGCTACGCTTCGTAAAGTTCGGCTACAAGGAATTCATTTGCGATCAAACGTTTTAGCTCTTTACTACACCGTAGATGAAATCAGCAAGAGCTACTAGATGAAGAGATTTACGCACCGTCCGAAGCCAGTCGGGCGGGATCTTGACATCTAGTGTAGCCATGGTAAAAACGGTCAATGACTCTCCACGAGATGATGTTTGACCCGGTTCAGTGCGGTTGCAACCAGTGGGATTGACAATGGGATCATCTGCACAGATGAAGCGGCCTGCCCTGTGTCTAGTGGCTTGGCACCTATTATTCCATGCAGTCGCTCAGTTCGCGAGGAAGCAGAACCGTAAAAATAGTTTTCCAATTCACCCAATTCATACATTAAAACTTGGTATTGAAGTATGTTCTGCGAGTCTAATGTCTACCCTGCCCAGTAGTTTGTCAAATATGCATGACTCAGTAGACAACACGTAAGATTGTCCTGGCACGTGTAGCGTGGGTGCAACAATACAACTCCGATGAAACTAGCAGCGCGCGATTTTCGCGCTCGCACTTGTGCTTTCAGGTGGATGTCAAAACCAACTGCAGCTTTGTTTCGCATCGATTGCATGCTTTGCTGCAGTAGCTGGATTTATGCATACAACACAAACATAGCCATTAGTTGAAAATTACAATTTATCATACCAGGTCCTACTTACTGAAGTCTGCTGATCAAATATCGTGCGCTTGAATTTTATTTAAACAATTCCAAGCACCACACTGCAAAATATCCTACCTCACCTGGAGACGTTTAGACGTTTTATGCACCATGGTAATTCTTCTCTCAGCTTGTGGAACTTCTTGAAGAACGGATAGTTCTTATGGGCTATGATCTCCTCGGGTCATTACTACTTTATGGAAAACGAGGGAGACGTGTGCGTCATCATAACTGGAATCCTTAAGCGCTTTAGTGTAGGAGTCATTTCATTTTTCAGTGGGGTACATTGTTGTCAATTAGAGCCTGCCTACCGGTAACGACTACCTATGTCCTGTATTATTGCAGACGTCTCTTCCCCATCTTGCATATGTCTAGTTGTGCCCCTAATGGCATCCGACTAGAGCCCTCCGATACCTTACACAGTACTATCCGCGAACCCCGAAGAGTTCTCATCCAAATTTCTTGCCAGCCAGTGGTTACGTCCTCAGCTACATGTGAGATCGCGATGAAGCAACGATGATCCAATCGTTCCGCCTTCAGCTGATGACTCCGTCTGGAGTCCATCGTCATATTTGCTATCGTGTCTGCAGTCCTGTGTATTCCCTCAAATGGTGACTCCAGCTGAGAGTGTAGCATTCAAGTCATTGTGTTTTTACGTCCGACTCTCCAAGCGTGTTAATCACGGCTACGGTAGTCGAAACCACAAAGTACAGGAGAAACGACCTCAAATGCACAGTGCATACACTCAAGTTCTGTGCGTAAGAACCCGCGAGGTCTTCAACTATGGGCGTATGAATGTTTGGAGAACGAGCAATCTGGTCACGTTTAATTTCTTTAAATTCCAGTGCCAACGACCGTGCCCAGTAATGAATAGTAGTCTGTCAAATGAAACCACAGTGATGGTGACTGGTATCAAGTCCGTCTTGGACATCATATAAGCTACGGGACAACAATGCACCTCATTTCGAAAACAACAAACCAATTCCGTCTTGAATCAGCCTATAATGGCCACGCTTTCTCCAGTTTTTCCTGAAATTTGACGTCGTTGATAGAGACCTTTGTCTTACAGAAGTCCTTCGTGTTCAAAGCAACTTGCGCTTCATTCGTGAGCTGTTCCGGTGTCACCCGGTATTATGAGAGTGAAAAGGTAGATGGCCCAGCTATTGGAACCAGAACTCGATGAAGACAGAGAGTCGTTTTCACGACGTTGTCGAGATCCGAGTCGTTTCTGTAGTTGATGTCACCCTGCGAAGGCGAGATCCCTAGCACTTTTGGCATCTCAAGAGCGGGTTTGGCAATCCAAACAACGATACTAGCTCAGTCGCGGCGTCTTGATGCCCACATGCCCAGCAACCCTTGGGAAAATACCAAGCGTACATGATGGCCCAGACGTCTTTGTACCAGATCGCTCGACCGTACACTTGCGCTCCCGCGATCTCAGTTTCACACCCTGCTGCCCTTTGAGACCGCTACTTGTCTCGCCTGCGCTGTTTACATCCGGAAATGGAATGCATCCTTTCTCCACGTAAAGCTCCAGCTGGAACTTCACTGCAACCTCCTCCGAAATGGTGACAGGGCTGGACTGGGCAAAACGTTGCACAGCGTCGTGAGGGATGGTGCCGGCCTGCACGGTGGCAGTGGAAATGGCGAGCAGAGCTGAGAATTCATCGTTGTTGTTGCGGCGTTCCTGGTATTGTACTAGTAGTTCCGCTGCCGACGTATTTTGTAGGGTATGTTAGCCAGGTAAAGCGGTCAACACCATATCAACGGTGTACAAAGCCAATCAATACATGTATATTAGAATCTGATCGGGTGTACGAATCTAGACAATATAACGTTCTCTTGGGGACTCTACTGTTACTGACAATGGTTCGAAAAGATTTGACACTTGAAATTTAGTTCTCTACGTGCCATCAAGAAACCCTTCTTCGCTTTTGTTTTAAAGTAGAAGATAATTCGTTTTAGTTGCACGCATAATATTTGTCTAAGCAACTACTTCTGGTCTATCTAATAATGACTTCTAATTTCGATCAGAAATACATGGACACGTGCAACGCTTGCTGAAAAAATATTTCAGAGCTGATAGGGTGGTACAAGTAGGTTCACACAAACACTACCTGTATTGCAAACGCTAGCGGTTGCAGACTGTGTGTTAGTGTGTAGCAAACAATACTAACATGTTGGCGGAGTTAGACGGAATTACCTGAAGCTCTCTGTTACTAGGCTTCCACGTCGTAAATTTCGCTGCGCTTGATACGATGACCGCCTGTAGCGTCCTCCATAACAACAGATTTCGATTGACAAAGTAGCGGCCTCGAGCAACGAATTCGTAGCTAACTTGGAAGCTATGACAGGGTACAAACAGATACACATACCTCTGCAAACAGCACTTGCAGTTAGTTAGTGTATCGAAAATTCACAAGCATGTCTGCGGAGTACACTAGGTACAGAAGAGGGATGACTAACATCAGTATGTTAAACACCCTTACGCTTGTAAACACACGAAGAAAACTGCTCTTACCACATAGTTGTTGACCCAAATAACCCTAGTGCAGAAGCTGCTTTCTTTGCGTTACACTTTGGGTACCTCATCCTACTCGGGTATACATGTACCCAGTTTAGGTGGCTACTTACAGCTGGGTTGCCTGCCTAGTACATGTCACGTCCCGCCTTTAGAGACGGAATTTGCTTCAGTTTTTTCGAGTCTACGACAAATGCAAATACTAATCAATCAGTAAAAGTGTGTACATCACGGTAGACTTATGATGAATAAATCATCATTGTTCGCGAATCACCACGTACCATCTGCTGTCTTGGGATTCGCCATCCAGTGTTGTCACCACACAGACTTGTTTTTTTGTACTCACATGGAGGGTGATCATTTTCCAAACACTGCAGCGGCGAAGAATTCGTTCTAATACGACAGCCTTATGCATAGCAGCGCTCTCTACCCTCCCAACCTTGCGCGGTTCGACGACTGCGTGATAGGCAATGTACTGGGGCGACGAGTACGGCCGATGTCTCACGTATACTCGGCGCCCAGTACATACGACGACCAGAAAGCCTGCACGAGTTTCCGAACATGTTCAATGTCCCAAACGACCCGACCGGCACACGCCATCGCAACAAAACCCGTGTCAGACGGGTTTGATCGAGCAGTTCAAGAGCCAACACAAACGAGCAAAGGGCCTCAGAATGGCCGACAACCAGAGGTTGACGACTGCAATGAGCGCTCGCTCGCGACAGCTCAAAGAGGAAGGCGCCCAGCAATGGACACAGACAGCTCCTCTGAAGAATCGAGGCTAGAACTTCGCCGACGCCGTCGCCGAGTGAACATGCAGCGATACCGAAACAAAATTCAACATCGAGGGGATATTCTCGATCAAGAAGCCCAACAATTGCGCGAAGAGATTCAACAGCTTGAGCTGCAGCGCGAGGCCATCTTGGCTAGAGCACCAAAAAGCACAGTTTGGAGTGTGACAGCCGAATACTTTCGCCTCTTCCAGTACGGCTTGAAGGCGTCTGCACCAGCGAGGGATCGTCTCAGCACGACAAGTGAGCTACCACCCTGTGATTCGAGCGCTCAGCGTGATTTCTTATATCGAACGATGGCACCTGACGTGATAGGCCAAACGGGATCCGGCGTAGAGAACTTGCTACGCGAGTACCAGATCATTGCTCGTTGTCTGCCGACTATCAGCACTCGCCTCGATCGTCTAGACTACGAAGATAGCAACTCACTCGTCGCCACATCAATGGTTGAGGTTGTTATCACGTCGAGTTCTTTGCGGGTGGCATTCCCACACTTGGTCCCCAACGGGAAGTGGTCTACCCTTGCAACTAAGTTACTGGACCGGCATTTCTTCGTGAAAGGCTCAACACGCTTCGAGTGGAACAGCAGCACAAGACGGTTCACCCTGCTGCAATACAATATCGACTTATTGACGCCGATGCTAAACCTTCTCGGAAGCTTTGAGAGCGTCGCGCGCGTGTTTGAGGAAGCAGTCATTACTCCTGAGGGCACGGTGGCACGCGCGGCAAATTAGTTCGAGGCCGATCGAAGCACTTAAGCATAGATGTCATTCAATCCATATACTTGATTTTCTTGAATTCGTTGACGTCCGACTTTCTTTTTGTATGAAAACTTCTGCTTGTGTGCGCACACGATTTCGTTTAATTATTAAAGACGCAGTGCAAACTTGGGGAGGGGGGAGCAGCTACAGTAGATATCTACCGCGAGAGGGAACTAGACCGCATGAGGCGGAGATGCTTGCTCCCCTGCCCTAAGCTCGGGACCACGGACAGTACGTGGCTACCACTACAATGGAAATGACACGGTTTTTAATTGTGCACTTGGGTCTGTATTTGCTTGCGTATGTATTGGTGTAATTACGAACTATCCCTTGGCGTGATCTACAACGGGGTTCTCGAGCTTCATTAAGATCATTCAATCATTGGAACTGGTTCCTGCGTCGTCGACATGGTTTTGTCGCTGATTGAAAGCCTTGTCGTCATATTTTGATGCATTTGCACGCCTGCTGGACATAGCGGTTGCTTCTATGAGTTTTGTCTTGTATCTCATCACCTTCCAAAGGTATTTCGATAGTAACTTTCACTTCCGACTGGTGGAAAGGTTCTGTCATCGCAACTTGCTATTCGCAAGAAGCGATGCGGACTGATTCACGTCACAGCACCTGTCACTGTAGTGGTTCCGCTAGCGGGACGATGATGGCATCTATCATGCTCGTTGCGTAGTTGCTGGGGTAAATGGTTTCGGCCGCTTCAACTACTTCCATTATGTAAGCACCGACGCTATACCTACATTCCTTTGGCCTATGGCGCTGTATTTGACTGTCTGTACCTGGCTAAGGTCTTCAGCGTTCGAATCAGCGCGCAGGCATGGTGTCCAAGGAGCTTCAAAAATCACACTCCACTCGATTAGGTGAGATCACAGGGTTGTCACACAAACTCTTGATTATTTTTCGGTTAGTACCAAACGTTGCTGCTGCGTCATCGTTAGAATCTACGAGTAGGGCGTTGTAGGTCACTATGAAGGACTCGACGCCACTAAATAACGTGGGAAGAGAACAGATTCGGTAAACGCAGAACTTGAACTTGCGGGGTAACTGCGACAATAACGGGCTCAATATCATTTCTTGTTCTCTTATTTTTAAAACTGCCACGCCTTTTTCAGCTTCTCCTCGAAGTTGGCATCGTTCATCGGCACATAGGCGCGGCCAAAGTCCGTCGTGTTGAGTGCCAGTCGCGCTGCGTCGGGCAATTGCTCCCACCTGATAAGGGGCTGAAAGTCGCCGGTTCTGGAACTGTAATCCAGCATCGGTTGTCCGGCCACCTCACTAATTGAGCGATACAGCAAGGTCGTCGTGCCACCCAGGATGGCAAAGTCCGGCGCGGGTGTCTTCTTCTGATAGTCGTCGTCGCTCGTGGAGGTCGAAAGTCCCAAAATCTTCGGTGTCACAAAGTCAGGATTGTCGATCCACACGACAGCGCTCGCCCAGTCGAAGCGCCTGGACGCCACTCCCACGAAGAATCCCTTGGGGAAGTACCAGGCGTACATAATAGCCCAGACGTCGTTGTACCACATCGATCGGCCGTACACTTGCGAGCCCAATGGGGCGCTATCACAAGCGGAATTTCCCGAGTTTCCCTTAAGTCCTCCACTGGTGTCACCAGCGGCGTTGACAGCCGGGAATGAGACGCATCCGTCTGCAATATTCAACTCGGGTTTGAACTTGACTGCCGCCTTCTCCGAAATGGTCACGGGGTCTGGCTGAGGAAACGGCTCCACCTTGTCGTGGTCGATGATGCCCGCATCAGCTGCGATGAATGAAGCCGCGAGGACAGCGAAGAAGCCTCGAAGATTCATGGCAGACCTTGACTGTTCAGCAGAGGGGAAATACGAGAATGAGCACTGCCAGGATGATACAAAGTGTAACGTAGCAAACGAGCAGCCTCAACTGTCCGTGTGCAAAACAAGGTTCCAAGATAACGAGCGTGGTGTGATGGCCTTCGATTTGAAGCTTTATGATTGTATCACTTGCTCAGCCTACATGATCTCCTTCCAATTGTGAAAAATTTTCTCATGTGTCAGCGCTTCCTCTACGCCAGGCTGACATTTCTATGCTAGTTTTGAGGGTCAATAGGTCAAATTGACCCGCCTCAATATTGTCAGCGTGCTTTCTGTACTTCCACATGGGTCATAGGCTTCGAGTGTTTATGGGTACACAGCGACGTCTTACCTCGTGGCGAACGCCAAGTCGGGTGACCAAATGAGTAGATTTGTAACACTGGCACACACAATGTGCAATTGTATTTTTACGGAAGTGCCTGAGTATCGAGCAATAACTTCAAGAAAGTTGCTGACTGTACAGTGCATGCATTTGTCGAGCATTGCTCCTGTAACCGACTACCCCAAATCTGATCACGGTGCAGTCATCAGAGTTTGCGTTATCATATGCGATTCCGTCAAGAATCTAACTGGCTGGTCGGCAATCGATTTTCTTCTCGGTTCATGTAGAGGACACTGGGCTCACGATACATGTGCATGTAATAGGGCTCTGCCGAACTGTTCGAATGCATGACGATCTCAGCCTTAACTCCCGTCACAAACATAAGCGACAACTTAGGAATTTCATGTCAAATTATCGGCAGGATAGCTCTGGACATATCTAAAGATATCGAATACTAAAAATCTATACTTTGCATATTTTTTTGGGGGGGGAGGGGCAAAATGATCCTGCCCCCCCCCCCCCCCTGATGTTGCATCACCTTGTGAATTTGTGTGCTGAACGTCAATTGCTCAATACTCTGTGTTCCTTCTGGCGGTTTTCCGACATGCAAATAGGAGCATTCAGGAATCTTTAATGGATCGGAAGATGGATACGCATTAGTGTTGTCCGGTAACAAAAAATACGTCTACAGTCTGAACAATGCAAGATAAGAAAACGCATACTATATGGACGAAGCAGGAGCAAGTCGCCATCACAGCACTTCAACAGGCAACCCACCGCAATAAAGCGCATCTAACGATACAACAACCGTATCTGAACATTTTATCACTTTGAAACGTTATTTTGTGAACGTGATCATTCATAGGCGCCAGGCCTTCTGTAAAATTCTTCAGTACTAGCATCAAATCCGGTTTGAACAATTTCCACGAATACAGCGTAGTAAACTGCTCCGCCCGAGTAATCGCTCCGGGTGATAACGACAGATAATCGCATACCGAGCATCTTCTCAGCTAATGATGATCAAAGTGGCCCAGACAATAAACCTCCCAACTTCAACGTTTTGGGTCTCCGTTCGGGGCATCGCAGCTTTCCTTTCCTCATTTCGCAAGTCGCTGTCAACTTCGGCAAGTGTTGATATGAATCACAATTATACCGTGCTGTTAGCAGTCACCTACCTCCTCGCAAACAGTGGCGGAGTTAGGGCTATTGCCCCCTCCCCATCCTCAAAATTTTTGTCTGGTTCCGCCCCTGCTCGCAGGTGCTGCTTTTGCTGCGTTCGTAGAATTCCAGAAGTCCATACCTGACACCAGGGTTTCACCCACAAGAAGACTGCTGAGGATTAACAGACCGGACAATAACGACGAAGAGGGGCTTTTCGGTACTACCAGCGTGGAAAACTTGGCCAAATCGACAGTCCCTACCCAACAACTCGAAACATGGGTCAAGAAGGGCGAGACGATGTGTTGAAACGGCTCATGGCAGGGAATGGACTCCTTGAAAAACAGTTTTCCGAGGGAGATGATAAATACACCAAGAAAGGTATCGCATCTCTTGGTGGCGGTGTAACCCCGACACTTTTCCATCACTTGAGCATGTTTGGTCAAACGTGGCACCAATAAGAGGCACTTACGAACCTCTCATCACGTGGAGTCGGCTCACTGAAGAAGCTCGATCCGCATTGAACACAACGGATCTCGTGCGTGCAAAGATACCGATAAGCGATGGTAGTTTCCACAAGTTGCTCGAAAAAGCGTGGGCCATACTCGAGTTGTGGTGTAACGTTGCTGCTGCACGCGTTTAGGGTTTACAAGTAGGGTGCTTTACGAAGGATTACCCACAAAAAAACGAGAGCATAAAATCTTCGGTACACGGAGAACTTGATCACTGCATACTCCATCGTACACAGTGGCAAAACTGTGGAACAACTGCTACGATAATGAGCTTAACTTCACTATCTTCTTGAGTTTTCTTCATTGTTCATCGGACGTAGGCTCCGCTGTGAGCGCCAATCATGAGTCCTGGAACTGTAACACCTGCAGCGTTTGATATATGACCGAAAAGAACCAGTAGAAATGGTTATCTGCTTCGTGTGGAAGGAACTACAGCGGATGTCCTGAACAAGACGGTCTCGAACAAAATGATACTACCGGTAAGCCACCATTTAGACTTATCGAGATACGCGCGTTTGGAGTTGACCAATCAAGTTTCGTACATAACCGAACACCAAAAATTTGGAAGTGGGAAATTGTCGTATGAAGCGTAGTTCGATTTCTTTTAATACGAGCTTTCCGAAAATGTACAATTTAAAAATATTGTGTGCTCCGAAGAAAGTCGAAATTTTGGGGACCGGAAATCACTCTTCGAGTTTTCAACATTTCCCAGCAAACGATAGCTTCAATATACGTCTCTTTCGAATAGGTCTCGAACCCAAATACGCATTCACCTGAATTGTCGCCAATTCGTGGAAATGCGTCGTACGAATTCCCACACCACCGAATGAGCGTACAAATTAATATATACTTCGAGAATGTTCAATACCTAGGCTTCAACGTGAGATTCTAGAATCGCTGTTCACCCGCTCTCGCACACACGATCGAGTACTTGGTGTCGAATCGACTACTCCAGTAGATCGCTCTCTCATTTTTAATGATGTCGCCTACATCACCTATCACTATACTACCCTCCCAAATGAGCAGATCTGAATCATCTGGTTGACTTGTGGTAGGAGTCTCCATGCTGCCCAGCTAGAGATGCCCGTCACGCGAGTACGCACAGTGAGGCTTCTGCCCGTCAGGACGACATCGACGACACCATCGACTCACCGATCTACCACCTATTTAAGTGGGAGGACACCAAAAACGTCGCCTCGCTGAGACGGACCTGTGAACTTACCCCACTCGGGTTGAAACATTTGTAGTACTCTTTTCAAGGAGCATCGTGCGCGATGCTTGCTTTTCATGAGGAGTGTCCTGTCAGACGTGGAAACCCGCGAGAGTGAAGAAGGAAATGAGGGCTTGTTCGACCACGAAAGTGTGGTTTGCAGTTGCAATTGAGGATCTGGTTGTAGCTTCGGCGATCTGCTAATACTCACCAGAAAAGTTAGTTATGCAGGATTTGACTCGCTGATAGGCCAAACATGTTCTCCAACTTTCTCGAAATTTTCAGAATATTCCAAATTTCACGTCGTGTCTAATGGTACCGACTCGTTCTTTGGTTAATACTACGTAGTATTTTTTGTTTGAAGCCGTCTCAAATGCAGTTGAAGGCATTCAAAAGCGAGTATCAACACTACATGACGGGGTACTTCAGAAGTACCTGTAGCGTCGCAAGTTCGTATCTGACACTGAATGAAGTTCTGTGCAAACGTCGGCATGTTGGGGACCTCTCACCGACATCATCTCACCATCGTTCAGTCAAGCACGACGAAGCTGGAAATGGTAAGCGAAATCAGACAAACGATACCACCATTTCCTGACAGCGTACATTCTTTTTTGCCGCAAGATAAAACAACTCGAAAGTACATGTACACAACTTGTGGCCCACAAGCTCAAACACGCAACCCAACGACAGCATTCTATTCCTCAGCTTCCATTCCTCAGACTCGTTTACTTTCTCGACTTCTGAGCCTGCAGTTTCGCGAAGTCCTCTTTAATGAAGGCCAGCGCTTGTGCCACGTCGTCCACGACCTCGTAGGCCGGGTGCTCGTCGTGGTTTTCCGGCCCGTTGTGCATGCCCGTCAGCGTGAGCACGGACTTCCACCTGCCCCCAGCCTCGTTGGCGCCCCGAATGTCCGTCTTCGGGTTGTCCCCCACCATGTAAATCCGCTCCACATCCTCGTGCTGCGCGTCGATGAGCGTCTCCGCGAACTCGAACGACGTGCGCTGCGGCTTGCCGAACAGCGTCTTCTCGAGCTTGTGACCCGTCGTGCGAGTGAACAGGTCCTCCAGCACGGCGTGGAAGGCCCCGGCCCCGTAGCGCGGCAAGTGAAACTCGCCCACATACTGGAAATCCGAGCACGCCGAGTAGAGCGGGATGTGCTGGCGCTCGCCGTTGCCGTCGTCCTCCACCGTGCGCTGCCCCAGCAGTCCGTCGGGCGAGCACAGAACGTCCATGACGATCTGCAGCTCGCGGCCCCAGTAGATGGGGTCGATGAGCACGAACACGGCCGTGAACGGCTGCGCGTCGAAGCGTCCATCGTGCGACAGCGGCTCGGCCACCTTGACGTCCGGGTACATGGAGGGGAAGTGCTGGTGCAGCTGGTCCACCGTGACGACGTGCTTGAAGCCGTAGTTGGCCATGACCTTGCGCAGCTCGGCGCCGTCCTTGCCCACGGCCAGCACCAGCTCGTCGCCGTGCTTGTCGGCCAGTGCGCGCATGGGCGTGTGGCTCATGCACATGCGCTCGGCGGGCACGGACACGCCGCCGCCAAGGATCTGCTCGATCTGCTGCGCCTTGGTGTCCTCCGGGTAGCCGCCGCCGTTGGTCATGATGGCGAACGGAGTGTCGGTGGCCTGCAGCTCCAGCAGCACGTCGCGCGCGCCCGGGATCGGCGTTTTGCCGCGCAGCAGCACGCCGTCCACGTCGAACACAACGCCGAAGGTGGAGGCGGCGCGGCTGCCGCGACGTGAGAAGGAGAGCGCGGGTCTGCGCAGGGCGAGCATGGGGCGGAGCGGGGTGAGCGCGAGGCCGGCGGAGCGGGAGTGACAATGAGGGCCGAGCAGCTCTTGGCGATGACTGACGAGGATCGGCGGATAATGGGGATGGGGGAGGCGACGTCACCAGCACGCGTCAGAGGTTCAACGTGTGCAGGTGGCGCGAAGGTGAAGCGACAGGAGGTTGCGCGAAGGTCGCGATTTGCGCAAACAGCCGAAAATGCTGGTGGTGCACCGCACCAGAACTGAATGAAGCCATTTGTTGGAGAGCTTCCTTTCCTTTATGACGGAGAGCTGCACTGTAGCGTGCGGCTGTGTGTGTGGGATCATGCTTACCAAGAGTAATCCACAGCCGCGTTGGCCACGTGGGGCGAAGCCAGCCAACGCCCGCCACGATCCCAACCCGGATCCTCGTCACATGGAAGCAGTGCACCACACCAACTCTGAGCGCAAACACGTTAAACAGATACACCCCGACTATCCTGATGGCGTTTGCGCAAACGAACCCCGTGAATACTACAATCCTCCCATCTCCATCCAGTCACTATTTCAACTGTCAACTATACAAACCGCCCTCTATACCCTTATCCCCATCTCTCATCATCTCATGCCGTTCGCCAGTTCTCGTCCTTTCCTCTGCGCCTCACCCCCGGAACGGCCACCTCAACTGCCCCATAGCTCATTTCCGCATTCGCGCCCTTCCGCTCAAGTCCCACTAAGTACGTGAAGATGGCGACCGCCCCCGCTGCTGCTGCCTCCCCCGCGCGCCGGCCGCTGACGCTGCCGGAGAAGATCCTGACGCACTGGGCCGTGGGCCTCACGAAGCCCGAGGTGTCGCCCGGCCAGATGCTGTGCGTCAAGGCGCAGTGGACGCTGGCCTGCGAGATCACGTGGAAGTCCATGGACAAGACGTACCAGGACATGGGCCGCCCGCGCATCTGGCGCAACGACCGCTTCTGGCTGGCCGTGGACCACACCGTGGACCCGCGCGTGAACCACCAGCCGCGCCAGCAGATGATGATCAAGGCGTCCGAGGACTTCGCCAAGGAGGCGCAGCTCACCAACTTCCAGCCGCCCAACACCACCATCCTGCACACCGAGTTCTACCGCCAGCGCGCGCAGCCCGGCCAGATCGTGGTGGGCGCCGACTCGCACTCGTGCAGCACCGGCGGCCTGGGCGCCTTCGCCATTGGCCTGGGCGCGGCGGACGTCGTCATGCCCCTCGTGACGGGCGAGACGTGGATCAAGGTGCCCGAGACGGTGCTCATCGAGTTCGTGGGCACGCCCCCCATGGGCATGGGCGGCAAGGACGTCATGCTGTACACGCTGGGCCAGCTCAAGTGCAACACGGTGGCCATCGGCCGCTGCGTCGAGTGGGGCGGCAACATCTCGGCGCTCTCGTGCGACGCCCGCTTCGCCATCAGTAACATGACGGCCGAGTTCGGCGGCATTGCTGGCGTCTTCCCCGCCGACGAGCGCACGGCCGCCTACATCTCGAAGCGCCCGGACCACAACAACGACGCGCTCTACTTCCGCGCCGACGAGGACGCCCAGTACGCTGAGAAGTTCCAGATCAACCTGGACAACCTCGAGCCGCAGGTGGCGCTGTTCCCGTCCCCGGACAACGTCAAGCCCGTGTCCGAGGTTGTTGGCATGAAACTCGACGGATGCTTCATCGGTGCCTGTACCACTGCTGAGGAGGACCTGGTGCTCGGCGCCCTGGTGCTTGAGGCCTGCCTCAAGCAGGGCATGAAGCCCGTGGCTCACGGCCAGCGTCGCGTGACCCCTGGCAGTCAGATCATCGTGGACAACCTCAAGAAGCACGGCCTCATCGAGGTGTACGAGAAGGCTGGCTTCGTGGTGGGCGCCCCCGGCTGCAGTTTCTGCCTGGGTATCGCCGCCGACGTTGCCGGTGAGAACGAGGTCTGGCTCAGCTCGCAAAACCGCAACTACCGCAACCGCATGGGCAAGGGCTCCATTGCCAACCTTGCGTCGGCCATCACGGTGGCTGCCTCCAGTTTCACGATGGAGGTAACGGACCCCACGCCGTTCCTGAAGCTCATTGACGTCGAGAAGTTCAACTCGGCGGTGCCCAAGCAGCCGTCCGTGCCTATCACAATCGCTGAGGCTGCTCCGGAGCTCCCCGCTGCCTCGGACGAGGACGCCGGCAACTCGGACGCTGAGGCTGCGGCCTCGCTGGAGACGTTCTCGGGCTCCATCAAGGGCCGCGTGCAGGTCTTCGGTGACAACATCGACACCGACGCCATTCTGCCCGGTGAGTTCCTGTGCGAGAACGACATGGAGGCGCTGGGCAAGGTTGCCTTCCTGCACACGAACCCGGACTTCCGTGACAAGGTGAAGCAGGGCCAGAACGTGGTGGTTGCTGGCCACGGCTTCGGCTGCGGCTCCTCGCGTGAGCAGGCCGTGACGGCAATGAAGGGCGCTGGCGTTCAGGCTTTGATTGCCCGCTCGTTCGGCTACATCTTCTCGCGTAACTACCAGAACTTCAGTCTGCTGGGCATCCAGCTCGACGACGACCGCTTCTACGAGCTGGCCAAGGAGAACGCCGACATCACGGTGAACATGACCGGCCGCACGATTGAGGTGGGCGGCGAGACTTTCCGCTTCAACATGTCGCTGTTTGAGGAGCGTCTGCTTGCTGGCGGTGGCATCATGCCGCTGTACAAGAAGTTCGGCAACCGTCTCTTCCGTGTGGCGGTGCAGGACCCTGCTGCCGAGAAGGGCAGCTGCGGTAGCGGCGGTGGCTGCTCCAGCAAGGAGGAGGCGCCGGCGTCGGCAGTAGCGGGCGCGTCGAAGGATCTGTCGTGGTAGAGTGCTTCGGTAGTTGAAAGTTTGTGAGCGCAACGCGAGCGCTGTGCATCAAAAATTATGTAACTTCTTCATGCATGAGTACTGTTCATCTATCCCCGCGTGCAAGCGTAACACGAGCAATTGTATTGTGCTAGAATCACGAATGCTTCGCTCGTGAGCTGGAGCACTTTCAAAATCTGCATCGACAACTCAGCGCGCAAGTGTCATTCTGAATGACCCGACAGTGGTAGTACCGATACCCAACGCATGTCGAATATGTTCAATACATCACGGCTTCATGAACTTCAATACATGTGTAGTACGAACTTTTCTTGTGTCTTGCTGCTATCAAATCGTGCCATCACAACGGGTGCAACTACCCGGTGTAACGGGAATTGAAGGCCCGAACTGAATCAAGATGTAAAAAATAGCTTTTGGTGTGGTTCTACTTCGAAGTATCACTTACTTAAGTACTTCTTATATTAAGAGTATATTTAGTGGTGTTGATACTCCTTGTTGAATGCCTTCGAATATTTTTGGTACAGTAAGTTGTTCAGCTCGTTTGCTGCCGTTCCTTCCACACGCACTTCTACTGGATCTCTTCTGTCGGACAACCAATGGTTAAGCTGCATATTTTGCTTGAAACTCTGTGGCGGTCGTTTATGTACTTGGCTCCTTCATAGCCGCCGCTAGCATCTTCGAGTGGTCTCTCTCGCCGTAGCGGTATGTTAACGACTTGAGCGGATCCCACTTCTTTTTTAGATTCATGGTGTCGTAGTACAGCATGTATTCGGCCCATACTGTAAAAAGTGGACCTTCGAGCAGCTTGTCCTTGGCTTTGTTCAGTTTTAGCAGCATGAACACGTCGTCGGGGGTGTTCTTCTTCAGAAGCCAGTATCGCAGTTGTTCGGAATGCAATCGTGAGCGGAGTTCCTCGTGCTGCGAACCTTGTGTGCGGCCAAATTCATGCTAGCCAGCGTGTCGTCGCTATGGTGTATCGCCAATGTAAAAATGGTTTCTAGTTGTGTGCCTCGGTAAGCCAATCGAAAATCGTCCGCGTAGTTGATCCACGCAGCTAACAACGAGTTGTTGAAGAGTGTGTCTCCGGCCTTGTCGAGCTTTAACAGCATGAAAATATCACCCGGGGATTTCTCAGTCTTCAGCCATTGTTGAGTCTGCTCAGGTTGCATTCGAGGCGCAATGCTTTTCGAATCTGGGAGCATTTTTTCTGCGATAAACATGTTCACGAGCGTTTTATCGTGTAGTGCGCCGGCAACGTCGAGATAAGAGTCATCTTCTGCGCGTGGATTTCCTTGTTGACATTGTTCACGTACTTGCTCCATGTGCTCAAGCCAGGCCTGTCAGCCCCGCTCTAGTGAGTTTTAACATTTCGAAGACGTCATCCGGGAATTTCCTTGAGCGCGCCAACGCTGAACCATCTCGCTTTGCCCTCGTTTGGTGAATGCCGAAGTAGCTGGCGCATTCTTTGCTGATTGGATTATCGTGGTCAGACCGAAGTGTGATATGAGAATTGCGATCAAACTGATTTTCTCGGTCGGGTTCTCCTTGTTGAACAGCTTCATGTAACTAATCCACACATCCAGCTCTGGCTTTTCAAGGAGCCCATTTTCTGCCTCGTGCAACTCAAGCCGTTTAAACACATCGTCTGCAGACTCCCCCAACCGGGGACATGTATACCCGAGTAGGATGAGGTACCCGAAATGTAACCATAAGAAAACAGTTTTTGAACTAGGGTTATTCGGGTCAACAACTATGTGATAAGAGCAATTTGCTTGGTGTGTTTACAAGCGGAAGGGTGTTCTAACATATTGGTGTTAGTCATCCCTCTTCTGTACCTAGTGTACTCCGCAGACATGCTTGTGAGTTTTGCGATACACTAACTAACTGCAAGTGCTGTTTGCAGAGGTATGTATCTGTTTGTACCCTGTCATACCTTCTAAGTTAGCTACGAATTCGTTGCTCGAGGCCGCTACTTTGTCAATCGAAATCTGTTGTTATTGAGGACGCTACAGGCGGTCATCGTATCAAGCGCAGCGAAATTTATGACGTAGTAGCCTGGAGAGAGAGCTTCAGGGTAATTTCGTTTAACTCCACCAACATATTAGTATTGTTTGCTACACACTAACAAACAGTCTGCAAACGCTAGCGTTTGCAATACAGGTAGTGTTTGTGTGAACCTACTTGTACCACCCTATCAGCTCTAAAATATTTTTTCAGCAAGCGTTGCACGTGTCCATGTATTTCTGATCGAAATTAGAAGTCATTATAAGATAAACCAGCAGTAGTTGCTTAGAAAAATATTATACATACACTAAAACGATGTCTCTTTTACTTTAGAACAAAAGCGAAAAAGGGTTTCTTGATGGCACGAAGAGAACTAAATTTCAAGTGTCAAATCTTTTCGAACCATTGTCAGTAACGTTATCTTGTCTAGATTCGTACATCCGATCAGATTCTAATATACGTGTATTGATTGGCTTTGTACACCGTTGATATGGTGTTGACCGCTTTACCTGGCTAACATACCCTACAAAATACGTCGGCAGCAGAACTACTAGCACAAGACTAGGAACGCCGCAACAACAACGATGAATTCTCAGCTCTGCTCGCCATTTCCACTGCCACCGTGCAGGCTGGCACCATCCCTCACGACGCTGTGCAACGTTTTGCCCAGCCCAGCCCTGCCACCATTTCGGAGGAGGTTGCAGTGAAGTTCCAGCTGGAGCTTTACGTGGAGAAAGGATGCATTCCATTTCCGGATGTAAACAGCGCAGGCGAGACAAGTAGCGGTCTCAAAGGGCAGCAGGGTGTGAAACTGAGATCGCGGGAGCGCAAGTGTACGGTCGAGCGATCTGGTACAAAGACGTCTGGGCCATCATGTACGCTTGGTATTTCCCAAGGGTTGCTGGGGCTTGTGGGCATCAAGACGCCGCGACTGAGCTAGTATCGTTGTCTGGATTGACAAATCCGCTCTTGAGATGCCAAAAGTGCTAAGGATATCGGGATCCCGACTACGTCGTCAAAACGACTCCCCGTCTTCGTCGAGTTCAGGCTGCAATAGCTGGTCCATCTACCTTTCCTCTCTCCATAATTTGAAGTCCGTCGTGTTCAAAGCAACTCGTGATTCGTCTGTAGTCAGCTTTCAGGAAAATTTGGAGAAAGCGTGGCCATTCTAGGCTGGTTCAAGACAGAATGTCTTGAACCAGCCTAGAATGGCCACGCTTTCTCCAAATTTTGGTTTGTTGATTTTGAAATGAGGTGCTTTGTGGTCCCTTAGCTTATACAATGTCGAAGATGGACTTGATATCAGTTGCAAGCAGTGTGGTTTCATTTGACAGGCCGCTATTCATTGCTGGGCACCGTCGTTGCCGCTGGAATTTAAAGAAAATAGACGTTATCAGATTGGTAGTAGTCATTGTGTAAAGGTTTTACGTCAGACTCTCCAAGCGTGTTAATCACGCCTACTGTAGTCGAAACCACAGGAACAACGACCTCAAATACACAGTGCATACACTCAAATTCTAGGCGTAAGAACCCGCGAGGTCTTCATTCATGGGTATAAAGACTACGTCCCAACGACGACAATGGATATTGATGTACATAGGAACCTTTGGCGAACGACCAATAGACTTGAATAGCCCACAAGAACTATCCCTTCGCCAAGAAGTTCCACAAGGTTAGAGAAGAATTACCTTAACATGTCTAGATGGCGAGGTTGGATATTTTCCAGTGTGGTGCTTGGAATTGTTTAAATAAAATTCAAGCACACGATATTTGATAAGCAGACTTCAGTAAGTAGGATAGTAAGATAACTAGTAATTTTCAACTAATGCGACTGGCTTCTTGTTGCGCAACTTTCATTCAGCAGAATGAAAAGCTTACAGCGGGTGGAGGTAAATCCCTGCCCTCACGATAGCTACTGCAAAACTTTCTCATTATCTGCATTTTTTACCATGGCTACACTAGATGCCAAGATCCCGCCTGACTGACTTCAGACAGTGCGTACATCTCTACAACTACAGTGTAGTTGCTCTTGCTGATTTCTTCTTCGGTGTAGTAAAGAGCTAAAACGTTTGATCGCAAATGAATTCCTTGTAGCCGAACTTTACGAAGCGTAGCGAGCTGTTGGATGCGCGGAAGCAAGACCGTCGAGCGCTAGCGTTAGCTATCGAACCACCATTCTCCTGCGATAAGCGGTTTGCGCGCACGGAGAAGATCTTTCGCGATTCGTACCGTCGTAGTGGCGCTTTCGTGCGCAGTCCAAGGCAGCAAGAACTGGATCTCCCACCGCAGCACTGGCATCCACGAGCTACTTGTAGCGGCGCGCCAACAAAGTCCGCACTACTTGCTCGACGGCAACACGACAAACGCCTGGAAAGTCTCAAGTTCGAGCCACCGGAGATTGAGCGATTGCACGTTATCCCGAAGGTTGATCAGCTCACAGACTGGTGGAAACGGCCAGTTCCGGGCTATGTGGAGGATCCGGCCAACGCTCCGTTCATTCGAGAATCTCTGCGTCTGCAGCTCGCGGGGCACGGCAAAGAACTTGGTCCAGTAGATCCAGCGAAAATACACTCCGTAGATGAAAGACGGCTGCTACGACGACAAGGTGACCACCTCACCAATATATAGAAGGAAATAGCATAAGTAATTCGGTAAGCGCCATGTTGGAACCCAGAGTTGCCAGAGGATTCTAACCTGAATGAGCTCCCTCCCTCGTTCGTGTGAGGGCGGCAGATCGCATCAGTCTTCGTTTAGCCACGCAGCAAGTAGAGCAGAGCTGACGAAGATGGAGCTGTTGACGAACGCTGCGGAAGAGGACGACCTCGCGAGAGTTCGAGCGCTGACAGGGAAGAAGGAGAGGGAGCAGGCGTTGAGGAGAGCTGCTCAGAATGGCCGTCTGGAGGTCGTGATGCACCTCATTGGGGAGTGCGAGGTCGACGTGGATGCCAAGGGTAACGACAGATGTACAGCGCTAATGCTGGCTGCTCGATCTGGTCACATTGCTGTCGTACAGTACCTTGCTCAGCACTGTGGCGCTCGTGTGAATGCCAAGGACATGTACAGGCGGACTGCACTCATACTCGCGGCTCAAAATGGGCACATCGATGTTGTGCAATATCTGGTTGAGCAATGTGGCTCTGACGTAAGCGCCAAGGACAAGTACGGACACACTGCACTCATACTCGCGGCTGGATATGGCCAAATCGATGTCGTGCGGTATCTGGCTGGGCAATGTGGCGCTGACGTAAAACCCGAGGGCATGTACGGGCACACTGCTCTCATGCTCGCGGCTGGATATGGGCACATCGATGTTGTGCGGTATCTGGTTGAGCAATGTGGCGCTAGTGTGAACGCCAAGGACAGATACGGGCGGACTGCATTCATACTCGCGGCTGAATGTGGGCACATCGATGCTGTGAAGTATTTGGTTGAGCAATGTGGCGCTGACGTAAATGCCAAGGACGAGTACGGGCGGACTGCACTCATACTCGTGGCTCAAAAAGGGAAAATCGATGTTGTGCAACATCTGGTTGGGCAATGTGGCGCTGACGTGAATGCCAAGGACAAGCTCGGGCAGACTGCACTCATACTGGTGACTCAAAAAGGGAAAATCGATGTTGTGCAGTATCTGGTTGAGCAATGTGGCGCTGACGTGAATGCCAAGGACCATGACGGGTTCACAGCACTCATGCGGGCGGTTGAACGTGAGCACATCGATGTCGTGCGGTATCTGGCTGGGCAATGTGGCGCTGACGTGAACGCCAAGGATAATCACGGCGTCACTGCGCTCATGAAAGCCGCAAAATATGGATACGTTGAACTCGTCCGATATTTTCATGAAAAGTGTGGCGTCGATGTGAATGATAAGAACAATGACGAATACACTGCTTTGATGATGGCTGCTAGATATCACCAGGATGTCGTGCAGTATCTTGCTGGCGAATGTGGAGCGGATGTGAATGTCCAGGACAGCACTGGATATACAGCTTTGATGAAGGCCACAAAGGAAGGGAACACTGCAATCGTCCAGTATTTGGTCGAGCAGTACAACGCAGATGTGAATGCGAAAAGTTTCGATGGACTCACCGCTCTCCGACTTGCTGCTGAACGTGGACACGATGAAATACAGCGAATACTCATGCCATTTGTTCGACCCGAAATTCAATCCCGCACCACTAATACAGCCTCAAATACCGGTGGTGTCATTCACCTCCCACGAAGCTGCTCCATTCACCCGTCGGAAATCGAGCTCACCCTCTACAGTCAGAACGGAAATATCGGGGGTGATTTTCGAGCTCGGTGGCTCGATGCCGACGCGGTCGTGAAGCTGTTCGTTCCAGACGCATCTCACTCGCCATTTGAAGACGAAGTTCGTATGTGGGAACAGCTCCGCCATCCCAACGTCCTCAAAATGTACGGCGCGTGTGATGCTGGTCCTCACCTGTTGTTCTTCGTATGTGAGTACGCGAGCAAGGGCTCACTCCTTGATCATGTCAAATACTCATCAGTGGAAAAGCCGGTGGTGTGGAAATACTTACACGAGGCTGCGCTAGGTCTCGAGTATCTCCATGAGCGAGGGATTATTCACGGTGATCTGCGATGCAGTAACATATTGATAGGCAGTGATGGCCAGGCGAAATTGTCGAATTTTGGACTGGGTGGTTCAATCAGGCGTTCCAGCTCAGCGTCGGATAGTGTAATCGGATCGATGCGCTGGCAGGCCCCAGAGGTAGTGAAAGGGATGCCACCATCGTTTGAATCGGATGTATATTCGCTTGGAATGTGCATCCTTGAAGCTGCCACCAAGGAGATGCCATGGGGTAGAGTGTCCGAAGAACGGGCGAGGATGAAGAAGTTAGAGTGGCGGCCACGCTCCTGGAGTAACTGTAAGCTCAACAATACTGGCTACACCGTGACTTACACCGAGTCTAAAGTTGCGCCTTGTTGTCCTTGCGCTGATGCAGGCGAATTAGTATGGAAAATGTGCAGTCAAAACCCTCGTCAACGTATTAATTTGTCGATAATCATCTATAAGCTGGAGTATTTGGCTACCGAGGAGTTTTCGAACTCCTTGCAACAGGAGAATGAACCCGGTAGTTTCATAGGAGAGTATGAATCCGATAGAGTTCAAGAAGCATGGCTGGACCTGGAAAACCACATGAAGAAGTTCAATAATACCCAATACTCCGACACATTCGACAAACTGAGAAACCTATATGATCGTCTCCAAGTGTCACTCCACCGCCCAGAATTGCTGGATCGATTTCACGCGTTTCTCACCGATTTTAAACAAATGATCAAGATGTCACCCGATCAAGCTCTAATGCTGCGGTTGTCGTCAACGCGCGCCACTACCAGCAGCTTGTATGCGTTTCGATGGCGCATCGAGTTCCTCATGGCATCATTGGATGGAGTAGAGGGAGATACATCTCCACAGCGGGAACCACGATGGCAGGAACAGTGCCACGACGAAACTAAGGTATTCGTTGCAGGATTATCCGACACTTTTCTTCTTCTGCAGAAGTTGAAGTCATCCGAGGAACGATCTGCATTTCTCAACACGTTGAAGGCCAATATCGAAAACCCCCTCAAGAAATACACACCGGATGAATTGCACGTAATGAAGAAAACGTACAAGGATATCACTAGCAAGTTGGAGAGGGAAGGCTGGTCGAAGCTCATACCAGTTTGGTTCATCCCCTGGTACGAGTTGATTGTTGACGAGTGGAATTCCCTGGGCGAAGGAGGCTTCGGAAGCGTGCATCGAGCCAAGTGGCTAGACTCCGAGGTGGTGGTGAAACGAGTAATGTTGCCGGGATCGAGTGACAAAACGGGTGGTTGGACAATGTCCTCGAGTCTGTCGGCGTCGGAAGGCCTATCTACTCCTGAAGTCCAAATTGACGCCGAACAAAGAAGCAAAGCTCTCGCCATGTTTCGTCGTGAGGTCGATATTTGGTTCGTATTCAGCCATCCTCACGTCGTTCGCCTCTTCGGGGCCTGTCACGTCGGACGACCGTTTTTCGTGTGCGAGTACGCTACGAAGGGGACATTGGTCAGCTACTTGCGAGACCATCCCGACGAGCTGTGGTCGAAGCTGCACGAGGCTGCGCTGGGTGTCCAGTATCTCCACGCGCGCAACGTGGTGCACGGCGACCTCAAAGGGAACAACATTGTGATTGGGAGCGATTTCAAGGCGAAGGTAACGGACTTTGGTCTGAGCTCTGCTGCTGGCAGCGAGGGCATGCCGCAGATTTCAGGTGCGTGGCATTGGGTGGCCCCAGAGTGCCTTCCGAACAAAAGAACAGGAGAAGACCAATTGCCTGTGCAAGCAGGTCCAACCTTTGCGTCGGATATCTATTCTCTGGGCATGTGCATCGTGGAAGCACTGCGGGTCGTGGAGGCAGTGAAGGCTGGCAAACACTCTCGCGGTTGCCTGCCGTGGCGTACTGCTGACCGAAATGCGGTGAGGTATCATGCAATGAATGGCCAGCTACCGGTACGGCCGATGAGTAGCGACAGTGAATGGAAATTGGTTGAGCGAATGTGTGCGTTGGAGCCGCATAAGCGGATTAAGATCTCGACGGTGGTGGACGAGCTGACGAGTCTGGCCAACTCTGGCGACAGTAGCCAAACAATGGCCGTGCTCGACTCCTCGCCAGCCGATTCCACGAATCGGGTTTCTGTCCTCGACATGATTGCTGCAGCTCGCCAAGAAGTGGTTAGGCTGGCCCCAACGCGACCTCGAAGGTGGTTCAGCTGGCGAAACCTGGTATCAACAGCCAAGCGATGCTCTTGCTCGACATTGCCAGAGGATCTCACGAATCAAGTCTCTATCCCTGCAAGTCAGCACGGGGTGAATCGATTGCAAGGTGACACGGATCAACACGTTGAAGTGATCGCACTATGCGCTTCGTTGTGGAAACGAATTGAGCGGGTGCATGAACAGATGATCGCCGACGACAAGAGTGAAGACTGCCGCGCTTCGTTCTACTTGCTAGTTGCTGACGCCCGCGCGGCCACGGCAAAGCTTCAAGTCCGAGAACAGGGTATCATGGCGCTAGCGGCGACAACAATGCGGTATTATGCCTTGGATCGAACATTGACGAAGTTTTGCGAAGCACATTTTGTTCTTTGTTGACGGTGTGAACGTTGGGTAGGTGGTTTTGCGGCTGGGACAAGAACTACCAGCATTTTGGGGATTAATGTCGAGAAGTCCGGACTTCGTTTCGTTGCTTCACTAGTTGAAAGATATCAGCGCGATGCGAGCGCTTGGCATAAAACATAACGTAACTGAGGAGTGTGGTAACACTTTTGCGCGCGCTGAGTTGCCAATGCAGATTTCGAAAGTGCGGGGAAGCATTGCCGTCTGACAATTCCCCCTATAAATGTTATCCGCGCACAGCCAAGTCTATTTTCTATTCGAGCAACAAACAACGGATTGTTGGACAGCATATTTTCCACCGTCCCCCAGCTTCAGCAGTGTGGATATATTGCACGGAAAACTATATAGCATACCCTAATACGTAGACATTTGCAGTGATGAATAGTGAGGTATGCTCTAAAATAAAATTGCCGTAGAACTAATGAATCATTTCAGCAAAAATATCGAGAACGAATGCAAAATGATCGGGTGGACAAGCCAGTCGCTACAAATTAGAACAGAGTGGAAAGTCACAGCACAGTTGAATATTTTTCAATTAACTTGGGCTGCTGGGCCTGCTGCTTTTCCAAATTGAACTGAGGTATCCTTCGTCCACCACACGCAAACTTATATATAAGTACACAGATTTTATGTGATCGATACTCGAGTTTGCGCATAAAGGCTGAATGGTGACTTTGCACATTTCCAAATAACTCCAATAAAACATTCGTGTGAATCGTCTCACCTTCCACGATCGGAACGGGGCTTGCGCTGCATCATCCGGTTGCGAATCGCAACTTGCGTTTGATTTCGTGTTTGAACGGTGTTTCAGGAGAATATCCAGGCGATGTGAAGTACATGTATTTGCGCCAGACTGGTGCCACCAGAGTGAATAACGGAGTATCGTCTGGATTTGTGCGTCTGGATTTGTGTGATTATGATTTTGAAACAAAACCTGTTTAACTTTTTTCCCCAGCAGTCAATGATTATGCTCGAATCGGTGTGAGCGATAGACTGACTAGGAGCAGCTTCAGTGTACAAGTTGCAGCCGTCGAAGCAAGCGCAGGCATGAGAGCCGACAACCCTACTGAGCCGGTTTACTTCACACCGCCAAGTTATGAAAATCTGGACTTTTCGGACGAGCTGCTTTGGACTGAATCGGAGTCGTTGCCAGAGACTATGGTGTCACCACCAAAGAAGATAATGCGATCACAGCGTCAATACAACCGCAGGTCCAAGCCACAGAAGCCGAAGAAGCAGAAGATCCGCACGTACACCCGGCGTCAGGTTGGTACAACTTTCTCGGTAGGCCCGTTTTTTATTCGATAAAAAAATTTACAGCATGCACTTGTTTCGTCCACTTAGACTGAGATCAAGGCCTTGAAGGGTGAGCTGAAGCAATTAAACCAGCAAATGGACTCGTATGGCGAACAAGCCCACATGATGAGGGAACGTGCACGCCTAGTGCAGCAACAACGAACGAACAAAGATCTGGTTGAGGCGCTCCGGCTACAGCGCTTATCGTTTTCCACCACGGCGGCTATGCTTTCACAGTTCATCGTACGTGGGTGTAGCCCATCTATTTTTTTTTGTTTTCAACGCGGTCAACCAGTAACTTTTCCTGTTGGTGACTATTTAGCACAGCAAAATGACAGGCCCGTTCGATGCGCTCACAAAACTTGGCATCGACGCGTGCGGACGGCACGCTGCCCTGTTGGCGATGCGACACGATCGACTCCAGTTTGCTCGCCAATTCATGCTTCGACAGCGGCAACTTCTGGGCTTCGACGAGTACTGCGAGCGGAAGAAGTTCAAAGCAGACAACGGCGACCTCGTGTCGCTGAACTACGAGATAATACCGCTACCTGGAGCACGTAGCATCAAATCGATGGTTGAGGCACTCCAACGCTTCGTGCACAACATTGAGATCAACATTTCCGAAGCGACCGGTGATGTCACGGTTCGCGAGAACGACGACGCGATGCCTGACAGCGCGGTGACCCAGCACCGCCTTGTCACGAAAATCGGAAACGCGATGGAGTCTGAATCGAATAACGTGGCATTCGGGGAGTACTACCCGGCGAGCCCAGGTCTGCTCGAACAAGCGTTAACCCTTTGACTACCAGCCAGATGGAGTGATTTATAGGTCCATAGGGACCCATGAGAGGTCTAATCGCAAGATGCGATTGGACAAAACTAAAAGCTACGAGACGACGGCAAAGCACTGTACAACCTAACAGGTCTCCATGGACCTGTAAATGCATTACCGCAGGAGCCACAAACAGTTCGTGTGACCTGCCATAGTTGAGCTAGCAGACTTAGATGCGTTGTTCAATGTAGCCGACGACGACACGTGAGACTGGGAGACCGACACGGACCCTGGCCTGGAAGGGTGCGGAGCAGGTTCGAATGTATACCAGCTAATATTCAAATTCATACATCAGGCAACGCTACAGAATCCTAACCAAACTAGATGAGCTTACAGTGATAGCGTCATAGCAAGCCAATGAATATTACACAGGATTTCATGTGCAGGAGTGCGAGCGGTTGGCGGATGTAGATTGAAACTGATACTACATGGGGTGCTCGGCTAAGCACGCATACTTGAGGTAATGCTATAACGAAATGACGCTGAGCTGAGAGCGCGCGGGCTGCGACACCGCCGCTCGGAGGTCAGCATCCTCAGTGGGCTTGCCGTGATGTCCACCCCAAACGGCTCCTACTTCCGTAGACCATTGCCGTTGTAGCGACACTGACCAGGGCGCGACGGCATGTAGCTTGACCTCTCAAACTTTTGATTGGAAGTACCGTGAAGTAAACCAGCGTCGCCACGTGTAAAAATTGGTGTTTTTGATTGGTCGTTTTTTTCCCTGTGCGTTGAATTGATTTGCTAGAGCCATAGGTCCAAGGAGACCCGTAAGAAATCTCTGGTAGTGAAAGGGTTAATGGTCTGCGACGTCGTGGAAGAAGATAAACTGTTTCCATATCGCCGATCGGAACGGCTGCGCCAAGATGTGATAACAATTATTTCGCTGGAATCGCACCAGGGTGAGAACAACGAATCTAATGTCGTGATGACTCGCTGGCTGTGTCAACGGATTCACAGTCCTGCAATTTCCGTGCCTCAGTTTGCGATAAACCGTATCCGCAATAGCGCTGAGAAGGTTGCTGCGGCCATGCTCTCATGCTGTCTCTAACTCGTCATCACATCGAGATTGAATCGTCGAAAGAAGCTATCGCTCCGTAAAATCACTGCGTTCTATTGTTACTTGGAAAGCACAGACCAGAATGCGTCCTGCGAGAGCTGCACGTTCGACACGGTCCTCATGCGGCGCTTGCCCTGCTTCTGCTTGGCCAACAGCTTTTTCTTACGCGTGCTATCTCCACCACCGACGGTCTTGCCTGACTTGATGAGCACGTCCTTGCGGTACGGTGCGATCCGCTCCTTTGCGAAGATCTTGCCTCCCAGAGCAGCCTGGATTGAGATTTCGTACTGCTGTCGGTCAATTACACGCTTAAGCTTCTGACACAACGCGCGACCGTCCGGTGTAGCTCTGCTTCGGTGGCACACGAAGGACAGCGCGTCCAGAACCTTTCCGTTTATCAGAAGGTCCACCTTCACGATATCCGACTTTTGAGGTTCGATCTCGCGGTAGTTGAGCGTTGCTAACGTAGGGGGAGATAACGCACACAACGTTAGTGTTGAGCAGAAGATGATGATACCAGACAAGTGACAAAGTACCATAGCCCGAGGAAATTGTTTTCAGCTCGTTGTAGAAGTTGGTGACGACCTCTTGCCACGGCACGTTGATAGTCACGATAACGCGCTCATCTTCGAGATAGACGAGGTTTGTCTGGACACCGCGCTTTTCCTTAGCAAGCGCTAGCACCGGTCCCAGGTATGACGCCGGCGTGATAATGGATGCCTCTACCATAGGCTCCAGGATTTCGTAGTACTTGGTCGACTCGGGGAACGCGCCAGGGGTTTCCACAGTGTATTGTTCACCCTTCGGGTCGATCACAGTGTACGGCACCATGGGCGCTGTGACCATCACCTGCATACCCTGCTCATCCGATAGGCGCTGGTGGAAAACTTCCATGTGCAACAGGCCCAGGAAACCGCAGCGGAATCCCATACCAAGAGCACCACTCGTTTCCTGCTGAGCCGTCACACTAGCGTCGTTCAGCGTAAGCTTTTCGATAGCGACCCGCAACTCGTCAAAGCTGCAGTCGTCAGTAGGATACATACTCGCAAATACCATGCTACGAGCCTCCTGGAAGCCCGGAAGCGCCTTCAGATCAGCCGACGCCGCTCCCTCGCGGAAAAACGTGTCGCCAACCTTTGCTTCCGTGGTGGTCTTCATGCCGGCAATGATGTAGCCGACCTGACCAGCGTAAAGCCCCTTGGTCTTGTATCGTCCAGGCAGCAGCAACCCCGTCTCCTGCACGTCGTGCTTGGTCTTTTGGTGAGCACTGTAGATCTTATCACCAGGGAAAATAGCACCATCCACGACCTTGACAAGACACACCGTTCCGCGGTAGTCGTCGTAGTACGAGTCCACCAGCAGACACCTGAGCGGGGCGTTGGGGTCGCACTCCACTGGCGGCGGCAGTCTTTCCACCACCGCCGGGAGCACGTCGTTGATGCCGTCTCCGCTCTTGGCCGACGTGAGCAGCACCTCGTCCGGGTCCACGTCCAGCAGCGACGACAGACTCAAGATGCTGTCGTCCACCTCGGCGTGGGGCATGTCGATCTTGGTCAGCACCGGCACCACGTGCAGGTCCCTCTCCTTGGCCGCGTAGTACGTGGCCAGCGTCTGTGCCTGGATGCCCTGCGAGCAGTCCACTAGCAGCAGCACGCCTTCACAGGCTGAAAGCGACCGGTTCACCTCGTAGCTGAAGTCCACGTGGCCCGGGGTGTCCACCAAGTTGAGCATGAAGGTCTCGCCCGTCTTGGGGTCCCGGTGCACCATGGACGCCGTCTGCGCCTTGACGGTGATGCCGCGCTCCCGCTCCACCTTCAAATTGTCCAGGAACTGGGCACTCTCGCGCTCCTGGCGCGAGATATTGCCGCTGCTCTCCAGCAGGCGGTCCGCGAGCGTCTACAGGTCAAAATTAGCCGTTAATTGCGTGGATTTAGATGTCTCCCACATACAGGGTCATTGACGAAAGAGTTGATTAGGACGATTTAGCATGGTCGACGCACCGATTTGCCGTGGTCGATGTGCGCCACGATGCTAAAGTTGCGGATGCGCTCGGGCGTGAACTCCTCCAGCCGCTCGGACATGTACGGCCCCACCGTGGCGGGCGTGAGCGCTGCGTCTTCCTCGACGTCTCTGGAGACCGTGGCCAGGCTGCGGAAGCGCGCGGCGGGCGCGCGCACCGCGCGTAGCAGCGCCCGACGACGCATCGCCAGCATCCCGGGTCAAAGTGTTGAACCTGTTGTGTGGCTGTGCGTCTTACGTTGCTAGTAGCGTGGTCCACTACACAACTTTGCACCATACTCACGCTACGTTGCTGCATCAGCAACTTGAACTTGCGTAACGGTGCACCAGCGTTTGACATAAACGTGAGATGGGCCCATTCCGACGCTCCGGCCCTCAATTGAGCCCGTGACAGTCGAAATGGAGCAGCACGAGGACCTCGAGGCCGACGTGCTGGCGCTAAACCCGGAGCTCGGGTGCGTTTTCGACGACTTCGACCATGAAAAGCAGTCGCTGCTGGTCCAGGAGGTGTCAGATTTGCCGGATTTGGAGCTGCTGCTGCCCTCGGACGAGCTGGGCGACGAACTGTTGCTGCTGATCGACGAAATGGATGAGAACACCGTCGGTGCAATGGAATCGGACGAGGAGGAGGCGGATGTGGCGGTGCTGGTGGGTGACACGAAAGACTTGACGCCCGAGCAGAAGGAGACGGAGCTTGCGGCGCGAGAATTGAAGTTCCTGGAGGCGCAGAGAGACTTCCTGCAGTTCAAAGCGGTCGCCAATGTCGGCGGTGGAGAGAGTGAGAACGAGCAGGAACGGGTGATGAATGAGGAGGTTGAGAAGGAGAAGAACAGGCTAGAGGAGGCGAGAACGCAGCAGAACATGCTCGTCGACGTTATCAAGCAGCACCAGCAGAGCCTTGGCGACCTGCACGGACTGATGATCCACGCTTCGCCGTTGATGCACTACGTGCGTGTTGCTTTGTGTAGGTGTTGGGATGGACGAGTGGGTGTGGTGTGCTGATGAGGGTTGTGCATGTGTGTGGATTTGGATGCAGAGGATGACGCTAATGACACCGATGGAGTCGTACATCCGCCTGAGCAAGGACCCAGCCGAGCGCCGTAGCAAGCTGCTCGAGATGCGAGACGAGAAGCTCGACGTCGTGCGCCGGTTTGTGGCCGCACAAACGTGTGGGATCGACCCCACGCGCGAGTTCTTCTACGTCGACACGTTTGAGCGCTTCGGTAAGTTCTACACTGTGGACTTCAGCGTGTCCCTCGTGAGCGGCATGACCGTCGCCGAAGTGACCGAGGTGATTGCAGACCAGTTCGTCGTGCCGCGCGACGGCGTCTCGCAGTTGCTCGGCTGCGTCACGAACCGCACGTACTACGACGGCATGGTCGACACCTTCCTGCACGCGCGAACTGTGGAGCGCGTGGACTTGCCCGAGCGCTCGTGCCACGGCCGCAGCTTCCTGGTGCAGGAATCCAACGCCGTCTTCTACCTCAAGCGGTTCGCCGCCGGCGAAGTCGATGAGTCCGACGGCGGGCAGTCAGGCGAGCAGGGCGAGTTCACCGTCATGATGAGCGACTTCGTGGACGTGGACGAGCTGCACCCGTACCATACACACAGCCGAGTGCGCAAGGACATTTCCGCGGGCATCACACTGCGGCGTCACGTCGGGCCCGACGGTGTCGAGGGAGTCGTCATGCGGCGCTTCTCCTTCGTCAAGCATCATCTCGGCCGACGCACCTCGCGGTCCGAAGTGGTGAACACCATCTCGACGCGGGTGCTACTTTGGGGGCAAGCGGTGCGACTCTGCATCGCAGAGCGCAGGCGGCAGAAGCGAGATGCCCCCAAGCGCGTCTGGAACACCCACACGTTCCCGCAGCCGCACCGTCGGAAGCAGGACGTGACGCCGGCGCGACCACCGGCCAACACAACAACAGCGTGTGCCGGTGCAGATCAGTAGTAATTTAACTTCGTCGCCACCAGGAAGGGGTGCTACCTGCAGCGGCAGCAGGGGCAACAGGTTGAACATCCCGTTTCGGTGGGCGTCTTGTCTTATTCATGCTTTTCAATGAGAAGTCATTCCACTCTTACTCAACTTCACGTTGTTGAATCAAGCGAGTGGTAGCAACTGGTTGGCCGGACTGCCGTCGTCAACAGCGCGGTCACAGCACATCCGCGTCGAGCTATAGGGGGCGTGGCGTACACGCAAACGTCGAATGCATGCAGATATACGGATGTCGGAGCTGCGCGGGCGCGCGTGCCATAATTTCCATCTCGAGAGCGGCGCCACGCGTCCCCGCTATCCCGAGATAAGCTTGCCTTCGCAGGCAGTGCAACATGCACATGTAGTACTGCGCAGGTCAATGTCCACAGACATGGTTGGTCGGAAGAGCTCATTGTAGTGCACGCGCTTGCAGCGACCTAGTCGCGCTGCTCATGTGACGTGTCTGCAGTGCAGAGCAGACTGCCACTGCAACCGATATTGGAGAATGGTCTTCAACGCTTCCATTCGGAGGTGGCACGCGTTAGCAGATCCCGCCACCGCTCTCGGCGCTCGAACCGCTCGAAAGGAGCCGGAGCGAAGATGGCTACGATGCCGAATCGGACCGCGCGCGCGGTGGGTGGCGGCGGCGCTCGGTGTGCTCGTGTACCCGCTGCTCAAATCGCCCGCGGTCGACTAAGGATCCCGTTTCCGAATGCTCTCGAGTCGGAGCGGAGCTGAGCTGAAGCCGCCGGGAAGCAGACCATGGAGCCGAAGCCCAATGTCGCGTTTCCACGGGGCCATACGTTGGTGACCCGGGGATACATCGCGTACATTTTTGCCTTTCATGACTCACCGAAGTCGCCGAGTTGGATGGCGCCTGGCTTGGCGGGACTTCAGTGCTTGTCACGGTGATATGCAGGGTGATAGAGCGCGTCCCACGCTTTGACTGGAGGAGGACGTGTTTCTGTTTGTGCGACCACTTCAAATCGAGTGTATCCGCTCGGTGTGAGTAACCAGGCGCAGACTACCGCGGCCGCGGGCCTCCAGCGCGTCTTACAGGCGAGACCTTCCCATCAAGCGCGCTGGTGGGCAGCGCCGGTATGTATCCGTCCCATCGAGGGGCAGCATCACGAGGATTCCACAGCCGTGACACCCGTGGACCCGAGCAGGTCAGCCCGGTCAACTAAAACGCGCCGACATATACACCTCCGGGATGGCGAATGATCTCCTGCTCGAGTTGGCTAACGTTGCACGGTGCAATTCCAATCTCATCCGGTCGGGCGATTTCGGTGGCTGCGCGCCATGCTGGATTGGCGCGCTTCGACGCAGCGCGAAGATGGCTCCTTCGCTTTGCAACAGCGGACTGAAGGTCTCCAGTCGCTGGCAACGGGGGCTGGTCCATTCTGTAAGCACAAAATATGTAAAACACCTAAAAAAAACTGACGAGCACCATAAAAGCTAGCTCACCACAATGGCAGAAACAGGCTTGCAGCTTCACATCAGAAGCGACATGCAATCACCTAACCCTCCCCCTGCGTGAAAGACTCATCACTCATTGTTTGGCGGCGGTGGCGGGAGGACAGTGGCTCGGCCTGGACTCGTTGGCAGCAGTGGCAGCTTGGACTCGCTGGCAGCAGTGGCAGCCTGGACACGGGGGTGGTGGCTCGGCCTGGACGGGGGCGGTTTCTCGGCCTGGACGGGGGCGGGGGCTCGGCGTGGTGGCTCGGCCTGGACGTGGTGGCGGTGGCTCGGCCTGGATGTGGTGGCGGTGGCTCGGCCTGGACGTGGTGGCGGTGGCTCGGCCTTGACACGTTGGCAGCAGTAGCAGCCTGGACTCGGAGACGGTGGCGCGCATTTTGGTAGGTGATGCTGTGTTGAGTGCTCAAATGAGTTCATATATTAACGCTCTTATGATCGAATGCGTGCAGATAACAACGAAAATGAATTTGTGCAGCAAAGTTTACCCGTTATTGTTGTTTTCAGCAAGTTGCTTTGCATCGGAGCGTGCTATATTGGAGAGATGTTTCTAAGAACGTACTAGAGACGCTGAAGGGCATGACCGACATTCTCCGGCCGACCAACCTTCGCGAGACGCTTGCGATTGACAAGAATCTCATCGCCGGCTTTGTCTACCTCGCTGCGAGACTGCTGGGCAAAGAGCAAGTGACAACAGTAGCCCATTTTCAAATGGTAGCGACAAGGGCAGTATCCGGTGCGAAGGTTGACAGGCCATCCAGTACGCGGTTGGCCTTCAATCTCCATACGCGCGTAGTGTACTCCAAATTGAGCTGACACTTCCATCTCCTCGCGCGCGCGGTTAAGTTCAGGAATGAAGGTTCGGTCAGGGGCGACAGCACGAACGTGCACAAGTTCTGGGTCGGCATCGCCGAGGATAAAGTCAATGCTACTACGAGTGACCACATTCTCTTGCAGCAGCCCTCGGCGACGAAGCCCAGTCGTGCGAGTTTGCAGGGTTGTCGGACATGCGGGTCTGAGCAAGAACCTCGGTAGTGCCATGGAGCGGTGGCCGCAACAAGCAAGAAGCTGCTGAAGGAGAAGGCCCATCTTTAGCTGACGGTGGTGGGTGTAGTCGCGCTTCAGCGCCCGGTTGAACTGCTCAACCGGGTTATTAGTTGTGGCGAAGCCCGTTGGCGTGTGGTGGCACTGCCAATTCGTGAAGCTACCTTGCAACCATTGCGCTTGCACATACGCGCTGAAGGTTGACAAATCGGCATGCTCAGTCCACTTCCGCAGCATTTTCGCCTTGCGCTCCTCGTATTCAGCTCTGCTTTCAGAAAAGTGCAGATCGTAGATTCCGCGAAACACAAGCGCTGAGTGCTCCGAACTCAAGCAGCGTGACTTCTCGCGAAGCTTCGCAACCACGTGATAGAAGCACATTAGATAGCTAAACTTACACTCAGCGAAACTTTCAGCCAATGCGTTGCGCTGTGCCTTGTCCGCATCACCAAGAACGTACTTCACAACCATTTCCTCGCCATTAACGCGGGCATACATGCGTCTCAGCGCCACCAGCGCGGCAGCAAAGTGGCACTGCTGCAGTTGCGACGTGATGAACAGAGCCACCAGATGAAACGCTCGCGAGGCATCAGTAATGCCGCACACGAGCACCGGGTACCCGACGCAGTTCAACTTGAATGTTGCGTCCAGATGTAAAATGAAGGTACCCGGGTCGCGAACAGCATTGCGGAGTAGTCCTTTGGTGGACATGCCCACCAAGAATGGACGAGCATCCGAACCCTTACCCACATCGGGTAAGCCAGACTGGTCGTAGTCCTTAGTGAACGTGAAGGCTTCATGTTCGCCTTCACGTCCACTAAATGCCGAACGTCGAATGGCCTCTACGATCAACTTGTGCTTGTCACTGCCGCCTAGACGCGTGCGCCGGTAGTGATGCACAATGTTCTGCACTGTGCGGAGCGGAGGGAGGGCCGAGGGCCGAAGCTCAAACTTGCGTCCTAACGCATGCAAGATGCGCTGAGGCATGAGGTTTTCGCGAGCTTGCTCCTGGATGAATTCACGCTGTAGCGGGGTGATACGTGGCTTGGGAGGCGTTCTTGCGTGGGAGAGGTGCTTGCCGAGCTCGAACATGTCAGAAGCACCAGTCTCTTGGCACACCAGCACTTTCAACCGCCAAGGGCACGCCATGTAAGGTACTGCCTCCGCGCAATGCTTGCAATCACAGCGCAGGATCTTGTAGCGCATTGAATGCGGAGCGCTGCTGCTGCAGGAAGTGCAGGACGTGAGCTGGCTTCTCATGGTCTTCCATTTCTTCATTCCCTGCAGCAACAGCGCTGCATCTTCGCGCGAGAGGCCACTGCATAGCGGATTCCAGAGGCGCGGGCTTGGCATTGAAGCGAGAGTGGGCAGGGGCTTGAGTGAGGCTTTTTTGAAGTGAACGTATCTCAAAAGCGGTGATTCTCTACCACTCGATGAGTTTGATCAGCTCCAAAATGATTGGTCGAAAAAGAGAAAATTGAAGCCCATGATTGGATGCTATTGCCATGATGGTGCCGGCGCCAAGGTCTTGTGTGTTTCCTTGGAGATCTAGTTAGTCACTTTTTGTATCTAAGCGTCTTGCCGTATTTTGCTGTGGCGATAGTACACTTCTTTGTGTTTGTCAGTTGCTATGGTACTTTTCAGGGGTTTTGTGTGTTTTGCATATCTTGTCTTCTGTAAGTCGGGCGAGATCCGGAAGCTTCAAGATGAGCAGCGAGTGCTTTTCGCTGCGTCTCACCGCTGGAAAAGCATCCGCTTTACCGGAACGAGCTCTCATTGACGTTGCAGCTTAGAGCCGCACCACCATCGTGATCAGTTTCCTTTCGCGTCCGCCTCGATGAATCCTTCCTAGCCAGAACTAGCCGCCGCGGCGAGGAAGACACATCGGGCTTCGCAATTCGGTGAGGAATCGCTCGGATACACCTCGCTGGTGCAGAGACTGAAGTTCGCTCGCCAAGAAACGCAGGAAGCCCCCGTCGCGTCACACTTCGAGCAACCGCCAGACTAGCAAGTCTCGACCGGATCTCGGCCATGCCCACTCGTGTCGCAGCGAGAGACTGGTGGGTAGCCATCCAGTCACCCTGGGGGGCTGCACGCGCGCCGCCGGAGCCGCCTAATCTCGCGGGAGCTGGCTGCCAGCCAGTGGAAGGCCGTCAAAGTGATCCCCGCTCGGCCCCTCCGTGCACCGGTGCACCCATCCATCCAACACACTGACCGCGGTCCGCGCCGACGAGTTCTGCAAACACTGCAAGCAGCGTGGCATGGCCAGGTGCAACGGCCGTCGCCGACAGAAGCTCGCGGCATCCGTCGGCGAAACCCAACGAGGCGGCGAGCCTCTCGCCCGATCGTGGCCAGCGACGACCGCACCATTACAGCACCTGGATACTCGTTGACGAGGCGTTGAGGAGTGATCGCGCTAGAGTGCGCAGTAGCGCCGGTTGTCCACTGTCGTGACGAGTTAGTGACAGATGTGGGCTTCGCGGTGCAACCCGCCTGTCAGACCTGATACTATCCGTTTCGTAGCTACTCGCACGAACAGCGCTATATGGATTTGAATCCTTCTTAATAAAATACCCCTCCGAATCCGATATTGAGGTTTTCGCGTCAACGGCCAGCTGGCCATGTAAGAGCCCGAGGACGCCTGCGGACGGCGAGCACGCACGCCCCACGTTGTGGGCGTGCCGCTCCTTATGCTGGCGACGTTGGATCTTGCCTCATCTTATCGTCCGCCAGCCAGCCGCAGTTGTGCCTTCGACGCCCATATGCCCAACGTGATGAAACGACCCGAAAAAGCATTTCTTGAACACGCGCAATGCTTGTCACGCTTGACGGCAGTAAGTGACGGTCCCAGCTGCGAGCTCAATTGTCCTGTATCGCCATGCGGTTGCAGCGCCAAGGTGGCGAACATGTAGCGGTGAGGGGCAGTGTCTGCCCGGCCGTATGTGGAAGGTGCCACTGCCAGGAGCACTGCAAGACACCGCTCAATGCCGCCGCCGGCGAGCCCTCCCACTTGGCCTGTCCGTGCGAGACCTGCTGGCGCTGCAGCAATTGCAATGTCCCGAGGAGAGACGGGCGCCGAGGATCCCTGTCTGCGAGGCTCGGCTCGCCTGCTAGCGGCGTGTCAGTCAGGCGTGTAGAGACCGTGGCCGGCCATCACGGGCGAGGGAGGCTCGCTGCCCGCCTTCTCCATGGCCATTTCAGAATTCGACGTCTACTGAACAAGTTCTGAGGACGAGCAGCTTGAAGCGCGCACGCCTCCATCTTCTCCCCCCGTCCTCGACTCAGAGCAGCAAGCACACCGTACACCAATGGTGGCCACTTCCTCGACGACGCAGTCCGCCCAGACGGGCGTGGGCCTCGCTAACTCGCCCGCCAACAAGTGCAGGTACAAGACCGGCAAGTGCACGAACGTGCGCTCCAGCAAGCGCAACGGCCAGCCGCACCAGCTGTGCCTGTACCACCGCGACAAGGCCAACAAGATCCAGCGCAAGTTCGACCGCCAGAAGCGGCAGGTGGCTCGCTCCAAGAAGGCCCAGGGCAGCCTCAGCGGCCTCGAGTCGCCGTCCTCCATCTCGATGCTCGACATGGCCGCGCTCGCGGGCCTGTCCCCCATGCCGGAGCACGCCGTGTCGCCCGCCAACTCGACGTACTCGACGTGCTCGTCCACCATGTCCTTCTCGTCGCTCGCGTCGGACGACGTGCCCATGTACACGCCCGACTCGATCGACTGCAGCCTCAACGAGAGCGTGTGGACCGACCTGCCGGTGGCCGCCGCCTCGTATCTGGGCGAATTCACGGACATGCCGTTGCCCTCGAGCTGCCACCAGAGCTATTTATCCTCGGACGAGATCGACTTCCTGTGCTCTGCCATCCTGGAGTGAGTCCGAGCCGTAGTGTTGTATGCGCCTCCCCCGCGCAAGGTTATGAGGGCGGGGGCGCGATATTATCGCTCGGACGGACCCGGTGGCAAGTGCTGCCTGTCGGCTCCATCACAGCGAGCGAGCGTGGCACATTAGTTAGAGCATTGTGGGAGTAGCGTGGTAGACTAAGTAGCGTCTGTATAAAGTCAATGGATATCTATCAACAACTGGTTTTTGCAAACAAACTCTTGTCATAGTCGAACCGATTCGATCCTATCCGTGTCCAGCGTGGCGCTTCAAGTACAGGAGCTCGAACGTGTCGTCAAGTGGAGGAGGGTTATCATGGACTGAAGTGGAAATGGGTTTCACGTCCTAGCCATCAAAACTATCCTAACCAACGGATGCACACGCTTCACGCTCGCCCGATTTGGAATGGCCAAGCATCGCGCGTTGCGATAGCGCAGAGTGTGGAAACGCCGCGGAGGTTTCGAGGCAATTGGGGGTGGCAGGTAGGTAGGCGACGTGCATTATTGCTGGCGCGAGGGCTCATCTGGAAGGCAGGCAAGCGAGTGCTGTGCGCGTGTCCAAGTGCTCCGCTCTGCTGACGGTAGAGCTCCGGGGGTCCAACAGCCGCGACGGTGACGCCAATGAGCCACGGCACCTGCCGTCCTTGTCCCCCGTCGAACCACCACCAGGAAGAAACCACAGGCACCGTCGCTCGCCATCACCAGGACAGGGCGAAAGCGGGCTCATCGCTGCTCACTGGGGGTCAGCTAGCGCGCCGAGATGCTGTTGCACCGATCCACGCCGTCTCAGGCGCCTCGGCACTTGACTCCGACGCCGCCGCCAGGAACGACCAATGAGGCCATGGCCGAGGCGACGGCCGCGGCGTCACTACTCAGCGCCAACCAGTTCAAGCTGCTCTACCTCATCAGCCTGTACGCCGTGGCGTCCAACTCGACCCGACAGAACGAACGGTGGATTCGACACGTGCCGCTGCTGGTGCTTATGTTCGAAGGCATCCTGTGCGACGCTTTCGACTTCGACTACGCTCCAGCGTCGATGCGCTTGTCGTTCAAGGGCAAAACGCTGCGACGCTGGATTAACTTTTCTCGGGAGGGCAAGGCGGCCATCGATGATCTCTGGACATTACGGCTGATCAACGGGCTCAAACTCTCGAGTGACGATTTCCAGCCCATTACAGCGTATCAGGTCTCCATCAAAGGACAATTGGCGCTGCGTTTGCTGCCCCGGTACTTCCAGGACACCGTGGACGACTTCCTCTATCCACCGGCACCACTTGAACGGCGCCTACTTGTTGTACGATATGATGGTCAGCATTTTGCCCTACGGTCAGGGGGCTATAGCAAGCCCAGCAGTATCACGGAAAGCGATGATGTGTCGTATGTATCGAGTCCATTCCTGCCGCAATGTCTCCGCTCGCGGTCCGGCGGGTATTACAAAGTCCAGGAGCGTAGCAATGCTGATAGAGCTCAGGAGTGTGCGTTAGGGGCCACGAGCATCACCAAGAAAACGTCAGAGGCCGTCACGTTAGGAGATGTGTATGCGCTTATCGGCGAGTGGGTGCCGTTCGGCACCAACCAGATCGTGGCTTTGAACGAGCGCATGGGAGTGCTCGATCGATGTCAAGGTGGAATCCTTACCAGCTGTGTAGATAGCAATCCGACCGACGCGCAGTTCCGAGTTCCCGTCGGACAGACACAGGTGCGGGTCTTGGACTACGACTTCGTGCGCTTCACGAATTTCGAGGCCGAAAGTCATTTTCCAGAGACACCAGGAATCGTACAGGTAGAGAACTTTGGAATGCACCTCAACAGTGATGGATCGCTCATCTACGGCATCAAAGTGGAGGCAATCATGGACCGGTTGGGCGACGATGTAGCCATTGACCACCTTGCTCGACTGCTCGTAGACGTACATCAGGACTCATCCATGCTCGTCAACGACCTCCTTTCGCGATATCAGCTGAGTCTGCTGGAAATGCTTTATCTAGGAGATTCGTTTCAGCGGAACAAGTACAATTGCATTCTCAGCAAGCAGATCCACCCCAAACTCCCAGCGCAAGCGTACGTAAGCGACCCCCGCTATGCAAATGAGCTTGCTCAAGTTCTCGGAGATATTCACACTTGTCACGACCTGACTCCGGACGATGTGCTCGTGGTTGGGAAAGCGGGTTGCTTATTCTCCGGGCCTAACGTATTTCGATACGAACATGTTTTCACGGCGTATGTTGGTTTAGTATGTCGAGACATCTTTATCAAGAATTTCTTTGCTCGCACCTTTGTGTTGGATGCAACGCTGAAGGAAATCCGTCAACTTATCCACAAGGTACATCGCGAACCAGCGACGGTCCTCCAAGTGCGCGAAAAACTCTCTGCAGTGTCCAAAGATACAATCCTGCTAGCCGAGACACTCGAGTATCTCTTAGACTCGCTTGAAAATGTGGAGCTCTCGTCTTCCGGCTCCTGGGGCGATCGAGATGACCTCGAGGAAAGTGGAGATGATTCGACAGAAGATGTGAGGAGGAGAACATTTCTTGGAGGACCTGAATCGGACGTGGACACACGGTTATTCCAAGTGCTAGCCCTGCCACAGTTGAAGGCACAGACAATAATGCGGTGTCATGACTCAATCAAATTGATGGAAAACACCATGTTACAGCTTGAACAGCTACAAATGATCGCCGAATCCACTGCGACGAACCAACTGGAAGCCGCTTGCTCGCGCGTGAACTTCAATACCCAAGCTCTAATGAATGCAATGGCCATGCAGTCGCGCATGTCGGTAACGCTGAACGCATTGCAATACTTTGTTGGTGGAATCTTTGTGTTTGACGTGATCGACCGGCTAACAGCGGGCACGTGGAATGGCCACATCCCAGAGTGGGCGATGAACTCGATCATAAATTCCGTACTGCACCATCCGCTCCTCTGGTGGGCGATCAACCTTTTGATTTTTGCAGCTTTCCTCGCAGCACTCGCAGTATTGTCAGCGTGGACGATGCGCTGCTCACTCGGTTGGTGTGAGGCATCTTTCGAGATTAATCGCCGGATCTCGCTCGAAAAACTCGATATCTATCTGGTAACACGGAAGGTGCAAAGTAGTTTCGCTTTACGAAAGGTGGCCACAGCGCCAGGGAGGAAGGCCAACAGATTTCGGATGATAAAGTGGACGGAAACCGATTCCTCCCTGTGGGGTGGTGTTCTTCCTGAGATTGAGCTCACTTTCGACGACCGACACGGATTCCTGTTGTTTGTCTTGCTACGCTTCGATGGTAAGCGCTACCCGCATATGCTAGAGGACGAGTGCTACCAAAAGTTCCTGGAGATCTTCACACGCGCGCAGATTTTCCGAGAAGACCCACTACGGTGAAGAGTGCAACGTGTATACGCACTCAAGAACAGACCGTTGGCTTACGAATTGATGAAGCTACCGGCATTATTGTGATCTCAGTGCCACAGGCGATCGCCACTGTGTACTCAATGCACTGAAACTCGCCTGCCCTCGTGCCAACCATAGTACCATGCGTGGGCTGGAAGCGAAACGCTGCACGCCGAAGGCAGTACAAGCCGTATAGAAAGCTACCATGCTATTTAAGTTGTGCTATCGAGTCTTACCAAGGATTTCGATCGACTGCACAGCAAAATACAACGCCCAAGAGGTGAATTCCAGTTCATTTTGTCCCAAATACCCTGAAAGCCGGAAAAGTGATGATGTTCATTGCCATACTTTTAGCGGAAGCAGGCCCGAAGATGATGCTCCAAAATGCAGGCTACCGCCACGGCACAAAAGATTTCAGTGCACAAGTTTCAGCTTTGACCGCAAGTAGGGCCATGACAGTAACTCGCCTGACCAAGCAGCAATCCGCTCGGGAACTTGTACTGCAGATTGTCAATGACACTCCTGGACCGTCAGATGAGACCATGTCAACTTCATCAGTGCTTGTGGCAGAAGTGCAGCTTGCACCGCCTTCCAAGAGAGCTCCACGGCACCAAAGATGCGTGAGCGCAGCCCCAAGCCGAAGAAGCCGAAGATCCGGACGTTTGCCCGGCGCAAGGTACAGGATTGGTCGAATCCGTTCTTCTACAGTGAATCTACATCTGTATGCAATGCATACAGATGCTTGAAGGTGCATGCTAACTTTTTACGCTGGTGTTGGGAAGAATGATATCGAGGAACTGACAGCCGAGATCCAATATGTGAAGCGGCAAGTGGATGACTACGACTATCAAGCGGAAGTGCGGAGGAAGAGGGAGGCGTTGGCGCAACGCAAACTATCTAACCAAGCACTGCGCGATGCCCTTCGAGCTCAAAGTCTGTCGTTTGCCAGTGCCGTTTCCATGCTCTCGCAGTTCTTCGAAAGCCATGATTCTACGTCCTGGAGCCGACAAGCTTTAACTCATTCACTTCTTTGCTCCTACATCATGAGGAAGTCACCGGCTCGTTCGACTTGCCCACGCGACTTGGCAGAAACCCATACAAACGCAAGGTTGCGTAGGCGGGGATGAAGCGCGACAGACTCCCACTTGCTCGCTTGTTCACGCTTCAACGACAACACTTCCTATCTACGGTGGACTTTTGCGACCGGAAAAGGTTCATTGCAACCAACGGTGACAAAGTATCGATGCACTTTGAGATCATACCTCAGCCCAAAGCGCACAGCGTGAAGGCGATCTTCGATGCGCTGCAAACCTTCGTGTACAACATCGAGATCAGTATCTCTGAAGCCGTCGGTGACATCACCAGCCGCGTCCAACGACGACGCCAAGCCGGATAGCCCGGTGGCGCAGCACCGCCTTAACGCCTTGACCCAAAACGTGGAGCAGATCGAGGCAAACAACGGCGCATTTGCTGCGTACGCTGTTGGTCTGCGACGCCGTGAATGAAGATGAGCTGTCCCCGTACCGACCACTGGAGCGCACGCGTCAAGACATGACGATGATCATGAGTTGGAATCAAGAGAGGGTGAGAGCGGAAACCTCACTGCTGTGCTGAGCCGATGATGGTGTCTACGCATCCGGAAGTCTGGCATCTACATACCGCCGTTCTCGGGTGGAGCGCGATATCGGTAGCATCGACACGTCGCTGCGGACAAGTTGTCGACGGCGAGGCGTGCTAAACCCACAGATGTAGATAGGCAACTAAGGTAATAAATATTACATGTATCTGTCTCGAAGGTATTTGAGCACATTTGACGTGAAGCAGCAATCGTTTTTGTTACGCTACAGCTAAATACATAATAGCAACGGACTCCTTGCAGTACCATTGCCCTCCGGTGGCTTGCGCTGGGACATTACCTTCATCACAGCGCACACATCAACACGAACGCCGAAAATCGCCGGTATTAACAACAGCAACAACAAACACGCGCCATCATCACCAAAAAATGGTGTCAAGGCAACGACCACTGCAATACTTTGAACCCCCACTCGCTTGAGCAGTTCTGCGGTAATGCGTGTTGCATGTATTACAGTGATGCAGGCACCAAGCAGCAGCATCGCCTGTCGTCTCCAGCCCAACTAGCGAAAACTTCAATGGTAATCCGGGGCGTCATCACGCCGATGATGTCGGCACGCCCATCCCCCTCGCCGCCCAATCAGCGCGTAGCCGCGCATGTCGCGGTGGACAAGGAACTCAGTCAGGGAACAGCTCCGTGAGAGACACTTCAAACGTGCAAACATGAATAGCAAGCAGCAGAACCCAAAGTACACCATGGCGAGTCTGCTAGGCGACGACAGCTGCCGCGCCCCGCCCGAAGCGGGCCAGCAGTTACCAGGGCTCGCCTTCGTCCTGCAGCAGCGGAGCTGTGCGCCCCCAACACCGGAATGTCCGGCCCAAAACGGCCAGTTTTCGGCGCAGAACCAGCAGAATGGACTTACGGTCAGGCTGCCGATAAAGCAGGCCACCGCCACGAAGCGGCGAGCGTCCGAGTGTGAGGACGAGGATAAAGACGCAGCGGCAGCCACGACACCGACGACCAAAAAGTGTCGGGGCAAGTGGCGCAAGCCCACGTACCTCATCCGAAAGGTTGGTGAGGCTGATTGAGAGTGAATATCGGTCGGAGAGTGACTGGTTGGTTGTGTAGGAGGAGAAGTCCGAGCTGCTGGAGCACATCAAGGAGCTGGAGAGCCAGGTGACGTTCCTCAAGAACCGCACCAACATCGTGGCGTGGCAGGAGAAGGACCGGCACCAGATCGAGACGGAGATCAACAACAACGCGCTACGCCACTTCGTCAAGCAGCACCAGCTGCGGGTGCTGTCCGCGCAGTCGGTGCTGTCGGAGCTCACGCACTCCGTGAACAGCCGCTGCCCCCTCGAGGAGTTCATTCATCTGCGCCGTGAGTGGGCCCAGCGAACGGAGACGCTCTCTCGTCTCCGCGCTCAGCAGTGCCGGGACGCAGCGGAGCTGGTCGAAAGGCGCACGCAATTCATGACGGGGGCTCGCGAGTACACGGAGAACGCCCAGTTCGTGGACGAGTCCGGGGACTTTTGCTCCATACGCTTCGACATCACGCCGCTGGAGGGCCTGAAGACGGTGACCGAGGCCTTCGACTTCATCAAGTTCCACATCAAGCACATGGACACCAAGCCCATGAACTCTAAGTACACGTGCACGAGCGAGCACGGCGCCGACAACAGCATCATGCACCGCCGCCTCATCATCTCGGAGGTCGAGAACGTGGCGACCGAGACCAACTTCGTCATGTTCTCGGAGAAGTACCCTGGTGCGAACCACCACGACGTCTGCGGAGACGCAGTGGACAAGGGCGTCATGGTGATGAACTTCGTGGACGAGGACGACCTGTACCCGTACCGCCCCGAGAACTGCGTCCGCCTGGACATCAGCGGTGTCATGGCGCTGAAATCGTACCGCAAGGTCGTCAAGACCCCGAAAGGGGAGGATAAGGAAGTACCCGTGGTCGTGCTCACGCGCTGGATGCTGCAGAAGCTGCGGCGCACCGAGCTGCCCGTGCCGACCCACGTGCTGCAAATGATGCGCGATCGGATCAACGAGCCGGGAAACGCCATCCTGCGGGCGGTCAAGGACGCACGCGCGCCCGTGCAGCTCGACCCCAAGGACATAAAGGTGCTGATCGTCTAGCTGCAAGACGTTGAAGTTGACTGTATGCTGGTTGAATTAAAAGGGGGGAGCACGGCGGGGCGGATGAGCGCTGTTGCAGTTGACTGGTGCTGCATGCAGTCCCTGCTCCTGGAGGTGCATCTCGCCTCGCTCGCCAAGCAGCAGCGAGCGGTCCGACCGTCATCCGCGCCGATTGTGCGTCCGCAAAAACAGAGCTATGACATCATCATGGCAGAGCGGCCTCAGCGGAGGGCACAACGTTGAAGCGCGGCGAGATGGTTGGACTTGACCCAGGAACGGAGCTCGTGCACACTGCAATAGCTTTTGCCTGCAACAACGGATCCTGTTACTGGATCTACTAGCGAGTTAAGCAGGTCCTGCGATAATTTAAGTGGAGCCATATATATTTAGTTTTTCGTGATAGACAATTCAAGCAGGATGTATTCATCCAGTTCAACGAATCGTGTTTATATATCTTTCTAATCTGGTACCTATTTTTCTTTTATAGAGGGATCAATTTTGGAAGGTTGAACCTGCTTCAAGCGGCGCTTGACCATCATCAGCCTTTAACATGATGCTCCGAAAACCCTTCATTATACATACCCCGCTGTATCGCAATGAACCGTTGTCGTTCAGAATGATTGCAATTCACCTTCAAAACATAGTGCGCGAGAATCGAGACGATTTGTGATGATGCCAAGTCTCCGCTTGGCGCGGCGATGCAGCGGACGGACCATGTCGATGCGCACCTCCACTCGACAACACTAAAGTCTCCAAGAGCATAGCGCGGTACCCCCGGCGCCGAATCAGCCTCTATCGCCCGCTCCTCGACTTTTCAAATTGCTCGGCGACACTGACAAGCGTTCACCCACTTCACTTCACGGCACCCCACCACCACCTCCGACTGCCGCAATGGAACCGACTGCGGATTCCCGGCGCTCGGCGTCGCCGCCGCTGCCGTCCGCGCGCTCGCTGCTGCATCGATCCCCGGACGTGTCGGCCGACTGCAGTCGACCACTGCCGCGTCTTCACCCGCTGCCGCCGCGGTCGCCCACGCTGGCGGACTGCAGCGACCAGAGGCTGTTGGTGTTCCTGCACCCGGACCGGGCGACGGCCGCTGCTGGGCTGCAGGCTATGCGGGCGAGATCGCCGCGCTCCGTTGCGACGCCTCAGCAGGAGGACGAGCCTGTCACTAAAAAGCTCGGGCGCAAGAGGAGCTTTGACGACCACCGAGCCAGCTCGGACGACGGGGCGGGAGGCGACACCCCGCGTACTCGAAAGCGTGGAGCTCCAGGGTGCAAGGGCAGGAAGCCCACGTACCTCGTTCGGAAGGTAGCGGCATTGAGATTTTTATTGTAGGTGGTGGCAGAATGTGGAGTTGATGGTGGATTTTGGTGCTGCAGGAAGAGAAGGGCGAGCTGGAGGAGCAGATCAAAAAACTCCAGGCGCAACTCGAGTACTTGAAGCACACGGCGTCTTCCGAGTGTTTCGCCAGAGCTGTAGTGCGACGCACGGACCACCAGTTCTTCGAGCAGGAGATGCACAACCACTTACTGCGCGAAGCTTTGCGCAACCAGCACTTCCAGCTCTTCAGTGCGCAATCGGCGCTTTCAGAGCTCACGGTGAGGAATTTAGCGCTGAATTACATGAGCAGGCAGAACGATAGTGACATTATCGTTTATTTTTTTCATTACTTGTAGTGCTCGATCCGGCAGAACCAGTGCCCCATCAACACATTCATCCACTTGGGGTGTGATATTCAGCAACGCCGCAAGGTGCTGGAGAGCATGAAGGCGCAGAAATTACGGGACGCCAAAGAGCTCATGGATAAACGCATGCAGTTTTTGAGAGACCTTGCTGAACAACGGCGAGAAACTGCTCAGTTTCCTACGGACTCGGGTGCTTTGTGCTCGGTGGTCTTCGACGTGACCCCACTGGATGGGAACACCGAGACCGAAGATGTTGTGCGAGCCTACACTGCCGCCTCATGCTATATGAGGCGTATGGGAACGATGATGCCGCCCTACACAGGTGATGATGCTGGTGTAGTACACGGTCGTCTGCAAATCGACACTTCGCCAGAGATGCCTACCGAGACGAGCTTTGTGGTCTTCTCGGAACTGCAGAAGCCGACATTTGCAGAGGGTAGCAGTGACCGCAGCGACAAGTGTGTTGATCCGATTGGTATGCTCGTGATCGACTCGGTGGATGAGGATGAGTTGCATCCGTATCGCCCAAGTGAGTTCTTGAGGGAGGATGTCAATGCGGTTATCACGATTACGAGGGGGTCTCGACGTCAGAACGGATACAAAGGCAACGACCCCGACAAGCGCGTGCCGTGCCTCATTTTGACACGCTGGGTATTGCTGACGTTGCGTCCAAATTCGAAGGGTGTCGCTCCAGCAGATGCCATGGACTTCTTGCTCCAAACCTGCATTAACATGGGCAACGAGATGCTCCATGCCATTCAGGAAGCAGCAGCTTCCGCGAAAGCTGTCAAATCTCGAGCAGATCGTCAACCCTGGAGACTGGAGTGCACATCAGCAGCTTCAGGCACCGCAGACGCTGTAAATGTTCCCAGCTGAATGCCAAGATAGTTTCGCGTAACACAGACCTCCACGTTAATTTAGTAGTAGGACAAGCTTGCATTGATCTTGAGCAGGGTCAACTCGACTCTCCACCTTTTTGCAATTCGTGGTTAATATCTTCGGTTAATCGGCGGAAGAAGGCTCCCAAAAGTAGGCGGCGGGGGCAGCATCGCTGCCACCGCTGGAGGCGCTGGCAAATCTCCGGATGGGACGATCGGATCTCGAGGGCCCAACGCATAGCGCACGTTGTTTAGCATGGCCTCGCCCACTTGCTCAATCCCATTCCGGATACGTTGTGTAGCTTCGAACGGGAGGTGGATGGACGACTTGCGGATACGCAGCAAAGACCATCGTGTCAAAATCACCACTCGCTCCATCTCTATTGGACCGGTGTATCCTGTAGGCCGAGGCTTCGGCCTCGTACAGGTAGAAACCAGCATCAGCACCGTCACGTCCTGTCGGATCCGGCTGCCTGGGATGTACGGGTACAGTTCGTCCTCGTTCACGAAATCAATTGCAAGTACGCCGAGCTCGTCGCCATGGCCCGTCGCCCCCAAATCTTCCCACTCATTCGGCAGCTCCACCCCAAGAGCTGCAGGGCCATCTCGTTCATGGTACTCACTAAACATAGCATTATTGGTCTCCATTTCGGCCAAATTGGCAACATTTGTAACCAGTCTTTGCTGCGAGACGGACGGGTCCCAGTGGTCGTCGTTTTCCCTGATCGTGATGTCCCCCAACAGCTCCGACAAACTGATCTCCAAAGTGTACGAAAAGTTGAGCAGCACGTCAAAAACCGTCCGCGCCGAGCGGATCCCGGCGAACGGGGTCACGTCGAACCCCATGTAGCAAAAGTCTCCGTGGGCGTTCTCGAACTTCTGGTTGTCCGAGAAGGGGGTGGACGGGTCCATGAACCTCCGTCTGGCCACTAGAAACTGCAGCGCGTCGTGCAGCTTCTTCTTCTTCATGGACAGCAGCGTGGCGTGGCGCTCCACGGGGTCTCTCCCCAGCTGGATGAACGTCTCGAACGGACTGTGCTCCTGCACGCGCATGTACTGCGCGATCATGGACTGCGTGTTGGCGAAGGCCAGCCGCTGGGTGTGGATCACCTGGCGGATGCCCCTGTTCTCCTCCTCTCTCCGGCGCATCCTCTCCCTGTCCTCCAGCGCGTCGTTCTGCTGCCGGTACTTGAGCATTTCCCTTTGGAGCTGCTCGAGCTCCTTCGAGAGCACGGCCAGCTCCTCTTTGCGCATGTAGTAGGTGCGTTTGCGCGGCTTCTTGGCCGTCGGCTGCGACTCCTTCTCGCCACTGCGTTTGCCTTTGCCGTTGGCAGCTTTTGCCTTCGGCTCTTCCGGGGAGGACGAGAGGGACGTGGCCGTCGTCGTCGCGTCGTCTTTCCAGGGCGACGAGACCCGCGGAGGCGCCACCGACTGCATGAGCGATAGAAGCGCGTGTGCCGAGGCCGGCGAGCTGGGCGCGGACGCCGAGCGGTCCGACAGCATGTCGCGCAGGTCTCAAGGGCTGGCGGTGGTAAATCGCTCAATGTTTCTGGGAAAAGCTGGCCCTGGCTATTGGAACGGATGGGCGACGTACGGTTAGAGAGCCGTGATAGAGGAACGGATGTTGCTGAATAAACGTAATGAGGGATTAGAGAGAAGAGGCTTGATAACTGTGGGGAATGATTACGCCCCGGATTACTTTCAGAATGCTGGTGACAGGATTTCTGCTTGTGCCTTGATAAGCGGCTTGATATGTAATTAGGCGACATGTTGTAGTTGGTCTGGAGTACTGTTGTTATTGTCGCTGAAGAGCTCTAGTTTTTCTGTTGTAAGCTTGCACTGTAATTTACGTCGCAAAATACTGCGAGGAGAAGAAATAGAAAGAGAAAAATCGACTTTCTCGTAACTCATGTATTGGTCATGTCTGTGTGGGGAATACTGTAGTACTACAGTATACGGCGCGGGCGCAAACAAAGTGTGAAGACTATCGTTCGCTACTTATCCTGATGGATGCTCAACATTTTCGACTTCCAGCAAACTTGCCACGCAGTTTACATGCACTACATGTAGAAAGAACAGCTTGTTGCATTTTCATTACGGTATCTACGTTTGAACACCCACACATCACGTATCAATTATGTACTTGTATTCTCGTGCAGCTAGAGATCCCTCCTTGGAGTCAGTCGGCCGTTGACCGAGTGGCGGATCGCCGTGAACATGGCTTGGCTGACTTGCTCCATGCCGTCTCGGATATGCGACGCAATGTCACCGTCTAGTGGAAACGGTGGATTCCGAAGTCGCAAGCAGGTCCATCGAAGCGCCACCACAATGTCGTCTTGTCCTTCGCTGCTGCCGCTAATCGTGGATCCACATTCACTAGCAGTGCTGCTTGGAGACCCGACGGGATAATTTGTTGGGGTGTTGCTGGACTCAATTGGTCGGCGACGCGGATATCTCGCCACCATAACATGGAAAGTGATATCTTGCCTCACGCGTTCGTCCACGTGATACGGATACAAGGCGTCGTCCTCAACGTAGTTGCACACAGCGATGCCCACTTCGTCGCCGATAGCTCTGTCAGTGCGAGGTCCCGAACCCTGTCCCCAATACTGCGTGAAAGTTACGTTGTTCGTGTCCACCTTGACGTTGGGCGTGATTGTCGTTACGAGTCGGTGCTGCGCCACCGAGGTGTCCCAGTCCTCATCGTCGTTCTCTCTTATGGTGATGTCGCCGATAAGATCCGATATGCTGATCTCCAAGTTGTACGAGAACTTGAGCACGCCCTCGAACGCTTGTCGAACCGTTTTCGCCTTCGGCAGTGGCTTAATATCAAACCGCGCTAAACACACGTCCCCATTGTCCGACTGGAAACGTTGGAGATCTGTAAAATCGGTGTCCATGGCCATGTATCGCGAGCGTTCCGCCAAAAAGTAGACCGCTTCCTGCAGACGCTGCTGCTTCATCGCCAAAAGCGTGTTGTATCGTTCTCTGGGGTCCGTTCCCAGCCGAATGATAGGTTCATACCGACTATGGTCTCCAGCTCGCTGCAAAACCACAAGAAACTCCGTCAGTACTACAACAGACCACCAGCTTCCCTAGATGTCGGTACCGTACCAGAAACTCTGAGATGATGGACTGGGTGTTTGCAAAAATCATGCGTTGGCCACGGATGGAGTCGCGCAGCTCCTGATTCCGCTTCAACTGCATCGCGACTTCATCCCGATCGTCCCGCAGGTATCCGCGCCGCTCAAGATGCTGTAGCTGAATGGTAAGGCCCTGCAACTTCTTCTCCAGCATCTCCTTCTCCTCCTAACAACATAACCACCCAATCAGCCCCAATGCCAAGCCCCGTAATCGAACTGCAATTGCAGGTATCCGCACCTTGCGGCGGTAGTACGTCCGAGACCGCAGCGCCGGGTTCAGCTCCTTGTGGCCCCTGCCGCCCGCTGGTTTCGCGGATTTTGCACCCGGGAGTTGCAGCGGCGGCGCGGACCACACCGAGTTGCCGCTATTGGGCAGCGTCGCCTGCAGGTTGGGGGTGTTGGGCGACGCATGGAACGAAGAGGAGCTCTGCATGCTGCAAGGGGGACGTGGTCGCGATGCCAATGCGCTTATGGACACACCCGGGCATCAACACTGATAGGGGGTAGGGGTGAACTTTTGAAAGCTGAAGTTGTTGCGCTGGACGAGCGCCATGGTCTCTTCATGACCGGAACTCGCGTCGAGATTAGCTTTACAGGCGTATAAACTGCAGGGCTATAGCACCATCGCTTTTGCGTCAGGTGATTGCCCCAAGAGCTGCACGTGCTGTGCTGTTGACAATAAAACATCTCGATTTACGTAATTGAACTCCTTGATTCGTCTCCACTTCATTGAGCTGCACGTGGTGTTGTTGGCCCGTTGACCGAGTGGTGGATGGCTGTGAACATGGCTTGGCCGACCTGCTCCATGCCGTCTCGGATGTGTGTGGCAGTGGCGTCGTCCAGCGGAAAAGGGGGCTTTCGGAGGCGCAGGCAGGTCCACCGCGTTGCCACCACGACGTCATCGTGACCTTCGCTACTTTCGCACACACCGCCGCCGGATTCGCTCGCTGTGCTAACAGGAGAACCAACAGAACTGGAAGTGTTAGCGGCAGTGCTGAACGCGCCAGGGAGGTTCCGCGGATACTTGGCTACGACGACGAAGAACGTGATATCTTGGCGCACTCGATCTGCTTCATGGTACGGGTAAAGCGCATCCTCGTCGACGTAGTTGCAGACCGCAATACCCACTTGGTTGCCGACAGCTCTGTCAGGTTGCGGCCCCGTACCATCCCCCCAGTACTGCGTGAAGGTCACGTTGTTTGTGTCCACCTGCACGCCATGGTTGATCGTCGTAACTAGTCGATGTTGCGCTACAGAGCTGTCCCAGTCTTCCTCGTCATTCTCACGAATCGTGATATCTCCCACAAGGTCTGAAATACTGATCTCCAAGTTGTACGAAAACTTCAGCACTCCTTCGAAAGCCTGCATCACATCTCGAGCAGCAGGAAGCGGCTTGATATCAAAGCGTACCAGGCACACGTCTCCATTTTCCGACTGGAAGCGCTGGAGGTCCGTGTAATCCGTGTCCATTTTCATATGTCGAGAGCGCTCAGATAGAAAGTAAACGGCTTCTTGAAGGCGCTGCTGCTTCATGGCCGCAAGAGTCTCATACCTTTCACGTGGGTCTGTCCCCAGTTGGATAACCGGCTCATAGAGACTGTGATCCTTAGCTCTCTACAGTCACACCATAGTAAAAATTTTGGTGGTCAACGCAATGACAAAAAAAAAAACTTCAGCCCAGGGACGTACCAGAAATTCGGAGATGTAGGACTGCGTATTGGCGAAAATGATGCGTTGGCCCTGGATCGAGTCGCGCAGCTCCTGGTTCCGCCTCACCTTGACTCTGAGAGCGTCTCGCCGTATTTCGACCACATCGCGACGCGCCAACTGCTGCAGCTGCATGTTCAGAGCCAGCACCTTCCGCTCCAGGTCCTCCTTCTCCTCCTATAAATCACCAGAAACCACACAACATTAGAAACCTTTTTCTTCATTTGCCCTATTGTCCATTACAAGTATTCACCTTGCGTCGATAGTATGTTCGAGTCTGTAGAGAAGCGTTTGACCCCCTTTTTCGCTTTTTTCGCGACTGCTTCGACCCCTTTTTGGCCTTAGAACCACCGGGGGGTTCAACTGCTGAGTGTGGACAATTGCTCTGAGGGGGTGAAGGCCCACGAATCGACCTTGGCGACGCTGTAGAACGCGACGGAGAGACTTGCATGCTGCCGGTGGAGCGGTTCTCTGGTCAATGGAGAGACCTCGGGATTCGACTGATGAGTAGCGCTGCGGTACTTCAAGTCCCCCCTGACAAGAAATTCTAGGAACAGAAAATATATAAATCATACACAGTAACCTCCACAAAAGCATAGCTCATGATCAACAAACTTACATTTAGTTCCTACATTTGATTGTCACCCGCTCTTGCGTGTCGAGCTGCAGCCACCATAGCGGCGCCTACGTACTCGATTCCATTCTGAATACGAGTCACTGCGTATTCAGGGACGTTAGTGTCGGACTGTCGGATACGGAGACACCACCACCTCGAGAACACGATAACCGGAGAACCGTCGTCGCAGGTCTGCCAGGTTAGCATGGTGATGAGAGTGACGTCTTGCCTCACGCGAGTCGAGCAGTAGGGGAACGCCTCATCTTCGTCGACGGCATCGCTGATGGAGAAGCCGACCTCCTTTTGATTCGGTCCCGCCGGGATGTACTCGTTGAAGGCCACGTTGTTGGTGTCCATCTGCACAACGTCCCCGATCGTAGTGACGAGACGGTGCTGCGCCACGGAACTGCTTCGTTGAGGGTCGTCGTTCTCGCGGACGGTGATATCGCCCAGCACTTCGGACATACAGATCTCGATATTGTACACGAAGTAATCGAGGGCGTCGACAATGGCCTTGATGCTGGTTGCGCCGGGCAACGGTATCACCTCGAAGCGCTCCGAGCAGAGGTCGCCGTTCATCGCGTGGAACTTCTTCTGATCGCAGGACTCGGTGCTGGTGTCCATAAAGCGTTGACGTTCACGCATGAAATCGTAAGCGCGCTGAACACGCTCCTGCTTCATCCGTAGCAGCTCGATGTGCCGGGCGTACGGGTCTTTGGGGAGGTGTGTGAGCATATCGAACGGCCCCGTGTGCTTCTCTCGCTGTCAGACAAATTGCATATCGTTAGTCATCGGTTTGACTCACAAGCCACCACAATGACCACGTGTACTCACCAAAACCTGCGATACCAAAGACATCGAGCTTGCAAATGCCAAACGTTGAGCATGGAGTACCTCGCGCAGCGCCTGGTTCGACTCCTGGCGGTGGCGTAGCTCCTCTCTCTCCTTCAACACTTGGTTGCGTTTTGCGTAGAACTCAACCTCGGCATTCAGACGCGCCATCTCGTCCATCAAGACCTCGATTTCAGCCTGGAGGATACAACATCTCATCAGAGATGCATACTCGATAAACAGCGTCGGTGCTTCACCAACCTTTCGCCTGCAGTACGTGCGAATCTTCTCCTTCTTCGGCGGTTGCTTCTGTTTCTTGTTGAAGCTGCTCGAAGTCGGTACCTTCATGGGCTTCTTCGTCCGGGGCGGCGCAGCGGCACCGCCAACCGATAGAAGACGCGACGGAGGCGTGCCATCGCCCCGTGCGGGTAAACTCTTCACGCAGCTCTCTCGATCCGGCATTCTTTCCTACTGCCTGCAGCTTCTTCGACTTGTCCTCGATTGCGGCAGCGCCGCCGTCCCCCTTGCTCTCGAGCATCATCATCCGTGCACCGGGAAGTGCACCGAACGTGGATACACCATGTGACTCGCTTTCACCGAGTCGAGACATAAACATTGAAGCTGGTCCAGCGGCGGTAGCGACAAGCAGGTCCGGTCTCCAGTCACGCCTCCGAAGGTTAGCGTGGCACCGCCAAGCTGCACCGCACGGTGCGAATACATCTACATGCACAGGTTGTGTTCTTGAATGGCATCTATAGTACCCGGGCCAGCGAGCCGGTCGGGTAGTCGGCACGCTCCGCGGCCACCAGCATCGAAGCGGAGACGCTCTCGAGTCCGTTGCTGATTCTCTGGGCGATCGCCCTCGGGACGTGGATATGGGGAGATCTCCGCAGTCGCAGCGACCACCACCTCGAGAACACGATGAGCGGCCTGCCGTCCTTGTCCTGTTGCCTGGACACCATAACGATCACCGTGACGTCCTGGCGCACGCGGGTCTCGGGTTTGTACGGGTACAGCTCGTCCTCGTCGATCACGTCGTTGATGGAGAAGCCGATCTCCTCCACGCCGGGGCCCGGGGGTCGGTACTCCGCGAACGCGGCGTTGTTGGTGTCCATCTGTACCATGTTGGCGACCGTGGTCACGAAGCGGTGCTGCGCCACGGGGCACGTGGTGGACAGCTGCGGCTCGTCGTTCTCTCGGATCGTGACGTCGCCGTCCACCTCCGTCATGCTGATCTCCATGTTGGACACGAAGCCTTCCACGGCGTCGAACACGCGCTTGATGCTGCGCGCCTGGGGCAGCGGCACGATCTCGAACCTCTCGGAGCAGAAGTCCCCGTTCACGGCCGTGTACTTCTTCTGCTCGCTGAAGTCCAGCGTGACGTCCATGAACTTGAGCATCTCCTTCATGAACTCGTAGGCGCAGGACAAGCGCTGCTCCCGCATCTCCAGCAACGCCGCCTCTCTCTTTAAAGGGTCTTTACTTAACCGGGTTGGCGTATCGAAAGGGCCCGTGCTTTTCTCGCGCTTTTTTTTTAAAGTAAAGCAACAACACACAGCCGAAAAGTGAAAAAGAAAGTTAGGCTACTGCAAAAGATGAAGGTTAACACCACTTAAACTGATGAACGTACGAAATGGTGCGCCACGATGGATGACGCGCCGGCGAAAGCTCGACGCTGGGCGTGCAGCACCTCACGCAGCACCTTGTTGGTGTGTTGGCGCCGTCTCAGCGCCTCTCGAGGCCGCAGGACGTCGGCGCGGTCCTCCAGGTACTTCACCTTGGCCTCCAGCTGCTTCTTTTCATCTTCGAGCTGATCCATCTCATGCTGCAGCATTTTTTTTCCATTGCAACACGGTTAGATGACACCTAAACGGTTTGAGAATTGCGGTTGTTGGGCACCTGCCTTGCGCCGGTAGTAGGTGGGGACTTTCTTGCGCTTGGGCTTGCAATTGTCGCGCCTGCGCTCCGCTGTTGCCGCCCCCGATCTCCGCCGCTTGGCACGGGGCGATGCGTCGTCGCTGGAGGACGAGGAAGGGCTCGTGGGGCCGGTACCAGTAGTCGCAGCCATGTCGCTGATACTCCGCTGGTCACCGAGTGTGGGTAATAATACCACTGGATTGAAGTTCCTGCACTATCACCCTATTTTGGCACGCGGGAACCTGTGTTTGTGTGGGATTACGCCCAGGTGACACCGTGTTCTGTCACGGAAGGCGGCCGGGGCATCAACAGTTGCGACTGGAACCACTGGAATTAAATAATAACAGGTGCCGCGTGCGAACTTAACGCGCTTCGATTTATGAAGATAGGGGAAAATAAGCTTAAATCAGCCCGGCAATTACAATGAGGATCATATCATACGAGGGTATTCAGTCTGGAGATGCATTAAGTTCGCTGGCGGGCAACATTTGAAACGCATTTTGGTTTACGGTCTCACCCATCGCTCCTTCTAGTGGGTCGCTCCTGAAAACCCAAATTGCTAGTACCAAATTTAGTGCATAGCTTGGGCGGTTTTGCTCTTGCCAAATCTGCGTTGTCTCCTGAAAACCCAATTGCGTACTTCCCACTCGCGGTCCAAGGACACAATGATCGCTCCCGCATTGCTGCTTCTCTCCATCATTCAGCGCCGCCGCCGGTCTCACCGCCGCCAGTCGTATCGCTCGACGCTAGAGCGTCGCCGTCGACGCGAGCGCGACCGTCGCATTGCTCGTATTGCACTTCAGCCGCCAGCAACTTCGTCTTTCTCCGTGCTGTTTGGCTCTGGTGACGATCCAGCGTTGATCACAGTCACGGAGTTAGACCACCCCGCGTTTCACTACGTGCTACAGCATTTTGAGGTACTCTACAAACGATTTACTCCCTACGGACCGGCTGGCTCAGCAATTGCATCGCTAAGTGGCTCAAGCATGGTCGGCCTCGAAGCTTGGACGCATATCAATGTCTCGCCCTCGTATTGGCATGGACACGGACAAGAGGCTCTGAATTTACTCTCTGCATGATGTTTGGTATAACGACATCCGTCTGCTCCTTGTTCATTCGGTTTGGACGAAGAATTTTAATCCGCGTACTTGCTTCGGATCAGCGTGCTGCTATCAAGATGCCTAGTCTACCCGATGTTTGGCGTTATCAACAAACAATCCACAGAAAGTATCACCAGTTGAACGACGTATTCGGGGTCGCCGATGGTCTCAAACTATATCTACAGCAGAGCGGTGATTGCATCATGCAAAACATGTTCTACAACGGATAGAAGCATGACCACTACGTCGGAAATGTATTTGTCTTTGTCCCCGATGGAACGATTGCAGCGTGCGCGCTAAATGCGCCTGGGTCGCTTCATGATTCTCAGATATCTGAGTGGGGTGGCATATACCACAAGCTTCAGAGCATCTATGAGCAGTGTGGAGCAAGATGTGTTGTAGATTCCGCTTTTTATGCAGGAGACTATCCTTTTTAATTAAATCGAGCCAAGATTATCTTGGAGTGGCAGCGACACCTGCAAATGTCGTCCAGCTGCGCCAATCAACTTCGGCAAGACAAGCGGCTGAATGGGGAATGAGGGCCTTCCAGAGTTCTTTTCCGAGACTGAAGGATCGAATGGAATACGAAGAGCGAGGTGAACGACGACTTATCCTGGACACATGTGCGATGCTTTTTAACCTTCGAGCTAGATTAGTAGGCATTATCCAACTCCGATCTGTTTACATGCCCGACTTGCAAAGAGACGTGAAGACTTACTGTGATAATCTACTTTTTTCTTGCAGGGATTTTGCTGCACCTACCAGGGCAATAGTCAATAACTCGAACAGACGATTGCTTCTCTCTCTTTCGTCGGCACGATCTGCGTCACGTAGACGGCGGTCCTCTTCACGTTGGCGGCGGTCTTCTTCGCGCCACAAACGCTGTTGTTCACGATCAACTTCGCGTTGATGTTGCTCTTGCAGCATCATCGCTCGAGCTATGGTTAATAAGTCATCGTCACCGTCGTGGGTACCTGCACGTTGTACACGAGGAAGCACTAAGGGCGCGCAGTAGGAACGCCTGCTGAAGTCTCAGCTTCGGGATGCACGTCCTCAATCTCGGCGCCTTCATCGTCTACGTTGTCATTGTCAAATAGACCGTTAGCATCATCCTCAATGTCATCATCCTGAGCGATATCCGCACGGTCCGTGATGGCAGCAGCTAGTGCAATAGCTCTCTCAACTTCCTCGGCGATATTAGGGTTGCCTGTGCCCATATTCGTCCTGTATAACTTGGCAAACTTCCTACGAAGACTTTCTGTGGTGCGGCGAACGCCAGGAAAGTTTGCATTGTGCTCCCGCGTAACGGTGTCCCATTCATCTCGCCCAATTGGCTTGTAGTGGTCAATAAGATCGAGAAGATCACGGACTTCAGCTGGCGAGAAGCCAGCACCACGGGTCGCAGTTGGTGCTATGCGGCGACGTCTTCCACGGCGGCCCTCACTTCTTGTCGATGCAGTTGCAGGCGGTGCTGAGTCAGGCGCTTGTTGATCAGATGCTGGTGGAGTGCTAGTAGTAGTAGGGGCTGTTGGTGGCGAGGCATTACCGATCGGAGCTTCTGCGGGCGAAACTTCTGGCGGCGTCACTTGCGATAAAGCGAAATCGAAGCTAGCTGCAGGCGTGGGAACAGGAGTAGACGCTTGAGTCGCTGCAGACGGTGTTTGTTGCGTTACGGGAAGTCATAGCTAGGGGGCGGCGGCGCATCTTCACTAGATGAGTTAGGCAAGACCATGCTGAACCAAGTTCGAGAATGAAAGGCATTTGACATGCGTATCTTTGACGCATGGTACGGGCACCCAATTTGTACGCCCGTGACACGACCCCGTACAAATCGACCCTCCTTGGGCCAAAATGGTACGATCAGCAAGCACGCGACGAACCTTCTACGTCTGGTTTAGTACACGCAAAATGGGTTTTGAGTTTTCAGGAGCGACCCAGTAACCCTTGGTCACTCCCTCTGCCCTTATCCGATGTGGGTGAAGGCGGTCGCCACTACCGAATCACCGCCGCGCAGTTAGCACCACCGCCAGGGAGTCATGGGACCGGACACGCTCGTGCAGCGTCTGCCGTCGTTGCCGCGCCAGACGTACCTGTCGCGCCCGAAAGTGCAAGTTCCGCCGCCGCCGGCCGCCCGCGAGCTGGAGGCGCGGTACCTGGCCGCGAAAGCCGACGAGCCCGCGCCGCGACAAGAAGAGGACATTTTCCTCAGCGGGTTATGCAAACCGCAACGCAAGACAGCTCCATCCGCCACGGTTAGTCCTGTGTTAACCTTGTTTCGCTTTTTTGCTGCGGCAAAGAAAACTTCCACGGATTCACTTAAACCTTGTTGCCACCTTTGTTGCAGCACGAATTGCGTCAACTCCGCGCCGACGCGGCGGCAATGGAGGCCCAGCTGGCGTCACTGTGTGCTAAATGGCAAGAGCACCTGCCCGACCCGTCGGTCAGAGAGTCGGCCTGTGCTGCCGCCAAGGCCAAGTGGGTGTCCACGCAGGCCGAGCTGGTGAACCGCTCGCTCAAGGACCAAGTGTTGCAGCAGCAGCTGTACCTGGCCTCCCTGCAACACTTTATGACGCAATCGCCGTTCCTGGCACCGTCACGGAGTAAGGAGCTGTTCGAGGGGATGCACTCCTTCTCGGCGCTGCCGAACTCTCTAACCTCGAGCCAACGCACCAACCACCTCATGTCCCAGTGTGAGATGGGGGTGCGCCTCGTGCCGGCGCTCATGGGGAGGTTCGCCCGGCAACACCTGCCGAGCGTAACCTTCTCTAACCCCTTCTCGCACACGAGCGTCATGGCCGACGGCAACTTCACCTACGTGTCCAACATCCTGCTCTGCCGCATCCCACACCGGTCCATGGAGGTTGCCGTGGGGGCTGCGTTGCACTACTTCCAGAACCTCTCGACGGAGCTCAATAAACATTTGGGGGTGCGCTGCGACCTCGAGGTGATGCAGGATTTGGGCAACGCCAGAGCCTACACCCAGATGCGATACCGGAACGGACCCAATTTTTCCTCCAGCAGCAACACGACGCTCGCCGCACGCATCGCTCCGGACTCGGCCGTCGTGGTGGCTGACTTCGTGGATGAGGACGCGTGCTACCCGATCGACCGCACGTCCGAGGGCCGCGTGGGGCTGGACTCGTGTCTCTCGTACGTCCTCATTGTTGCAGTGTTGTTGAAGTTGCAGCTGGCTTCGGCGAGGAGACCTGACGCGGATTTGTCTGGTTGCTCGATTATTTTTTTATGCAGGTTGCTCATGACCCCGGAGCGAGACCCGACGACTGGCCAGGAGCACGTCCTCGTGCAGAGGCTCAGTGTGAACAAGTACAACCTGCCGCCAACGTCTCCCAGGCTGCACGACGAGATACGGTCCTCGCTGCCGTGGTTCAACGGAGACCTGTTCATGGAAGTCATTTGTCGCCAATTGGAGCAAAACGGGCAGGGAAAAGCTCTTCCGAGCTGCTGAAAGGAAGCTGAGAGGCACATACACATGTACCTTGGTCGAGTCATTGATCGATCGACATGAATATGCAGGTGTTAGACGAGATAGATGTTTATGGCTGCTAAGCGAAGCCTCGTGTACATTAACGTCGACAGACAATAGGGGGTGAAACAACAAACCACGTCGTTAAATTAGTTGTCTATCTGCTGCCTGGTTGGTCTTGGTCATGGCGCAATACTTGAGTTCCCTTGGATATTTACCGGACTACTACACGTATGTTTCACTAGGACTCGGTGGTTGAAGCTGGTTCGATCTCGGCGTCTTTCACGGGGCTGGTCTTCTGCTTCTTGACGCTCCTATCCTCGTCATCATCCTCCGTTTCTTCGTCTGCCTCCTCGTCTTCCAACATTTTCTTGCCCTCCGTTTCGGACCGGACGCTCTCGCTTCCAGCGACGGAGGAGTGGTCGTCGTTGCTCATATTCATATAGGCGTCGCTGAGCATGGCCATGTGGAAGTCGCCGTTGAAATACGACAGCAACTTGTTGAGCTCGCGGTGAAGCACAGGCGAGTTGGGCGGTAGGTTGTAGCGATGCACGCGGAGTCGGCGCATCAGCACTACCGGCTCCTGTGTCTCCGGATCCTTCACTCGCGCAAGGGTCAGGATGCTGCAGATGTCGATGCGGAGCCCCGACTTTGACGTCGACGGCACCAACGGCACACCATCGCTGCCGACTTGCATTTCTTGGGCCTCTTTTCGAGCGCGATCAGAACCTTCATCGTCGTCCTCGTCTACGAAGTCCGTGACGAGCACGGCCAAGTCGTCGCTCACGAGCCTCCCGGTCCATGCTCGGTTCGTGTGGGCGCCTCGCATTTCACCATCCTGTCTCTCCACGCGCGCGTAATAGGTAGCTGGCCCCATCTCGACCTCATGCTGCACATGAACGTAATAGCGAGTAGGACACACATGAGCACCCTGTTAGTACACCCGACAACACTAGCAGCAACTCCACAGGGGGCACGTTTGAAGACAACAGTACCGTCGGTACCTTGACTTCAAGCAGCACGCCAAGGCGGCGTTCCAGCTCGATCGAGGTATTCTTGAGGTTGTCGACTAAGGTTTGGTAGATCCGCGGGATCGAGGCGCTGCCCGGTACTTTGCAGATGAAGACGTTCGACACGAGCGTGCCGCATATACTCCCCGTTTTGTTCCTGTCGCTGCTCCCTGATGAGCTCAGAGGTGAGGAGATCGTGGTCGCCGCTGTGCTTGTCCGCGAAAACGGCAGAACCGGCGACGTGAGCGGCACGAACTCGCGCGTGAAGCTTTCGACGATCTCGGGCGCCAGCCGCACGCCCAGTTCGAAGCGCGCCTGCAGTTGCTCCTGTCGACTCTCAGTGTCGGAGCCAACGAGGTGCAGGTAGCCGTGCATGCGGTCGAACAGCTCCTGGCAGACCGCCGAGCGAGACCACAGCGGCGCCTCCGTGAGCTTCTGCTGCAGCGCCGAGAAGTAGAGCTGCTGCTGCAGCAGCTCGTCCTTCAGGCGCAGGTTGAGCTGCTCCACCTGGCTCGTCACCGACTTCTGCTTGGCCGCCGTGCAGGCCGCCAGCAGCACGTTCCGCTCGGGCAGCGCCGCCCGCCACTTGGCGCAGAGAGCGGAGAACTGCTCGTCGAGCCGCTGCGCCTCAGCACGCAGCTCCTTCACTTCATGCTGCAACAACAACAACAACAACAACAACAACAACGGCATCAACGCCGTCAGTACTTCAAGCAGCGATGACGGAGAAGAGCGTGCGCCACGCACCGCGGCGGGGATGGCGGGCTTGCGCGTGGGCGTGCCGGCCGCGTTGCGTGCGCCGCGGCCGGTCTTCCTGGAGCCGGTGCTGGCCGTGGCGAGCGCCATGAAGGTGTCTCGCACTGCGGAGGCGTCCGCGCGCCCCTGTCGACTTGTCATCCTTGGCGTGTGAACGCCACGCGCGACTGGGCTGGGAGGCGGATCTGCAGACGCGCTATGTCCACCGTCAGGTCTCACTCGCGCGGACTTGAATTGGGCCAAGCAGCGAAATGGCAGGGCGAGCGAGCAGCGGGTTCCGCCTGCTGGTCGGCTGGCGAGTTAATTCACGCGGACGGCTAGCGGCTGGAAGTGGGCGCCGCCTAGAGCAGCAGCCGAAGCGAGGACGGTGTGTGCTGTACCGGTAGCAAGCAGCAGGCGCGGATGATGATGCGGGAGCCGGACGCCCGCCGTATCAGCAGACCCGAAGCCGACGAAGCGTTTCGTCTCGTCGTCGGTAGCCACTCGATTTCATCATGTAGCACGCGGCGGCGCATGTTCATGTAGAGGTGGCAGGCTCCCTGTTTCCAGAGAAGGGAGCGCCGTCCCCCGATGGGAAGCACGCGGCCACTCTGCGCGCCGCGCGCTTGCATCTTTGATGCGTGGAGGGCTGGAGGACGGTGGAAGATCGGGTACTCAGCAATCGTGGCGCCGTAGCTGCGGTCTCTGCACAAGCTCTCACGCGTGTTTCAGCACGAGAGACGCCTCGCACCCACCGCCATCGCCGCCTGCATAATGCAGGATGGATTACATGTGCAGAATTATAACACCGGCTGGGGCTCGACCAGCGGAGACTTTAGGTGATTCACAGTCTCCGTGACCTTAGTCGATTCCACGCGAGAATCCGGTCCATTCACATGTCGAGCGCCGGCCCTTAGCGTCGACATTACTGGCAGCCATGTTACTCTCCGCTGTAAACATGGGCGCTCATCTGCTGCTTGTGCCGCGGCCTCGACTGGTCTGCGGGAAGGTGCGAGTGTACACTATTCAAGAGGCTTCAACACGCTGCACAGAGCGCAACCGCGCTGCTTACGCGCCGCAGTGCACAGCCCGTGACGGGCAGCTCTCCGTCGCCACCATTTGCCAGCACCCGATCCCTGCGTGCCTGCCTGCAGAAACGACGCGCCAGGGCATCACAAGCAGCGGATTGCGGCGGCTCGCGCGATGGCCAAAGTCATCAGCCCGCCCACAATTGCACGCGCGCAGCGTCGTTGCAAGCGCTGGGCGCGTGATGATTCTTGAGTCTTCACGTGATGATAGGCGCGGACGCTGGGCAAACGCGCTGCTGCGTTGTTGTTGTGGTTGGTTGTTGGCTGCCGGCTGCCATTGTCCCCCAGGTGGGTGGTCAACTGGAAATGTGTTGTCGTCCAGTGTACGCCGCGTGGACACTTTGCTGGCTGCCTCGATCTCTATGCTCGCCTACAACACCTGCATGACCAGTCCATGACGCGCACACACATCACGCGATGTCTGAGCCCGTCCACCGCTCGTGGTGACCGCGGCACAAGATCCGGTTTTGCTGAGAGGCAAGTGTTTGACGCAAAAGTTACTGCATTTCCTACTGTACATGAAGCTCGCAGAGCACTACAGTGCATCTACATATGCCAGAGAAATTTACTCAAGAGCGTGGGCTCTGCTGCTGTTGCTGCTCCTGGATGTAGCCGCACACGGTGGCGGTGATGAGGTCGCCGTTCAGAATGGGCCGGATGATCTCCAGGTCGTCTTTGAGCGCCGGGTCGTCCGGCAGCAAGTTGTAGTGGTAGACCACGACCCACCGCAGCGTCACGGACACCGTCCGTCCCGTCACCGGGTCCTTGCGCGGGGTGATGGTCAGCCCGCAGATGCCGTACTGTGACGGTCCCGTCCTGTTCACCGGGTGCAGCGGGTCCTCAGTAATGGCGTCGATGTGCACCATTCCGTGCGACGGCGTGAGCTCGGAGCACACGACGTTGTTGACGATGGCCGGGATGCCGGCGCCGTTAAACGTCGAGCGACGGTACACGACGGGCGAGTCGGCGCTGTTGAGTCTCGTGCGCTTGGCGTTGACATTGAAGTGGCGCTTCATGGACGTCGGGATGCCGTCGAAGTAGGCCAGCACGGCCGCGTACACGTGCTCGAGCGACGTGCACGGGATCTCCGAGATGAAGACGCTCGAGATGAGCGTGCAGTCCCTGCAGCCGGTGATGTCCATGTGCGAGAGCGGCATGACGGGCTTGCTGGCGGCGTCCTGCTGGGCGGCCGCCACCCTGTCGATGGCCATCTGCGCGAACCTGTGCACGATCGAGGGCAGCGTGGCGAGCGAACGCTCGTTGTGGGCCAGGAGCAGCTGCTCCCGCTCGCGGGCGTCGCGCCCCAGGTGCGTGTCGAAGTGCAGTGCCTCGAACACTTCCTGGCCGCTCGAGTGCAGCGGCGCGCGCAGCACGGCGGCCTGCAGCGTGGCGAAAAGGAGCTGCTGCTGCAGCAGCATCTGCTGCAGCTCGCCGTGGGCCGTCTCGGTCAGCAGCGCGCCGTGCTTCTCGCGTGCGGAGCGCTGCGCCACGGCCAGCGTGCGTGAGTCGGGCAGCTGCGCCGCCCACTTGTTATTGAGCGCACGCAGCTCGTCCTCCATCTCGGCCACCTGTGCCCGCAGCAACCGGATCTCGTGCGTGGCCGTGAGCGGCGCCCCGTTGGGCGCTCGGGGCCGCGGCGGCGCCGGGCTGGCGCCCGTGAGCGCGCAGATGAGGTCTTCGTTGCTGCTGTCCTTGGTGGGGGACAGGCGGCGGCGCTTCTTGGCGCTGGAGCTGCGGGCTGAGGCCTCGGGGCTGCTGGGAGCAGTGGCGTAGGCGCCCATGTCTGTCAGGGGCGGCATCAGGATCACGTTGGTCGGGTGTGCGCGCATGGGGAGGAGTGATCTGAGCGTTAGCTGGAAAATTGCGAACTACCGAGCCAGCTTGATTGTTTTTTTGTTTTTTTTTTGGTTTTGGCGGCTGCAGGTGGGGAGGAGGGGTGAGTTGCTGAGGGAGGGTGGCTGCTGGTGCGTCCCTCGCGGGTCCTTATATAGCGATACGTGGGGATGGCGGCGCAACCGCTCCTCGGCGATTTGAACGGCAGTTTTTGTCAAACGAAAAAAGCACATAGACCGCCAAGGAACTTTTCCTCATTCAGCTCCATTTTATGCCGCTTCAATTTTTGCCGCCTTGCTACTAACGGGTCTTCGAACTTGATGAAGCTTTGCTTCACCGACCTTGATTCCCCGTCATAGATTAGCACGCTGCAGACAGCTAGCCGTTGCATACATATTACATGTACGGTAGTAAAACGTTGAGTGCAGCGATTGATTGTGCGGAGGACAGGAGACCCGCAGTCGCTTTTTGGGGAACCGCGAACTACCGTACATATCAAATCGCTTTCGAACCGATATTCGACGGTCTAGCGACGGTCTTCCTGCGCGGTCCCTTACAGACTGTTTCAGTGGTGTTCTGTGCTTGCTCGTCGACGATGGCCATCCTGTTTCGTATGCCATCCCTACCTGGCAAGATGGGATGGACGCAAGGTTAGCAGACACGCGTTGGTTTCGACTGTTTTTTCGTCTTCTTCTTTACTTGGAAAATATCGGAGCTTTGCACCTTCAATAATGCATGATTTCTTACGCGATACGGTTGTGCAGGCGCGTTTACGAGGTCAGTGGCAGCTTCCCGTAACCCATATAAGAACGTGCTTTTACCGCCAGTGCAATCAGTTGGTGCATCTGCGATGCCTCGAAAAGCCACGTGAGGCTACTGTATCAGCACAGCGCCATTGTATGGCCGAGGCTCAGTAAAAAGTGGGAGCAGTGAAAGCCGGAGCTACAGTCCATCGCCGATGGGATGTTGATGACATGATATCGGGCGGTCGATCAACATGCCGGGCTCGGCCCAAGCGATTGTTTGTTTGTTTGTTTGCTTGTGGAGTGCGTGCTCGGCTGGGGACGAGGAAGGCGGATAGGCGTCGTCACGCAAAGAGAGCGTCAACTACCGTCTGCGTAAGCTTGCACGTTGTGACCGCTAGGACGCTCGTCGAAGTTGCGGCCCCATCGACGCTGCGGTCTCTTGCAGCTACAGGATTGCTACCGCTGCCACGGCACGCTCTGATTGCGGTGGGTGCACGCATTCTGTTGACGGGCAGATTCGAATGCTCAGCACGCACGAGCCCGCCATGCATAACCTTTCTCGGAAATGTGGTTCATTTCGATTATGCGGAAATTGCAAATAATATCGTGAAAGCAAGGTGCACACGACAGTACGTACAACAACGACAACTACGATGTAAAATACCGTGTAGCCAAGCGAATGCCGCGTGAGCTATGCAGCGAACATGCTCCTCTTTCGAGGCGACGCATGAAGACAGCTCTTCTACGGTCGATGTCAGACCATAGTGGTGTTGCTGCCGGTGAGATTTGGTAGACATCACTTTACCCTATCGTCGCACTATTATAGTACCAGCGTTGGACGATACAAGACGCAACCAAATGTCAACCTTGTCCGATCTGAGTCTGATCTGCGATACTAGAACCTGTGTGCTGGGGATATTTTCGTAGTAAACAAGTGGGGTCATAGTCAGCCGGAAACCCCAACGGCGGTGACTTTCTGCAGAAAACTTGGCAAACCAAAAGTTATACGTCACGACTCGCAAGCTCAAGATCGTCACGCTTGGCCCCTTGCCATGCCACAAGAGTTGTTTCGGCCAAAAATTAGTTCATGTTCTGGGGAAGCAGCCGGGGAGCGCTACCGATGCCGGTTTCCGTCCTCACTCATGTTTGCCAGGATTATCAGGTGTAGTGTATCGCTGTCGCGGCCCCCCTTTTCAACTCGGAGCATTTTTTTTTCTTCAGATGTACATGTAGACCACGAGGTGGGTTTACCACTTTTCCAGACGGAGGATATCATTCACGGTTTGAGCATCAAATCCAAATTACACCGCGGATAAAACAGCTTTCATCGCCATGCGAGTCAAATCGTTGCAACTCACGAATCGAATGGAGCACCTGCATCCAACACAAGGTGGCAATGACAGATCTGGCGATTGATCTTTGCCCGTAAACGCGCTGGCTGGTGCTGTGTACATGTTACATGTGTGGGAACGTATTGAAGCAGGCGTTCGTCGAAGGAAGCACTGTGATTACTCCGCGCGAATCTGCAACGCTGTAGCAAGCTCTCTGACGACATGGGCTTGATTGTAAGTGCACATCCCTGTTCAATGTCAACTGCGCGGCCTGCAGCACTGCAGCACTGCAATCGAACCTGAGTTGCGGTTGCGTAGTACTGTAATGCTACTGTAGGCCCTGCGCCGAGGGCAGTTGTTATCCAAGGAAAACGGTGTTGCCGGCTGCAATGCAGCACCTCCTAAAGACGCATCCGTTGATGCCCCAGCCAAATGAGCCGTCCCCCAAATGTGCAATCCTGGCGTGTTTGATGTGCTCGCCACAACCAATGCTCTATGACAGCAGAGCAACATTACATCCCACGCAGTGCCACCGATGCTGTGCAATATAATATGGTAGCTATACTCCCTCCTCAAGAACCCCCGCAGGGCTCTTCGTAGCAAAGTGCTTGTACATTAAGTTAAGGAGTTCACTGCCGTTGTTGTACTGGTAACCCAGCGATACTGAGCCGTACTTGCACACGTGAACTCACGGCGAATACATCGACACAAAATTGAAGGATCGTTTAGGAAAAAGAATCATCTAGCTTAGTTTCGTTGCTGTAGCTCCTGAATATAACTGCACACCGACGCCGTGATGAGGTCGCCGTTCAGAATGGGACGAATGATCTCCAGGTCCTTCCGAAGTGCAGGGTCCTCCGGCAGCAGCTTGTAGCGGTATACGACCATCCACCGCAGAGTCACAGCGACTGTTTTGCCCGTAACGGGCTCTTTCCGAGGCGTCATGGTCAGCCCGCTAATCCCAAACTCCAACGGGGTAGTCGTGGTAACTGGGTGAAGAGGATCGTCGATAACAGCATCCATGTGGATCATACCATGGGAGGATGTGAGCTCAGAACACAGGACGTAGTTTACGGTTGCCGGTAATCCGACCCCGTCAAGACTCAATCTCCAGTAGGCAGCAGGTGCGTCATTGCTGTTCAGCCTTGTGCGTGTTGCATCGACACCAAGGTGGCGCTTCATGATTGACGGGAGAGCGTCGTGATACGCTAGCGCGGCCGCGTACACGTCCTCTAGCGAGTTATGCGGTATCTCCGACATGAAGACGCTGGAAACGAGCGTGTATTCCTTGCAGCCGGTGATGTCGACCTGAGCGAGAGGAAAAATTGATTTGGTGGCGGCACTCTTGTCTTGAAGTGCCAGCACTTTGTCGACACCCATCTGAGTAAACCGACTCATGATTGACGGGACCGTGGCGAGCGCGCGCTCGTTGTGTGACTTGAGCATATCGTTCCGCTCCTCGGGGTCGAGTCCAAGACGAGTATCGAAGTGGAGCGCGTTGTGGATATCCTTCCCGCATGAGTGCAACGGCGCTCGAAAGATGGCTGCTTGGAGTGTAGCGAACATCAACTGTTGTTGAAGAAGCATCTCTTCCAGCTCCATGTGCGCTGCCTCGGTCAGAGCTACCTCACGTTTCTGGCGGGCCGAATGCTGCGCTGTCACCAGAGTGCGCTTGTCGGGCAGTACTTGGGTCCACTTGGTTTCAAGACCCTGAAGTTCTTCCTCCATGGTTGCGACTTGAGCTCTCAGCATCCGAAGTTCGTGTGTAGCATTGAGAGGTGCCTTGCTGGCTGCGCGGGGCCTGCCTCTTGGACGACGGGCACCTTTAAGCGCACAAATAATGTCATCATTGGCTTCTTGACGTCGGCAGCGCTTCTTGGTCATGTTTTCTGGCCCGGGGCAGCTTCGGGGCCTGAAGGATGCGTTCATTCCCGGAAACGGGGTCACCAGGTTGATGGGGCGGAGACTCATGAAGTTTTGCTGTAGGATTCGAAAGTGAGGATCTGAGGTCTGGAAAGTGAAGAACGAGGAAGGCGAATGCTGTGATCGGGGTTGGCACGAGCCAGGAAGTTGCAAATTGTGATGCCTCCGACGACCAGGCTGGCTACGTACACTGTGCACGGCGGCTGTTTTCGTGTTTGGTGTCTATCCTCACGGAGCACCAACAAAATCACATGCTGATGCGATAGGCTCCGGTTGTGCCCGCGGACAGGGCAACAGCCTCCGTGCCGCTTACGGACCACGACAAAAGTTTATTTGTAAGCGCCGCAGCCACATACTGTATTCTACATGTAGCATGCTTTAGTAAGCGCCTTCACGCAGTCTTATATGTGGTATTACAAACAAAAATAATAGATTGTCCTACCATGGCGATGAGGATAGCTTTCAGTGTTGTGCGCTGCGAGGGCTCGCGACTTTTATCGTGCCGCTGAAGAATTCTCTGAGGTGATGCCCATTACCCGTACTTGAGAAATCTTGCAGCCCGCACCATCCGAGTCGTTAATCACTTCGCCCAACCCCTCCACGCATCAAAGACAGAGATTCTCGGTTCGTCGAGTTCTGGACAGCGTAATACGAATGTGTCGGGAATCCATTCCCTGACAAGTTTAAACTGGTGGTCACTGACACCGACTCGGTGCCAGCGTGGAAAGGCTTGCAGCGATATCGACCGACTCCTTGTGCATCGTGCGAAACCCGCAGCCTGATTAAGTGGTGCCGCATGTTGAAGCCAATGTGCACCCTACCCTACATGTATAAGAAGGGGATAGGACTCCACTTGCAGTTATTTATATTTGGGTGACTCACACACTCCATCCTTCCTACAGTGTATGTACAAGTAAACCAGATCTGCTTACATAGCAATACATCCTCAACCCAGCCAGCAGCCAGCTAAAGTTCTGGTTGAACACGCTGAGAGTCGGCAGCCCATGTGTCAGTACGTGTAGGATACCCCGGGTTGGTGTCGCCTGCAGTCTACGCCACCTGTAGTCTGGATGCGCAACTCGAATCTGCGACGCGATATGGTTAGGTGGCTCAACCAAGTTTTTCGTGTGCAATGTTTGTGATTGTGGCGTTCAGTTGCGTCGACAGACCGCAGTAATCCTGGCCGTACGATGTTCATGTGCCTTTGCACAGCGTTGCGTAAATTAAATTCCAATAAAAACATTGAGAAAATTGGAGCCCGCAATTGTAATTAGGGAATTGGCTGCAACGGTTTATTGTATTGAATACAGCAGTTGACTAGGTAATTGTATGTGAGTAAATGAAATCATATCGGTTCATTAACTTATACAGAGTACAATTTAACAGGCGATCCAGCTAAGAGGGGGACTTTTTTGGGGGAAACTACACCTTTTCAACTTCAAAGTGGCAAACTCCAAGTTCAAAACGTCAAAATGTAAGTTCGAAACGACACAAAATAAAAAAGAGCCGACGCCACACTTTATATTGCGTTACCTATTGGCCTACAGGCATGTCCTTCAGCTGTATAACATTGAGCTTGGTGACGGAGAGGCTTGAAGTGGTGAGGATATCGCGCTGAAAAATGGGAAATGAGCTGGAGGGACGCGAAGAAAGCGTTGGTGTTGCTGCTGTCCAGTAGCTTTGGCGCGAGTTCTTGCCGCTAAGAAAAACGTTACTAAATTATACCCCTTCATAATTGATCACACAATATTATCCGTTTTATCTGTGTGTGTCGTTTTGAACTTACATTTTGACGTATTGAACTTTTAATTTGCCACTTTGAAGTTGAAAAGGTGTAAAAAACAAATTAAATGCGGAAATTGTCCTATTTCAATGAAATTTTAGTCGGAACATAACTAGAATTTCTAATGACGAATGAATCAAGCCCGGCTTTCGTAGCTGCACTGGTTGTGCCAGGGCAAGGCATGCAAGCAGCATGCCGATACTAGCGCTGTTTGAAGCATTTGTAGGGATTTGGAGGTATGAGACATTTGATAGTGGTACAGACGGGATGCGTTGGAGGGGGGATTTCTCAGTGGCGCAGAATTCCAAATGGAGGGGGGACGAGAAGACTCTGGTGGCGGAATCTATCCGCTCATTACCTGAGCCACAGAGACCGAGTGCAAGGACCGAAGGCGGTGCTTACTGCGCGCTCTCCCTGCCGAACTGCGCGATGGACAAATTGTTCTCACCCTCCCACGAGCCCACCGCCGTCTTGCCGTCCTTGTGGACACGAAGCTACACATTGTGGAGAGATGGGGCAATGCAGACCACTCTACCTCCTCGTTTTCCGAATTTAGACATGCATCGCATTCACTCCAAGGGCAATCAGGCGGAGGCGCTGTTTTCGAGCGCTCATGCTAAGATGTGAGCTGCGTTCAAGTGAATAAAGACAGCATATTTATAGGTTTGAAATATCGATCTATCTGATGATGCTAGTTTCACGACCTGAAAATAAAGACCGCAATTACTTGGCTCGACGATTTTCCCCATTGTGGGCCCTTTTTTCCTTCTTCTTAACTGGATCGCCTGTTAATGCCAGCATTCAACAATTAGAATTGGCAAATCTCAATCAATTTTTCGCTGTAACGCTGATCTTGTACATACCTTTACTGCGTGTTTCTTTAACGCGATCCTAGTCTTCTACTTTTAAAGTTTCTTCAACGGTAGGTCCTAACCTACGTCTCAACGGAGCCGTTGAGACCCCGGGCGTATAGTTAAGACTGCGTGCTGGCGAGTTTTCGAGTTTTTAGCCAGTCATAGGTCGTACCTGTATTTTGGTACATTAGAGGCGCTCAGACACACCGACTTAAGAAAACACGTAGCACAAATACACGTAGTGACGATACCGATTTTCACTACGTGTTTTTACCTGTAGCTCGCGTTTCAAGCTTAGCGTCATTGAAAAAGACGCAGTCAAAAACCCGTATCCAATCTGCATGATGCAGAATGAACGTCAGCACAAAGGAAACTTCAACTTCGAAAACACTCGCGCGGCAACAATACTTCCAGCTCCATGAAGCGGCTCCGCTCGGCAGACGACGACGAAGAAGTCCTGGTGTTGTGGCTGATCCGCCGTCGAGCTCTACCTTACCGTGGACGGATTCTCGTCCCTGATTTTCATCTGGATGTGCTCGCCATGGACGACGCCGAAGCCAAAGACCAGTTCCGCTTTACGGTGGGGGAGCTTACCCTTCTCGTCCACTATTTGGGGCTTCCAAAGGTCGTCTACACGCGCGAGGGGGTCCGCAGCAACGCCATAGAGGCGCTCGCTATTTTTCTGCGACGCCTGATGTACCCAAAGCGCTGAATCAACATGGCGGGGATGTTTGGCAGAGCATCATCGACGCTGTGCCATATCTTCTACTACGTCGTGGAATTCCTGGACGAGAAACTCACGGACTTCTTGTACTTCGACAAGACTCGAATCATCAACAACATGGAACGCTACTGTGCCGCTATTGCGGATACAGCACCGGGGATGTATCTCCAGGGAATGTGGGGATTCATCGACGGAACCATCCGTCCAATCTGTCGTCCAAGCAAGCGGCAACAGGCGATGTTCAACGGCCACAAGCGAGTGCACGCGTTGAAGTTTCAAACTGGGGTTACCCCCGACGGTCTCATCTCTCATTTGTTCGGGCCAGTGGATGGTCGTCGTCACGACCTGTTCACGCTGAAAGAAAGCAAATTGAAAGCAGTGCTGGAGAACAACCCGGTTTTACACAACAAGTTGATCTACGGAGATCCCGCTTACACATGCTCCAATGCTTTCTGCTGTCCCTACAAAGGATGCAGGATCGACGCTAAAAAAAGAGCTAAACAGGACCATGAGCGCTGTTAGGGTGTCCGTTGAGTGGTCGTATGGGCAGGTGACGAGATACTTCTCTTTAGGGACGCCAACACGTTGCGACGACGCCTACTGCCACGATGTACAAGCTTGGTTTTTTTTTCACCAATTGCCTGACAGTTGCCCACGGTGGAAACACCAACTCGAGATACTTTCGCTTCAAACCTCCAACGTTCGATGAGTATTTCGCTTCTTACCCTAAAACAAACTCAAACTAAATGTTAGCTTCCATTACGTTACCACGTCATCTACCAAATTAAATAAAAAATCAAACGTTAGTCAATCTTGGTGGAAGTTCATGATGCTAGCTGCAAGCCAAACTACACTCAAATAAACGCTTGTTGGGCTCCATTTGCGAGCCGCTGGATTCCAAGTTGATGTTCAGTACCGCAAACTACCCACGACGCAGCGCAAGCTCTGTACGACGACGCTCAGCATCCTCGGACGATTTCTTGGACTTCCGGTCAGCTTCTTGCTGTCGAAACTCCATTTACGCCTTCCAACGAGCTTCTTCTTTCTCTGCCTTGGATTGTTTTAAGCGGAGCTCTTCCCGAAGCAGATCGAACGCATCATCGCGCCGTTTGTGTTGTTCCTCAATGAAACTGACAGCCGCCATGTTCACTTGCGCCGTTGTCACGCCCGCTGGGGGGCAGCCTAACCCGACCTGGCGAATCCAACGAGCCGACTCACGCCGGCTGCAACCGAGTGGAACCCCTCCGTCCAGTGATCCTCCAACCTCCGCGGCAGCTAACCCGACCTAGCTTTGGAGGACGTCGACGTGGTTTCAGCTTCCTCTATAGTTGTCGATGATTCCTGGCTTGACTCATTTGATGCACCGCTCTCTTCATTGTTGTGGGTTTGGTCTCGTTGACAGCGGCGTTTCAGAGCTTGTTCGCGAAGTTTGGCACCGGCGGATTCTAGACGATCCGATTTATCTTGCTCAGCTTTCCTCTTCTTTTGTTCTTGGTCCCAAGATCGCGCATTTCCTCGGTGATGTTTTGCAGTAGTTGTTTGTGCTCCGTGTACTCCTCCGCCACGTCCGACTTCTTTGGTATTCGCAATCCGGGCCTTGAACTCTTTTACAAGTAGGAAGAAATGCTCTTTGACCGTGCGAATACCGAGCTCTATCTTCAAATGCTCGTTCAAGTGGTCGGTGACTTCTTGGTAACTTGCCGTTTTCGACCAATGCTTTGCTGCGTATGGTTGGATGCCCAGTATTTCGCGGAGCAATGCCAAATCAGCAGCAGGTGTAAAGAAGAACTTCTTTGGCTTGCTAACCCGCTTTTCCATTGGAGCTTCATCATCGCTGCTGTCATATCACTGCCGCTCGACTCGTAGGACTTGTCACCATCATCTCCATGCGTGTGGCTTCCGCTGTTCATGACTTCTGTACCACCCTCCCTCAAATTACTCGGATCATCTTGAGCAGCATTGTTAGCGCCAGCCTTGGTGTTCGTGGTGGCAGCATTAGTCTTGTCGTGGTCGCTCAAGCTTGTCTTGCGACGCTTGGGTATGCGATTGTCCAGCCCAGCATTTCCATCGCTACCGATCGTGGCCACTGCGAGCTGCGACGCCACCATATCCGCCAGCGGTAATCTCCTGTCGTGACTGTGCCTTCTTTTGGTTGCTCTTACTAGTGCGGTTGGTGTCTTGTTCTCCTGGCAGGGCACTGATCTTTGACTTCTTGCTGCTTGTGGACTTGGGCTTGCCGCTACGCTTGGGCTTGGCTCCGGCCTTGGCCTTGCGTTTTGTAGTTGCCTTTTTTGTCTTGGCGACAGGTTTCGGCACAGTTTCGACTTCCTTCGCAGACGAGGATCGCGGTCTAGAGGCCGTGGCAGAACTTGGAGGGTGCTTTTCCAAGCCTAGAGCATTTGCACAGCTTGCGGAGCACACTCGCAGCGTCAGTTCGCCCTAGCAGACGGCGTTGGAGCACATGTGGCGCACTGGTTTCGTGCAGGACGAGCACTCATCCGTGCTGAGCTCTTCGGCGTCGCCAACAAAGCAGTCGGGGAAGGTGCACTTGCCCCGCATCGCTGCAGCTTGACCAACGTGATTTTGGATTCCACGATAACGGTAGCTGTGTGCTGAGTTACCGTTCGACGAAAGCCAAAAACGCGTTATGCATGCGAGAAAATGATATGTGGACCACACTATGTGTTTTTACCACCGTTTTTTTTTTTTTTTCAGAAAAACGATGGGTCTGAACGCCTCTATTTCACCAATTGTAGTGTTCTCTAACGCATTAGCATCCTCTGACTTCAGCGTCGAACGGAAGATGCTACAGTAGCGGAGTTCGTAGACTGTCCGGGATTCTAGCTGTACATGTAATTCTTCAAGCACATGCACCGTACCTGCTCCATTTATATGTAGTCTGTATGATTTATCTCTACTAATTAGTGTATTAACTAGGTGGGGGAAATTGAGGCAATGAACAATACGAACGCGAGTTGCTCACATCATGTTTCGAAGCCGGTTTGGCTCAGAAATGGCACTTTCTAAAAGTGCCAAAAGTATGCTTATTCGTGCTAGATACGCTAAGTCACACACGAGGTGGATTATGTGCACTACTTGGTGCAGATCAACCATCCACGACTTACAGCCCGAAGTGCACTTGGATAGATAAGTAGTGCTCGATAAGTCGTACGAGTTACAGTCCGAAGTACCGAAAAGTCTACAAAGCAGAATACAATACATGTACAGCACGAAACATCATTTACATTTACACTTATAATACTTTTCTTCGGTACGTAGGAAGGGCTTCTCCTTCAAGGACGGTGACTTCAGTTACAAATCGCTGGGTTTTCCCGCGGGGTAAGTATGCGATTGTTGCCATCCGTGAATCTGTGGGTGGGTTGCAGCCTGCAACTTGCAGGCTATCCTACCGTGCATTAATACACACCAAGTATATTTCCTGGAATCCAATTCCGACTTGACTACTCTCTAGGTTGTAGAGTATTTATGGTGTTTTCCTCACGCGACCACCAGACACCAGCTTTCGATGGAGACGCTCAGCATTGTAAATGTTATTGTATTTTAATTTACAATGAATGAGTACATGTGTCCGGTTTTGCTAGCGTAATGTCAATTAAACGCGCAAAGTAGGTATTATTGCTTCGTTTGCTGCTTCTGAATGTAATTACACACCGACGCTGTGAGCAGGTCGCCATTCAAAATGGGCCGAATGATCTCCAAGTCCCCTCGAATCGCGGGATCATGAGGCAGCATGCTGTAGCGATAAACCACGACCCAGCGCAGCACGATGCTCGACATTTTGCCCGTCACTGGTTCCGTTCGGGGTGTGATGGTGAGACCGCAAATGCCAAGCTGTGACGAGGCCGATTCTGGAACGGGGTTCAAAGGGTCATCCGTCACAGCATCAATGTGAACCATACCGTGCGACGCCGTCAACTCTGAGCACACGATGTTGTTCACAGTCGCAGGAACTCCCGACCCGTTGAACGTCGACCGCCGATACACGACAGCCGAATCTGGGTCGTTCAGTCTTTTGCGCTTTGCTTCAACTCCGAAGTGGCGCTTCATGGACGACGGTATCGAGTCGAAGTACGCCAGCACAGCAGCGTACACCTCCTCCAGCGACGTGTGCGGGATCTCGGAGATGAAGACGCTCGAGATCAGCGTGCAGTCCTTGCCACCGGTGATGTTGATCTGCGACAGCGGCATCACAGGCTTCTCCGTGGCACTGCCATCCTCCTTCGCCAACGCCTTGTCGATTGCTGCCTGTGAGAATTTGTCCACAATAGACGGCAGCGTGGCGAGGGACCGCTCGTTGTGGGCTGTGAGCATTTTCTCGCGCTGCGCAGTGTCCGTCCCAAGCTGAGTGTCGAAGTGCAGCGCCTCGTACATCTCGTTGCCAATCGAGTGGAGAGGGGCAAGCAGGACGGCAGTTTGCAGCGTAGCAAACAGAAGCTGTTGATGTCGAAGTAGCTGCTGGAGCTCCTTGTGCGCCTTCTCAGTCAGATCCGTCGCGTGTTTTTCTTGGGCTGATCTCACGGCGGCAACCAGGGTTCGTTCGTCTGGCAACGCCATGGACCACTTGGATTGAAGATCCAGGAGTTCTTCCTCCATGCTCACCACCTGAGCTCTCAGCATCCGAATCTCGTGCGTGGCAGTAAGAGGGACGCTGTTGGGATCGCGGCGTCTGCCACGTCGGAGATGACCAACTCCTGTGAGAGCGAGGATGAGTTCTTCGTTGGCTTTGGAGACTTCGCTCAATCCTCTACACCTCTTAGTATCACGAGTGCTTGGTTCTGGCCAGGTTCGAGCTCGACGAGGCGAGTCCCTTTTCAGATTGGGGGTGATGAGAACCGGGTCTACGGGACGAAAATGCATCCTGCTCTTTTGGGGTGCGATAGGGCGGTGATTGTGGAATGAGCTGTTGGATTAAGGTGCGCCCAAACTGCAAATCGTATTCGTGATCCCTGTTTTACTGCTTGGTCTGCTTTCGGTAGCTTGTGCTCCGGCTGCTTTTCAGCGAGCATCACATCTCGCCCGAGCCCTCCACGCACGGCATTTCTCAACGGCAACACCACCACACGATCGCTACAGTCGAGCTCGAAAACTTGTGTTTCGGCACAGTGTTTTCTGTAGTACTTTGATTGCTGTACACCAAGCGCGGCGCCGTGCGCATTAGTGGCGTGATCTTCGTGAACTTCATCAGGGCCGTTCACTACACGGGTCGACATATTTGCAGGTAAGCCTCGGGCTTACTTGTTGCTATCACCCAGGGAGATAAACCAAAGACAGCCGGCTCAGCGTGCACCACGTTACGCGAGAACGACATCTATCTAGCCTTTTCCGCCACTTGGAACATCGAGCCACGTCGCAACGTGGCGCAAAGCATGTCATCACTAGCAGATCGCGAGATCTTTCCATGTGGGTAAAAGCTGTCGTTACTGTCCTGTCCTGCCTCAGAATTTTGCTCTGCAGTGCAGAGTCTGCACGCATTTGGTGGTGGACTTGTGAGAACGATCTCCGTGGTGACGGACCCCAATGCAGATTTCGCTGCCACGCGCCTACAGTATTGGCTTCATTTATAATAAGGGTAATCGGAACCAACTTGCCGAGATACCCAACTCGCCACCTGTATAGAATGTGAGCCAAAACAGCTTCAACAAGCGAATTTCTTCAACAATCGAGAGTTATTTTTATGTTTTGTGAACTGCTTTCGGCGTCTATCCGCGCGTAAGCTGTGAATCTGCTCCTGTCTCCTCGAAGCAGCTCCTACCCACACTGCTCCTACCCGCACATAGTAGTGCTCAACCTGAAGTCATTCTCAAATCTACCAGATACAGTCAAACCTGTTTATATGATCCTCCCTATTTGAGCCTTGCCATTTATTTGATGCAAGCTTTGTTGCTACCAAATATTTTACTTAGTTTTTGTATAACCGCTGTTTATATGTATACAAGGTATATGAGTCACATTTTGGAGGACCAAATTAGGTCTAACCTGTTTATTTGATTCACACTGTTCACGACCACACACTCTTCAAAGCCCCCACTGCTCAACGCCCAACGCCCAACGCAAGCCCCCTTCCCTCGCAATGTCTCCTCGCTCCTGTCTGACGCTAGAACAAAAGCTCCAAGTGCACCTAAAGCTCAAGCAGAATCCTGACATGAACAACCCCATGCTCGCTGAGAGGATTTGACAGCGATTTTATCGAAGTGGGAGGGCGCTGTGAGCGCTAGTGAGTATCTGGCAGTGGACGAGGACGTGCCTGCGCACGAGCCAGATGTGATAGTGGACGAAGCAGCAGGAAGTGATGCAGTTTCGCAGGACGAGCAGGAGGAGGAGGAGGAGGACCAGGAACCCACAATTCAACCTGCCATCGCTCTGAGACACTGCATGGAGCTGCCTGCATTTTTGCTTCAATGCGGAGAGCAAACTGATAGAGAACGAAGAGCTTTACAGACCGTGACCGCTTTGGTTCGGGAGACTACGGTGAAGGCAAAGCGGCAGCGAATTATGCGCGATTTCTTTACGTGCACCACATAATTTTTAACTGAGTCCATTTTATATGAGTCATTGTTGTAGATGGCCACCAACGGGGCCTCATATAAACAGGTTTGACTGTAGATAGCATGGCAGTTACTCGGCTAAGCAAGACCAAGATTGGCAAGGTCCAGCGCAAGCAAGAGCCGTTCAAGAGGAACTACAAGCAGTGGACGGATTTGGATCTGAAGAGATCTGTGTGTGCTGTCAGAACGGCGAGCTTTCTAAAAAAAAGCAGCGAAACGGGTGTATGGAGTTGCTGTTCGTACACTGACTCGCTATTTAGATGGAGCTAAAGTTGGTATCATGCCTGAACGCAAGTCCGCATTGTCAGACGGCGAAGAAGAAGGCATAGTCGACGGACTGATCGACCTCGCTAGGCGCGGATTTACTGCTACACGCCTACGCCTCAATGGAATTATTCTTGAGATGGTCGCGAACACCAATTCAGTGGGGCAGGTCCCTCTGACAAATGGATGGCTGATTTTCTCAAGCGGCACAAAGATCGAATTTCTGTTCGAAAGGGTCGAATTCTACACCCATGCTAAGAATAGTTTCAAGCAAAGCGATACTGTAATATTTGACCTTTTCGCAAAATTGACACTACTTCTACTGATCACAAACGAATCAGAGAATACTTGCACACAAACCGAGACTGCGCCTCCGGTGTTTGCGCGCTCCCGCGCTCGCAGAATGAGTGGTGAGCGCGCCCTAGCACGAAAATGCGCGCGAAGGCGCGGGGAGAAGCCCTGAGCTCCAACCCAGGCAGGCGTCTCTCACAACTCGATCCCCCTCCTCGCGCACAGATGTCCCGCCAAGCCTCACTCCCCAAGCACTCGCCAGCCGAGGGAGAAGCTCCGCGTCCTCGCTGCCCACCGCGCCGGCCGCGTTGACTGGCTCCAAGTCGCATGACATTCACGGCCAAACATACGCTGATTGAGCCTATGACATGCAACAACCTGGTCAACAGGACTAAGCGCCAGGTCTTTGCGAAGGCGCTGAAGAAGCACCAGCAAGATGACGACCTCGTCGTCTACAGTACTTCGATGAAACCAACTACAACGTCTCCTGCAAACGAGGCTGTGGTCGTGCCAAGAAGGCAAGCGAGCTACGTTGGTGCTGCCACTGTCGAAGGGCGCCAACCTGCAAGTACAGTGCGCTGTCAACTCAAACACCGGAGGGCAGTCTCGGTTTGTGTGCAAGTATTCTCTGATTCGTTTGTGATCAGTAGAAGTAGTGTCAATTTTGCGAAAAGGTCAAATATTACAGTATCGCTTTGCTTGAAACTATTCTTAGTTTGGACGAGCAAAGGTGTAGACAGCACTAGGAGAAGGCCAACGAAGCAGACGCAGAAGAGCCCGGTAGCGGAGACATTACCCGACGTTATTCCGAGCTGGTCGTTGCCAACGTCATTGTCTACGCTGAGCTTTACCGAGCAAGTAGAACAGGCATCTAGATCCACACCAGAGTCCTCCGACTTCAGCTTTTGAATACAATGTGTATAGATTTTGATCGAAAATCCATATGGTAATGGGGTGGCAAGAAGGCTCCCAAACCATTTGGGGCCTCTGAAAATATGTGAACATTTGAACACGTCGGAAGTCGCTGAATTCGCGTGTAGTCTCAGCTCGGAGCTATCTGGGAGATAGCTGAAGCGCACAGCTTTCGATCGGTATGCTCACCATATTTTTTGAGTCAATATTGTTGAAACGTGAATCATTTAGAAAAAAGTCGGCCAAGTTGGTTCCGATTACCCTTACTAATTTAACCAGGAGAAACTCAAAATGCTCTCAGGACACACTAGGCACACATGCTTATTGGCCATGACCGACAATCGAACACAAACCGGAACTTATCCGAGGACTTACAGGGTGGCAACACGTGTATCTTACAGTCATCTGATGCATCTGGCGATAACCTGTGTCACCGCAAACAAATTGAAGAAAAATTGAATTAATTATTTTTTCCAGGTCAGACTTGCAACCACCGTGTCTCCATTAGCCAGAACTATGTTAGACCCCCTGTAGCCCGTGCAACGGCGCTCTGGCAACTCAGGGGATCGCGACAGACTATGCCAAGCAGACGCCCATCCACTGGTACACGTGTGCTCTTGACCGTGCTAAGGCTACTCTAGGAGAAGATGTCATGCTGCGGCTTGTGTTTCCTAACCTACTACCCAGTTCTACCAGAGTCTCCATCCGACAAACTGCAACCTCTGCAGGAAAAAATCGTGTTGTATCTGGAGAGAAGAAAAAGGTTGCTGCAGGTGCATCGGCTACAAAGAAGAAGAGACCAGTAGGAAGGCCAAGCAAAAAGAAAGTGTACTCCAAGAACCCGTCGGTACTGTTGTTGGTACAAGCATATCTCTCTCGATTCGTTGGGAAGCCCTCACGCCGACCTCCGCTTTGATTCGCTTCTTTTCTTCAGCGAAGCGGCCATTTTCATCACTTTTAGAGGACTTCTTCCCAACCGAGGTATTCTTCGCCACACCAAAACACTTCTCGAAGTTGGGTGGATGCTCGAGCCACAGGATGAGCGCGAGGAAGTCCTCTTTCCTGAGGTGCTATGTCGGCATGATCGCTGACACTGACTCTATAGTCCAACCAAATCCGTCGACCACACAACCACGAATCACGTATGATTTCGTAGGCGGATTTGGCGAAGGGCCTTGTAAAGTCAGAATCTACCTGCTTGTATTTGTGAACACAAATACAAGCAGGTAGATTCTGAAACCCCCTATTAGGTGATTTTGGTATATTTCCTCTTCGTGTGCGCCACATATGACGGCCTACTTCGTACTATAATACTTAGTACCAGGATAAGCCATGTCAACAACCAATTAAAAGGCTAGTTTTCATCAGCTTCAACTTCAAATCTGCTCTACCAGCGTGTAATACCCTTCCAGAGCTGCAACGCGCAGTCACAAGCCGACAGCTCAAACAGGGGGTTGTGGCCTGTGAAAGCGTTTATTGCAGACTGGTTTGCATAGGACCCACAACAATACAATACAGAATCGATAATTCTATTTTAGTCTGGATGCTCTTGATATTGGAGATGCATGATGGTCAACAGAGCCTTCAGTAGAACCATAGCTGAAAATGATTCAGTCTCTGCAAATCCTACACTTCATTTGCTGCTGAAGTCATGGTTCGCAGTATTTGTTGGGTGGTCGTGCGAGGTTTACATGTAGAGAAGTTTCAGCTAAAACCTCTGTACGGTAGACGGTCGGTCGTTGTTTTGGAGGGAAGTGTGTACATGTACATGTATTTTAAGACGAAGATAAAACTTCGTCTCGTCCTTTCTCATCGCTGATTCAGCGACGCTGAATACAAGGCGCAACCAGTCACATTCAGGCCAGCATTACAAGTACAGCTCCAATGGACATGTATGCAATTGATTAGCTTCAACTTGGATATCTGAAGAAGTCAGCGCCACGACTAGCAAATACAGAAAAGCTGAAGAAGTCAGCACCCCACGAACATGTTCGCTGGCTGACCTCACTCAGTTTAGCGTCGAGTTCATTGTCGCCTTCTCGGTCGGTGCACGGATACGAGCTCGAGGCCGACGCCGTTTTCATGCGCGACAAGAAGGTCCGGTCCGCTCGGCTTCTCCCGCCCTAAAAAACGGTCGATCTCGGAGGCTCGGCATCATTTTCTGCAGCGTTCTCGATCCGATGGCAAGTATGTACTCTCCTGTCGTGGGTTTTTTAGTTGCAGACTGCGATATTAGTTGCGAGTTATGGCGGTCTGATCGATATCTCACCCAGGACTTAGATGTCAGCCGTCGGACCGAACTCGAAGGTGCAGCGGTGTCCGTGTTGCAAAGCACCGGGACATTCGCATTCAGCTTCGCCCGCGCGCATTCAGCCACGAGACGGTGCAGTTGAAGGTCGCAAAGGACCGGAACGCGTGGTGGTTGGCTTGCCAAGGCGCTCGCGACAAGTCTAGCCGCCTGCCGCCACCTTCACTTTTGAGATTCCTCGCTACTGCGCACGAGTCCTGCTCCCAAGACACCATACAGTATCCGAGGCCATGACGAGCGTCGTGCAGCAAACTTCACGCAGCCCGTTGGTGATTGTCGGCGGGCTCGCACGCCTCACGCCCATGAACCTCATGCCCGAGCGGTACTCGCGCCACATGCAGACCGTGACCAAGCTCAAGCAGATCCGCCGAGCGCTCGTGTCGCCCACGAGCAGCAGCCGAGGCAGCTACGCCATCGACGTGTTCACTCCCTCGCAGTCCGCAACGCGCATCCCAACGAGCCATAAGGCCGCATCAAAGGGCCAACGTCCTGATGCCCACATCGACAAGCAGTTCGCCGACTTCGTCGCTCTGCGCGATGAGCTGTACGCGACCTGCAAGGGTTCTCACCCCACCATGGACTGCCCGTTCTGCAGTGAAGTGGCACGCACTCTGCTCCTCGGCGCTGTGCTACCTGGCTCGGTGCTGACGCTGGTGCTCTCACAAAACCAGCAAACCAAGGCGGTGCAGCGCTTCATCGACGCCCTGTTGTCGCTTGTTGCGACGTGCTCCATCATCGAGTCGGACGCTTGCCTGTGCCAGAAGAACCTCCCGCGACAACTCTTCGAGTTCCTCTTCGGGCAGCAGGACCCGTTAGCTTGAGGCCTCCCACCCGAGTCGACCTATCTATTCCTATTGGAGACCGTCTTCGCACAAGACCTCCCTGTATGTAGCTCTGTCCGAACTCCACCTTCCTAAGATCAAATGAAAGTAGTACTATTATAGTGATCTCTAACTCTCAAGAACTCTCGATGACGAGGTACAGTACATGTATACGGCGTCATGAGGCAAGTGAGCTGCACAAAGTCGTCGTGTACAATAGAATCGTGTTATTATGTTCAAAATCCAGCTACGAGCTTTGCTCTTGTCGTCGCAGTTGCTGAATGTAGTCGCATACCGAGGCGTTGATCAGCTCGCCATTTAACAGCGGGCGGATAATCTGTACATCCTTCATAACCGCAGGCTCGTGCGGAAGCATGTTGTAGCGATGCACGATGATCCGTCGCAGCATCACCGACGTGGTCTTCCCCGTCATGTGTTGCTTTCGAGGTGTGGCGAGGACACCGCAAACGCAGTAGTGCGACGAAGCGGAAGCAGGTATCGGGTGCAAAAGGTCATCCGTCACAACGTCAATGTTTACCATTCCATGCGTTCGCGTGAGCTCGGAGCAGAAAATGTTGTTGACCGTCCAGGAAGAATGTGCTGACTTAAAAATCGAGCGCCTGTAGGAGATTCCCACTCCAGTGTTATCGAGCATCTTACGCTCTGCGTCGATCCCGAAGTGGCGTTTGACCACCTCAGGAATGGAGCTATAGTACGCAATTAAACCTGCGTACACCTCCTCCAACGACGCGTTTGGAATCTCCGAGATGAACACGCTCGAGATCAACGTGCTGTCCTTACAGCCAGTGACATCGATTTGAGTCAGCGGCAACAAGGATTGGCCCGCATCACTTTTGTCGTCCTGGGTCTCCATAGCCTTGTCGATAGCCAACTGCGAGAACTTCTTCACGATCGACGGGATCGTAGCTAGTGATCGCTGGTAATGGAGCTGGAGCATGTTCAGCCGCTCGGCTGGATCCCGTCCCATGTGAGGGTTGAAATGCAGCTCCTCGAACATTTCTCGGCCGCTCGAATGGAGAGGCAAGCGCAGAGCGGCCGTCTGCATCGTGGCGAATAGAATCTGCTGCTGTCGGAATAGTTGCTGGAGCTGCCCGTGGATAGCCGCAGCTTGGTTAGCTGCATGTTTCTCGACAACGCAGCGTTGTGCAATGGCCAACATGCGCTTGTCTGGTAGCTGGTCTACCCACTTGGACTGCAGGACTCGTAGCTCATTCTCCATGGATGAAATCATCGTTCTCAGGATCCGAATCTCATGTATGGTGTCAAGTTGAGTTTCATCGGGACCTCGGGGTCTATCACTCCGGTCATTATTATTCTCGGCCTGGCCAGTGCCCACGACGGGTCCAGGACAACTTCGTACTCTCTCGGGTGCCTCCAGTCGCGGTAACGGTGCCGATGCCGCGGGAGTATTACCGCTGGTCGAGCGGCCCCTTATGGTCACCAACGAGTGAGCGTCGTCTGCTTCCGGTTCAGGGCAGCCTTGAGACCTTCCGGATGAGTTGTTCTTTGGAAGAGGGGTCATGCGAGCTACCTTGGTAGGCCGGGGGTTCATGACCTCGGTTGGGCAGGCAGGTCGACTGGTCCCAGCTTTCGAGACGGTGTGTATGTGACGAGTGCGAAATTGAGGAATGAGCTGCTTACAGCAGCCTGCTGCTACGGTAGGTGAGCCCACAACCCAGCAAATCAGGAGCTCCACCACTTGGTTGCTTCTGCCACGTTCACCATCGCTCTGGAGCCTCTCACTCCTTGAGACGCTGGCAATTCCGAGCGCCCCTGCTCATGTGAAGGCTGCAGTGACCCATTCCAGCGAGCACGAACGCTGTAGACGCACTCGCTGATGCTGTACATGTCCTGTACAATGTCGGTGCGGCCACTGGTACATGTAACTTAACGCAAAATTCGGCGGTATGGGATCCCGGTGTCCACTCACCAAACGCTGCCTGACGCCATCTGCAAGCAGTTCACCTCTTTTGTCCCTAAAGGTTTAGGCCCTAAGGTTATGTGATGTACGCGGGATATTATGCATCCGGGATTGAAGACGTATATTTTTCATACAGTAGTTTCTTCTGAGGACTTTAGTGGTGCTTCTGCTGCCTCTGTATGTAATGGCACACCGACGCTGTGAGCAGGTCGCCATTCAAAATGGGCCGAATGATCTCCAAGTCACCTCGAATCGCGGGATCATGAGGCAGCATGCTGTAGCGATAAACCACGACCCAGCGCAGCACGATGCTCGACATTTTGCCCGTCACTGGTTCCGTTCGGGGTGTGATGGTGAGACCGCAAATGCCAAGCTGTGACGAGGCCGATTCTGGAACGGGGTTCAAAGGGTCATCCGTCACAGCATCAATGTGAACCATACCGTGCGACGCCGTCAACTCTGAGCACACGATGTTGTTCACAGTCGCAGGAACTCCCGACCCGTTGAACGTCGACCGCCGATACACGACAGCCGAATCTGGGTCGTTCAGTCTTTTGCGCTTTGCTTCAACTCCGAAGTGGCGCTTCATGGACGACGGTATCGAGTCGAAGTACGCCAGCACAGCAGCGTACACCTCCTCCAGCGACGTGTGCGGGATCTCGGAGATGAAGACGCTCGAGATCAGCGTGCAGTCCTTGCCACCGGTGATGTTGATCTGCGACAGCGGCATCACAGGCTTCTCCGTGGCACTGCCATCCTCCTTCGCCAACGCCTTGTCGATTGCTGCCTGTGAGAATTTGTCCACAATAGACGGCAGCGTGGCGAGGGACCGCTCGTTGTGGGCTGTGAGCATTTTCTCGCGCTGCGCAGTGTCCGTCCCAAGCTGAGTGTCGAAGTGCAGCGCCTCGTACATCTCGTTGCCAATCGAGTGGAGAGGGGCAAGCAGGACGGCAGTTTGCAGCGTAGCAAACAGAAGCTGTTGATGTCGAAGTAGCTGCTGGAGCTCCTTGTGTGTTCTCTCAGCCATGGTAGCCGCGTGCTTCTCTCGAGCAGATTGACGAGCTGTTGACAGTGTGTGTTCTTCAGGTAACTGCTCTGACCACTTGGACTGCAATCCCTGGAGTTCTTCCTCCATGTTCGCCACTTGAGCTCTCAGCATCCGAATTTCGTGCGTGGCAGTAAGGGGAACGTTGTTGGGGTCACGGGGTTTGCCGCGCGGGCGACGACTAGCTCCCGTAAGAGCGAGGATGAGTTCTTCGTTAGTTTCGGGGATTTCGCTCAGGCATCGACGTTTCTTGGGGACTTGAGAGTCGACTCCTGGTTCCGGATAGCTATGAGATCTGCGCGGCGAGCCGAGCTTCTGTGGAGGGGGCATTAGGGCCACGTTGGTAGGACGAAGGCTCATGAAGTCTGTGCTGAGGAGGTGGGGGCGATTCGACGTCGGAAGTCGAGCGAGGAATGGCCTCCAAGACTTGAGTTGCGTGCCCGCGTGTCCACAACCCGCCACGCAAATCGCCAGGGGGTGCCGCCAAGTGTTCGGCTGCTTGAAGAATGAACGCGCCGGGAAACGACTTGGTGTCTCTGAGTCGGCTTACTGTATGGTGTCTCTCGCAGTACAGCGCTCCACGCAACGTAGCACCGCACGGTTTTGGCGGACGCAAAATACCAGTGCACATTGTGCACTGCACAAGCAGGCTGGGCAATTCAAATGCAATGATCAGAATCGGGCGCTTTTGTCTCATGAATGGGACCACATTATGTTTGTCATTGTATAATTCATGGGCTTGAACAATGCCTTCGCGTTTAACTGGACAAACTGCTCGCTGCTGCACCGTATTAAACATGCCAAACGACTTTACATGTACCGCCTCGACAAAGCCTTTACAAAACATTAGCGCGTAACTTAGTACTTGTCGACCTTCCTCGCTCACCTTGTCTCCTGACAGCAGCCTTCTTGTTGACTAGCGTTTTCCACGCAGCACCGCCGCAAAAAGCTGTAATATTAAACGCTGCACCACTACACGGAATAGCTGGCGTTGCCCTATTTATTTAGTGCATTCGTTGTGCGACTGGGAATACAGAAGGTGAGGTGGAAATACACTGAACATGACAACTAATGTACAAATACTACATTGCAGGATTATGGGCGGGCCGACCAAAATCCCAACACGCTTAAAATTTCCCGCGAACACGCAATGCTGCGGATATCGAGCTCTGCGCGGTAAGCTTATACCCGACGACTACAGTAATATTTCTAGCACATTTACACGACGCTGCCTTCCGCTTTCATGGGCTTGCTTGCTGCTGCTCTTGGAGGTAGCCGCACACTGCAGAGGTGATCAAGTCGCCATTTAGGATAGGCCGGATGATCTCCAGCTCCTCCTTGATGGTCGGATCGTCAGGCAGCAGGTTGTATCTGTAGACTACCAGCCATCGCAGTGTCATGGACACGATCTTATCGGTATCCGGGTCTTTTCGAGGGGTGACGGTAATCGCATTGAGCCCGAACTGTACCACATCCTTCGAAGACACGGGGTGAAGTGGGTCATCCGTGATGGCATCAATGTGGAATATGCCGTACGACTGCGTCAGCTCCGAGCACAAGACGTGGTTCACTGACGCTGGTATCCCGCTCCCCTTCAGCTTCAGGCGCCAATACACGGCCGGCGAGTCCTTGTCATTGAGTCTTGTGCACAGCGCATCGATGCCAAAATGGCGCTTCATCCAATTTGGAATGTCCTCGAAGTATCTTGAAATGGCCTCGTACACCTCCTTCAACGAGGTGTGGGGGATTTCGGAGATAAACACGCTCGAGACGAGCGTGCAGTCCTCACAGCCCGTGATGTCGATCTGAGAGAGTGGAGTCACGGGTTTGTTTACGTCTGCGCTCCTCCTCTTCGAGGCGACCCTGTTGATCGGCCCCTGTACTAGTTTGTCCACAAGCGAAGGAATCGTAGCTAGAGATCGAGCGTGGTGAACGACGAGCGCCTTCTCCCGCTCCTCAGGATCTCGTCCAAGGTGTGTGTTGAAATGAAGCGCCTTCAAGATGTCCCTCCCAATGGAATGCAACGGCGCACGCAAGAGGGCCGACTGCAAAGTCGCGAACATCAACTGCTGTTGGAGAAGGACTTCCTGAAGTTCACTTTGTTCAGCCTCGGTCTGCACCACTTGGTGCTTTTCGCGTGCCGAGCGTTGAGCGATGCTTAATGTCCGTGGGTCTGGAAGCTGTTTGGTCCACTTGGACTGCAATCCATGCAGTTCGTCCTCCATGGTCGCTACTTGAGCTCTTAAGAGCCGAATCTCCTGCGTAGCGCTGAGAGGGGTTTTGCTCGACATCCGAGGCCTGCCACGCGGACGCGCTTCAGGAGCTGTAGTGAAGCTGCGGATTAAATCATCGTGCACGGGTCGTTTCTTCGTGCTGCTGTCAGAATCTGTTTCGGGGGGAGATGTCATGGGACCGCTGAAATGCTCGAGCTGGTCGAGACAATGGGGAGGAACGCGCGAGACTGAGCGTCAAATGAACTGTGATCTCTGGCTGCAGGAAGAGAGAAAGGGTTGGCTATCAACCGAGCTGAACAGCTGCCTCGCCTATCTACGGCATAAACCACCGACGGCGCTGCGGCGACCAGATCATAAGGATCTGGGGCGTTCAGGTGTTTCTGGTGCTGGTTACCAGGCGATTACAGTTTTGCTGGATATGTACTAGTAACCAGGCAATGCGACAACACTAGACACTCTTCTACGTTGTCGAGCGTCGTTCCTTACTTACGTGCCAGGCACAATTCCGCGAAACGAGCAAAGCAGGTTCGGCGCTTTCAGCACTTGTTTGGGTTTGATTTCGGATGGGATGCACCAGACAGAGCCTACACCCTGACCTTCTCCTACTGAAGTCCTGGCTTCTTATGTCTTCGTTCTGCGTGTTCATGCTCTTCAGTCTGGAAATGATTTGTGTTCCGACTTTCCGTTTCCAGGTTGCATATAAGACTTCCGTTGTTTGCCAACCACACAGAAAGTCGCAGTGCGTTCAACGTGCAAAATAGTACGTACAACTTGTTTGTTACAAGTGCAAGTGCGGTGGTCCGGTTGCGAGGAGTAATGCGCCGCCCGCAACTTCAGCTGTCGACGCTACAACTCGTGCTCTCTGTTCGCAGCAGCGAGGAATTACCTTATCTAAGTGCAAATCTACTTAGGTGGAATTTCCATGTGTCTTCAGTGGTCGCAAATAAGTGAATACCTAGAAAGGTAGAAAATAATATATTCTACCTACCTAACAGTGAATGCTAGGTACAAGTTTTCTGCATCTATCGTAATAATACTTCGATGTAATATCTTTACTCTGTTTAAGATTAAGAATATGGTCTTGGCGACTCCCATCACACAGCTTGATAGGGCGACAAAATCTAAATGACTATCTCCAGATCAGTTTTCCATAGTATCCATACAACTGGAGATTCGGCTGACGTCTCGTCTCGATTTCATTATCGCATTTAATTAGGTAGCGGCGGAGGTAGGCAGGTCGTGAAAGTCTTTCCCATAAAGGCTTTTACAAACATAGCTACATTGGTGCGGTGCGAACTTAACAGATTTAGTAACGATTCCAATACGAAGTACTTTGTTAGGCACCTAACGGAAAATGCCAATTAGTATTGCGGTGCCAAATAGAATACCCCCGGTAGAATCCGATAATTATTAGTCAGAGGAGCACATTGCCGACGGTTTGGGCGAACATAGTAGCCCCCGCATGCGTTTCACGAGGCGTGTTTGACTATACAATTCCTATTGTACCTACGCCAATTAGTATACCTCACGTTGGCATCCTAGAGCACGACAGTCGGCACTTGCGCTGCGGAAATATTGTCAGTTTTCAATTCGCTGTCAACAACAAGCACCTGCACCAACCAACCAACGTCACCATGCCTGGATCCCGCCTCGCCAAGACCATGTCGGAGAAGAAGGAGGTCGTCACGTGGTTCGAGGAGCACCGAGAGGTCCCAGCAAGGGCTGCCACGCACTTCCAGAACAAGCGTGGGTGGAAAATCTCTGCGGCTCAAATCCGATTTTGGTGGAAGAGAAGGAGTCACTCAATCAATGTGCCTGACGACGTTGTTACTCGGTCTGTGGCAGCGGCAGGATTCGCTCCCTGTTACCAAGATTGGCACATCAGTCGCCATGACGTCTACGGAGAACTATTTTGCCGCAAGTGGCTCTCTCGCGACGATGATTCCCATGACAACGATGTTGAAGAGGGTCTTCTCGAAAATCTGGACGAGTTCACGATTTGGGACTCCGAGGATTCCGTCTAGGCAATAGTTTACCTCCTCCTAATTGTGTACCTTGTTAAGAATGAAGTGTGTTCAATTCGATTGTATACAGTGCACTAATTGGCATTTTCCGTTATATGTACCGGAAGTACGTCTAAGTACATAAACATTCACTTGATAAGGTAATTCCTCAAGAAGCAGCCCCTCTCACGGTCCTGCCCGCTTGCACAAAGAGGACCGTCTGGCCAGCTGAACCTAACGAAAAGTTTGGTGGTCGAGTGAAAGAGTGATGCTCTGATCCATTATCTATCAGTTGCAACGGGGTTGCCGTCGATCCTGCCGATGTATCGCCGCTCTGACTACATGTAAGATGCGCTGCGTGGAGATTTGAAAGGAACGCAACCAATCTGACGCAGCACTCAACTCTAAATACCTTACTCTGAATTTACCAGCCCAAAGACTCAAGATTAAGTATCGTCGGGTTTATAGAGCTATAATATAGCTATATTATAGTGTTGCTAGTTTGAGAGGCCAAGAATGTCTTATATGTTTGTTAGTTTGCGAGGCCAAGGACACCGGGCTGCTTCTCCTGGATGTAGTCGCACAAGCACGAAGTGATCAGGTCGCCATTCAAAATGGGACGGACGATCTCCAGATCCGCCTTCAGCGCAGGGTCGTTCGGCAGCAAGCTGTAGCGATACACAGCTGCCCATCGGAGCGTGATGGACACCGTTTTGCCAGTTGTCGGGTCCTTGTGAGGTGTAAATGTCAGTCCACAGATACCATATTGCAACGGGCTGGCCCAAGGGATTGGATTCAGCGGGTCATTTGTGATGGCGTCCATGTGAACCATTCCATGGGACGGCGTGAGCTCAGAACACACGATGTGGTTCACGATCGCAGGTAGCCCCACGCCATTTAGAGTCGATCTCCAGTAGATTATCGGCGAGTCCGGCCGATTGAGTCTCGTGTGCGTGGCGTCCACGCCAAAGTGGCGCTTCATCCACATCGGGATGGAGTCGAAAAATGCCAGCACGCCTGCGTACACCACCTCCATCGAAGTGTGCGGGATCTCCGACATGAAGATGCTCGAGACAAGTGTACAGTCTGCGCAGCCCGTGACTTCCAGCTGAGAAAGCGGTGTCCTGAGCTCACCTCGCTCTGCAATGTCCTTCTTGATGGCGACTCCAGTAATGTGAGTCATGATCGATGGCACCGCGGTGAGAGCCCGCTGGAAGTGTGCCTTCAGTATTTTGTCGCGGTCTGTCGGGTCACGACCGAGATGCGTGTCAAAGTGAAGCATCTCGTGGATGTCCGCCCCACGGGAGTGCAACGGTGCCCGGAGAACCGCGGTCTGCAACGTAGCGAACAAAATTTGCTGCTCCAAAAGCGAACGCTGCAGTTCACTGCGAGTTGTCTCTGTCTGCATCTCCGCGTACTTCTGGAAGGCCGAGCGGTATGCTGCCGCCAACGTGCGTTCATCCGGTAGTGTCGAAGTCCACTTGAGCTTCAAGCCACGGAGCTGTTCTTCCATAGACGCCACTTCCGCTCTCAGCATTCGGAGCTCATGAGCAGCACTAACACCTTGTTTGCGGGTAGTTTTAGGTCCTTGCGCGCGAGTTTCGTTCTGTTTGCAGAATGCGTCGTTGTCGGAGTGGGAGGACCATCTACGTTTCTTGAGGTCTCGATCGGCGTCGGATCTAGTCGAACTCCTCATCAACAACCCCAATTGAGGGACCGTTGGTGGAAGAACGGCGCTCGACGGACAGAGGCTCATGAAAGTCGGCGCTGGGAGGTGAAGACAATGCTTGAGCTTCAGGGAGCAAACTAAGAAGTGTTTCTCGGTAAGAATGGCGACGATGGTTGTGAAACTGTGGGAACACCAGCTGATCGTGCCATACATGTAAGAACATGATAAATGCATGCATTCTTGTCCTCAGATTCCGAAGGAATGCGTAGAGAGAAAAGATCATATGTAAATAGCTGTACCTTACGATCCATATCATGATAGTTATCCTCGGTGTGTAGCTACATTCAGAACGTGGAGCAGCAAACATGGCGTGCGTAGAGTTATCATGATATCATGATAACACTGATAACTCTATCATGATAACTCTACGCACGCCGTTTTTGCTGCTCCACGTTGTGAATGTAGTTACACACCGAGCAGTGATCAACCGCCATTCACGACTGGCCAAATCCAAGTACTTAGTATTAAAACTGATGGATGGGTGATACGCCCAAGGAGCTCTAGCAACTATCCTCTTCTCCATAGTCGCCGGCTCGTGGGCCTGTAGCGCCGTGCACGGCAGAACTCCGCGACGATGGCAGCACCGCTTGTTTATTGTTCGGGCTAGAACAGCATGTCGACGTTCTTGACGATGATATGTTCTTGGCGCCGTCGAGGTCTCGGTCCAAGTTGCAGACATGGTGGACCCCCGTTCGGACAGGACTACGTCGTGGGGGCACCAAGTCGCCGTCGTGAAGGTCAGTTGGGGAAAAAAGCAACGGACGACCCTCAAGCGAAGGTCTCGAAACCATTCCAGCAGAGATCTCGAAACCACGCGACGATCAGCAGTAGGCAGAGCAAACCAATCCTCACAATACACACTTTGAAATCTACTCTCTTCTGTTCAAGTCGTTGCCAAGAACGTCTATAAGTTCAACTTCGCCTGGCGGGGTCCCCTCAAAGTCTCCCGCCTGCATCCTACACCTACGCTTCCACGGAACGGTTTAGATCCGTGACAGTCCATGTCGGGACGGCGGAACGCGCACCGGTACACCTCGCTCTCGACATTTTCCTTGTCCTTGCCGCAGTTGAAGCACGTCTTGATGTGTATTCCTCATCGCAGGTGGCCAGCCGTCCACCGGCTCGCTCCATCTTGTACCGCCGCAGCTCGAAGCTGAAGTGGCGGAGACCCAGCATGCCGCCCGGCCGTGGAGCTCGCTACCTGCCGCGCCCCTGGAACTGGCTGAGCGACTCGGGCGTGCCATCCGCGGCTGTCTCTTCCTCGTACTTGCGCACGTCTGGAACGACGGCAGCTGGAACGTCTTGAAGTTCGCGGCGATCCAGCTTGCGATCTTGTGGTGGAAGTCGTTCACGGCGTTGGTGTGCCGTATTTCTCTCCGCGACAACTGCGTAGACGCTGTTCTTTCGATTTGGCCACCTTGACGTTCGCTTTCTTGGCTGCCTGAGCGTTGGCCGCCTTCTGCTTTGTGTGCAGCTTGTCCGGGTGGCGCGCCTTGACCGCTTTTTTGGCGGCGTTGTCCAGCCTTGTCAAGCGAGACTTGTTCTTGTCGATGGCGCCGTACCGGTGCTTCAGATAGCCGTTATCCGTCACGCTGAAAGTGAGGCTCTGCGTGTCCATGATGGTGCCGAACTTGCGCATGGCGGGGTTCATTCCGCCCTCGCGGGTGTCAGTGCTCTGCTTGAACTCCTTGTGCGTGGAGAACGCGAGGTATTAACGTTAGTACTTGCCCCCGCGCTCGCGGATGAGGTGGGCCGAGTGTTCGGGGGTCGGCACGGTGTGATGCCCGTGGCGCCGAAAAAATTCTGGACCAACTTGAAGCCGTTCTGCTCGGTGGTGCGAATGGCTATCGAGTTTGAGCGAGCAAGTTCGCTGCAGAAGCCGGGCACCGGGAAGGTGGTCTTCTTGCCCTCCCTCTTCATCCGAGAGAAGTTAGTCCTGGACTCCTGGACCCGCTCACTCTAGTCAGAGCGTCTTGGGACACCGAACAGTCAGTTCGAGTTACTCCAGGGAATAGGGACTTCTCGTCGATCTCACCATGGTCTGCCGCCGTTTCCGAGCGTGGCCGCACTAGACACGGTCTCTGTCGTGGCTGCCTTGGTGTGCGATGCTGGGTGAACTCCGATGGAGTCAAGAATTACGCGTTTCAAGCGAAGTCTGATGCGAAAAAGCCTCTCGCCACCGAGCCGGCCAGTCTCTCAGTCAAACAGTTTCTGATCAAATGCTTTGTCCTGGCCCCGAATTCTGTGCCCCTGGGGCTGAAGCTGGTCTCGAAGAAACGGAATTTCGTCGGTGTGGGCAGCTCAATTCTACAGCCAGTATCTGTTTCCATTCCCACGTGCTGCTGCTGACCCGGGATCGCTGCGTGAACTTGTGACGAACACGATTAGAAGCATGGATGCATCTGCACTTCGCGATTCTGCTGCGGAGAACAATGGTATTCCCGATAGTGACCTTCTTGTTCCAGTTTGTTCAAGGACTTGCAGCGAACACCATGTCGCATTGGCGGAGTTCCCGCACATTTTCCCGTCGACATTAACAGGTCGTGATAGCTGTGAAGGTGTTAATGCTTTTTACCTGAACGGACGTTAGCGATGGGGGCTCGAGGTCGTCTGAACGAACACACCACCGGCCGTACGCCTCGATTCGCTCCAGGTGGTGAGTATGCGGCAATTCCAGTTGCGTCGCGATTCGCCTGATAACGATACTTCGATTCCAGTTGCGTCGCGATTCGCCTGATAACGATACTTCGAGGAGTGGGTTGACTACTACTGCTGTCACACAGTAGTGTTTGTCGTGGAATATGAACTGCTTTCACGCTCATTTCGTTTTCTAACTTACATTAGCATTCGTTACTTTCGACGTCCGGCTTAACGTGAATGAGGACGTTTGGCACAAATCTATTGAACTGCTATAGCCCTTCAAAAATAGCAGCGCTAGTCATCGAGGAAGAATTGCCATCTTGCTGTACATCTTGGAGTATGTTGTAAAGCAGAGCGAGAGACGCAGCCCCTTGCGGAGCATCGCTCTTCCAGTTGCCATCCGTGTTTTCTCCCAGCTCGCCGAATAATTCTAGAACAGCTCCATCCGGCATTTTGAGGAAGTGGCGGTGTAGCTCCCGCGAGCCGTCGAGTTCAACGTTGTACACGGCAATATGCGTGTTGGTTTCGCGGAAGAGTGGATCAAGCGGATCCGAGAGCGCGTACTCGTGGACAAACACCTTGCGCTGCGTGCCGCGCGGACCTTTCCAGCGTGTGGCTTGAGTACACACCGTCTGTAGTTCCTGAAGCGATATCTCTGCGTCATGAGGCACGAAGAACGTGTCTTCGTGGCCGTGAATGCGGCGATACACGTCAAGCATTCGACCATTCATGTGAATGTAGAGCAGGTAGATGTACAACCCCAAGAGCGACAAACACGTGAGAGCCACGTACAGGATGACAACAATGAAAATACCGACGAGACCACTGCCCTCTTGTGCCTGGAAACGCACATACAGCTTGAACCAGTCGCCAGTGACACAGGTGCAGCCAGAAGCTGTCAGAGATACTGCACACTCGCTAAGTTGAGAGCAACCGTAGTGATGTGAAAGTACGTCGACTAGGAGCACTAGGAACGGATCCAGTACGGTGGCGATCCCAGCACAAGCTACGAAGTTGGAGCCGAACGCTGGTAGGTCTCCTACGTAACGCTGACCTACGGCGGCAGCTCCAGATAGGAAGGCAAACATCATCGTATTTCCTAGCACCCCCAACGCGAGCAAACCGATTTCGACGTGCGTGGCGACAGTCTGCCACGTATACTTGACAACACACGTAGTCCACTGTGGCTGGAAGTCGTACACAGGAACGCGGCTGCCCCGCAAAAAGAGCCACTGCGTCAAGTAGTGGACGTACAGCCGAATCCAGCAAGAAAACAGCAGCATAGCTATAAGCCTCCAGAACTCGAGCGTATGCCAGTTCGAAAAACCCAGATCAACCAGCAGCTCATGCTTCAGGTAGTGCATTTTTCGTTGTGCGTGGAATCGTTGATGGCGAGCCGTCTCCATGGAAGCAGCGGCATTCACTGAGAAAGTGTAATTCTCCACGTCTAGCTGTTGTCCTCGTCCAACTAAACTTGCATCATCGCAGTCTTCGGGTATTTCCACATCTTGATCGATACTGTCAAAGTGATCTGCGACCCGCACACCGTCAAGGCCCAATTGTCGACTGCTAGCCTGGCCCGACAGTAATCGGGCGCTCCCGTTCTGCATTTGCTTCTCTTCTTCAACTGAAATCGTTTTGTGAAGATGCCTGTGATTTTGCTGCATTGCCACTGCGTCGCCTGACTAATTCATTCATCGAGTTGGCAAAACAGAGCATCGTCATTGTCAGCTTTTCGGTAGCAATTTGTAAAGAACTCGAAGCACTATCACGTACGTAGACACGCGTCTTCCTGGTTTGACCGAAGCTAGTGAGCCATCGCCTCCACCGCCACCGCATTGGAGACAAAAATCGCGGAGGTGCTTTAGCCCTCTTTTTCTTGGTAGTCGTAGCCTCCTCCTCGTCCACCAACAAAGGCGACGCTGAGGAGTACGGCTTCACGACCCCAGCGCCATGGTGCTTACCGTCGCTGCTCGCGTGTGCAAGCTGGGATTCTTCGCCGCTATCTAGCAGCGCTCTATCGGTGCTTAATTCGCCATTACTCCGTCGATGAACGGGAGATTGCGACCGCTTCCGAATTGTCTGGTCGGCATTGCTCGGTAAAGTCGACATCTTACGCATATACCTTTGGTGGTTGTTTTCCACCTCTGGTAGCATGAGTCGTAGCAGACCACCACGCTCATCAATCTCAGCATCGAAGCCATCGTCACCGGCGTGTTTTTTCCGAGGGGATCGATGCAGCAAAATGGCAGGAGGCTTGGGGAGATGGTACACTTGGAGATAGAAATTGCAGAGCCACGAGGACAAGTCGTGCTGGAACATTTTCTCCATGTCCTGATACTTGTCCATCGTGTGATCCATTTCACCGCGCAGTAGTGGTAGCTTGAATGTCCCCTGCACGACCTGGAAATCCGGCGTGGTTAGAGGCAAGGCTCCCCAAGCTACGACGTGGTCGGTTTGCATTGCCATAGTTTGGTCTAGGAGCTGACCGCCTCGACGCCGTCTCCTCTTGGGCATGGACATCACATTGCTTCCGGCATAAGCCGCCGCTGTCGCTTGGGATAGCAGGAACAGCTCGAAGATGAGAGTGTTTCCTGGTCGAAGCTCCACTTCTGGCGGGCAAACCACGAACATGTCTTGATTCACGACAACCTCCGTATTGTAGAAGCGCCCGCGGTGATGAAATGGCCGCGTGAAATTAGGACGACCCACTTGAGTTCTACTATCGCTGGTCGCTTCTGCTGTCGGCGATAATTCTGGATCCCAGTTCGTCCAATGTAGTGCATGCCCGCCCAAACGATCGTACAAAGTCGCCACCATAACGTACTGACCTGGCGGCAATTTATCCTTCACAGCGTTCAGCATCCTTCCTCTAATGCGAATTGTCAGCGGTATTCGAGCCCATTCCACCCGGTACCGCTTTCGACTCTGTGGCACGCGCGACGGCATCAACGCCCCATAAAGCTGTTCTACTCGAGCCTCCTGCTTCTTCAGCGTGTCCGTCAAATGTGTTTCAGCCTGCTGAAACACGTGCCCAATTCTTCGTGCGCGTAGCTGCATGGCTTCAGCCGCTTGTCGGTCTTTCAGTACCAGCTCAGCATGTCTCCGTCGTGCTTCCTGCAATAATCGCTCTCGAGCCAGCGCTTCTTGCTGCGCTAAGTGAATCTCGCGCTGGCGATATAAGTTGCTCTCCAGCTCGGCCTGCCGGAGCCTCGCCTCCTCCACCTGCTGCTCTCGCTGCTGGATCTCTTCAATAGGCACAGAACCGACCACGACCTCCGCGTCGGGGATCACGACCTCGAACTCGTCGAGATACTGCGGGATCTCCCGGTTCTGCAGCTGACTAGACAGTACGTCGATGATGGAGTGTGCATCGTGATCCCGTGGCGACCTCAGCTCCTCCGGTACATTGCTGCCGTCCACGTCGTCCCACAAGGAGCCGTAGTTGTCTTCCACCGCTGCATCCGATTCCGGTCGATTATCTTCCTCCTCAGCCTCCACATCCCCTCCTGCGTCCGCCTCACTGCCGCGTAGCCGGGCGTAGCCTGGCTGCATGGCGGTCCGCAGTCAACCCCCTTCACTACAATCCATAAACAGCAACTATTGCGCTAAACCGAGCACTAGCACTCTATTTCGGACGAAAAATTGCAACAAAACTGCAACTGCAACTAGTACCCCCCTGCGTGACACATGGCTACATTTGTCTCTTTGGCACGCACCGGTTATCTACCGGTAGTATTCGAATATCGTCCAATCAGCGTCGAGCTGGACCATGCCACAGTTGCTGACACCACCCAGAGCAATAATGGCGCGGGGTGCGCGCGGCGTCACCTGCCGCGAGTGCGGCTGCCTCAACTTCAGCTCGGAGCACGACGTGTGCGACTCGTGCCGCTCCAAGCCGCTGGCCTTCCGCCCCACGGCGCGGCGCGTGGCCGCCTCCGCCCTCTCCGCAGCCGCCAACGGCGCCTCAAACAGCAGACGCAATGAGGACTCGCTCGCGCAGTCCAAGAAGCGCAGGCTCGAGGACAGCAAGAACGCCTCAAATAAGCGACACGCTGAGGACAAGCCCAAGCCGAAGCCCAAGCCAGCGCCGGCCAAGGCCAGAGCCAAGACGCAGCCGGACGTGATCGACCTCATCTCGGACGACGAGGAGGAGGACGACGTGCAGGTGCAGAAGGTGGTTCAGCAGAGCCTGGAGAGCCACAGACAGGAGCAGCAGGGCAGGAGCAGGCGGGAGGAGGAGGCCCTCAGGAAGCAGCTGCAGGACGAGCAGCGCGCGCTGTTCCAGAGCCGCGTGTTCCCCTCGACCACGTTCCGAGAGAGCGACTTCCCCTCGATGGAAGCCGGCGCACTGATGAGGAAGCGCGCGGCGGAGAGGGGCGTGGCACAGTCGCAGCCGACGAGTGCAGGGGCGGCACAGGCGAAGCAACGCGCGCACACGTCGTCGGCGTCGCAGCCGGCGCCTGTAGTTGCTAGGGATGCGAAGGAGAAGCAAGTACATCCGAAGCCTGCGGAGCCGAGACCACCGCCTGCAGTGGTGGTGGACAGGAAGGGGGCGGAGAAGGAGACACAGACGCAGACGCAGAAGGCAGCGGAAGAACTCCGGAAAAGACAGGCGTTGGACGCGCGGCCGGACTCGACAGCAGGGAAACGTGTACAGGCTACGGTTGATGCTAATGCATCTTTAGTTGTGAGCAAATCGAAGGCGGTGGAGGAAAAGACTGCCGAGAAAGAGGACCCGCTCTTCCAGTCTCGGGTGTTTGAACCCGTCGAGTTCCAGGCGGCGGACTTCGTTACTGTGTTCGATGGATTGGCAGTGGCCCGACGAAGCCACCCACCGACTGTGCACTCGGCTGTCGCAGCTGGTTCCAACGCAGCAACTTCAATGACGGTGGGATCGGGTGCAGCAACGGCACCGGTGAGTACGAAATCGAATGGTGGAATACAACTAGCTCAAGCCTCAACCGCCGCTATGCCACCGTTGCCGTCGACAACCAAGCCAGCATTTATTAGCGCCGTTGCAAAGGATACCACAGAAGCAAAAGCAGCCGCTACCCTGGTCAAACCGAAATCGCAATCTGCAGTATCAACACCCCCCATAGTGGTGTCGACAATAGCACCTCCCGTGAAATCGAGTTCTACATCCGCACCCCCGGACGCAGCTAATCCGGCGCCGAATTCAACTACAGCGACAGGATCAGTAGCGACAGTATCATCTGTCGCATCGAAGCGGACATCTAAGGTACCGCCGACTACAGTTCAAGCTAGCTCAGTGTCTGGTGCGGCAGTGGCAACGATAACAGGTGCAGGGGTATCCAAGGCAGCGGCAGTACCGTCAACTTCTCCACCAGTATCGGCTCCAGTGGCATCAAGACCTGCTCCTTCGGTTTCTACTACAACAAAGCCGACCCCGACGACGACAGCCACAGCTCCCAAGGCACCGTCGTCGGCACCAGCTTCTGCTACAAACGCTTCTCAGACAAAAGATGCATCATCAACCTCAGCGACAGATTCTGAGCAGACCCAATCAAATGGTAATGCCAACGTGCTGTTACCCAAGAAAAAACACCCAGAAGCGGTCCCGACCGTGGGTGAAGAACGGCGGCATTCGGAGTCACCAGCTGCAGTCTTGTCGGAGGTTGACGGGGTGGAGTTTGTCAAGGTTACTGCAGCGCCTTTTGAAGTCGTTCGCGATGTACCTGTTGAAACCCCCGTGCTTGGTTACTGCAGTCCAGATTTTTTATCGTTTATGCGTGAGTGTGGCGGGGAAGATGTTGACGAAGAAGATGATCCCGAAGAAGTGAGTCGATCACAGCTGAAACTTTTGAACATCGTGGATTTGACGAATTTGAGTGATTCGGAGGGCATTGATAGCGATTCGGAATCTCCAGCGCCAACGCCACGCGCAGCCACGGCTGAGCAAAAACACTTACCTATGGATGACCAAGTTGGAGGTGCTGGCCAACCCACCCCAGTCGCTGCAACTCCAATTGTATCCGGAAAGGGGACGTGGTACGTCCCGACCCTCGATAGCGAGCCCAAACGGACAAAACCGGAAAAGGTTATGTGTGAACTGTGCGAGGAAAGTGGAGTGCCGTCCAGATTAATCCGCTGCCCTACGTGCACAAAATATTACCACAAGAAGTGTGCGAAGGAAAATGGCGACGAGAATATCTGCTGGAACTGCGAGCTTGGCTCGATGATTGACGACAGCGAGCTGGATGCTGAACACGATAAACATGACAGTGAATATCTAGCGTATTTAAGAGCTATACGACGCGCTTCATCGCCTGCTTCTGGAGAAGACGAAGAAGAAGGAGACGAGGAGGAGGAGGAGAATGAAGAAGATGAAGTAGAAGAAGGTGGCGAGAATCAACAGGACGGAGACGAAGGCGCAGCAGACAGTGAGAATGTTGAAATGGCTACTACCGAAGAGGGTGATGAGGCCAAAAACCCCTTTGCAGAAGGGAACAGCTCTCATAACCCAGGAAAACAGCGATGGATGGAGTTTATTGGAGGCGCCACAGCGGATATCGACGCTACTTTTCACGAAGTTACAAATCGTATTGCTGAGGAACTTCGTGACGAGGAGAAAAAACAGTTGTACTCTCGTGGTTTCGTGTCACGGGCGGAGTTTGAGGCGCAGATGACCGAGGTGGAGGAGTACTACATCACGGAGGAAGCTCGGCTGCAGCAACTGGAGCGAGAAAAGGCAATCGAAGCTAAGAAGGCGGCTGAGGCTAGAAAAGCCCAGGCTGCGGCGGAACAAGCTGCGGCAAGTGCCGCCTCCAATAGAGATCAGCCAGCCACTGGTGATGCAAGTGCGACTACCCCAGCTCCAGTTCTTCCCACTGCAGTCCAAGCTACCACCCCTAGTGCACCAACTAGCAACCCGCCTCCTCCCAGTACAATCTCCACCGCCGGGAGTGCCGGTCCACCCAGCAATGCACCCGCAGCCGCACCAGCAGCACCTTCAGCAGGCCTAACAGCCACTCAGACCGCAGCGACCGCACCGTCATTCACGGCTTTGCCGACATCAGCATTTGCAGCCGCATTCAAGGCCGTATTTTCGCGACCAAAGGCTGCCGGAGCTCCACCGCGTGCTCCCCAGCCATAAGGCCGTGTAACCCCAAGATATTAGTCGTCGAGTTCGTGGTCGAGTTAAACGTCGAGGACATTAAGCGTCAAACACTCACAACTATCTCTATCTAAGTTATCTGTGCGTCAACTTCAACTGTACATGTAGCCAAACTCTGCAGCGTTGGAACTCTGTACCACACGTCACTCTAACGCGGGATCAGTCACTCTTCCGCGATCCGTCGTCCTTGGGAAAGCGCGCCAAACGCCAAAGCGCCAAGCCGGGAGCCTCTCGACGTGAAGCGCCTGGTGTCTGCGCGGCGTGCCCAGCCCCTCCGTCGCTCGAACCTACAGCCAGCATGGTGGAGGTGCGTCCCAGCTGCATTTCCGTCCCTTTCTCGGGCTCTAAAGCGCTCTAGAACGCGCGCTACAACGCTCAACACGTCCCTAGATGCTAAAACTGACCTTCTGCCTGTAATTCCGCCGCTAAAACAGCAGAAGAAGGGCCCGCGACAGGCCTCCATCTCCTCCTTCTTCTCGCCCAAGAAGGTGGGCGAGAACGAGGCGGAAGCCGAGCCCAAGAGCGCCGCTGCCAAGCGCCCTCGAGTCGCGTCGCCTGCTGCCAAATCGGAGGCCGAAGCGGCTAATTCCGAGGAGAAAACAGGTAAAACGGAGGAGACTCCGCCCAAGAAGAAGGCAGCAGTTGCCAAGCCCAGAGCTAAAACGCCGGCCAAAGCGAGGGCCAAGGGAAAGACCAAGGCGTCGCCCAAGCCCAAGCCGAAGCCTAAGAAGCCGGCGGCTCGCTTCATTTCTCCCCATGCAGTGGTTGATGATGAGGACGAAGACGACTTGGATGACGACGAGGACGTGTTCAGCACGCCCGAGGCCAAACGAGCTCGTGCTGAGCTTGAGACGGGTGGGGAGACGGTCCCTGCCGGAGCCCCCATCTCGGACGACGCTATTGTCAATGAAGAGGACATTGTGGACGTCAGCGAAGAAGCTGGTGCAAATGCAAAGGGAGAAGATGAGGGAGACGAGAAGGAAATTACGGAGGATGTAGCGGCTGAAGAGAGCGTCGTTGATCTTACCGCCGCGTCCACGTCGGCGGACGAAGGTGCTGCTCAATCTACTACGGAAAATGGTAAGGGACAGGGCAAAGCGGTCAAGTCGCCCGCGGCGCGAGCGAAAGGTACTAAGGCAGCGAAAACACCAACTAAGCGGCAACAGAAGATGAAAGAGAAAGCTGCTGCAGCGGAGGTGAAGGCTGCGCCGGTGGAACCGTTGGATCCTGCAACCCAAGCGCGCGTGGACACTTATAAGCTGAAGACTGATGAACTAACAAAGCAGTTCATGGAGTTACTGCAATCCAAGCAAGAGAGCGACACGGTCATGCAAGACATATTTGGTGCTGCGCTGGATATCAACTTGGATATTACTGTCGACCAGGACAAAGCAAGACAAGCACTATCTGAAACGTGGCGGAAGCTGCACGATCAAGCCAATTCCGTTAGTAAGACTGCAGATGAAGCTACGACCTCATCATCAGTCGAATTTCCTCACGAAGTGAAGTGTTTCATGGTAAAGGTTCTTCAAGGTCGGACTGTCAGTCTCTCGGTGGTTTCTGGTGAACTTCTAGCCTCATTTAAAAAAGAGGTCGAAGCAGATGACGTAGATATGGAAGTGACAACGGAAGATAACGGCAGCACTGATACTGGAGCAGTAGACCGAGCAACAGCTCTTGCGATAGAAATGGAGATTAAGATGCTCGCTCAGCGCACGGCTCACGGTGTTCGTCCACCGAAAGCTAACGTATTCGAAGACACAAGCGCCGATGCATTGTGGGTGTGGGAGGTTGGCAACCCCGAGAAGTACTTCGTGGATGACGCCCAAAAGACTATTAAGCGTATGCGTAAAAATCGCAAACGCCTTGGCCAACAATTAAAAGCTTTGGCGAAGGTTGTCCAACTTTTGCATCAGAAGCCAGTAGACGAAGCAAAAGTGAGCGCCGAGGAGGCGAAGATTGGAAAGTTCGGCTTTGCGGTGGATGCTGAATTGCAAAAAGCAAAGGATCGTGAAATGAAGGAACAGGAGAAACTTCAGGCTGCTGAGGAAAAGAAGCGGCATGGACTGGAACGGAAGCAGGCTAAAGATGAAGAGAAGCGGAAGCGTGAACGCGAAGAGGAAGAGAAGAAAGCCGAGTCTTCGAAGCGACAAAAGCAGTTTGCGTCGTTCTTTGTTAAATCCAGTTCCGGATTAGACTCTGCTGCAGCAAGTGGTGCTGGTACTAGCGCATCCGCTATCGACATGACTGGCGACCAAGATGCAGACAGTACCAGCGGAGTGTGTGAAAGCAGGAGAGCGAAGATCGATCGCATGGACGCGGCTTTTAGTTTCTTGGGATCTAGCGGGGACACATCGCCTGGGGCATCGAACTCTGGATCTCACAAGTCAATTTTCTCGTCATTAAATGACAGGAGGGGTGCACCCACGAACACAGCGGGCACGATCTCTCCAGAGGGATGGAGTGCTCAGCGTTTCCGTGACCCGAAGCTAGGTGCGATGAAGTTACTGCAGTTCTATGAAAACGTACGACCGGCGTACTACGGTACCTACAGCACTCGAAGCCGCGTTTTCCGTGGTGGTCGGCGGCCGTTAGCACAGTATGCGAAATTCGACTACTCCGTAGATAGTGACGATGAATGGGAAGAGGAAGAGCCTGGTGAGAGTTTGTCCGATGCCGACGACGACGCTGACGAATCTGACGAGGATAATCTGGACTACGAAGATCAGTGGCTGGCTTACGAGGATGAAGTTGACTACATGGACGATGCTCCGGCAGACGATGATGAGAGGATGGATCGTGCTGAGCGACCATCGTCACCAACAAAGCACAAGTTGCCCTCGCAGCTTCAGAAGAAGCGGGCCAAGGTCAAAACTGTTAAGCCAGCAAAGCTCGAGCCCCAAATCGTGGGTCCGTTCTGGTGTAACCAGAGCGGCACCGCCACATGTGCCGAGGCTCATTTCCCGGGTCTTGTTGGAGAGCTGCTGTGCGATCCTGTATTCGAGTCGACTCTAATGCGAAAGGCCCGCGAGTATGAGGAGGAGCAGAAGCGGCTTGAAGCGTTGCGGCAAGAGCAGCAGCGTAAGAAGGAGCTGCAGCAAGAAGAGGAAAAGAAGAAAGCCGAAGAGAAGAGAGCGCAGGAGGCGAAGGAGAAGGCTGCAGCTGTTTCAACTACAGATCAAGTCAAGCCTGCAGGTCCCGTGCAGCCAGTGAAGTCCGCTGAGAAAGCGACCGTCAAGACAGCGAAGGTAGCGGAGAAGTCCAAACCCTCGAAGGCGAAGTCGCAGAAGACCGCGCCCCCTAAGGCGAAGACACCGACGAAGCAGCCGGCGGCTGTGTCTGCAAGCACAACCCCAGCCAAATCGAACCTGCCTGCTGTGGCTACTACACCGTCTCCAGCGAAGTCGGTGAAACCTATAGATTCATTCTTCAAGAAAATGGGGGGCCCCGTGCCAGTTCCACCGCAACAGCCACAGCAGTCTCAGCAGCAAGACGAGCAGAAGACGCCCAAAGAGGGCAGCGTCGAGGTGATTTCGGTGGATTAGCTGGTGCGCTTTCCAATGCGCCACCAGTAGATGACAGTACGACGATCTGTGAAAGTTGCGAATATAACTCACTGCTCGGCAGTGTAATGCACTCAATCGCTGTCGATGGGGAATCCTCAATGCGCACACGGCGATGCAATGTTGAAGCGAGTGTCGGGTGTGCGTTGTGGTGGTGCAGCCTGACCTGTACCAATTCGGTGGTACATTGTGCCCGCGATCGCCCTTTTTACCCGACTTTTCGCACGTGTCTTTGTGTGAAACCATTCCTTGGATTGAGCATTTCTAACGCGTTTCTAAAGGGAAAGACCCAAATACTGCCAACACAACTGGGCGTTCCACGCGGATATATTGCATGTCAGGCGTTGATAGCAGAGCGTGGAAGGCTCATGGAAGCAGAGTTTCTTCGGTATCGGCTCCAATTTACTTTTGCTTTACTCAGGATGAACGGTTTCACATTTCACCTATTCTTTTGGTAAATATTCCCGAAGTATGATTATCGTAGTGTTGATCGTCGGGTGTTGCGTACTTCTCGCAATAGGAAGCGGTGGAAGAATTGGTATCAAAGCGACTCCTGCACGCTAGGTAAACGAGTATCGCAGAGGGACACCGTAGTTTCGTCCTGAGTACCGCAGACTAGGTAACGATAGCATTACTACTACTAGTAGCTCCGGTCCTTCAGCCGTGGCGCCAATTGCCAAGGGGGACGGTCGCGTTTGGAGCGTCCAGTACGCGCATCGTAATATATAAGTCGGTGCTGTCAACAGTCGAAATGAAGGTGATCGTACCGATGATCCTGCCTGCAGTATCTGGGCAGCACATAGCGCGCGTCATTCACTGGCAAAAAATTGGGTCTGTTTTTCATTGGTCGCTTCCGCCCCATTCTGGCGGTGGTGGTCCGTTTCTATCGTATTTCTATTTCTAAGCGCGTGTTTTTCCTCCTCGCGATCTCCACCGCTCAATCAGCGCGCGCCTCAGTTCGCTTTCCCTGCCCCAGCCGCCAGTCTAAAGCCCGCAATTGCAAGCCCAGCATGAGCCTCGTGACGCGCGTGTTCGCCCCCCTCCGCCCCGCCGCCCGCCTGGCCGCGCGCGGCTTCGCCTCCACGGGCGGCATCCCCGACGACCTCGAGCACGCCGTGGGCCGCGAGCGCCAGGAGCTGGAGGCCGCCGAGGTGGGCGTGACGCAGTTCAACCGCGACCCGCTCGAGTCGGACGAGACGCAGGGCAACTCGAAGGACGACCCGATCCTCGTGCCGTCCTTCAACGACGTGCGCACCGTGGGCGTGGCGCACAACGACGCGTCCTACGTGTACTGGTTCAACATGGAGAAGGGCAAGGTGCACTACCTGCCGCAGATCGAGAAGTACTTTATGCTGTACAACCCGGAGGAGCTCGCCAAGCTCGTCAAGGAGGTGGAGGCCAAGCAGCACTAAACCTTCGATCCCACCGCCTCTTCGTGAGAAGATGACGAAGAGGAAGAAGAGAGAAAGCCAAACTCTTGAGTGACAAATGAAAACCCCCACAGAAAAAATGATAACTATTTCGCCTCTTCTCCTTCGTTCGACGTGTCGACCACAGTCCTGCGCCACGCACGACTGGGTCTCCATTCTGGTGGTCACGGGTAGTTGCTGCCTGGGGGTTCTGAGGCTGGTGGCATTGTTGTTGTGCGCACGAAGGGATGCCGACGAGTCAGACTTGACGCTCAAACGGCTGCGCAAGGACACGCAGCGGCGGTGACAGCCACAGGTTTTGCTGCTGCGTTGCTTCTGTGTTGGAGGACGGCGGGGTGGCTCTGGAGGCGATAGCAGCGCAGCCGGCGCCAGTCCTCGCGATGAGCTCCAAGGGGATGTTCGTCTATTTTCCTCGCTCCGCTCCTACTACGACTAGTCAAAATCGAGATCCTACAACCGAGTGCTGCTGTGCTGCTGCCCCGGGGCTGTGAACGAGCGAGACCGAGCGCTCGGGCAAGAACCCGCGCGCCCTAATACGCCCACGTCGCTCACGCAAAACTGTCTAAACGCGCACGCCGCGAGTGTGCCGCGACAACGTGTCTGCAATCAATGCAGCAGGCTGTACCAGCTACGGCGCAACCTGTTGCTGCTGAGGCTGTGCCTGCTGAGAGAAGAACTGGAAAGAGGCTGGCGGCGTCCCCTGCTGCGCGAATGGCTGCGGCTGGAACGTTACTGGTGCAGCCTCCTCCGCCTTGATCGTCGTTGCGCGCGACGGCAATGGCGGCAGTGATGCGGCTCCGGCGTTGGCTCCATGGACCCCCGCTACCGGCTCCACCTGCGGGCTGCCGTTCAAGATCATGGCCATGGCCTCTCCGTGCTTCGTCGGAGGCTGAGCCTCTTCTGAGTTCCAGGACCCGTTGCTCGCGCAGTCGTCGCTTGCAGGAGTCATGACAGTGTTGCTCGACGCCACGCTCGTCGTCGGACTCAGCATGGATGCCACAGGCTTCTCACTGGACGAATACTGCGTGTGCACCGGGGCTGGGTGGTGATCCTTCAGCACTCCATCGGTGTCGAACGGGAAGCGCCCAGCAAATTTCAATAAATACTTCTGGGCGTGAGTACGCGTCTGCACTGCGCTACGCGTCATGACCACCTGGGCCACACGACGCCAGTCCTTCCCGTACAGGCGGATGCCCTCCAAGAAAGCGGCGTGCTCTTCGCTGGTCCAGCGGCCACCCTTCGACGGACCAATGGTGGACGTGCTCGAAGTTGGCGCTGGGTGTGGGGTACCAACAGCCAAGCCCTCCATCTTGACTGTAGGCGTTACCGGGTAGCCCTGCAAGGTGGCATGGACATCATCGCCGGGTCGTGGGGTCATCTTGGGGGTTGAAGACACGTGGTGAGAAGGAACTCGATGGCCGGAGGACTCGCCGTGCACCGAAGACTCGCCGTGCACCGAAGACGGCGGCGATGTCTTGGGACGCATGGAGCTGTCTTTGTTGGGGTCCGCAATGACGGACTCGCGCTTCATCTTCAAGTTGACGATCTGGTCGCGGTACTTCTCCCGTTCGCTGCCGTGTGCGCTGAGCATGGCGGCCTCCATGGACGCTATACTCTTCGACAGCGAGCGGATCTGCCGGTGCGGCCAGCGCTTGATGCCGTTGCGGCGACAGATCTTCTTCATGAGCGTTATGCAGATGCCAAAGTCCTTGGCCACATCGATGATCGGGCGATCAAAGTGCGCGCGCAGCTCCTCAATCGAGATGTGCTTGGTGACAAGACTCTTGACGCGGTTGCTCTCGTTCCGGAAGCGGTGACTAAAGCCGGCATCATCCGTGAAGTCGAGCTTGCTGCCTTTCGGACCATCAAAGTTGATCTGCTGCACGCGGTGCACCTTTCCAACTCCGCCGATGGCGGTGAAGTGGCGGCGGTGCTCCGCGTCTTCGTCGTCGTCCGAGTCGCCCATATCATCGTGGTCCGAGTCGGGAGAGCCCGCCGCCGTCACGGCACCAGAAGCACCGCCACTGCCGGAGAAGCCCTTGCTGAGACTTGTGAGGATCATGGCCGTCTCCTCCGGGTTCAGCCCCGGAGCTTCAACGTCCGACTTGGTCTCCTCGGCCTGCACCTGCACGCCGCACGCGCCGGCGGTGCCCGGCGCCACTACGCGCTCACCGGTCACCGCGCGGCCCTCGGCGTCGCAAGCCATCCCCATGCCGCTGCCCCAGCTTGCCTGGCTTGGTGCTCAATTGCTACACTCGGAGGAAATGCTCGTGGACGCTGCCTCGTCGCAGATCGGCGATGGCTTCGGTCTGCACGAACATTTGGATGTCAGTTGATGCAAGGGTGTAGCCATCTCTTGTTCGTCTACACTTTTTGGTGTGGCAGCTGTGTGGCCCAGCAGACATCAGTCCTCTCCCCCTTTGAGCTAAAAATAGCTTCTGGGCATGAAGGGGCACAGAGCTCACCTATAATAACTGCTGACCGTTGTTACTGGTGGGAAGCAGGCCGTACCTGGTTGGCTGAGCTTGGGTGCACGTGCGCTGTGCTGCGCCTGTGCGTCGCTTCGAGATCGAGTTGCTGCGCGCGGCGGCGTCCGATGCTGCCAAGCGCTCTGCGACTCTCTGTGTGTGGCCTTTGGAGCACCCACCAGTGGATCGACACGAGGTTCGAATCGTCAATGCGCAGCGGGAGGGGGAGGGGGAAGCAAGTAACGCTTAAGTAAGATAATTGCCACTTGGACTGAGTATGATGTAGCCGATCGTCGATTGTGATTGGACGACTTCGGCAGGAATTATGTTTGGAAGTGCACGCGAAAGTGGTGTGTGGTACGCTAACGCTACTTCTGCATTTCACATTTGAAGAGCAAACGCAGCGGTGCAGGGCTCTCTCTCTGACAACGCTGCAGCGACCACTGCATACGTGTATTGATGTCACTGGGGTTTATTGGTGATCCAAGGCTGATCGCGACATTCATAAAATGTTTGCACAACCGAGATCAAGCTGCCCTCCAACGTTTACCTGGGCTAATCGGGTGGATGCAGTCAGGAGATGCTACACCTGAGGCAGCGCAACACAAGATCGCAGTACGTTTGAGGTTCAACAGTCTACTGGGATCTGGTCTTCATGGAAGTTTGTGGTCTCATTGTGCCAACAAAAGGCTTGCTACTGCACTCTCTGTACGCCTGACGGTGTTTCTCTAACACGAGTTGTCGAGCGAGACCCAACGTAGTACCTACTGCTGCACTGGATCAATGGGGCACAAAAATGACCTCTGGACATGGCGAGTGGTGTGTGAAAGTTAAGTTAGGTTAGCGCATGCTTGGATCCCGGCAGTAGTGCGTGTTACGGCGAGGGCCGCAATTTCCTGCAGTTATCGACAAGACCTCTTTCGCCAACTTGAAAATTCTTCGATGTCTTCCTTCACGCGACGACATCATTCGTTATTACATGTATTTTGCCCTTGTCGAAAGCCTACAAGGATATATATTCGTCAAGCGCGGCATAACGAACCTGAAATTGTCGTGCTTGGCATAAACCAATTCGAGTTCATCAGAGTCGCGGCGAAGGAGCGTGCGGAGCGTCTCATCCAAGAAAGTATTGACAAAGGTATCGAGTTTCTGTTGGACAGTCCCAACACCAAGGTTTCTAAGAATCCGAACGGTAAAATCGTGGATCCGACGACCCTGAACAACGCTAGCGTCGACAACCCCGCTTATGTGGAATACATCTTCGCTCCCGTGTTGGTGTGCGCGTCTGTGGACATCCTGGAAGAAGCGATCGAGCTCATCAACCGCTACCGTACGACTACGACACCTCGATCTTCACGTGAACTGAATTGCGCCCTTCGGTGCTGCCGCCCGCAAGTTCGAGCACGAGATTGACGTCGACATCAAAGTGCCGATAGTAAAGTTAGGACCGCGGTTACATGTACAGAGAAAGAAGCACGCTCCGACAAATATGCTGTTCTGCTGCTGCAGAGATCCGCGCGCCAGCTCTCTGCAAGTCCGAAATGGAAGTCGAAAACAGGACGGAGCACCGGTCCCAAGCGATGCATCCAAAACACAACATCCCATGGGAACAGTGCCTACTTGGCACTTCAGTTGCTTATGAACGATTGGACAGCACGGCGCAAAATGAAATGGTGATGTGAATGTCCGCAGAAGGATCGACAGAGGCAGTCATCCAACGAGGGCCTGGTTTTACTTGGTTTGCGCTGAATCGACACTTTCAGACAAGCGTGATTGTGCTGGGCAAGCATCAACATTGTCGTCCAGCAGTGAGCAGATCTGATGAACGTCACGCGAACACCATACACTTTCCTCTCATCTAATTGAGTGAGGTTCGCAGTCGCTCTAATAAAATACGCCAACAGAAAACTTGACCGTCAACGCGGACAAGTAACTTGATCTGCTCACCTTCCAAATGCTCTCGCTGTAAAACCGTTCGTCTGTCAATTTCTCGTCGCTTGCACTACCAGTAGTCCGTGACTTATCATCGTAGCTCTTCTCAACAATCTCCCCCTGCCACTGCGCTTACTCAGGTGATGCCGTGCACTGGCTTTATCTCGATACACCAGTGGTTCAACCTGTTGATTCGTCGCTCTGACCGATAACCAATCATCCCCTATTCTATTGTACCGGCCAAAAAATGTGAACCGGGATTTGTAACATGAGTGGTTTCTGGGTCGTATACGTTACCAATATGTGCCGACCGAAGCCGTTGTTGCCCACAAAATGACCCCACGGTTCTTGTCGATCTAGCATACTACATTTCACCTCAAACAAGCGTGTCTAGCGATGTAAGTATGAGTCCCGGTCAATGTTGCCAGCAATTCATCCTCCACTTCATCACCGACAAATTGTACCATAACTGATGCCGTAAGCCGAGTATAAAAAGCAACAGCAACACAGCATCAAACTATAGCGTTTCAGCTTCATAATGAGTGCACGTCGGCTGAAGTTGGGCGAGTATTGACACCAGGAGAGCTTCTAGTCTGCCAAGACTTTGCTTCGAAGTCTTGTTATCGATAGGTGTCGTTAATACGGTAAAATATCATGTTGGACATGGACAACTACCGCATAGCCCCTGTCCTAAGCGAAGTTTTGTCCTAAGCGAATTTTATTATAGCCAATGAAAACAATGCATTGACACCGCATGTCTGTAGTTAAAATTCCATGTTGACCAGCTAATTATAGGCTGCCACCAGCCATTCGTTCTCAGTGTTCAAAGTGCTATGGGTAGACCACACACCACAGGAACCGGCAAAAAGCCAAAGCGCTACACCCGCATTGCAGTCGACTATACGCACAAGCGCCGCCTTCTCGAATTCCTGGCTGATGGCTATTCTGTAAACGAAGCTATTGCACACTTCTACCCAAATTGCAGCGAGTCCGATACTCTGCGGAAACAGAAGCGGATTTCAAAATGGAAAAAGCAACAGGGTCACATTGTAGCGGTCTGTGATGAAGGAAAGGGTCACCTCAAGAATCTACGCTACAGTGGACAGGGCACCGTCCTCTCTAGTGACGCTGAAGCTGCTATTGTGGTGTGGATCAACTCTATGCGTAAGGATGGCTGTCCTGTTTCGTGCCAGATGCTTAAGTACAAGGCGCTGGAAGTTGCAGCCGACGAAGGACTCTCCCTCGCAATTTTCAAGGCGTCTCATTCATGGCGCCGTCGGTTCATGCGCAGACACAAGCTATCTATTCGAGCGCGGACTCGCCAGGGCCAGACCACGCCAGAGGACGCAGCACTCGCGAAGGAGAAGTTTAGCAGGGAGGTACGAGCTGCAATCATTGAGCACGGAATCAGCAACGTCTACAACGCTGATCAAACCGGTAAAAACAACAACTACATAAACCTGGGTTTTGTTAGCTACACTAATCGATGTGTGTGTGTGGTGCTGTTCTAGCTGTCTTCTTCGAGTACCTACCTAGAAAGACTATTACCAGCAGAGGAGCTAAGACGGTTTGGGTCAAGTGTAGCGGCAAGGACAAGGAGCGTGCCACTGTGATGTTGCTGGGCGATTGGCACGGAAACCTGTATGCGACGTTCGTCATTTACAAGTGCGGCACGTCTCGACATAAGAACATTCAAGACGAAAATGACGCAGTTCGGCATGGCTTTAGCGTTCGTTTGTGGAAAGAGGTGTTTGGCCTTCAAGAGCTACATGGCTGTCGCATCTACGGCAACCTTACAGCATGGTGGAACTCCTACATCTCGCTCCAATTTCTGCGGTACTATTTCGCCTATCGTGATAACATGGACGAGAAGCTGTTACTTCTGTGGGATGACTTTTCGGGACATTGGACCCAGGAGGTGCTGGACTATGCTGCGTCGATCAATGTCATACTGATGAAGGTGCCTCCACGGTATTCGTATGTATGCTAACCCGCTGACGTGGCGTGGAACCAGCCATTTAAATGTCGCCTGCGGCAGCGCTGGGTTGACTACCTCCGCGCTCAGATTGTTGACCATCATGCACGTGAGAAAGAGCGAGCGGAAAAGCGGCGTCAGCTTGATGAACAAATTGCAGTCATCTCTAGAAACAAGATGCAAGAGGTTGCTAGAGTGGAGATTAGCCGCGTCCAAGAATAAGAACCGAGCGCAGCTTTCGAAATAGTGGCGCCAAAGCGCGTTGATATTGCGTCTTGGATTGCAGAAAGTTGGATCGACCTTAGTGCAGAGACGACTGTTAGCGGGTTTGCGAACGCAGAGCTGCTAGGTGACACGCGCAGGGTAGAGTCTCCAGTTGAGTATCTAGGCATTGACCACATTACAGATCGTTTGGCTCAGTTAGATGCCTTTGGCGCTGTAGGCAAACAAGTTTGTAGTGATGATGATTATCCCAGCAGCTCCGACGATGCGTTTTTCTAGATGCACAATACAACACATTACTTTGATGAGACTTAATTGCGAAGGTAACCAAGCGAGCTTGGACACGTAGCTCAATTGGGAAAGAGCACCGCGATTTTATGCGGATGGATGCGGGTTCAATTCCCGCGGATCGTGCTAGAGCAACCGAAAATGCACAGAACAAATAGGGTCGATACACCGAAAATCGTCTAATTTTGATATATTTTCTGTAAAATAGAATGTTTAGGAGTTCATCGGTAGAGCATCGATTCTTACAGGGAGAGGGTGAAACGCAAACACGCCAAAGCCAGCCAAATTGGCGGCTTCATATCTGTAGATGCGTTTGCTTCCCGCGCTTCCTGGTCCACTGGATAGACGTCCCCTCTCCCAGCTATTCTATGAGGGTAAACACATCTTCGTAGCTACCGTATTGCCTAAGCGGGCCACTTTCTTCTCCTTCGTAGCGGTCGTTTTGGGGATTTGAGGGTCGTGACATCCATCCCGGAGAGCCGGTTTCATTTTCGGTTGCTCTAGCCTTCTCCAATTCCCGCCGTGTCCATACTTTTTGATTGGTCCAAAATACCAAGAATTACTATAACTTTTACTTTTTATTATTTTATTGTGAGACTTGGCAACAGATGTACCGTAAACTGCATACTAGTACATTGCAGTTCGCTTAGGACAGGGGCGATGCGGTAAGAAAAAAACCTCTGAGATACTATACGAGGGATTTGAATTTGTCCTGATGTGTTAAAATTGCCTGTCCCATGCCGGTTGATTCACGGATCTGTTAAAATAATCAAACCTGGGCTTCAACGTGAACGTGAACGCACTGTAGAGCCTCTGCTGGCCTCTAGTATAGGCCAGCAGAGCACATCCAGTGCGCAGCTTTCCAACGCGCTTTGCCGGCGCTGGGACCTGCGCTCAAGACGCAGAATCAGATGGCTCCGGTGGCTGCGCAGCGCTACGTTCGACGATCTTTTGGCGGAGTTCGTCGTTCCCCAGCGTCATTCCTGAACTTTCGGTCTCGAGCTCACATCAAGTCCCCCATGCGCGCTTCGGTTGGTCTCTACCTGTCGGCAGCCTGCTTCCTGTTGGGCCAAGCGGTGGCTTGGGACCAACAACCCGACGGCTACGAAGTCATCGACGGCCCCGCGAGCCCCGACACTCTGGACGAATGGCGTCGTGACTGGGCCACCTGGAAGAAGATGGAGCTGGCCACCAACCGCTACAGCCCCACCGACGCCTGCAACGTGTACAACATCAAGGAGGCCCAGTGGACGCAGCAAAGCTTCGTGCAGGTGTTCCTCATGATGAACGACCGGGACATCTACGACCGCGAGACCCAGCAGTACACGGTGGACAAGTATGTGGACGGCATGCAGAAGCGGGTCGGCACCATCGACAGTGTCTTGATCTGGCCGGCCTACCCGAACATCGGCGTCGACAACCGCAACCAATGGGACCTGCTCCGTGACCTTCCCGGTGGCGTCGATGGCGTCAAAGGGGTGATCGCCGACTTCCACCGTCGAGGCATTCGAGTAATCATCCCGTACAACCCATGGGACGTCGGTACGCGCGATGAGACTGGCCTCGAGGACATGGTACGGATGTATAATGCCGACATCACGACACTGAGTGAGACGGTCCCGGAGCTGCAAGCCGATGGATTCAACGGCGACACCATGTACGGCGTGCCGAAGTCCTTCTACAACTGCAGTCAACCGCTGGTCGCAGCTCCGGAGGGTGGTGTGCCCACGGCGTTTTTGAGCCACAACCCGATGAGCTGGGGCTACTACTACGGCTTCTCGCACTTCCCGCCCGTTGCGCGCCCCAAGTTCCTCGATTCGAGGCACATGGTGCAGGTTTGTGCGCGTTGGTCGCTGGATAGAACCAACGAGCTCCTCATGTCGTTCTTCAACGGTGCCGGCTACGTGGTGTGGGAGAACGTGTGGGGCATCTGGAACGCGATGACCGAACGCGAAGATGAGACTGCCAAGAGGATGTTTGCCATCCTGCGCAAGTTCGGATCCATTGTCTCGACTGGAGAGTGGACTCCGTATTATGCGATGACGTCCGACGGGTTGTACGCCAGCGAATTTGCCTTTGAAAAGAACGGACAAGCGCTCTACACGGTGATCAGCACTGTGCAGGACACCACGACCTACGAATTGTCTCTCACTGAAGTGCAGTCTGGCGAAGGCGTTCGAGTATACGACGTGTACCACGGAGTAGAGCTTCAGAAGAAGTCTGGCGGCAACGGCACCGTCGTGCAGGTGACCTTGGAGCCGCGTGCGTTTGGAGCGATCTACGTCACCAAGTCTAGCGACGACCTGACCGAATTCCTCAACAATATGAAGACTATGACTGCCAAGCCGCTGGCGAAATACTCCACGACGAGGAACTTGCTTCAGCAGCAGCTTGTTCGCAACAACAGTAGCAATGTTACTACCGGCTCGCAATCTGGAACAAACACCGATGACATGATTCGCGTGTCTGGAACTGAGAACTGGTGGTTCAATGTCAGCGGGGTGCAGATCGAACCCGTCTCAGCTTGGACGCCAAACTTTGCTCAATTCGGAACGGGAGTGCAGTTCCCCTGGGAGAACCGCCCATGGAACAACCACTCCACGCGGTTGTTCATCCAGGACTTCATGATCGATAAGCACCCGGTGACCAATGCTCAGTACGCTACCTTCCTCAAGGCTAGCGGCTACACTCCGAAGACGTTGGACCGATTCTTGCTCCACTGGGAGAACCGTCAGGGTGCCCCTGCATCGTGGAGCGTTCCTTCGGGCTTGGATCAAAGCCCCGTTGTCAATGTTGCCCGGGAGGACGCCGAAGCTTATGCGTCTTACTACGGCAAGCGCCTTCCGCATGACTGGGAATGGCAGTACGTCGCCTCGAATGGTGAAAATTACGATGTCTACCCATGGGGACCGAACCTTGATAATTCCCGACTGCCTAAGATTGTTCATGGCAAGGAAGTGCCGACATTGAGCCCTGTGGGATCATTCCAGAGCGCTCGCTCGACAAAGTTCCTTGTGGAAGATCTTGTCGGCTACGTATGGCAGATGACAGACCAGTTCTGTGACGTGCACACATGTGGAGTTGTTCTTCGAGGAGGCAGCAGCTATTACCCGATCTCTGCCACTCACAGCGACCCGAATTGGTACTTCCCACAAGCTCTGGATTCTCAGCACCACAACCGCTTCCTCACGATCAGCGAAGGTTACGACCGCTCTCCTATGGTGGGCTTCCGCTGTGCGAAGAGCATCACTCCGTCTCGCGAGTTTGATGTTGTGGCATAAATGGTGGGTGGGTACGCTTCGAGCTTCAGAAATTTTGTGAGACGCAAGCAGGGCCGTACTCATATGACTTTTGTCGCTAAGGCAAGTAAGCATGAATGCTTTAGTTGAAGATGAACCGAGAGGACGGCATTTTGGTAACAATGAACTAGCTTCTGTCATATATACCTCTTAGCTTTTTTTCTTGGCGAAGATGCCAGCGAGCTTAACTCCTTGGAGTGTTACCACGATTTCACCAAACGGAGTCCAATTGCTGTATAAAAGTGTTAGACTCCAAATCGGCAGATAGTCGACTGGCCGGCATGAATTGGCGGGAGCTTGTGGAAAGAATCCTATGTGCATGATAAGGGAGCATGAGTCATGCTGTATGAAATAGCTGGAATAAAGAAAATCATTTATTTTCTAATGTCAGAGCCCTCGCCCAATAAATTATTGTGGAGAGAATCTTTTATTTTGTTTGGGACTGTCGCAGTGCATTGAATGAATCCCGTTGACACTCGTTAGCTAGTCACTTTGTGTCAGAAACCCATCGAAAGCAAACGTGTCGAGTGTACAAAACAAGAAAATAGGTAAGTTGCGCTCAAGCTGTGGTGGGGACTGCTGGGTTATGTGCGCTAGAATCTACGAGAGCGGTGACTACAAGGGTGGAGAGGAAGATGCGAGTGGCGATCGTTACCATGAATGATGAAAGGAGGGCAAGACGATCGTCACGGTCGAAGCCGGAGACGGGGAAAGGTGAATATTTTACTATCGACGGTTTACATCCAGGTCGATTGCATTGCTTTGTTGAGCAACTGTCGTTGGATTACTTCGCCGTCCTCGGCTTCGACTACAGGGATCGTCTCGCCCCACATGAATGCCACGATAGAGCAAACGCTTCGACCAAGGCGGGGTGCGCAAGCTGCTGGGCCAGCTAACGCTCGGTGGTGAAAGCAGAGGCCTTTCAGCGCACGAGTCTGCAGAAATTGAACGTACGTTGTCAAAGCGAAGCTGCCACTGTAGCTGCGATTGCCACGTCTACCATGCGAGACTTACCCCCTGTTCGTGTTGATGCTGACAAACTGCAATAGGGCGTTGCACAACGGAGGTGGGTCACCACCAATGAAGCCCCAAGCGAAAGTTTCAGCAGTCCAGACCGACTGGTTATGATAAAAGCTTATGGTGGCATTGGGAAAGCCACCAGGAATGCCGACTTCCCTGGGTATTACTTAAGTACTCGAGTAAATGCCTCGTTCAGGCTTGTGACGGTATGCCTTGCTGTTAAATTAAAATGTAAAAACAGCCGAGAGACTTCGTGGCCGGTTCCTCAAGCAGCGAAGACCTGGAGTCGTTGCGAAGTTCATTGTGAGCCATAAGGTCCGAGGTTCACATGATGTAGATGTATACCAGTTGTGAGCATCTATTACCGGTATATTGTGTCCGAGTTATTATACTTTACCGTGCACAACCTCAGGCTGTCTGCACAGCTAAGCAATCAGGACTGGTAAACAGGTGTTCCCTATCGAGGTAGCCAAACTGTTGGCAACGCACGATTTGCTGGGTTGTGGACTTGCGTTGCTCACTCTTGTGTTTGGCAGCAGCTCCACACTTCCCAAGCGTTCCCAAGGATTAGGCCCAATGGATGCAATTCTACATCAGAGAACGGCGCGAAGACTTCAAGACTGCAGTGAGCAGGCCGGGGCCCCCAAGAAGCGTCGTCAGATATCCGAAGATGATGAACTTATCGTCGCGCTCGCAGCAACTGACGGACTGCAGAACGGCAAGGAGCGACTTACCACCACACACAAAGTTCGTATGATGAGAACAGTGGCCACGGCCATGGAATACAAGCTCCAAGCTCTCCAGTCTAAGTGGGCCGAGCAGATACCCGACGAACGCACACGGGCCACGGCACAGTGTTGTGCTTTGGAGAAGTATACCGCCCACCAGAGCGACAAAGCGCGCCGAGAGCTCCAAGAGCTCCTTCAGCAGCAACAGTTTATGTTGGCCTCATTACAGACAGCAGTCCTGCGCAATCCCTTGTATTCTCGTGGGAAGGAGCTATTCAAAGAGCTACACTTCGACACTCGACTAGGCTGCGAAGCAGAGGAGCGCGAAAGGATCCTGATCGAGCACAACAATCGATCTCTTGCGACGGTGCCTTCTATTGTGGAGAAGTTTGCACAAATGACGACTCTAGCGAGGCAAAATGGAGCAGGCAGCGCTGATCAGCCGATGATGCCTCTCTCTCAAATCGACATCACCGGCTGCGAAGACTGCACACTGGTGTCGAGCGTGTTCATCTCGGATATCCCGCATTCATCGCTGGAGGTGGTTTATGCAGCTGTGCTCGCCTACTTCGACTCGATGGCTGCGACGTTGAATCGCCACTTTGGCGTCGACACAACAGCCGAGCTGCTCAATAGCGCGGAGTCCCCTGCGCATTATCTTCGCTCGACTTTCAAACGGACGCAAGGGTCTTGGGCGGAAAACTACGTTTTGTGCTCGGATCTGACGCCGACTCACGGAATGGTTCACATCGACGCGGTGACGAATGATCCGCTGTATCCCGTGTCCGCTTCCGCTTCGTGGCAGTACAGCATCTGCGGCCTCACGGTGACGCCTCGGAAAGACCCGCTGACGGGAAAGACAACATCGGTGACGCTGCGCTGGCTGGTTGTGTACCGCTACGAGATGCTGCCGAACCACCCTGCGGTCCAGGCAGACCTGGAGATCATCCGCCCCATTTTGAACGGCGACCTCATCACTGCTTCGGTGTGCAGCTACATCCAACAACTGCAGGACGGACGAAAAGAGCTGGCTGTAAGGAAGACATGGAGGCTCGAGTGAGTTGAAAGCTACAAACATCAAGTAAATAATTGCCGTGACTTACAGATGAAAATCAAGTTTCTCTGACGAGACGTTCGATCGATTTCCAGGTAGGCATGTTTGTTTTACTTACGAGAAAAACACCAAACGACAAAACACAAGACCACGTCCCCAGGAGCCTGAGCACAAGCGAGGGTCAGCGTTGCCAAGCCGTTATTACTAGGGAGGCCATGGGGCAGGTTGGAGCGGAAAGGATGGCACGATTCAAGGCTGGTGCGCAAGGCGCTGGTTCCTGGAATTACGCTGGGCCAGCGTTACGGCAGCAGTTAACATCGAAGTGAATCCCGTTGGTCCCTTGTAGAAGTTTCGCAGCAGAGCTTGTGGGGTGCTGGTAGCCTACAAGTCGCACCTTCAATCCCGTTAACTGGTCGTATCATGTCGGAGCTCGCAAGCCAAGATGGGAATTCAGCATCCCAAAAAGGACGTGGTGAAGCATGTGTGCAGGACGGTACGGCGGTGAATGGGGTGGGGAGTATGAGGAGCTTCGCGGCTCACGTGGGCGAGATGATGAGCGTGGTCAAGATCGGAGCGTGAAACGTGGGCGATATGATGAGCATGGTCGAGACAACTGGAGCCGTGAAAGTGGACGAAACAACCGCCGCAGCCGAAGCAGAGAACGGCAAGGCAGTGGTCGACACCGACACGACGGCGGGCATCAAGACAGAGGTCGCGGACAAAGTCGCGGTGGGGGTCGAGGTGGAGGTCGTGGGAGGCAGGGCCCTGGCGCTGGAATTGTTTCCGGCTCGGGCTACGACCAGATAGGCCACGCCACGCAGGACCTCCAGCGCCACAACGAATGGAGTGGCCGTGCCGAGGCCCAGCAAGTCAACTCTGACGATCCCGAGCTAGAAGAAGCGGTGCAGTTCTGCCGTCGACCCACGGCGGCTGCTCGACACGGCAACGCAATCGACCTGGATGTAAATTTCTTCGCCGTGCATCTCAAGTCGCCACCGAACGAGATTTTCCAGTACAACGTCGCGGTCGGCTCTGCACGGGGTGAGACTGCCACCGAGGGATCTACTGCACCGAGCTCGTCTCCAGCCGTTGCATCCACAGGGCCTGCGCTGCCGCCAACAGGACGGCGACCGGACCGCCCGATCCCAACTGCGGTGGTGACCAGCGTGATCAATGGGGCTCTGGAGCAATACAAGTCCGACTTTGAAGATCTCGTAGTGGTTCATGACGGAAGGGCTTCCCTCTATTCGCCGGGCATGTTCACGCGGAGGACGAAAGAATTTAAGGATGTCCGACCACTCTCCACGAGTCCCGAGTCTGCGGGTCGCAGCGCACAGCCGCGGGTCTTCAGAGGTCGGACGTACGTTGTCACGATGAAGTTTGTGGCAGTGATCCCCACTTTGACCATGGACGCTTACCTGACAGACCCGCACGTGAATGTTCAGCCACTACTCCAGGCGCTCGATGTTGTAGCGCGTTACCAAAGTTCCAAGATATTGATTACTGCTGGTTCGAAGCTGATCACTACGACGCAAACTCAAACCTTGGCTAGTGGAAAGGAATTATGCTGGGGATATCGCCAAACGCTTCGGGTGACGCAGCGGAAGTTGCTGAACGTGGATCAAACCACCACCGTGTGATATGCCGAGGGTCCGCTGAGTCGCCTGGTGGCGAGGGCACTATCCGTGAACAGCCTCGACGACTTACGTCATCCCTCAGACCAAGACCTGCACACGCTTGACCGTGCGGTGCGGAGAATTGCAGTCGAGTCGACCCACCGCTCGGATCGTTCGCGTCGGATTAGTGGCGTGAGTTCCCTGGCGGCTGACAAGACCATGATCACTATCGCTGGTAAGGAGATGTCAGTTGCTGCGTACTTCCTCGACAGATACGGCGTTAGGCTGAGGTTCCCTCATTTACCCCCTGTGAATGTTGGCGGCCGGCGACCGGGCAAGGAGATATGGCTCCCCATTGAGGTCTGCAAGGTGACGAGAGGACAGCTTTGCTACGACGAAGATGAAAACGATTCGAGAGAGACTACCAGGTTGGCTGCCCAAGACCCAAGAATCCGGAAAGACATCATTAAAGCCCGAGTCCTCGAAGCGAAGTTTAACAACGACCCGTACATGGAAGCATTTGGCTTAGTGGTTGAGGAAAGGTTCCAGCGAGCGAGATCGCATGTACTTGACGCGCCGGACGTGCAGTACGAGAACGTGTCGGAGCAGCCTTCAAGCGGACAATGGGACTTGAGGGGCAAGAAATTCGTGGATGGAATGCACGTCAAGAACTGGGGGATAATAGTGCTCGCGAATGTGGGAGAACGTGACCTCAAGACTTTCCTGGCTGAGCTTACTGCCGTGGGTAAACGGCACAGCCTTGACTTCTCAGATCCCGATCAGAAGGAATATGATGGCATAATTCAGCTGGAAAGTTTGATTAAGTTCTGCTCCGACGAGCTCAAGAGACGTGAAGACAGCCACGGAGTTCCGCAACTTTTAATGGTGGTGAAACAAAATGACGACCCGGAGGAGTACGGCCGGATCAAGTACACATCGGACATCGTACTGGGGCTGCCCAGCCAATGCATTCAAACCAAAACGCTGCTGAAGCCCACCCCAGCGGTATGCGAGAATACATGTGTGAAGGTGAATTTGAAGCTGAGCGGCAAGAACGCCGTGTTGCAGCAGCCGCTACCGCTGGTGAGTTCGTCGCCTACAATCGTGTTTGGCGCTGCAGTGGAACACCCTCGACCAGGTATGGACAAGCCGGCAATCGCAGGTCGATGGACCGGTACTCCGCCCAGTATGTTTCGCGTTGCGAAGCTCAAAATGTCTCCAACGACATCCAGCACCTCCCGCGCATGCTGCGCGAGTTGTTCCTGGCTTACTACAAAAGCACGGAGCGCGAGCCAGCGCACATTATTTACTATCGGGACTGAGTGGACGAAGGCCGGATGCTGGGCGTTCTGCAGGGCGAGGTTCGTGCAATTCGTAAAGGTTTCTAGATGATATTGGAAGGCACCGCCGATAACTTACATCGTGGCCAACAAACGCCACAACCTGCGAACGTTCCCCGTGAACCCTCGAGACGGCGATAAGAAGGGCAACGCGCGTCCTGGCACCGTGATCGACTCAGATGTCGTCGACCCGCACCGCTTTGAATTCTACCTGTACGGGCATAGCAGCCCTCAAGGCACCAGCGTGCCGTGTCACTACACGGTGTTGTTCGACGAGAACAATCTTTCGGCTGAAGACATCCAGCGACTGACCTACCACCTTGGCTTCACGTCCCCGCGCTGCACTCGATCGGTCTCGGTCGCCACGCCGTGAAGTGCGCGCAACTGGCTGCACAGCGCGCTCAGATCTATCTGCACGAAGGAGGAGAAGGAGGGGGCGGGTCAACGACGGGTTCCGAGAGCATTTCGCTCGCGTCGAACTACGAGTTCGCGGAGGTGCACGCGGACGTTCGCAACCGCATGATCTACGTGTGAGCGCCGAGAAATTACTCGAGAGGGAATGGGAGTCAACGGGTTGCGATAATGGAAGGAGGCACGCAGTACGATCAGGTCGCACGCAGTCCGTCAACAATTGGTTCTTTTAGTTCTTTAGTTGTTGCTGTTGTTGCTCGTTTTGGTGAGAAGGAGACGTTCGTGATTGTTTTGTTGTTTATGCTAAGGACATTTTGACGTGTACACGGGTGCTCTACATGCGCGTTGCGCCAGAGTAGTCGTTGTAGCTAGTTGGGGCTTGCGAGCGTTCAGATGACTAATGCTCTCTCTGCATGTTTGTGTATGCGATGCAGACCCGATGTTACTACATTCCGAGTCGCTGTCTTCTCTGCTAATATATCTCTTGCATTGCCCGGAAATGATTTTCTCCGCAGCCAAGCAGTGAAGAAGCTGGGGGTGTCATCCACACTATAACCAAAGGCGCTGCGCACTTGTTCCTGGGTCCAGCATGTCGATATGGTGGCCGAATGTACTGGTAGAAGCGGAGGTGAATTCGCGACAGCTACAGCTGTGTCGCGTGTACAACGGCTTACGGAGCAGTGGTGAACTTCCACCGCATATCCAGAAACCTAAACGGCCACGTGTGGAGAATTGACAACGAACAGGCAGTGCGAGTCTATGTTTGAACAATGGATCAAAGTGCTGATCGCTTCTTGGCTACTGCATTCATTGTAGTTGTGGAGAAACGTATATCACGGATAGGTTATGGCGAGGCGTGAGAAGGTGATTTACCTTGACGCGGGGTGCATTTAAAGGCTCGGCGGTGGAAATCACTCTAATTAGCTTTTGCATCGTCAAATTTGATCGTTAGTGCGGTAACTTTAATAAAATGCCCGAGCGGCATTGAATCTTTTATTTTGTTTTACTGTCGCAGTGCATTGAATCCCGTTGACACTCGTTAGTTAGTCATTTTGTGTCAGAAACCCACTTCACTCGCTCTCCTCATTTCGAAAGCGGACGTGTCGAGTGGACAAGACAAGAAAATATCTAGGTAGGTAAGTTGCGCTCAAGCTGTGGTGGGGACTGCTGGGTTATGTGTGCTAGAAGCTACGAGAGCGGCGACTACAAGGGTGGAGAGGAAGATTCGAGTGGCGATCGTTACCATGAATGATGAAAGGAGGGCAAGACGATCGTCACGGTCGAAGCCGGAGACGGGGAAAGGTGAAAAGTTTATTACCGACGGTTTACATCCAGGTCGATTGCATTGCTTTGTTGAGCAACTGTCGTTGGATCACTTCGCCGTCCTCGGCTTTGACTACGGGGATCGTCTCGCCCCACATGAATGCCACGATAGAGCGAACGTTTCGACCAAGGCGGGGTGCGCAAGCTGCTAACACTGTGGTGAAAGCAGAGGCCTTTCAGCGCACAAGTCTACAGAAATTGAACGTACGTTGTCAAAGCGAAGTTGTCACTAGCTGCGATTGTCACTCAAAACCGACCTGGAGCTGACTTTGCCGATTCTGAATGGCAATCTCATCACGTCCGCAAGTTGTAGCTATCTCCAGGACCCACATCGAGAAGGTAATACCAGCAAGCACCCAGACAATATAACTACAACTTTACATTTCCGTAGTACACTTACTTATTCCACAGCTTGGAGGTTCGAACGCATCTAATTTTGCAGCGTGAAGGCTGCCTCCTTCGGCGTTTGCGGGAAGAGAAACTTCAGCACGTTGACACTGAGAATCAACTCTTGCAGCGTCGGGAATGTCACCCCATTACTCTCGGCGCCATCAGTAGCCGTGTCTCCTTGAAGTGCAACAAACCAGCCACCACGGTCTGGCTGCCAGGTCACCGGCACGAATTGTACGCACTGATCATCACGCACGTACACGATCACGAGAGAACGCAAACGTGTCTCGCTGAAGCGCAGTAGAAAAGTCCCTGGGGGAGCGCGCCCCAGCATACTGACACAGGCACCTTTGGACAAGAACCCATGCAGCAAACGCGGCTCTGTGTGCGGCCACAGGGTCGAGTACAAAATGCAATCAACCAGCGGACGGAACCACCCCCAGAATGCGGCGAACATACGTAGGTTCACTGCTCCACCACGTTGAGCCGGTGCAACGCCCTCACTGCCCCATACGAGTGTGCTCTTGCTCAGGAAATCGATACTACGCGTAGACAACGGACGCCTAGCGGCATCTCCTTTGAGCTTGGTCGCAAAGAAACAACTCACTTGCGGTGCGATCCAATCCAAAGGGATATCTTTTAGTTCTTGTAGTTGACGCATGACGGCTGCAGAGTAGCCATCTCTTGATCCTTTGTCCGAGCGATCAAGGTTTGAAAGGGTTGCATTGATGACAACGGCTCGTGCCCACACCAAACTGCCGCCTTCACTCTGGATAATGGGCCTCACGTGATCCGCTACCTTGAGCAGACAGATTTGTTGAAGTGAAGTTGGCCCTGCGATTGATCCAGTTAGACTTGGCTCGCTCCGCGACGATACCAGTGGACGCGTGCTGGATGGTGGACAGTCTACGTCTTGCACTTCGCCACCACTGCTCGTCATTTGTTGGCTCGTTAGTCCTAGAGGTGACTTGGCTGTGAAAATATCCGACTGAGACGCAACAAGTTTCATCCGGCGCGGTGCAGCCTCGTGTGTTTCTGATCCGTGCAGTCGGTGCTGATATTCTAAGCCCTCCTCGATACAAGACGGGATTCCATGGTGATGATGGTGATGGTGGTGTTCGTGAGAATGAGAGTAGCAGCCATCCATGGAGCTAGTCCGAGCTAGTGCCAGCATCTCCTGATCGTTTCGCAACTCCAGGCTGCAATTGGATGACGCAGTGCCTTCTAACTTGCTCATGCATAGCCCTGTGTTAACCGAGGGAATAATATAACTCAAGAACTCATGCTGGTCCAGCTCCATATCCTTGTTCTCCAAAAACTGCGACACCTACAATTCACGTAGAGAAAAGGTTGGACACCTTCAGAATATAGTCAACAATGGACAAACTAAACGTACTGCGCAGATCGTCCGCGGGTGGCCACGCAAGCTCTTGATAATGGGGTGCTCACCAAATGCTTCGAGATCGGTGCTACCGCCCATTTCATGCGCCTTTATCTTCCTTGGCGCGCGAAGAGTGAACAGCAGCGCAGCATCCGCTGGTGGTAATGGCCCAACAGGAATGATCTTCTCACCCACACCATCCATCGCACCAAACTTCCCGTCGCCCGTCAGTAGGAACGCTAGCGAGTTTACACGACGCAGAAGCATCGCAACGATAGCTCTGAAACGCGGATTCAGTCGTTGTGCGCGATTACATCCATCCAGAATCAGCAGAAAACTGCTTCCGTCACCTTGGTGTTCCGTCTCGCACCGCTGTCGTGCCTGCTCTGCGAGCTCGTCGAGGGATGTTGCTTGAAGACCCAAGGACTTTGAAAATTTACCTACAAGCGCCGACGGCTCAAGATCAGCGTGCTGCTTACACACGTTGTCATTCGGCCCTCCCTCATCGCCCCCATTCAGCCGTAGATAAAATATGTGGCTGAACACTCGGCGTTCAGTGGCGTACTGCGCGCACTGCAGCGCCACCTCCGTCTTCCCGATCCCGCGCTCTCCGGTGATGCTCACCAGCCGCGCACCTTCCACCAGCGACTTGAACACCTGATGCACCTCCAGTGATCTCCCCACAAACACTTCCGCCACAGCATCGCACTCGTTCACCGTCACCTTCCCGCCTCGCCGACCACCCATATCAGTCTCCACACAGTCACCCACGGGTACATCTCGAAACGGTGCGTCGTTATGGTCTCCGTCTCCCAGCAACTTGAACTCCGACTGTCCTCCGCCCACGCCACCCCCGTTGCTCGTCACCGCAATGTCCGCCTGCACGCGTCCGATCTGGAAGCTTTTGGCCACCGAGTGGCCTGCAAACAGCGCCGTGTAAAACGCCTTGGCGAACTCCATGGCCTTGCGATCCAGCACCTTCTCCTCTTTCGAGACCACCACGACATGGGGCACCCCCGCACTCACGAAAGCTTGGGCCACACTCTCCGAGTGACATGCACTCACGAACACCAACTGCAGCGGAACTCTCGGCTTGGGCGGCGGCGATAGAGCCACCCAGCCCCTCTCGACCCTGTGACTTGTGACGGCGAGCCCCGACGTAGCGTCATCGCTGCTGTAGCTAGAACTAGAACTAGAACTCGATCTAGAACTAGAACTAGATTCACTGGAACTAGAACTGGACTCGCTAGATTCCGCGTTTTTGTGTCGTCGGATCAGCCTCTGGCGTATCTTTTTGTCGCGTCGGCGTCTCGGGCGACGGCTCTCAGCGCCCCCCGCCAGCAGCAGCTCCTGCAGCTCTTGCTGCGAGACGAACTGCGCCTCGCCCTTGCGCGTCTCGAAGATGACCTGGCCCGGCACACCGTGGCCCGAGAAGTGCAGCGCGCGGCAGCCGAAGGACAGCACCTTGCGGAAGGCGTGCAGGTCCGCCACCTCCGAGTGCCAGGCCAGGCGCCGGCCGCTCTCGCGCAGCGTCTGGCGCAGCAGCCGGCGCTCCGCCTTCACGTCGATGAGCTCCACGGCCTCCAGACCGCTGGACGAGCCGTTCACACCCGCGTGCGGGCTCAGGCTGCGCCAGTTGGCGCCCGCGCGGCGCCGCACAACCAGCGGCGACGAGTGCAGGTGCGCGAATATCGGCGCTGGCATGCGACTCAGATTGTGGCGGTGGGTTGTGTCGGGAAGAACGAGTTGGCGTAGGTTTGTGTCGCGATGCGAAGTTGAAGCCATTCGTCTACTGTGATTTCCAAACAGAATGGGCAACTGGCACGAGAGCAAATAGCGACTGCGGTGAAGAAGCTCGAGGCGTGGTCGAACCTCAGCGGGCGAACATGCCGAGTTATTTCACTAGTCTCGCAAACGATGTCGATGAAGCTGCGATGACAGTTGGAATGCAGATAGATGCTGTCGAATCCTAGCGGCAAAGGCGAGCAGATAGGCTTTATTGCGCGATGGGCGATCATGTGGTCGAGGCTGCATTGCCGTGGGTCTTAGAATGGAAGCAAATCATGCTTTTGAGAGCGAAAATCAAGACAATAGCTCCTGAACGTGTTCTTGTGCTGCTACATGTCGTTCACAACAGGAAACACCGGCGTGGGTAGCAAAACACCCCAAGCACGTAGTGGCGGTCTCGAGCGAGTGCTTCGGCCTGGACCTCGTCGTTTACCGTTCGCCCGCTCTTGCCCCGAATTTGAACCGCGTGCTATGACGAGCGGGCGTAGCGCGGCGGTAATGGCGACGCTGGATGTACAAACCTCGTCGCGACCGACCGCGCGCTGACAATGAGCAGCATTCGCACGCACGACATCACCGCCCGCGCAATGCCTGCAGCGACATCCTTTTCAAGTGCTGGCTTCTCACAGCATCTGCGGCTAGGACGCTAAGGCAACCTGCAATTCGCCAATTTCATCAAGCGGCACCATCCGGCGCGGGGAATCTCAAGCGACGCTCGCAAATCTGCCCGCGAACACTGAAGCCTTGAGTTAAGGCGCGTGCGGCAATTTTCCAGCTCACGCGCCACATGAGACAGCGCCACCTCGAAGCAGAGACGGCTCCAGGCAGAACCAGCTGCACTCGATTTCTGAAGTTTCACAGTGGGCCGTCATGGCCTGCGCCAGCCAATCGCAGCGCGGACTTGTTTTATTATGGGACGCGAACCTTTCGTAACTTTCTATAGACGACGTACAAACCCTTTTAGAGAAGAGTGCTCACCGTGAGGGGTCATTTTCAAGAAAGCAATGAACGCTCTAGAAAGCTAATTACTAGGAAAAACAGCAACTAATTTGTAGCAATGAACGAGAATCGGCGATGGACGCACAATTTTAAGTGAGCCCGCTACAGGCGTGTTAAGTCTCCCGGGGCAACAGCACAAAAGGCTCGCAGCCTTCATCAATCAAGTTGTGCAGCAAAAACAGAGCTGTTGCAGCCTTGCGAAGGAACCACCAGAGGTCTCCGGTGGCGGAACCAGTCATCATCATCCAAGGTTGGGAAGAAATTGCATGGGGTAGTGCGGGTTATTATGGGCGAGAGCACTGCGGATGCAGCAGCAACGAGCACTGGGAACACCATCAGTTACCCACACGTTTCGGTTAGGTACGAGCATTTTGCAGCTCCGTTTCAGAAAAACTGTCGATACGGAGCGCGCCCATTGGCTGCGCGTGATCCATGCAATCAAGCATGCAGATCCAGTCGCGCGCGTGTCCAGCTGGAAGTCCTGTTCGAGGTCTGGAGGTCCGCAAGTGGTGTGGCAGGCGCCGTCTTTCCGTGACGCCAGACGCGCGCCAAGTATGCCTCTGGCCGCACCACACTACTCTAGGTGGCCAGACTTGGGGACCCTTCCACTGTCCCCAAGCGCCCAAAGACGCCGCACGTGGCTGTCGTCGTTGGCACCCGCGGAAGCAACTCCACCCGAAACAGCAAGGCAAGGGCAAATCCCGCCTGCAGGCGAGAAGCCAAGCAGCAACGAGCCCACGCGCGCGCACGAAACGCTTCGACTTGGGCCGTCCAGTTGACTAATTCCCCTCAACACGCCAAGTACCGTACTGTACCCATCCAACCACGCCATGCGACGAGTCGGTTGCACGCTGCTGGAGGCCTCGGGCCGCCACGCACTAACGCGGCCGCGCCCACGTCCGCTGCCCTCGGCGCTGCGCCGCGCGTTCGGCTCGGCCTCTCGCGTGCATGAGAGCGAGAACGACACGCAGCTGTCGCCGTCGGGCCACGCCGCCAAGCTCTCGAGCGACAGCCACCAGCACCACCACCACCACTTGTACTACCACAGCAGCAGCCAGCACGGGGCGGCGACGGAGGACGCGGAGGCCGCCTGGGCTGCCGGCCACCACCAGGAGCAGGAGGCCAAGGACACGAGCTCCTTCTCGCGCGAGTTCGAGAAGCCCCGGATGGACGCCAGCTTCCTCGTGAACAACTACACGGCGCCGGCGCTGGCGGCCGCCTACCAGGACCGCGAGTACACGCTCTGGCTGTGCGCGGAGCTGCTGAGCGAGGGCAAGCTGGACGAGCTCGAGGCGGTGCTCAAGCCCTACCACGGTGCGTCAATGTCTGCTGCTTGTCTACTCTAGTTGGCGGAATGGAAGAGCTGATCCGTTGGTGGTGTTGCACTCTACAGACTTTGCCCAGCTCGACATGAACGCGCAGAGGAGCACGCCGCTGGCCAACGCCTTCGGCCAGCGCCACCTCGAGCGCATCCGCAAGCGGCTGAGTCGCCTGCCGCGGCAGATCACCAAGGCGTACTCGGCGCGCGCGGCCGTGGTCATCCCGCTGTGCACGTTCGAGGGCGAGCCGTCCGTGCTCTTCACGCTGCGGTCGCTCACCGTCGGCAAGCACAAGGGCGAGGTCTGCTTCCCCGGAGGCATGGTGGACCCCACGGACTCGTGCATCGAAGGCACGTGTCTGCGCGAGATGAACGAGGAGGTGGGGCTGGCGCCGCAGGGCGTGGACGTCCTGGGGGTGCTGCGCTGCGACTGGTCCAGCGTCACGTCCATCACAGGCATCGCCGTCACGCCCGTCGTGGGCTTCATCGGCGAGATGAGCGACCAGACCGTAGCCATCAACGAGCAGGAGGTGGAGTCGCTCTTCACGGTGCCGCTGCGCGACCTCATGGACCAGGACAACTGGGTCCGCCACAGCAACGCCACCCCGGTCTTCACCGGCGGCCCGCACGTGATCTGGGGGCTCACCGCTTACCTGCTGGACATCTGCCTGTCCGAAGTACTGCAGATCAGCGACTAAAGAATGCACGCTCGCCCAGCGGAACAATTGCAAGAGAAAATATATATGAATTCTGTATCGGTACACACGCGCGCGTTCATACGTTCCTCTTGACGTCGTCGGTCCCTGTAGTTTGATAGTGCTCAGGAGCTGATGTTACTTTATAGATACCAAAACTGCGTGCTACTGGTTAGTGCTGGGCGTAGTAGCCCTGGGAGGGCTGGACGGCAGGCTGCGGCTGGTAGTAGCCACCGGGTACGACCAGCACCGGCTGCAGCGATTGCTCGTGTCGGGAGGCGCGTTTGCGTCGGCAGATGCAGCGGAACAGATACGTCACCACTGCGATGAGGAAGAAGAAGGCGAGGACGCCCAGCACAATCGCCAGGATCGTCACGAGGTGGCTTTTGTCGTCACTGGAGGAGGTCCCCGAAGTGCCACCGCTGCCACCGCCAAAGCCACCGCCGCCTGTGCTGTCACCGGACGAGTCGGACGACGCCGGCAAGGAGACTGCTTGAGACCCGGGCGTGCACGTGCTGTTCTCGACGCAGTAGAACGTGACCGACTCGTTGACGTTGTAGCCCGTGTAGAACATCTTGAGGAACGTCTCCCCGATGATCCACGTGTTGGCGTACGAGCCGCTGCTGCTGGACGTGGCTTGCACCTCGACGACGACCCTGTTCGAGCCCAGGTCGATGATGTAGTCCTCCTTCTCGAGGTAGAACGTCACGTCGCCGAAGGTCAGCGCGATGCGGGGCAGGTCCACGTCGCTCGAGCACATGTAGATCTCCGACCCGGACGAGTACTGCTGGCAGCCGGAGAGGTACGTGCTCACAAAGCTCGAGTAGATGGAGCTGGGCATGGCCAGCAGCGACGTGCCCGAGTCCACGATGCTGTCGCAGCTGCCGCTGCTCGCGGTCGAGCACGGGAACACGGCGGTGCTGTTGCCAAGCTGCATGGCCGTCATGCCGATGGTCCAGTGCGTGGGCTTGGACGACTTGAGGCTGATGGTGTACGGGGTGAGTCCGTCGGACGAGATGAGCTCGTCGTCCACGCCGTTGAGCAGCAGGAAGCTGCCGGCCGCGTTGTCCTCCTTGGTCAGGTACATGGAGAAGCTCGTGACGTAGTCGATGAACTGGCCGCCGCTGGACGGCAGCGAGGCCAGCGAGTCGTAGGCCAGGCCGAAGAGCCCCTCGGCGTCGCCCGCCAGCAGCGAGCTGGAGCTGCTCGGGTCCACGTTGCTGCCCTGCGCCACGCCCACGACGTAGTTGGCCACGGCCACGTTGCCGAACTTGATGTCGGCGGTCGTGCCCGTGACGCACACGTCGCCCGAGCCGTACGAGATGGTGGTGGCGTCCGACGGACACGTGGACGAGCACGACGAGCCGCTGAGGTAGTAGCACGAGATCCACAGGTCGGACGAGCCCGTGTCCACCTGCACCACGAAGGTCGAGCCGTCCACTTTGATGTCCGCGAAGTAGATGGTGCCCTGGTAGTTCTCCATGTCCACGGCGTTCGAGTTGCTGGCGCTGCTGGCGAGCCGCCGCGAGCGCGTCCAGGGCGACTGGCCGCGCCGCATCGGCACCTTGGCCACGGCCGTGGACGTCGTCATGGCGGTGAGGCTTGCCTGCGCTGTGCTGCCTTGGGGGCGGATTAGAGAGTCAACGACGCGCGAGCGAGGGAGGACCGTGTCCACTTCGGAAGTCACTAACGGGCAGCCGCCGAGAGGATGGAACTGCTGAAAGGGCGACGGTCGAGCGAGGTCGGCAGACAGCTCTGCGACAGCCTTTCACTTGACCTCAGTATGCGGCGGCCCTGCTACCTCCGCCGCACTCAGCTGAGCTTGATGAGGGCGCGCTGCGGAATGCAAACGTCCTCGATTTTCTTGTGAGTGCATTTTGCTCGCAGTGTCCAGCACCCGAGCACCGTGACGTTGCTGGCTTTTCACGCGGCCAGACGGCGGCATAGTGAAAGCAAGAGTGGGTGTAAAGACAGGTCCGAGTTGACTGTCGGCTGGCAAAATCTAGTTCTCGAGCAGAGATAGTGACAGCATGTGATGTGGCAGGTATATTGCTGTAAGAGAGGGAGATGAGTTCGTTAGTATGAGTCGGTTATTCTAGTCCGTCTTCATATTGTGATATCGTATCACAATATACAGGTTTTAAGAAGCAGCGACGTAATCGCTGTGACGTTTTCATCGACTGCTCGAAACTCGGAGGCGATCAGCGGAGGCCGAGCTCTATGCAGGCGACACCTTGGCCGCGCGTGTGCGCGCTCGGCTGTGCCGTTGTCACCGCTGCTCGTGCTCGTACGTGTGGATCGAACGCCGCTCGTTGCAGTCTCGAGGAAGGCCCAGGGACATTCGCACCGAAGTGTGGTTGTACCCAACGCTTGTGTTGTAACTTAGTCTGAACCAGGATGACGCGCCTGATTTAGCCAGGTGTGTGACACTCATTCACCTTCATCGTCTGCAAGTTGCAGGTTGCAGTGCAACCCACTCGGGCGGTTCGATTCGGCATTCATCCCCTGCGGGCCGACCTCGGCAGTGCCGAGTTGGCAAGGCGCTCGTCGGGCAATGGTGACAAGTAGGGTGCATCGTGCTCAGTAGACCTGTAAAGCAAAGGAATGTTCCCCGTAGAGCTATCGGCCGAGCTGGTTTCGTCTCAGGCATGCTCCCTTGAAACCGCGCGGACGAGTGTACTTCAGTTTGCTGCAACTGCTGCATCCATTTTGCTATAACCACTTCACTACCAGAGATTTCTTGCGGTAACCACGACGCCTGGCATCGAAGCATCACGTGTGGCGTTGATACAATGTACGACCTCAATTAATAAAATCGTTGGGAACGCCGCGGCTGTTATAGCTCCTCACCAGGATGGAGCTTTTTTCGTTGGCGCGATTCCACGGTTCACCAAAGCAAATCGGGCCTACCCATTCGACACAATCAGCACCTTTTGACACACCACAACGCCCATTTGCGTCTCGAAATAACGCCCCGATTCAAGTCTCCATCTCTCAATTGGTCTCCATCACCTCTTCCTCCCCCGCCGTCTTCTCTCTCCATGCAACAGGCCGCCGCGCCCTCCACCGGGGACGGCGACGACGCCGACCGCAAGTCCAAACTACTGGCGCTGCTGGACCGCGCGCGCGTGAACCGCGGTCTGCAGCCGGAGCTCAACGGCCAACTGGAGGCACTGGACGACAGTCCTCTGCCCATCAAATCCGAGCCCACGGAGCCACCGCTCGCCCCCAGCAGCCGCCCACACCCGCAGGAGCTGCGGACGCCCAAGTGCACGTGCAGCCACAACCTCCAGCCGTCGCCAGCGTCCAGCAACGCCCACAACCGCGTGCCCAGTGAAGATCGAGGCCTTCCAGCTGCAGGACGGCGCAACGGAACCTCGGACGACAGTACCATGCCCCATGCAGACAGTTCAGGGTCGAATGGCGCTGTTGCATCGACTGGCTCGATTGGAAATGGCAGCAACTCGCACTATACAACGGACTCGGAGGCTTCGGGAGATGTCCCTATGAAGGCCGAAGCTGATGGTGCACAGGAGCATCCACGGGTTGCTGTCCTGAGCTCAACGCCCAAGCCCCGCATCGCTGACTTGACGGGCGGCAGAAGCAACACCCCGAGGCTGCAGCAGCTCCGGGCTCTTGAAGAGCCGAGGAACAACTCGCACCATAACCACCCTGACCCACGTGAGGAGAAGCAAACCGCGAAGCGCGAGCTTCCTCCAAGGGCACAGCAAAAGCAGCCCCGGACCAACGCGTCACCTACTACTAATACCACGACGACGCTGAAGAGACTGGCGCAGCTCACACCGGACGAGTACGAAGACTCGGAGCTACACGGAGATTTCCAACACATGCTGCACATTTTGATCCCATCTAATGCCACTGCTGCGTTGTTGGAGCGCCGTGGCCAGCCGATCCAAAGCATCGGTCAGCAGGCAGACTGCACACTCTCCATTCGCGATCCTGAAGCTTCACCTTTCAAGGACGACAGGCTGCTCCGCATTTACGGGAAAGCCAGGTGCATCAGCTTAGCCCAGCGACTCATCATTGCATACATCCGCGCGTATCGAGCGGACAAGCGTGACCCAAACTATATGGACCTCTCGGACGAGGCACCACCTGTAGCACTACCCGCCACCTCCATCACGAAAGTCATGAGCGTAGCTGTGTCGTCCGGGAAGAAGCCTGAGCTGGAGATCACAAGTCCGTTTAACTGGATGGTCCAGCGCGAAGATGTAGGGAAGATGATGGGGCGACAGGGAAGTGTTTTAGCCGCGATCCGTCGCGACACTGGCGCCGCGATCCACGTGGGCGAGGACGTGGTTCCCGGGACCACAGAGCGCCGCGTGGTTTTGACTGGGCCGGTGGACTCCATCGCTGCAGCCGTGGAGGAGATTAAAAGCAAAGCTGGCGGACGTCCTGAGGTGTCAGCAAGCGTGGCTAATGGACGGCTTGGACAGTACTTTGCCATCCCGTATCACGCCGCTGGGTTCCTCATCGGTCCGCAGGGCTCCACAGTCAAAAACATCACTGAGCGCACAGGTGCGCGCCTACAAATTCCTTCCGCGGAGGACCTGCCTCTCGGTAGCATAAACCGCATTCTTCACATGCAAGGCAACCCCAAGCAGACTGAACACGCCCGGCGTGTCGTCACCGCAAAGCTGCGGGACTACCTGGCCTCCTCAAAGTGTCCAAGAACGTTTAGCCCCTCTTCAACTGGTTGCAAGGGCGACAAAGTCACAGTTAAAGTCCTTCTCCCATCTAGGATATGTGGGTTTATGCTGGACCAACGTGGAAAGCTGATCCGAGAGATTTCCGAAAAGTCTGGCGCCCACACACACTTCTTAGCCGCTCACGACGACGAAAACCGAGTGTGTGTTTTCACTGGCGATATGAGCTGCGTGCTTCGTGCGCAGCGCTTGGTGCTGCAGGTTATTGCAGGAGATGCCATTTCATCGAAGCGTGCGGCTCCTCCTCGGAAGCGAAAGCGTTCACGCCGAGATGAAGAAGAGGACGATTATGTCAACGGTGCTGATGAGGACGAATATGTCGAAGAGGACGATCCCTATTATGAGGACAATGCCGAGGAGGAGGACTACTATGATGAAGATTGCGAAGAAGCTCCTAGACTACCAGCCAGACGGCAGACTCCACGTCGCCAACTGCCCCGCCGTCCGCAACAAGAGTATCACTATGAGGATGACGATACGTACATCTATGATGGTGACTTTGATGAGGTCGAATACGAAGAGCGTCTACCCCCACCAGCACGTCGGCGGCCTGTTAACACTCGCCAGCGCGATTACATTGAGGACGAATATGATGTGGATGAATATGACCACAACTACGATGAGCGGATGGCATACGAGGCTCCTCGACCTCGAGTTCCTCAGAGGCCGGTAGTCGTGCGCCGGCAGCCTCTCGGTAGGCGAACGGACGGCTACAATTACGAGGAATACGATGACCACGCCTACGCAGACGATGGCGATGCCGAATACGAGCAGCCATTGCCAGCTAGAAAGCAAACGGTAAAGAGGCGAGCTATTGGCGGTCGTAGTGATGACCGAAGGCAGCCTGTTGTACGCCCTGGTCCTGACCGAAGGGTTCAAATGGTAGCACAGGCACCAAACCCTCGTGAAGGACGCCCGAGAGTGAGTCCTAGCGATCGGCGCCGGCCGAATGCCGCTAGCAGTGCTCGGCCCAGCAGCAGCCGAAGCGGGAGCGTGCCCTCGCGTCACAGCGTCCCTCGCGGTGGAAGAGGAAATGGCCGTCCCAGTGTCAATAATGGTCGTTCAAATGCCGGTCGGGGTAACGGCAACAAGCGTCGACGACAGTGACGTGTTTTCCCGAGCACAGCAAAACAATGATGCGGCATAACCCAACGACTGCAATAATCAGCCACTCGAATCTGCAAACACACAAGGACGTTGATATATTATCATCTATTACCGACGGGCTAGCAACCCAGCTGCGGTGGCTGCAGTGGCGCACGCGATGAACGACAGCCCCAGATACAATGGCGACTGAGGTGGCGACTCAGCAGCGTCCTTCTTAAGTTCATCGATGGCGAGCTCGCGAGTCCGCGAATGTTCAGCACCGCTGCTGGTTGATCGCCGTACTGATCGCCCCCCTTCCATTCCATACAAACGCACATCCGGACTATTCATTTCGGTGGATCCGCCAATAGCACAGAGCTCGTTTACATGGCTAAGCCGCGAAAGCGCCGAGCGCTTGACAACTGATGGCTCCATGGTGACTGGCACAGAAGAAGCCGCTCCACGTCCCCGCTCGTCATCGACAATTTTCTCTTCAACCGTTCTGAGGCTACTCATCGACGGTCCGTCCAACGCTACCGGCTTGTTTTCAAGATGAAACTCGGCTACTGAACATCCATCTTCCGGTGCTGAAAGCGTGGCAGCAGATGTAGCGGCTCTATCGACCCAACTCAACTCCAATGCCATATTCCGGCGCTTCTTCCCGTCCCCCGACAAAACCTCAGCTGATTTTCCTGTTGAACCAGCTCTGTCGATGGTCTCGAACTCTAACGGCGGCAGTTGAGAAGGTGGTGTGGCAATCGATTCAATGTCACTCCCGCTGTCGCTTTTGCTGCTGGCACTTGCTGCATAAGGTCCACGGTTATCAAGCGCCAGCACGTCGGCAGCGGTCATCGCGGAACTCCCCGTACACATGGTCTTGCGCCTCCTGCCTCGCACCCGACTCCCTTCAGAGCTCGCCTCCGACGAAGTTTGCCGACGAAGAATCCTGTTTTCAAGACGCAACGCTGCAACTTCGCGCGTGGCATCCTCCAGTAGCCGCTCCATGTCATCGTTTTCTTTCTCGCGAGGCCCCGTATCAACTTCACGGCTACCTGGTGGGGAACTGCTTCCACGTCCAGTGTGTTCCTGCTGATGACGAAGTGCGTTTTCCAGTTGCTTTTGCAACTGCTCCAGGGTCTCGGTGGCTCGCCGCGTCTCGTCTTGAGCACTCGCCGTTCGGTTCTCCGCAACTTGCAGCTGTGTCGCCGCGCGCGCCTTGCTACTTTCCAGTTTCGCGACAAGCTCATCTCGAGCTGCCAGGCGCGCCTGGAGGTCTTCGTTCTCCGCTTCCAAACGGCGGGTGGTTCGGCGCAAGGTGTCTCGCACAGCTTGGACGCGCTCGACCTCTTGCGTCTGCTGCTCAAGCTGCGTGGTTACGAACTCCAGGTCCTGCTGTGTGCGTGCAGTCTCGAGATGGTGGTTTTTATTGCGCTGTTGCAGCTGTGAAATTTCCTCGCAGAGCTCCCGCTGCCGCTGCAGTTCCCGCTCGCGCGCAAGCTCCAGCTCCAAGCAGCGCCGTCTCAGCTCATCTGCTCGCTGTTCAAGTTGCGTCAGCTCGACCTCGCGCGAAGCGCAGCGTTCGCATGAGTCCGCTCTGCTAAAACTCCCCGAGCGGGAGGTGATTGACGGCCGTCGCTGCTGTTGCTGTTGCTGTAGCTGCTGTAAGTGACTAAGCGCGTTTTGCTGCCCCGTAGAGTCACAAGAGCCGTACGGCGCGTCGTAGCGCTGCAGTTCCGTCTCCAGCGCTGCATTCTGTTCGCGCAGTCGCTGCGCGTCCCTCGCCGATCGGTCTTGGTCCACTTGTGCAGCTTCAAGTTCGTCATGCAGAGCGTCGACTTCCTCGCGCGCGGTGCTGAGCTCCTCCAGCAGCGCGTTGCCAGCGTTCGCCGCCAAGCGCAGGTTGTCCTGCTCAGCAGCGAGCTCCATCAGCACGCGCGCCAGCTTGTCCTCCAGCAGCCGCTCCCTCGCAGCCGAGCCGTCCTCCTCCGCTTCGGGGTTGTTGCTGCGGCGCTTGGCGTCTCGACCACCGTCCCCACTGTGTTCAAGCGCATCGTGCGCCGCCGCGAAGCTGGAGCTGCGGCGGCCTTCGTCGTCCACCAGCAAGTCGACGATCAACTGTCGCACGTGGTCGAGCAGCGCGTCGTCGCGGTCCAATTCCTCGTGCGCATCGACGTCGCCGGCCTCGTCCTGCCGGTCGCCGCTGGGCAGATGCGCGCGGCTGCTCCGACTGCTGCTGCTCGCCGTGGGCGACGCCAGCGCCCACTGGTTGGGACTCGTGCAGGCCATCGCAGCTCGTTAGTCTTAGTCAAACGCCCGGTGGAGTTGGAGTGATTGAGAGGAAACGCCGAGCCGCAACGGCGGAGTTGGGGCTAACGGACGTGGGACGGCGCGTCTGGTGTGTGTCTTCAATTGCCTGACTCGGCCAGCGTGGCGTTCTCGTACCGGCGACTTGGTCTTGTAGTCTTGGTGATGGTCTTGGTGATGGGAGAGCTCAACTGCTTTGTAACGGCTCAGTTGTGTGCGAGTTGTGTGCGTACCAGTTCTGTAGGCACAGTCTCTGGCTCGCTAAATCTGGAGATGTGAAGGGCGGAATAAACCTTGGCTGTGCTGTGGGCTCTCTGCTTCTCTCGTTGCGTGCGGTCGCCACTTCGTGCGCTGTGTGTCAAGTGTTGAACCGAGTCGAGTCGGACGCACGCAACTCGCGTCGGCTATAGAGAAGAGCAAAGCTGAAGTTTTGTCGTCTCGACGAGTCGCAAGGGACTGGTTGACGTTGAAGTTGGTAGACGAATGGCACACTTGAGTGAGGCAAACTGCGTACATGGGATTCCTGTGCTGCTGAACTCTGTCTTATCGCTATTGGTGGTGGTTTGTAGGTGAAAGGCATGGAGAAGCGACGCGGAGACGTGGAGAACTCATGCAGGAGCGGATGCAGCTGCTGGCGATCCGCACAGGCTACCCGGAGGTCTTCAACCGCCCGCGTCGAAGCTCTCCACCCACCACCACCAACTCTACCGTAGTTGCCCCTGCTAGTTCTCAGTTAGTATCGAGCAGTATACGCGCTGTTAGCCGTGACAGCTCGAACCCGTACCACCAGCAACGCACGCCCGAAGAAATGGCGGAATTCGTACGTCTCGGCAGCTACTACCAAGTGCTCGACTTAAATCCAAAGCTGACTTCGTGTGTGCATGCTGTCAGAGTCGTATGTGTGAGCAGCGAGTGGCTCTGACAAAGGAGAAAGAGGTTCAAGCGCAGCGACAAGCGCTGGCTGCTGAACAGGAGCGCCAAGCTCGTAGCCAGCTTGCAGGTGAAGCTGCTCCGGCTCAGGCAGTGCAGAGACTACGCGAACGACGCGAGAAGCAACGCCGCGCAGCCGAGGCTGAACTTGAGGCGCTGGTAGATCGACAAGACTCTTCGCTTGAAGCGATGAACATCGCGCGGATGCTGTCGCCGAGATTTCAGGAACGAATGGAATTCGCGCCTTCGGTAGCGAAGTATTCGGCAGAAGACGAACGCGTCAAGCAGCTACTTTCCACTACGCGCATAGGATCCTACTACCAGTGAAATGAGCGGCAACCGTGATACCATTTTTATTGTTAACCTCTTAACAATGATCGAGGCAAGACGTGTGCATATGCTACTACGTAGTAGTTCGCTTAGAACGGTCCACGTAGACTGCATTTGTTTTTCGCTAGAGCGTTGCCGTACTTGGTATGCGTGGTATGGCGACGATGCTTATCTGTGGCTGGTTCGCGGGGCTCGATTTTCCGTGGATAGTAGTCGATTTCGGTTTGCGTGGAAAACCGGCCAGCTGCGTACAGGTTGTAGCGGTCGTTGTCAACCGAGGCCGACACAGAGCTTGCGTGCTCAGGACCTTGGTGCTGCTCTTCCCACTTCTGAGCTAGAGAATGAATCTTGCAGGTAGCTGCCGGTCCCTTACTTCGGGGGGCAAGCTGCTGCTTATACTTCCGTGTTAGTTTTTGCGTGACGTACAGAAGCTTCGCCTGCAATTGGTTCTCCTGTTGTCGTAGAGCTATACGCTCTTGCTCGGCTGGATCCAACTCGCGCTTGGGTAGTGGCTGCGTTGCTTTCTGTTCTTCCCTGCAGGTGGCCTTCGCAGCACAATTCATAGCCAGATCTAAGGTGTCTTGTTCACTCTCGGGATACTCTTTCAATCCTTTGATCTGTCGGGCAATCGCGCGAGAGAGCTCGGGGGCCGAAGCGGACGAGTTCAGCATGCACTCCTCGAGATCATTCATCCGTATGAGCTTCCCTGCGACTAACCGCCGCTGTATCGGTGTACCATGGACGAAATTGGGCCTTTTCGTCTTGTAGAGCTGCGCGCCGAGTGGTGGCGGGTCCTTTGGAAGTCCGAGCGTGTTCATATCGTGCACGCGTGGCCTGTCAGCCTGTAGTCGGCAATGAAAAGCGTCGTTAGCTACCGTAGCTTTGTACATGGTTCCACTAGCTTCAATTCGTACCAGTTGAGTTCGCAGTGACTCGGCCATCTCGACCTTTGCAAGTTGATGCATTTCTCGGCGAACTTTTGTCGAGACGCCTTCGTCTTGCCATGGTGTGACTCCATCCAGCTGCGAAGTCCGAGCAAGTAGGTCCAGCGTTGATAGTCCCATTGGAGGATGCCGAACGAACGCCTCAACGTTTTCATCGACACCATCTTTATCGTGCACATTCGACCGTGATGGAGCCATGACGAATGCTCTGATATCAATGCTGCTGCAGCGGTGACTAGGAACCACCCAACAAACTAAGATAGAGTGCAGAAACGCTCAGAGCACCAAGCTCGCAGGCAATGCAATCGAGGAAATCGAAGACGCCAACTAAATAAAGAGCCAAAGTCATCTTGGCCTGATCCATTTCTTCGCATCCACCACCGATGCAATCGTAAACGAGATCAGGGCACCAGGATCTCACCCCGAGTCCTTACTTGAAGTGATAACATTACCAGATCGTGATGGTTCCTAGTCGCAAAGGACCATCTTCAAACGCTAGAAAGGAACGAGCCAATACACCAGACTGAAGCGTATCAACGTCACAATTCAAATTAGAGCACTCAACTCAAGTCAACCAACCACCACCGCAGCCATGATCAGGCCGGTGTCGCATCTTCAGATGCAGCGCGCGGGGCAGCCCCAGCTTCAATCGCCTCGAAAGCCTCGTATCAATGCACTCTTGTCACCGTCGTCACCACTGAAGTATTCAGCCACGAAGTTCCCAAAGTCGCCGATCAAGAAGCACCTTCAGAACGCCTCGGCTTTCGCATTGGAGTCGTCGTCGGTTGGCGCCACTGCACCCGATGAAGAACTCGATCGCATGCCGGGATCGCTGCTCCACGGGCCACTGAAAGCCAAGCTCCGCGCCTCCGTTCTTCAGGCAGTGCTGCGATTGCTGGACCAGGACGTGAACGCTCTGGCTGGAGCTCAGGAGGTGCTTCAGGTTGCTGCTGCACTTCCCTTGACCGAACCAACCGTGCAACGTGCATGCGTGCAAGCTCTGCGCGAGCTTCAAGGCGCCGACTCGGCTTCGATGCCACCATCCTTCGTCTACAAGTCCGGTTCCTTGTCAAAATCGAACCGTGATGAATACGAAATTCCGGTGCCGCCACCAAGTCCTCGCAAGCAAGCTCTACGAAGCAGTGGACGGGCCAAAGGTTTGACGACAGGCTCACTGCACCACTGCAAGGAATTCTTGCTCGCTTGTGCTAACGAGATCTGCGAGCTTGAAGACGATCGTCCGGCTCCTTTCGACTACGCCGAGGACACTTCCTCCTCCTCGAATCTCGCCCAGCGCACGGAGTCTCACTCGGAGAAAATGTGCAAGCATTGCGGCGCAGCAAACTTCGACTACGCGTCAACCGTGCAGGAGTCCTTGGATGCTTCCGCTGAAAGTGAAGACTGCAGTGATGACGAAGATGACACTCGGGCCGACCAAGGCTCCCAGTTCTCCGAAGTCCTTCACCGCGCCGAGTACATGAGCGGCGACGAAGATGAGCCCAGTGGTGTCGAGAAATCAACTCGCACCATGTCGATGCGCGACCGTGTGATCTGCCGTAAAGTTCTTCGAGCGCTGCATGAGCACGTTCAATCTCAGCACCGACGCTCGAGTGCTCCCAACCTTGCACTGAAATTCCGCGTCTTCGAGGCTCTCAAACTCCAGGCCACTCTGACTCGCAAGAGGCTTGCATTCCAGCGCTTGAAAACTGGACTTCGTTCGCGTTCACGACCCCAGCAGCACCCGCACCCGACGATGCCAAAAACCACCCTTGTGACCAAGACTCGCACGCCAACTCAGCTGTACGCGATGTCGTTGCAAGCTCAGCTACTTAATCACTCGGACCTGCTGCTGCTGCTCATGGCACTTGTCTTCTTCGCCTACATGCCGACGAAATACATCATGTAAGCACAGGATCACACCGTCAAGCTCCAGCACCGGCCACCACGCCGCCAAGTCAAGCTCTTTCAAGTTCAATTAGTTTTCATAGAATTCAAAGGTAGATCGTCAACGAGCGAGCAGCGATGCAGCGGAAGTGCGACGTCGGAGGTCTCAACATAAATTACAATGGCGGCGTTTTAACACTCAGGTCGCATATGAGCAGGCCGCGGGTTCCTTCGCCTCGCCTGCGATGAGAGGCGCCAGTGGCCGCCTCAATTCACTCATTCCCCTTCTCTCATTGCTTCTAACACAGTCGCCCCCAATTGCACTACTGGAGGCCCGACGAACGGAGCAGGCCGCCACTCCTCTCAGCCAAAAACGTGCCACTGGGCACAACAAAATCGGTGAACCGGCCGAAGCCGGAGCCCTGCGCCGCCAGCGCCACGTGCAGACACCGCAGCCAGTCTTTCATCTCGCTCTCCGTGTAGGCGCTGAGCAGCACGCGGCCCTTCTTGCCGCGGATGGCGAAGCGCCACATGGTGGCCTGCGAGCCGTCGAAGACCGAGTCGCGCGGCATGATCTCGATGCCCTTGCCGCTGCACTTGGCCAGGTCGATCTCGCCGCGCTTGCGGCCGTGCTCCTCGCGGAAGAAGGTCATCTTGGTGCTCGTGAGCACCACGAAGCGCACCTTCCAGCCGCCCGAGCGCAGGCCGAAACCCTGCTTGAAGAGCAGCCCGGACTTGATCACGCCGCCGCGCGGCACGCTGGCGGCGCGCACCATGACGCTCTCGCGGGACAGCGTGAAGCCGTCCTCGTCCACGATGAGCGTGCGCGGCAGGCGCGTGGGGTCGCAGATGATGGTGTCGATATCGTTGTCGTCGTCCTCGCTGTCCATGCGCTCGAGCAGCGGGATGGGGCCCGACGCGGGCATGGCCATGACGGCCAGCAGCGACTCGGCGCGGTTGAGCCTGTTGCTGTTGCTCACGTAGTTCTCCTTCTCCTCGTCCTCGTCCACGGTGGAGACCGCGCGCTGGTCGCGGTTGCGCGCCTGCACGGGCGACGGGAAGTAGGTGCTGCCGGCGTCCGAGCTGCCGGCCTCGCTGCCCTCGTACCAGTCGTCGTCGCTCGACTCGGACGTGCGCGTGGGGCGGCCGCTGCTGTCGTCGCTGGGGCGGCCGATGGCGCGCAGCAGCTGCTGCTTGTAGATGGCGTTCTGGTGCTGCTGCTGCGAGACGCGCAGCATGCGCGACGGGCGGAAGGCCAGCAGGCTCGGGCGCGGCAGCAGCTCCTCGCTGTGCGGGTCCATCATGGCGGGCACCTCGGCGTCGTAGCTGTCGTAGCTGTAGCGGTCTTCCTGCCAGCCGCTGGACTGCAGTACCGCGCGCGAAGCGGCGGTGGACGGCGTGGCCGGATCCCTCCTCGGCGCCATCGTCTCTCTGGCTGAAGTGGTGCAGTGCAGTGCAGGGCAGTGCAGTGCAGGGCAACGCAATGCAGGACCGGGCAGCCTTGGTGGGGAGCTGCTCGCTCGTTCGATCAGGTTACACACGAACTGAACACTTGGGAGGGAGTGGAGTACGCGAAGAAGTGCGAACTGGGACAGATGGTTTGCCTGCGAGAATAGATGCAATGAATGGACATTGTAAGGTTGATTTTTATATGTTTAACTTGATATTCCTCTGATAATGGATTAATTCACCGCACTTTGCTCCGTACAACCGCGAGCGGGGCCTGCGGTCACACAGTGGGATATCTCATGCAAGCGCGCACGGGACGGGACGGCTAGTGTGACTGGTTTTTAGGGACTTGTTTAGGGCCTCTGATGCGCTTTTTAGGGGTGGCATGCCGCGGGACAAAGCGGAGGTTGACTGGCGAGACGTGCGACTGCGGGCTTGCCCCATGCGGTGGCGGGAGTGCCTCTACGCTATTAACGGCCACCGACCACTTCCTTCGGCCCAGGCTGCTGCCCTAGAACCAGTTGACGTCCATTCCGCGCTTGCGGGAGAATCGGCTGAAAAAAGCGTCGGCGCTGCGAAGCACCGCAAGCAGCCGACAATCCACCTGCGGGTTGTACTGAGACGCTCGCTGCTTGTCCTGTGGACGGGGTGCACTCGAAACAGCCGAGCGGTTTTTTTGGGCTCCGATATACATGGCAGAGACACCCCGCTCACGGTGAAACCAGCGCCAGTGCGATAACTGTGTTAGTTCCAGCTACAGACCTCACACCGAAGAACTCGAGGCCGACCCAGGCTGTTGTCGAATGTATTACCTGCAACTTCGCGGCGGGCTTCGCGTGTTTGCAAACGCGCTTTCCATTCAGATCGGAGGTGCCGAAAAAAACAAGCGGCATTGTCGCATCGCGCCGCGCTCACGCAACCATAGAGCGTGGCTGCTTCGTCAATTGCACGGGACCGGCGACTTCGCTGTTGGAACGTCCTCGCTAAGGGAGGCTCCCTTCCTTCATGCCACTCCGCCGATCCAAGATTCATCGCTTACATACAGTGTACCGTCATCACTGGACGAGTGTTTTCGCTCACTCACACGAAGCGTGACGCTCAAGGGAGTTCAGACTGTGAATCAGAGTGCCACACTTCGGAACTGTACCATAATGCCGGCACTCTCGTTTCATTGGTCCGTTCCCACCTCTCTTTTCATCCAATCACAACCACACTGTACCACCCGCCATTCCCCCGCTGCAGTGACCAGAGCGGATGGAGGTGAGCTTCAAGAAGAAGAGCAGGCGCAAGCGCTCGCGGCGGCCGCAGGATGAGGCGGAGGGCGCGTCCGAGCACGCAGACGAGGCCGCGGACGTGGAGCGGATCCAGCGCTCCATCCAGGAGCTGCGCGAGGACCAGCGGCTGCGCGACCAGCTGCTGCGGGAGGAGCTGGCGGCGCAGAAGCCGCCCAAGGCGCCGAAGAGGGCGCCCGACAGCGCGCAGTACGGGCTGCACGACCCCAAGAAGGACGGCGGCTCCACCAATCAGAAGCTGCTGACGCTGCTGGACGGCCAGTTCACGGGCCAGAGCGCCGCCTCGGACAGGGACCAGCACCAGGAGCTGCTGGACCAGTTCATCGAGCAGCGGCTGCAGAAGAAGCGCAAGACGCAGCAGGCTGCAGCCAATGGGGACGAGGCGCTGGACGCGCTCCGAACCGCCGAGGACAAGCTCTTCGAGCTGCCGGAGCACTTGAAGCCGGACGTGCCCAGCAGCAGCAGCAACGGCTACGACGAGGCGGCCCAGGGAGGCATGCTCATGGGCAACGCTGGCATCGCAGAGGTGGAGCTGCCGGCGTCCTACGCGGAGCGCACGGAGAAGGCGACCAGGAGGGCGCTGGAGGAGAGCAAGGCAGGAGGCGCGAAGCGGGACGCCGTGGGGGGATTGGCCAGCTCGGCACTGCCCGCCAACTTCAGCGCGGACTTCAACAGACACAAGACCGACTATGTGGCGGAGATGAAGAGTCTGAACAAAGGTGAGCGGGAGGGGTTTTGTTGGAGGGGAGGGAGGAGAGCTGACGAGTTGTGTTGTGGATGGTGGGTTGGGCTGCAGACGAACAACGCGAGCGGGGATTCCATACAGGTATGTGGGGTTTTATGTTGAAGAGAGCGGGGCGGAGCTGTGCTTGACAGTTTGGTGACATTTTGCTGTGTGCAGTCGGCAAGAACCAGGCTAGCGACGATCGGGCCGTGTCACGGTTCCGCAAGTTTGAAAGCCGCAAGCTGCGACGATAGAGCGCCATAATACAAGCGGTTTGCCAATGAGCTAATTTTTGTGAAGTGTTTATGTTTGTAGTTAGCCTCGATTTTGAATTAACGGGGGCAGGTACGCACTGCAGCGCGTGGTGTGTTCACTGGCGTTCACTACCTGCACTCCGTTTGCGTTTGTATGTGTTGCCAAAATGATGCTCGTACCACATCTCAATCTCCGTATAGCCTCTGTATTGTGCTGACGCATAAATCGAAGCATTGAGACTTCGATCCAATCTCGTACGGATAAACTCCAGCGCGCCCAAGTCGTCTCCTTGCGCAGCATCAAGCTCACAGTCCGGATACAACCGCTCGTTAACGCGGGGCCACAACCACTTCACGATTTTCAAATTACCTCCCAACTAGGCCGCTTTCAGCGCTTGTTGAGGCCAAAGACCGGGAAGTTTCGAGGAAGAATCCAAAAGCTTCATCACGTGCAAGTGTCCATGCAATGCTGCCTTCTCAATTGCTTCATCGGGGCACTCTCCAGACCAACGAGAAAGCAACCAACGCACAACGTCAATGTGACCTACTTTCGCTGTCGAAATCACCGCCTCATCTGAGCACGACATACCCCGAATCAAATGCAAACATTTTACCACCTCCAAGAAATCGTTCCTTGCTGCTCCATGCATAGATCTGTCGGAACATTTATGACCGGTAGCATGCAAGAACTTCAAGACGTCAAGGTATTTATCAGCTGCGGCGTCATCCATCGCACGTTCTGAGCAGCGGTCAACACCGCTTAGGTGAAGCCAAGACACCATTTCGAGATACCCAGCGGCAGCAGCGGCTGCGTCAATACACCCCTGAAGATCGGTTCCTCCACCACGACTCCTATGAAGCCACTGCGCGACTTCCACGTGATTTTTCTTGATGGCATTCTTTATTGCCTCGTCACTGAAACCTTCTTTACGATTGGCTTTCAACCACTCGAGTACGTGCAAGTGACCGTTTGATGCCGCTGAGTCCATGGCAGCCTGCGTGCATCCTTCACGTCGATTTTCGTGCAGCCATTCCACGATATCAAGATGACCATTCCTCGCAGCGCCATCCATCGCCTTGGTTGTACAACCTTCTTGTCTGTTCGTGTGCAGCCACTTGACAACTTCAAACCGTCCATTCTCAGCTGCCGAGTCCATTGCGCGTGAGTCGAAGTCTACGATCTTGCTAGCGTGCAACCACTCCAGTATTTCGACGTGGCCGCCAGTCGCAGCCTGCCACGGGCCGAATTCCCAGTACTCGCCGATATCGTTCTCATGAATCCATTGAAGAATCTTCAAGTGGCCATCTAGCGCTACCTTCGACACCGAAACTGTATACGGAATTGTGCTCAGTCCGTGCAGAAGCTGCGCAGTTTCAAGGTCGCCCGTGAAGGCGACGGCAGCCACTGCAACCCCAATTGAATACGCAGTACACTTGGCATTCTGTAAATGCCACCTGAGCAAATCAGTATGACCCGCTACTGCTGCGTCCGCTACGTCATATTCGCAGCCAGGATCTTCCTGCACTAGCCAGCGCACTACGTCGTCGTGACCATTTGTCGAGGCAAACTCAAATATCTTCCATCTGCTCCAACCCACGTCACGAAAAACCGTAGATGGCACAACAGCAAAAAGCTACTGAAGTGCCGGCAAGTAGCCCATCCGAACCACGCCATCTACAGCTCGGTGGAGACCTAAGTGGGGATAGCGATACCGCTCGTTCAGCAGCTTCATGGCCGTGAGCGCATGTTCCTTCACCTTCATCTCGTTCGGTACCAAATACATCGCATAGCGATACTGCTGCAGCTTCTGGTAGTGAATCAACTGTTCGCTACTCTCAACGGCGTGCAGTGTCATGAGAAACAGGCGCAAGCTGCTGTGCTTGATCGCCTCCAACGAGATGTCCGGGAACAGGAACTCGTGCAACAGCCGCACCACATGACCCAAATTGTCCACATCCGGCGGCAGCCGGATCACAACGCGCACAGCAACGAAAGTCGAGTCCATTTTTCTTGTTCTTCTCCAAAAAGAAATGAATGAGAACAGTTCTCAACGTTGAAGAACGAAAAAAGTATCTGTAGCCATGTCCCGTCCCCCGCTCCAGTGACGTCGTTCCGCCCCCATCTACTGACTCTTTCGGGCGTAGCAATCGGCCGGCGCCACGTCACGAGCTGCATCGCGTCGCTGTCGCTGTCGCTGTCGCTGTCGCTGTCGCTGCCCAGCCATCGAGCAATAACCTGCTAAGTACTTCTGGCCGTGATGAGCTGGCTGTGGGGCAACGAGACGACGGAGCAGGCGCAGTTCGTGGTGAGCGCGCTGCAGAGCGAGCTGGACGAGCGCGAGAGCAAGATCAAGGCGCTGGAGGCGGCGCTCCGGCGCGAGCAGCAGGACCTGACGGCGCTGCTGGAGGACGAGGTGAAGGAGCTGGAGGCGCGGCGCGCGGCCATCCAGAAGGAGCTGCAGGGCGTGGACGCGCTCATCCGCGAGAAGCAGAAGCTCATCCAGCGCGGCAAGAGCGACGCGCTCAAGAAGAAGAAGGCCAAGGGCAAGAAGAGCGGCGCCCAGGTCGCGTCCCCCAGGGCCTCGGAGCAGAAGCCGCCGCCTGCAGCAGCAGCGCCAGCTGCTCCGGCTGCTGCTGCCAGCAACGGCAGTGCCAAGGAGAAGGAGAAGGAGGCGGTGCTGTCGCCCAAGGCCAAGAAGAAGCAACAGAAGAAGAAGAAGGCTGCAGCTGCTGCAGCTGCTGCTGCTGAGAGGTGAGGGTCATTGTCTCTTGTAGCTGTAGAGAGGAGAAAGATGATGAGTTTTATTGTAGTTGTTGTAGTGCTGGTGCAGATGCAGGAGCGGAGGAGTCCAAGGCGGTTCTGCCCATGGACAAGAACTTGAAGATGGTGGCCAAGGAGGAGCCCAACGTGGCGTTTATTATCCAGCGTAGCAATGTGAGTGTGGTCGACATTATTGGGAGGTGGTACGTACTGACTGTGGTGATTGCGGTGGCGGTGTTTTAGAACTCGAATACGGTGGTGTATGCGGGGTGCAAGTCGTCGGACGGCAAGTCGCTGGACGCGACGACGCCGATCAAGGTGTACTGGATCATGTACGAGAAGGAGGGCAACCCGCGCGAGGACCTCAACATGATTGAGCGGAACACGGCGTACGGTGTTACGTCCAAGCCGTCGGATGTGCCGGGCGAGCACCTGGCGACCATCGCCTCGCTGCGTGATCGCGACTGTGTGCTGCGTATGGACAAACACGGGAATGTGCTGGCGCTGACCACCATCAACGGCAAGAAGGGCATGCTGCTGCGGCGCGTGTTCGTGCAGATGACGACGAGCTGGGGCATCCCGACCGTGGACTACGTGGACATCTTTGGCGTGGATCCGAAAACGCACGAACCCGTATACGAGAAGAAGAAAAACAAGTAACTGTGCGATTAGAGACGGAGGCGAGAGAGCCCCACCCGGTTCACGGTCATGTATGTGTGGAAATGCAGTGCTTTTCTTTTCGATCATGCTGCACGTCTAGTATGCTAAAGTGAGTCTATATGGCACGACGCATCATGACGATGGCAGCGGCACCGAGCGTCGTGCCCAGCACGCCCCGCAGCACGTCCTCAGGCACATCCTGTGTAATGTACTTGGAGGTCACATACACACCAGCAGCCAGCGAGCCGCCGATGCGAGCCGCAGTGGGCAAGTGGATCGACTTGGCCCGCACGTTGAACACCGTCGACGACGCCGCCGTGGGCACCACCGATAGCAGCGACGTGCCAATGATCGTCGCCTGGGGCATGTCGCTCGCCGCCGTGAGGTAGGACGTGATGAGGATGCCTCCCCCCAGTCCGCAGAGCCCAGAGATGAACCCGGCAGCAGCTCCGGCGAACACGTACTTGGCGTTCACCAGCGCGAAGCCTTGCCAGTCCGCCTTGACCTTCTCCATGTACTCGGCCGACACTGCGGCCGACGTGGCGGCCACGGACGGGTGGGGTTCCCCTTCGGGCACGGAGTTGCGCGCCTTCTCGAGGTCCTTCTGCTGGGGCACGAAGAACTGCAGGTCCAGCGGGTGCTGGCCGTCGCTCCACTTGGGCATGTACGGGCTGTTCTTGAGGAAGATGAGCGGCGAGCAGAGCAGCATGGCTGAGCCCACCACCAGCGACAGCTTCTTGCTGGTCAGGCGGTGCGCCGTGCGCACGCCGTACTTGGTGGCCACAATGGCCGGGATGGTGGTGGTGAGCGCCAGCGGCACGTTGCAGGCCCCCGACTCGAGGTAGTTCCAGGCGCCGACGGACGCGGCGATGGCAACGGCGCCCAGGGACGTGCCGTTGATGGCCTGCTGCGTCAGGGACGTGAACTTGGCCATAGCCTACAGTTGGAGAGCATTGCGGTAGTTGTTAGGCAAAAGTGAAGAGGAAGGTGATACAATACTTGCATGGGGGTGACCCACCGGAATGAGGATGATGCCCCCGCCGACGCCCGTGAGCGCCGAGACGACACCAGCGAGGCCGCCTGCGGATAACACAGTTGGAGAGCATTTGCATGTTGCATTGGCAGTTGCAATAGGTTAGAGATAAAGTGGTTAGAGACGTTTAGAGTGGTGTTAACGGACTGACCAGTGGCGACGCCCACAGACAGCGGGATAGCGGCGCTCACCGTGCGCTCCTTGGGTGCAGAGCAGAGCACGCGGCGGCTGGGCAGGTTGCTGCGCGGCATTTGGCGCAGCGCGGAGGCGCCGGAGCGGCGGAGCGAGCTCGCGAGCATCGTGAGGAGCGGGGGACGGAGGCAAATGAGCCGGCTTCCGGTGCAAGTTGTGCAAGCACCAACGTGCGAAGCCGCCATAAAACCTCTTTGATTATATTGCCTTGTCAATATGGGTAGTATGTGAGTGATGGTCATAGATAAGTTTACTGTGGTGCCACTTTCTTGAGTGCATTCCCTGCTAATTCGAGTAGGGTCAGCCTCGACACTCATCACCCATCACCGCCGTTTCTGAAGCGCGACGTCACCGCGTGACGCGCCTCCTGTTTTACAGTGCTGCCATTGGCTAATCAGACGTTGCAGTCAACTTGGTGTCCAAGTGTGAACCGCGGCAGTGGCGAAGGCTTCGACGTGGTCCAGAATTTCATGTCCCCCTTCTTCGTCGTCGTTGCAGCCCCGTGACTTTCATTACCGATGTCGCGCTGACAACCAAAGTCGACCAGCGCGTGCTACGCCGCGCTGATGACCTTGTGTGGAGTGACAAGGGTGTGCGTGTGCCGCTGAACGAGTGCGCCACGTGATCAAGATTCTGCTGGAGGCTTGCAAGCCGTCCAAGAGGAAAAGGGATGAATCTCTGAGGTAGCAGTCCAAGACTCCGAGGACGGCCGGGGAATGAATACCCACAATTCAAGTCCAACTGGATGTATGATCGACTTTCGTAAATCGAGATGATGAGTGCCAGTGGCAACATGCAGAAGTAGATTGCGCCGCATCGCACTGCTCTATTTGTCATTGAATTGTGCGTTTTGCTCAATTATCACAAAGCGAGATGACACGCATTACGTACGACTTGTTTACTCTACGGATGGGCAGAGTTTGCTACCGAAAACGAACCATTGGAGGTGGCAGTGTAGGCTACGGGTGCCACCGTGGCACCCGTAGCCTACTGCTCTGCCCACTTCAGCATTCTCCAAGACATCCACATCCGCCCCACCAACCACCCTTCCAACTCCAACACCGGCTTCGCTGTTGTCCTTGCTGCTGTGGTCACCACCTCAGCCTCTATCAATGACCAGACGAGGTGCAGTGGTGGGCGAACGTCGATTTGGTCGGAATCAACGCCTAGAAACACCATCCACTCCGAGGATAGCTCTACGAGTGTTGCAAATCCAGTCGCTCGTTCGGTGTCCCTTGTATGTGAGGGTTCCGCAAATACATGTTGGTTGAGTACCAGCTGGCATGTTTTATCTTGAGAACGTAACGAACAGTTTCTAACGATTGAGTGCCCCAGTCTTCACAAATCTGGGCTATTTTCCGAAATACTGTATTGATAAATCCTGGTGAACAATTTAGCCATGTTGTCGCGCCGCCTGCTCTCGACGAAGGTGTCCAAACCGCTGCAACACGCCACCAAGGCCGCTAAGACAGCGACCTCGCGACAGGATGCAACGGCCCAGGCAGCAGAGAGCGCAGACGCCAACCCGTGGGGCCACTTCGCGGCCTTCTCCAGCATGGAAGACTACGTGGACATGACGCTCATCCAATACAACAACAACAACAACAATAACAGCAACACCAACAACAACAGCAGCAACAACAACAACAAGGACCAGGACGACGACAAGAACAAATAGACGTCGAGTCCAAACATAACTGCACAAGTATTTCCACTTTTAAATGGAATAGCCGTCAGGTCCAACTTTTCTCGGCTGCAATCCAATTGCTACTTCTAGTAGCGATGGAGAGATACAAATTATGATGCAGCTTTTTGCAGCGGTCCTACTAGGCTCACAACTCCGGAGCTATTGGTTTCATCCGGCTTCAGTGCGCATGAATAGCCTAGTAGATCAATCCCGCTCTTGGCTGCTACGGCGCATAACTCGGCGAACTTCTTGTCGTGCTGGATAGATGGAGCAAACTCGGTGCAATCGTCGCGCTGAATTACGAAGATGATGGCCCCGCTCAGCTTGGGTCCTACAGCTTCGATATCCTCCTCCTCCGTCCCCTTCTTAGATCTTTTGTTAGCAGACAGCAGCTCCGTGAGCTCCATGACGTGCTTTTGTGCACGAGTAGACACCGTATCGGGGAACACAGCGCAGCGTGATGGGTCCTCTCCACTCCCTCCGAGTGCGAGCGTGACACTTTTCACCTCGACATACTTTTCATGAGTGACACTGCCATCCTCAGCGTTCGTAGTTAGCACAAAGTCCACGCGGCTGTTCTTGGCGAACTTCACTTCGCGCCGGACAGAATCATAGTCTCCGAGCTCGGGAAACCACCGCGACGCCAGCGCCTTCTCTACCATTCGGTTCGCAGACGTAGAATGCACGCCAACCCACACGTCCCGCTCTCCGTTCTACTCCACCCCAACAAACAGCGGCATTAGTATTAACCCGCTCACGCTTTTTCCGCTCACGGCAACAACTCAACGCACATGGATCTGGATCATCTCGAGCGTGTACGCGTACTTGCGCTTGGGGTCGCTGCTCTTCGACAGCTGCACACGGGCGTTCGGTAGTCCGTCCAGCAGTCCCACCATGGGCCCCGTGTTGGGGCAGTACACTGTGATCACCTCTTCTTCCTCCCCTCCAGCTTCTGATGTGTTGGCACTACCGTCCTTGGCAGCTCCATCCAGCAGCACGACATCAGCCAGGAAGCGCTTGTAGCGGCGAATCAATCGCGCCGGGACCAAATTCGGGTACTCCAGCAGAACTTTAGGGTCGTTCGAGCTTTGGTTCACTCGTTCCTTCAACGCCGAGAGCACCGGGAACTTGGAACTGGAAGGCGCGACCACCTTCACCTTCTGCCCGGCGGCTTCCGCCCCCACAGACGTTGTTTTAGCCTTCACAGCTCTCTTCTTCTGGGGTTTGGCAGTTAAAACGCTTTTGCTGGTGGTCACCGCAGCGGATGACGTGAAATCGCGCTTGCGGCCGCGCAGTTGCATCCTGAAGACGGCGCTGCCGACACCTCGAGCACTCGCCATGACAGCCCCACACTGGACGTCTTGCCAATCAAATAAGGCGACGGGATTGGACTAAAATGGGAAGGGATTTGACGAATCAGAGAGGAGAGGCCGACTTCAACTGACAGTATGTTGTGAATAAAATGCAACAAGCTCTGTGGTTTTCATTGACCAGCACTGCAAGAAACAATAAAAAGCTGCTACTACTTGTGTCTTCGATTTGCACGCCAACTAAGCAGCAGCGAGCGTGACACCTTCGATCTCGAACGTCATGACCGAGGCCGCAGGGAAGGCGGCGCTGAACGAGGTGCCCGAGAGCTTCACGGTGCTCGCCTTGTACAGAGCCCCCTTGCCGCTCGTCTCCGTCGTCCAGGCGTTTACAGGTCCGGCCACGGTCGCGAAGCTCGCCAGGTCGAACGTGATTGTCTGCGCGTCGCCCGTGTTTACCGTCACGACCACCAGCCGCTTCTTCGCCGAGTCGTAGCCCAGCACGGTCTTGGCGTCGTCCGAAGCCAGGATGCTCATGGAGGGGCGGATGTGGCGCGAGTACTGCGCCAGCACGTAGTACTTGGGGTTCGGCGTGCCGATCCAGTTGTCGCCCGGGTTGGACTGGATGAGGCCCCAGCCGCCGCTGTCCAGCGCCTGCCAGTACACAAACCCGGCCACTCCCATCTCGTTGATGTCGAGACCGATGGACTCGGCCATAGTCAAACCAGTAGCGTCGCTTTCTCCGTACTCGGAGTCCCACAGATTTTTGGTCAGCTTGTTCGCGAGAGTCTTCAGAGCTCCACGGTCAGGGCCACGGTACGCCTCAAGTCCTTGGTAACCGTGCGTGTTCACCTTCTCGATGGCTCCCATCACATCGGCGTTGGTCGACATGGTGGTGAGCGTAGCGAGGGCCTCAGTAGCGGAGTTTTCGTCCGACGTCGCGATCGCCACGTCCTGTAGATCTAGCGCGTCGAGCTGCTTGCGCAGGAGCGGCAAAATGGTGTTCTGAGTATCCACAGAAAAGTGGCAACCCTCCTGCTTGCCCGGATACTCCCACCAGGTCTCGGAAGGCTCGTTGAACGGCTCAACGAACGTGAACTTGATACCCCAGTCCGACTTGGCGCGGCTCACCACCGTAGCCAAGTACAGCACGAACTCGTCGTAGTTCCAGTCTTGCAGATTATCCTTCTTTCCGTTGTCTCCGCCCGCAGTCGCGTGGTTGTTCGTCATCCACCAAGGCGGGGAGTTCGAGAACGCTTCCAGGACATTGGCACCGCGCTTGTTAGCGAGCGAAAGCATCGCACGCTGCTTGGCGTCCGCCTTCCAGTTCCAGCTCGCGGTGGTCGAGTCCTTGCTCATCCAGTCGAGCCAGAAGCTCTCCATGAACTTGAACGCAGGCATATTCTCGGATGTCTTCATGGACACCTCAGTGCCGCTGTCATCCACGACGTTGCTGCTGGAGCCACCAATGTTGTAGCGCGCAATGTTGAATCCGAGACCGGGGATTCCGGACGTTGCGCCATCCAGCGTCACCGTCTCATTTAGCGTGAAGAGTGCATCGGCGATATCCGCGCGCTCTCCGAAGACGTTGGCCCACCAGCACAGCGAGGTACCCCACCCGTCCCACGAACCCTGCACCGTCGAGGCCGCATTGGCCTTGACCGTGTAGTCGGCAGCGACCTGCGACGGGCCCACGGACAGAAGAGCGCAGGCGAAAGCCGAAGCAGCGAGAGACCGAATCGTCAGCATCGATATAGAGCCAAGGTTATCGACGTTTCCAGCTGGAAGCACAAACGGAAATGACATGGTTCTTGATTCCTCGAACAGCACGATGCTCGCGTCCGAAGATCACGCAGCACAGCTCTCCCTCATCTTTGGCTTCAATACATTTTCTCTGGTTAATTTCACTATTAAACGAGTCGGAGGATTCGCACTCGGATGTGCACCATTACAGCTTTCACTCAGACGACAGCACCACAGGCCAGCAACCAACTGTAAACAAAAAGTTAAGGTGAGCAAAACACGTCACGAAATGTTCCCAAGCTGAGCCGCTGTACATGTAGCACTAGAATCTCCATCCTTTGTTGGGCTACTGGAACAGGAGCCAGCGAATACTTTCATTCGCAATTGAGGGCGCAGAGGGACTCAATCCGCTGTTGCGTCAGAATGACGCCGTCGTAGGGCAAGAATCGGAAGAGAAAAGCATCCCTCATGCATTTGAAGCAGCTCTCGTTGAACATCTGCACGCTCCAAAAATGCACGCACTTGTGAAAGCCCGTACACCGTAAACCTCGGTGCACGGTGTACACTTACACTTGCGCACGTGTACTTACGCACATGTATTGATATTAACGTTAATAGCGGCAATATCTCGATATCGAGTCCAATTCGTCAAATCTGAGCCCAAATCGGAATCTACGGGAAGTTAGATAAAAAAGTTTGTACCGCAGAGAGGGGTCGTTATACACATGGAAGATGGGGACTTTCCATATACGATAGTTAGATAATCTAATCTAAGTACATACCGAATTTGAGATTTCCTACAGCAGACTTTTCCCCCTCACTGTTAATAGCTAATCTGTTCAGTCGTGCGTCCAGCTCCTCAGCGGAGTGAGCACTACTCGAGATCTACTAGATGGCAGCACGTAGTGCAGCAAAACCGAGCAAAAAACCAGTCATTTTGCGAAGAGCGAGCAGGCCCCCCGGCCAGCGTCAGCGCGTGTGGCGGCGTCTTACCGCTTTAAGCTTGTAAGAAGTTCTTGCCCATGCTATCAGTAGCGAAGCAGAGGGTGAAAAAGCGGCAGATTTATTCGTGGTTCATGCAGCGTGACTTCATCTCAAAGCAATGTGAGTCGGGGGCAGCCGCTCACTTTAATGCTCGTGCGATGGGGGCGGGAGCTACATTGCTGCCGGAGGTTGAAGAACAGCTTATTCGCTGGACCAACTCTACGTAGCGAAGGGAGTGACAGTGCTTGCAAAAGTATGGTTGGTCCTGCTCGAGGAAGAAGCCTAACTACATGAGTACAGTACCCGTGTATTGTTACATTTGCATTTTTTTTTATCATAGGACCGTTCTTGTGCATTTCACCTGTACATCTCGTGTACACGTGCAACGCAACAACTTCAAGGTTCCTGGGGTATCATGTAGGAATTCTCAAATTCGGCACTGTCAATCCTGTCCCTGGGGTACATGTAGGAATTCTCAAATTCGGTATAGAGGTAAGCTTCGTTTACGTCCCGTAAACGCTGTCGCTTCTGAGTTGAGCTTGCTGTTCTGTACTGTACAGGACTACCCTCACGTAAAGATGATGCGATGGACGAATTTGACATTGCGCGCGCCCGTCGTCCCAGGGATAACAACGCGAAGCGGGAACCCATGCTCCTTCGGAATCGGAGCGCCGTTCATCTCAAACGCGAGCAACACACCAGCTTCTCGATCCAAAGCCGTCGCCGCCAGTATGGAGGCACCAAATGCTTTCCCTTGCGCATCAGTATCCAGCGCTTCAAAACGTACTTGCTCAATAGAATCTGCAGCTGTTATTCCAACCCAGGCCAGCACATCGGCAAGCAATGCACCCGTCCACTTAGCCGGAACTCGCACAGACGGCGTTGTCGACTTGTCCCCAGAGACAGCAGTCGCTCGAGGCGTAGCACAGCGGATCGTCGTGGTAACACTGTGGTGCTTGAAACGCGTCTGAAGATCCGCCAGCGACAACGAAACCTCTTTCACTCCACACAACTTCAGCTCGAAGTCGTCCAGATTCACCTCCGGCACCGAAGACGTCGGAGCACCTTCAATGAAGAAGTATCCTTGCACTGCAGAGTCCTTATCGCTAGTCGAAAGCGTTTTCTTGGTCTCTTCCAGTCTATGGAAGTCCTCTTCGTTCAAGTTGCCAACCCTGAGGTTCTCCAGCGTCTCCGGGACCCCCGCACGCGAGTGGGGCTCGGATTGCTGCCAGAAGAGCTCCACGGACTTCCCCGCCGCCTGCAGAATCTTGTTGCCTCCTGGGTGGTCGCGTGCGAACTCCGTCACGTCGTATACACCGTGTCTATACACCACCCAGGCGTCGGACCCCTGCGAGTGCTGCTGCACCTGCTGCATGGAAAACGAGGACAGTTGGGGTTGCACCTCCCCCGCCTTGCAGCCTTCCTCATCGTCTCGCAGAGTCACCGCAGCAGCGGCCGCGAGTCCAGCAGCCGAGAGCGTCGGCAATAACCAGCACCGCTTCCCGCCCACCGACGACGTCGAGTGCAACGCTCGACAAGCAGAGCGGGGAGCTCCAGCGCGGTGCAGATACATGTACTTGTGCCTTGACAGCAACATCACGGGCTTCTATTAGCAGGCCTATCAAAATTAGGTATTGTGTGAAGGGAAAGTTCAAAATGCCTAATCCTATTTTTTCAAAATACCTAATTCTGAAACCACCCTAGCTCGCATTCTATTCGCGTCGCTGCCTGTGCATTCCACCTTTCGGCGCTCTCCACCTCCTAGCGCGAATGGGGTAGACAAAAGGATCAAGGCGAGGGTCTAAGAAGGGAGCTCGTGGAGACCAACAGACCGCACCACAGCCAAAAGTCACCGGTGCAAACCGCTGTGTCAACACTGCCCTTGTGCAAACTAAAATCACCCCTCTGCAGCAGCGACAAAAATGGTCCCCCAAATACGAGGCTGAGCTTGGCCTTCAGCCTTTGAGTGCAAGTAAAATGTGGGATATGACCCCACATTTTCGTCATTGTTTCCGCGCAATGCAGTACGAGAACATCACCATGCGGGCCTGGCCCAGTACTCTGCACTCTCCAACCTAGTAAATGCACTACAGCTAAAATATGAATCAGACGGAAAAGACGGCACCGCCCCAGCCCCAGCCATTGACAAAGAACGAATCAAAATTCATCTACGCGGAGCATCGTTTTCCTCTACCGTTGTACGATGCGCTGGAAGAGTCTGCACAACAAGCTCTAATTGAAGGAATGAGCCGGGCAGTAGATGCATTGATCAGCAGTGTGAGCCGCATCAAAATTGAGATTGACCAGGAAGCTCCTGATCGCGCGCCAGAAACGCCAAAAGATGTGATGAATTGCAACGATCTCCAGTTTCACAATCTCATTGAGGCGCACAAGGCTCGGTTGACCGCTGCGTATGGTCCGACAGCAAGTCATGACATTTGGAAGCAGAGACATGATATGATCGAGCGATACAAGGTCGACACTTCTTTTCATCACCGCGTTGACAGTGTTGATCGATCTTCGTTTCTTGATGCGTGGTCTGATGTGGACTGCGGAGGCAATTACACGTTACTGTTCGCATTCGTCGCTGGAGTGGCGGCGATATCGCCCGGCACTCACTCAGTTGAGAGTGAGTTCAGCGTCTTGAAGCAAGTCAAGAACCCGCAGAGAACAGCTCTAACCAACTATGCAATGGAAGGCCAACTCCAGTCGCCGCAGTACTTCTTTTTGGTCGATCTAGCTGAACGCGTCGCTAGGAGTCCACGTAGCTAATTCACTTGAATAAAGTATACCACCCGGATGCCTAATTTGGATTTTGAGCCATTTTGTATCGAACCACTTAAGAACTACCTATTCAGACTTTTTCCAAAATACCTAATCGAGGTCAAATTAGGTAGGTAGGTATTTCTGCCTAATTTTGAGACGCCTGTCTATTAGGGTCGATTACAGAATGATTGTTTGTGGGCTGAGTCTGAGTACGAAGTGAAGCGTCAGTGGGCTAATATCGGTAATAAGTCACGAGACCATAACGCAATTATGCTGACGAGCAGCTACGCGACTGTGAACCGCGTGGACCAGCTGAGCCCCGACGCGTCTCCTGCTCGAGTGCTCAAGTCGGACAAGAGACGCAAGCTGAGCCACGCGCAGCGGAAGGTGGGAGGGGCTGCACACGTTAAAAAAAAAGTAAAGAAAAAAAAGCATCCATACTAAAGTTTTTATTTATTTTTACTTGGTTAGGAGCAACTGGAGGAGGAGATCCGACTGCTGGAGTCCGGCGTGGCCGTGCTCAAGACCAGGAGCGCGTCGCCTAAGGTGGCGCTGCAGGCGGACCCGGTGCTGCGGCCCGTGGCGGCCGAGTACTCGGCGCTGCTGTACGCGATGCGCACGCAGCAGCTGCACGTGGCCAAGATGCAGTCGGCGCTGGCGCAGTGTCTGGCGGACCAGCAGCACTACCCGCTCTACAGCCACATCAGCCTCACCGAGGACCGTGCGGAGCGGCGGGCTGCGCTGCTGGCCATGCGGGACGACAAGATTCGAGCTGCGCTGGAGTTCGTCATGGGGGTGGATAGACTGAACGACCCGATGAAGAAGCAGTTTTCCCAGCACCAGTTCGAGAACGAGCACGGCGACTTGTGCTGCGTCCGGTTCGACACGATCCAGTTTCCTGGGGTCAGGTCTCTGAAGCAAGTGTACGACGCGCTGTCGTTCTACAAGAACAACATGGAGATTATTATCTCGGAGGAGCTGGGCCACATCACGCTGCGCGAAGACTATGATACGGTTGGCGATGAGGCCTTTAACACCCGGATTCGCTCGACGAACGAGAACGGAATTACGACAGAAGGCAACGTGGTTTCGTACCGAGCCATGCTTGATGATGAAGGGTATGGCGGAGAACCCTGCGCTGTCATCGTTTCGGACTCGGTCAATCAAGACGAAAGATATCCCTACAGCTCTCAGTGCGTCCGCAAGGATATTTCTGCAGCGGTTGTACTGACGGTAGATAAGCGTAGCCAGCTGAATGATCCGCTGGACGGTGTGGTTGTCACGATGCGGCGTGCTGCGTTCTACAAGGTCTACCGGCCCGACTTCCCACTGTCAACTCCCCAGTTCGAGGATCTGCGCGATGGTATTGCACAATGGTCTGACATCATGCTCAAGACTGTGCGTGGAGTGCTTTACACCAAGCGCTATTAGCTCGAGGGAGGCATTAATGTTTTACAATTTCGTTAGTTTCGAGAACGCTGTTACAGTCGTTGTTAGTGTGTACGTGCCCGCAATAACTTCGCTTTCTAAGACACAGTAGGTGTCTTAGCTTTTTCTTCCCCTTCGTCTACTTCTTCTTCCTCCTCCTCCTCCTCCTCCTCTTCAGCCTCCTCCACCGCAACGTGCACGCGGTGCCAGGCGTTGTTCAGCACACCGCGCATATTCCAGATGGGAGCAATAGTGTCAGGCTGCACGTTATAGGAGGCATCTACTGCCTTGCACAAGATATCCAACTTCTTCGTGCCTGGAGGAACCTCCACATCTAGCTCCCACGGAGTCCACGCCCAAGCACGGTTGTACTTTTGACGCTTACCAGACTCGTGCAGTTCGGCTGGTGTCCACGTCTTGCCACCGTCCACTGAAATGTCCACCCGAATAATATTGCGGCCACCACCGCTCCAAGCGTAGCCCTTTACTGTCACGATCGAACTGTCAGATGCATCGTCCACGAAGTGCACAGAGCCGTTCTTGGGCTCTGTAATCGCGGACTGCACAGGAAGTTCTTGAATTGAATCGCCGGCAAACTTCCAGAAATCATCGCGCGTATAGTCAACGTTTGGCGGGAAGCCCTTATAGTCGCGCTGCTGCCAAAAACTCGGGCTTTCCTCGCTCGAGAGCACGATGCGATGCAGGAATTTAACGTTGCGAGCTCCAACAGTGCCAGGCACGATAACGCGCAACGGGTAGCCGTGGTCACGTGGGATAGTGTCTCCGTTCATCTCGAATGCTAGCAACACGTCCTTCCGAGGGTCTAGTGCCGTAGCCATAGGGATAGATGCGCCGTACGTTTTTCCTTCAGTGTCAGCGTCTAGTCCCTCAAACTGCACGTGCTGGATAACGGCGTTGCAGTCGTTGCACGTGCCCATATTCTCCCCCACCTCGCAGTCACACTGTCCATCTCGAGAATCCTCGTCCGTGACTCCGATACTCGCCAGCACGTCCGATAACAACACACCCGTCCAGTTAGCCGTAGACAGCGCCGTCGTATCCCAACTCAATCCGTTCACCTGCTTCACGCCCGACATCTCTGCGCGCCGGTTTCCAGCGCACTGTATCGTCGTCGTGACCGTGTGGTGCTTGAACTTGCTCTTCAGGTCGTCCAGCGTGAACTCCACCTGCTTCTCACCGATTCCCAATCCGGAAATCTTCAGCGTAAAATTTTCAACATCCACGTCGGGCACGGGCAAATGGTTGCGCACGAAGAACAAGTCGTTTGGCGTGATGAACGACTGCATGAGCAGCTCGGCGGGCGGCTCGGCGTTGAACGGCATGCTCGAGTTCACCTTGAGCGCCGGGTGGCGCGTCGGGTCCTTGCTGTACGGCCCGTCGCCGTACCGCTCCTTGCGCAGCGCCTCGAGCATCAGCACGTCCTCGTCGCGCAGGTTGCCGATCCTCAGCTTCTCCAGGACCTTGTGCACGTCCGCATGGTTGTGCGCCGCGTAGAGCTGCCAGAAGGGCTCGATGGAGCTGCCCGCCGCCAGCAGGATCTTGGTGCCGCCCGGGTGCGCCGCGATGAAGCGCGTGATGTCGTACACGCCGTGCTTGTACACGACCCACGTGCCGCTGCGGTTGGCGCCCGTGTGCTTCTGCACCTCCTCGAAGCTGAAGGTGGGCAGGTCCGCGCGCACCTCTCCAGCGGCCACAGGGGGCTCAGTCTTCTCTTCTTCCTCCTCCTGCGTGGGGGATTGCTCGCACAGTGCAGAGGCCGCTGCCAATCCAGCGGCGGAAGCGCCGACGATCCAGGCAGGCGAGGGTTTCTGACGGCGACTGCGGTGCCATTGGGAAGACGCAGGCGTCTGCAGGGACGCCGGCGCTGAGAGCAACGAGAGCGTGCGAGGGAGGACGCGACGCAGCGCCGCCTGAGCTTGTGCGGCCAACATGATGTCGGCGGTCCGTCCAGCCAATTGTAGACGAAGAAGCGTGCTGGCGGTGTGGCGGCCACCAGTCGGTGGCGGCTTCCGGATCCGAGTAATCATCTGTGGCAGCAGACGGATGGTGATTACACGCTAAGACCCCGAACGATCATCATTCCAAAAGTGGGTCGTTCCAAAATTTGTGTACTGTATCTGGTCCTCCTGGCTCACTTTCCGTTTCACCGCGTGCCACGCACTTGTCCCTTTCCCGACCGCCGAGATGCCCGAGGCCGCCACGACGCTCGCGGCGGTGTCCACCGCGTCCTCCGTGGCCCTGGCGCTGTACGCGCTCAAGCTGCGCGCCGAGCTGGCGGGCAGCAAGAAGACGGTGAAGACTGTGACCAAGACGACGGTGCGCAACGCTGGCGGCGACAGGCTCTGGACGGCCGAGGAGCTGATCGCCGAGCGCCGCAGCGTGTTCCCGCCCGACTACGACAGCGCCCGCCAGGTGCCGCGCGCCGTGCTGGACAAGATGCTGGAGAGCGCCAACTGGGCGCCCACGCACGGGCGCACGGAGCCCTGGCGCTTCGTGGTGTTCGAGGCCCCCGAGAAGCGCCTGGAACTCGGGGAGCTGCTCGCGGGCGTGTACAAGAGCAAGGTGCCCGCCGACAAGTTCCTCGAGACCAAGTACAAGAAGATGGTCTTCAACTGCACGGCCTCGTCACACGTCATCGCCGTCTGCATGAAGCGCCAGAAGAGCGGCAAGATCCCCGAGTGGGAGGAGATGTGCGCCGTGGCCTGCGCCGTGCAGAACATGCACCTCGTGGCCACCGCGCACGGCATCGGCGCCTACTGGAGCTCGGGCCCGCCCATCACCATGTCGCAGGAGATGAAGGACCACCTGAGCCTCGGCGAGGAGGACAAGTGCCTCGGCCTCTTCTACGTCGGCGTGCCCAAGGAAGGCACCAAGATCGCCAAGGGCGCTCGCAAGCCCATCGCCGAGAAGGTCACGTGGGTGGCGTAGACTCGTCTTCATTTCCGCATCCTAGAGTGTGCAAATCGATCCAATTCAGCCTCTAACTAAGTTTGTTTTCACCTTGTGAGATAGATTCGGTACGAAGTATCTTCATATCGAGTCTCTGGATACGAAGTTCCCGAACTCACAATGAGAAAGTTTACCGGGATAGGAAGCAACGTTAGTGCTGCTATCCCAGCCCAAATAGGATTATGCTGGGGTAAGAAGCAACGTTAGTGCAAATAGGATTATACTACTACTACTGGTTTCCTAGACATACAGGACTTGGTACTACTAGTACTAGTAGTACTAGTAGTACCAAGTCCTGTATGTCCTACTAGTACTAGTAGTACTAGTAGTACCAAGTCCTGTATGTCTAGGAAACCAGTTTGATCCCGTTGCCACACTGGGCCTACACCTAACTACTAGTAGTACATTATCCACCGGTTGGACTTGCCATTTTGGAGGACACAGTGCAGCTCAATCGCAGAAATGGTGTTTTGGGAAAAATAACATTTCGTTCTGCGGTTTGATCGACTACAATAGCATTGACAAGTCAAAGCGAGACATTTGCGGTCTTATAGAAGAGCGGCAAATAGATCCTAACTCTACTTTGCCAGCGTCCCGAGCAGATGCTGCTGCTGCGAAGCAGGCGCAGGATATGCCCGTAGAAAATATGAAATACCCTCGTAGCTAAACACAACTTAAGTAAAAATACTCCTGTCCCAGCCTTCGGGGAGCCCTAGTTAAATGATAAGGAATGCATTTGTGTTATTGCAGGACTGGACGTTTGATGTGAAGTAATGCCACCAGATCGCGCGGATGCTGACTGTGCTATCTACGACGAGTTTAACTGGACGAACGAAACGCAGTCTACAAACGGAAGCGCTTCCTGATCCTGCACGCACCGGTGCCGTACGACCATGTCACTGGCGCCGTGGTGTCTGGGGCTGTTGTGTCGGGAGTTGCTGTCACAACCACAGGGGCTTCCGTGTAAGTCACAGTCACCGGTGCTTCAGTTGGTGCTTCAGTTGGAGCCGAGGTTGGAGTCGAAGTTGGAGCCGAGATTGGAGCCGAAGTTGGAGCTGAGGTTGGAGCCGAGGTTGGAGTCGAAGTTGGAGCCGAGGTTGGAGCCGAGGTTGGAGCCGAGGTTGGAGCCGAAGTTGGAGCCGAAGTTGGAGCCGAAGTTGGAGCTGAAGTTGGAGCCGACGTATAACTAGTGACAGTCTCGCCGATGTTCGGCATGCCCAACTCTTTCACAAAGTAGCCTTGATCCCACAGCTCGGTGAAGCCTTCCAGCCAGAACGAGCCCGCGGCGGGGCCGCCCCAGCAGTAGCCATCGCTCTCTCCAGGAGGTTTGATCCACATGAAGTAGTCCAGGTTTGCGAATCCTGTGTTCGACGTCGGCGGCTTGCCGATGCCTGCAGTGGGGATGTTGCACCAGTCTGTCGTGGGCGATCCATTGTAATTACGGGAGGTATCAACGATGCAACGCATCTCATCGGAGCCCATAGCTGTCTGGAAGGTCGAGCAGTACCCGGCGCACTCTTCGTTGGACCGGTAGTTCGACGTGTTGATGGTTATACCTTTGACTCGCCCAGCACTGCCAAGCTCTTGCATCACCGTGGCTATCTTGGAGGCACTGGAGGAGTCGGTCAGCATCCAATACCCCACATCAAGGTACAGCTGAGCATTGGCGTTCGCGGACAATGCGTTGACTGCACTCTTGAGGTTTTCGAGATAGCCCGCCGGTCCACCACACCCGCCGTCTTGCGCTAACAGGGCAACGGCATCGGGCTCCACAACGTATAGCACCTTGCGATCACCAACAGCGTCTGTGAGCTCTTTCAGGAACGCTAGATATGCGGCTGCGCTGGTCACACTTCCCGATGAAGAGTATCCGCCCTCGCAGTCCTTGTTGGGAATGCCATAGACCACAATGGTGAGGCGAGATTCGTCGGGGCATTGCGTCAGCATGCGAGACATCAAGTTCGCTCGATCTTGAGACGATATGCGGTCCGTGAACCACGAGGCGATGGCGTAGTTTTCCAGCGTACTGAGCGCCGTGGTCAGCTGCGGATAGCTGGACATTGCCCCGCCGTACGAGTACGGGACTACCGAGCACAGTTCCTCGGCGTCAGCGAGAACCACCGAAGATGACAGCGCGAGAGCAGCACAGGTCATGGCGGCGACGACGAGACGCGAGTGCAGAATTTTACCGAGCATCGTGCTGCAGCTTCACCTGTGTGTTCTTTTGAAGGTGTTTGAGCTGTAGTTGGTAAATGGCAGAATGGAGGATCCCCGCAAACGCCCCGGGTGTTCGGCGCAACTTGCGGCGATAACGTGCGTAGCAATCGTCCCCAGCTCAACTATCCTGTTCGGGCTCCATTGCGATAGAGGTGTCCGTTTCTTGGTGAAGCACTACACTCTCTTCTACCCTTCCTCGATTTCGGCCGCCGCGACACATCGCAGCTTTCACTGTCTTACTCCCGAAGTCTACGCGATCGAGTAGGGTTCGATCTAGTGCCACTCAACAGGGCTACAGTCGTGTGCGATCTGTCAAAATACGCGATTGTGCGCTCGATTTCCGGTGAGTCTCGACGGATACTCGATTTTTGTTGGTGAACTCCACGTCGAAACGAAACTGAACTTGGTTTGGGAAGCTGATGGCACTGCTGGCAAGTTTCAGCGAACGAGCTCAATCGCTGCGCCAAAGCCATATGGCCGAAACTTCAGCGGTGGAGCTCATGACGATGTACTGCCGCTGCTACAACAGGTTTTGTCGGTCTGATGTTGCTGAAGAGGGGCCTTATCAATCGATACGCTGGGTTGTTGGCGTGTGAACTTCTGCCATAGCACTGTGCAGCTCTTCAACTTCAACCGAATTCCTCAGATTTGAGGAAGTGCTTCGTCTGTGGGCAGATTGGTGAAAACCGTCGAGTGCTATGCCCATGCTGCAGACTACTCCTCATAGAGGCAGAGCACCACATGTATACAGACGAACGATGGTGCTGCGCACAGCGCAATAGCGCCATACACTGAAGCACCTAGCTGCGCGTTGCTCCCAAAATGTTGAAACTGCTTTTGCTATTCTTGTTTTCTTGTTGATAGCATAGCGAATTGATGGCACATATGACCACATCATCGATTCACACCTACCAAGTGTACGCGGGTCCTGGAGATGGAAGAGCTCGTCGACGCGTCTCTGATACCCGACGAAAATGGCATCTTGGACCTGCAGGACAAGCACTGGGTGACGCTGGACGAGGTGGTGTGGACGTACGCGCACTCCCTGCTTGTGCTCAATGTGTCACGGAACCAGCTCGTGCACATCTCCGAGGCGATCGGCAATCTGGAGCTTCTCCGCGAGCTTATCTTGGCCAACAACAGGATCGCCTCAATTCCCGTTACGATCGCCCGATGCGTGAATCTGCGCAAGCTGGACCTGCACCGAAACCGCCTGGAGGAGCTGCCCATCGAGCTGCAGTACTGCGAGCGTCTAGAAGAGCTAGACGTGTCCTACAACGACCTCACTGCAGTTCCGCAGGAGCTCGGACGACTGCAGCATCTGCGCGTTCTCAACGTGCGCTACAACAAGCTCACTCTGCTGCCACACACGTTATGCGAGTGCCCGCTGCTGGAAGAGGTCGGTTGCGAGGGCAACGACGGGCTGACGGACATCCCCGAGTCGCTGCGTAGCAACACGAAGCTGGTACTGTGGATCTGCAGCACCGTGAAGCGGCATCGCGGCGAGGTGGCGGAGCTCGTCGAGATCAATAGCGAGCTGGAGCGCATGGCGCGGCTAGGCGACGAGGAGCGACTGAAGCTGCGCGAGGAGATCGCCGACCTGCAGCGCAAGAAGAAGGCGCTGGAGGACGAGCGGCCGCACAACTACCTGTTTGTCAAGAAGCACGTGGTGCGGATCACGTCCGAGGTGTGCAACCTCATGTAGCCATCCGCTGCCAGCCATGTAGCCATCTCGTCACACGTCGCAGATGCTCAAGCAACGCAAAAAAAAAATAGTCCCGCTCAATTTTCTGTCCCCGTTCTAAAATTGCACCCATACATTACCCCAGTCACCGTCAACTGGCGGGAAGTCCAAATTCAAATTCGAATTGAGACGTCCGCCAATCAGCGCGCAGAGTGTCACTCTTCCGAACCCCCCACTTCAACGCCCGTTTTGAACGGGGAGAGGGCCACTCGAAATTCGCGCGCGCGGCAAGACCCCTGCGACTCGACCCGACGGACGCCATGGAGCTGCAGCAGGACGCGCTGGACGAGGCCTTCCGCCGCCACAAGCAGTACTTCCAGGCCTTCCTGGAGAGCGACGTGCGTGGCCGCTGAAAACTCCCGTGCTATTCTCCAGTGTATTAATCTAAAAAAACTAAAATGTGTCACAACTCTCTCTCGCTGTTGTTATTGACCAGGCCGGCTACGGCAACTACGCCGAGAAGCTGCGCAGCATGATGCACCACAAGAGCACGCGGCTGGTCGTGGACCTGAACGACCTGCGCGAGTACGACGGCTCGTTCTCGGACGCCGCGGGGCAGCAGGACAACGTGGTGAACCGCCTGCTGCGCAGCCCCGCCGAGTTCGTGCCGCCCTTCGAGGAGGCCGTCAAGGAGCTCGTGTTCAACCTCGACAGCATGTACGGCAGCAAGGAGGCCGAGGCCGCCAAGGACCTGCGCTTCCACGTGGGCTTCGAGGGCGACTTCGGCCACCACAACGTGAACCCGCGCGGCCTGCTGGCCTCGTACCTCACGCAGATGGTGTGCGTGCACGGCATCGTGACCAAGTGCTCGGCCGTGCGCCCCAAGGTCGTGCGCTCCGTGCACTACTGCAAGGAGACGAACGCCATCCTGTCGCGCGAGTACAGGGACAACACGTCCATCACTGGAGCGCCCACGTCCAGCGTGTACCCGACCAAGGACGAGAACGGGAACCTGCTCGAGACCGAGTTCGGCCTCTCGCAGTACAAGGACTACCAGATGCTCAGCATGCAGGAGACGCCCGAGACGGCGCCGCTCGGACAGCTGCCCCGCTCCTGCGAGGTCATCGTGGAGAACGACATCGTGGACAAGTGCAAGCCCGGCGACAGGATCCGCGTCGTGGGGATCTATCGACCGCTCGGCGGCAACAGCACGGCCTCGTCCTCGGCGGTTTTCAGGACGGTGCTCATCGCCAACAACGTGCAGCTGCTGGGCAAGGAGGTGAACGGCATCGTCATGTCCCCGGACGACCTCGTGAACGTCCGAGAGTTCGCCAAGCGCAAGGACGCGTTCGAGATGCTGTCGCGCTCCATCGCGCCGTCCATTTACGGTCACGCCGAGATCAAACAGGCACTTCTGCTGCAGCTGCTGGGAGGTGTCGAAAAGAACCTTGAGAACGGCACACATCTGCGTGGTGATGTCAACGTGAGTGGGATTTTGGTTGTAGTGTAGAAGGTGGTGGTGTAGTGCTAACTCGCTTTTGTCTACGGCCTATAGATCTTGATGGTGGGAGACCCGTCAACAGCCAAGTCTCAGCTTCTGCGTTTCGTTCGGACAATCGCGCCTTTGGCCGTTAACACTACGGGTCGTGGTTCCTCAGGTGTCGGTTTGACGGCTGCTGTGACCATCGACCCGGACACCAAGGAGCGTCGGCTGGAAGCTGGTGCCATGGTGCTGGCTGACCGAGGCATTGTGTGCATTGATGAGTTCGACAAGATGAGGTAAAGTTGAAATGGCATGAAGTTCTGGATATGCTGTAGCTGACTTGGCGCTGGATTACAGTGAAGCGGATCGTGTGGCTATTCACGAAGTCATGGAGCAGCAAACTGTGACCATCGCGAAGGCTGGTATCCACGCCACTCTGAACGCCCGTTGCAGTGTGCTGGCTGCTGCTAACCCTGTGTACGGTCAGTACAACAAGAACAAGAAACCTCAGGAGAACATCGGTCTGCCGGACTCTCTCCTGTCGCGTTTTGACTTGCTGTTCGTGGTGCTAGATCGTCTCGACCGTGGTGCTGACCGCAACATCTCGGATCACGTTCTGCGCATGCACAGGTACACTCGCCCTGGCCAAGAGGGCGTTCCCCTCTCGTTCGAGGTGAGCTCTACAGATCACATGGCGCTGCTCAGCGATACCAATGGCGAGCGCTCGGGCGAATCAGCCAAGAAGTCTATTTTCCAGAAGTTCGACCCGCTACTGCACGGCGGGTACCAGTCTTCGTCGTACGAAGGCAGCGGTAACGGCATCCTCACGCTTGATTTCCTCAAGAAATACATTTATTACGCGAAGACGCGTTACCAGCCCGTGTTGACGGACGGTGCGATCGAGCTGATCTCGGAAGGGTACGCGGAGCTGCGTTCCCAGCAGAACGCACGGACATTGCCCGTCACGGCACGTAGTTTGGAAACGCTCATCCGTCTCGCATCAGCGCACGCGAAAGCTCGCTTGAGCAAGACAATCGAGGCGGTCGACGCAGAGAAGGCCATGTCGCTCATCAGCTTTGCCCTGTACCACGACGCATCCGAGCCTCACTCAAACGACGTACCAGCGCCAACAAGGCCAACCGAGACCCCGCAGCTACATGAAATGGGCAGCGAGAAGGCCATGTCAGAACTTGAGATTGAGACTCCCGTCACACCGACAAAACCTCCTGCCGCCGAGAAGTCAAGGAAACGAGACCGCGCTTCATGGAGGTGCGTTGGCGGCATTAATATCGCCTTTGTCAGCTGTACGCTAAAATTGCCTGTGTGCTTTATTGTTTATGTAGTTCTACTACGCTGGCGGACGACGTCCTGGCTGTGTTGTCCGAGATGGGCAGCGATTCCAATATGGACGATGAGAACGACAGCCTCAAGCTGACGGACATCCTGTCGCGGCTGAATGTTGGTCGCTCCAGAAGCGAAGCTGTGCCGCTCGCCGAATTAGAAAAGGTCTTGGTCGAGCTGGAGGAGCAGAACAAGGTCATGTACATCCAGGACGGCGGGGACCCGATGGTCATGCTCATTTAGGCGGTCAGGCCTCCTGCGTAGGTAAGAAAGAGGTTTTATATTTTGTTTCTGGAAAAAAAAGCAAAAACACTTGTGCAGTTAGCTTTGAGCCTTACGGCGTCTAAAGTCTACTATACTCCTATTACATGCAGTATTTCATATCGTTGTGGTCGGCGGTTCAATCAGGACGTGGGAGACTGCCTACAACTTGGTGGTCAGACTGAGTACACGGGATCTCGATAAAACCCTCAACTCAACGAAGTAACCTAAAATTTGGTTGAGCGGTTTAGGTACTATTCCATCTCACGCCTTGGGCAAATATTTGTAAAGTAGAATTCAGTAATGCCGCTAAGCAAAACGAACGGAGGGTTCCCTTTGCATGAGGTAACAATTTCTCGCTCACAGATCGTCTCTAAAGCTCGAGTATCCAACAAAATACGAAGATCGTTTCACTCGTCGAAGATAATGTGCGATATGGGCGTACCTTTCTTCGTCGTTGTCATCATCGTCCATAGTTGTGTAGCTCCGCAGTGACCGCTTGTTCTCGTTCGCAGGAGCATTAATCGAAGTGCCCAACTCCGATAGCGCCAGCATTGGAACGGTAGCCTGGTCGGCGTTCGTGGCGGCAGGCAGATAGGCCGAGTACCGTATGTCGTCCACATTTTATCGCATACAAATCCATTGATGTTTGTATGAGAAAAAATGCACATGCCTATCGTAGGATTAGGTACGCATCCCACGAGCACGAGCAGAAAATACATTTACCGTATTCATGTACCGCGAGCACGTTCGCGGACCTGTAGGTGGTCCTTACAACCGGTTTAAAGGGGAGCGCGAAGTTGGCCATTGGTCGAACAAAGTTTTCTCGTCTCGATAATTGGATTGGCTTCGAGATTGCTTGAGGCATGCTTGAGATTAGGCTTTCTATTATGGATTGTAAACACGGTTCGTGCATTCGTGTCTTTCCCACTTGTTTGGACCAGAAACACAGAAATCCCGTGATGGGATTCCCGACCGATAACGGGTGTGCGGTCAGAGCGAGAAAATCTACAATACCTGGCCCACGTGATCTGAGCTCGTTTCGATCTTGAAAATCCTCAAAAATGGTGTACCGTCACAAGCAAATTATCATACAGAAAAATAGAGCCCATTCCGCGCTACTGTAAGTGCAAGCTCTACATACACACTGCAGTACTGCAGTTCCACTGGAATGAAACGCCGGATTGCTCTTTCCATTGGAACCAAGTCACCCGCTGGGACGGGTGATCCACTGGTGTGTTGCAGTGCACGACTTTGCTACCCTACTCATCGACCCGCTGATTTGACCGTCAGATGTTTTGTAAATACATAATGCATAAGAAGCAAACGTGCGTGTAGTGCTAGAGGACTGCAATCTGGCCTGCAACAGGCAATGTATCTATCGGTACCTACGTGTACTAACTAGTTAGATCCCAGTGCCGACCTGAATGACGCGCTGCCTTCGACAATTCGACAGCTCTGCGCGATCTTCTCCTGTTATTTTAGGTATTGCCGATTCATTCGCGAGCATAATATGCTATGTTACAGAGCTGTTGGTGTAGCTTCGAGTTGCGCCGATGAGCAGCGAGTGCCGTCCAAACACTGTCTTTGAGGGAAAACATGTCTTTGTGAAGGCGCCATCTGTTCAAACCGCTACATCATGTCGGGAATATATATGTAGTACATGTACATTCCCGACATTTAGGAAGATAAAATCCGGCACGCCACTGTCGATTGTAGAGCCAGATGCTCGTCAAGACGAGGGTCCGCGAACGTGTGGAAGTACAGCAAGTGCCCGAGCAACCAAAAGTGCTCGGCCATGGCCAAAGCTCATGTTGGACCGGAAAAACGCCCCATCACGCACTGCTAGATCCATGGTGAAGATTTGATCTCCCAGATGCGTGAGCAAGGCGTTATCGACAGCATCCAAATGTCCTTTACTGTGACGGATGCAGCATATGTCCGCAAGCGCTTGGAAGACAACATAATTCCCTTTTCGTATTGCTGGAAGTGAATGCTGCAGAATAGGGTCGTGTGTTCTGGAGGCAACGACGCACCCATCGAGACGTGCAATCCGTTCCAAGGCATCTACGACGTGATTTATCAGCGTAAGCCTGGCTGTCCCCAGGATGTGTTTTTGCCAGATGAGCAACTCTCATTCGACGAAGCCTTGGCGCTGTGCACTAAAGGTGGAGCATGCGCGAGGATGTCCTCGGTGAGATCGCTCCCGGTTTCCGTGGAGATTTTGTGGTGCTCCGCACAGACGTGACTCAAGATCATTCGGCACTCGTGTCACGTGACCTATTTGAGAGTGTCTGGGTGAATAAAAAAAACATTCGAGTATGATCCGGAATCAGTGATGTTTACGAGCCCCCAATACGATCTCAGTCACAGCTTACTGCCGCGCAAGAACGGACCCATGCGAATATGCCGGTGCTGTCGGCGATAAAAATCGCGTCGAGGGAGAACCACACTTCAACGGTTACAGAATTCCCTAAAATCTACGGAAAATGCAGTTGGCACTGTGTTCTTTTTTTGTGGGAAATTCTATGGCCGTGTTCGACACTACTGCCATTTAAAAAAATCGTGATTTTCCCGGCTCCACTCGGCAGGAAAAATATTCTCAAGCAAAATATCACTTCAGCGGTGGTCGTGTTCAAACAAAAATCATCTTATAACGCCGCTGAGTGTGTGGTTCACACAGCAACCGGACAGCATATTCTTAGTCCACATTTTCGTTCTCCTACTATTAGTCCCGTGCTCTCGTGACTAACAAGTCTTTGGATGGGTTTTCGACCCAGGAGGGTGCTGCTGTAGCTACAGGACTAACTGGAGAAGCTTCCGCTGCAGCAGGCGTGAAGGCGCCGCTGTACGTCATGTAAAATCCGTGTCTACTGCAAGCTTTGAAACGCTGACTAACACTTGCTACTTGTGCTTATAGCGTGAAAAGCATGCTAGCTAGCACAGTGCTCCCGCTCATTTACATTGCAATGATACGTCTAAGCGCCATACGGCGAGAGACCCGAAAACAAGCACATCTCAAGGTGGTGCGGAAGTTGGGGCTTACAACCTCTGATGGCAAACGCTTTTTCGAGGCAATCCACGCGTCGTCGAGTCGATTTCTATTTAGAGACCACTTTCAACTGGATACTGCAGCTTCCGATGCTCTCTTTGAACGCTGTGAAGACCACATCACGCTGGCCGTTCGAGAGCAACGAGATGTGCTTGCTCTTGCCTTGCACTGGATCGAAACAGCAGCAACATGCCGGTCACAGGAAGTGTTGTTCGATTTGGCCTACTCGACGATTCACAGCTACCGTCTGAACGGCGTGTATATTATTGTTAAGGGGTTACAGAATGCGGTTGTCATGCCGACCATGACTTCAAGCAGCGTTACCCTTACTTTGATCAAGCCCTTTGTGCCATTGATGGCACACACTTCCGTGTCGTGGTACCAAGCGACGATGTAATGCGATTCCGAAACCACAAGGGATCTATCACGACCAATGCCCTAATCGCTTGTGACTGGAACCTCAACGTGTGTTTTGCCTACGTTGGAGCAGAAGGCAGTGCTCACGACTCTATGGTACTTCAGTGGAGTGACTTTCTTGATAGTGTGCCGGAAGATTTTTACGTTTTGGCGGATGCGGGCTACGGGCTAAGTAAAAAGGTGCTGACGCCATATCGGAGTGTTCGCTACCACCTCAAAGAGTGGGCAAAGTCTTCAGGCAGGCCGCAAAAAGCTAAAGAGCTGTATAATCTTCGCCACGCAAAAGTGAGAAATGTGGTGGAACAAGTGATTGGGATTATGAAGCGGCGATTCAAGGCGCTTAGGACTTGCATGGATTATGAGTTCTTCAACATGAAAGCTGTAATTTTTGCATGCATTAGTGTGCACAACTTTATCAGGAGCCTTGACGAGTGTGATTTGGGAGAGGGTTTCCCGTACACTGTTCGTGATCCTGCGCTGGATCGGGTGACCGTCGCTGCGGACGTTCCAATCGCTTTTGATTTTCGAAGCGTAAACGCTTGGCGAGGTCAACAATGTGGGAGGAGTGTCAGGACAATCGACTCGAGAGGGAGGCGGCATCGGAGGACGAAGAGCTGAGCGATTTGGAGAGGGATTGTGAGAGCCACACAAATGCAGACACCGACACCGTTAGCGAGGCGAGCATGAGTGACGAAGATTGGGCTCTGACTGATAGCGGCGCATCAATGGCATCAATCTGCTCTAACAATGAGGGCATGTCATCTTCTGATGAAGAAACCGACGTCAGCATTCAATAAACGACAACGCGCTACTCGTATTAATTATTCATGTATAGATAAATGGATTTCGTCGTGCAAAGTGCACGCAGTCTATTTTAGAAAATATTTTGATACTTCAAATCTAGTGAACAGTCGCACAACAGCATCATGGAGGCCCTGGACGCTCGAGTTGATGAAGTACTCGGCAACACCACCGCAGCGTCCACCAAATACGTGTATTGTCGTGCATTGATACAGCTTGTGGGGTGGTTATATGCCAACACAGATCGTGATCACCGTGAAGTCCTGTTTACAAGGCAATTTCTCGCACTGGAGTCCGTCAATGATGACAGCATATCTCAATGGTTCACACGTGAACCTTTGGAGAGCCCCATGGACCTGCAGGTGCTAACGACTAAGGATTGCATGCGCTATTTAACCTCGATGGAGCAGCGCGGTATAGGAGGGAAGTCCACGTTTGGTAATGTTCTTTCGGCTTTAGTGTATCTGTACGCTACGACTGAGCACTCACGTCCTCATGATTTTGACCGCCAAATGAAACGATTTTTCAAGGGACTTCATCACACTGTTGCCCGCACTGCACAGCGAAACAACGAGCGACTTACTGAGGGTAAGGAGCCGTTCTCATTTTCGATGTACAAAGAGATTGCCAAAGCTATGCTGCGCTCAACCAAGAAGAAAGATGTTTTTGGTCACTCCTTTTTACTTATTTGTTGGAATTTAATGTGCCGCGCTAAGAATGCAGTAACCATTCGACATGCACATGTTTCGTGGCAAGAAAATGCCGTTACCATAAAATTAGCACACATGAAGAACGACCAAGACGGTAGTCGTCCTCGGGATCCTCGCCATATTTACGCCAATCCGACGATGCCAGAGATTTGTCCGATTTTGGGCTTGGGGATTTATTTTGCTGTTCTGGGCTTCGCCAGCGATGGAAAATTATTCAAGGGTGGAAATCAATACAGTCGATTTTTCAAGTTACTGAAACGCGTGCTAAGTGAAGACGTATTGCAAAATGTGCTATCAAAGTTAGGGATGACAGTGAAGGATTTTGGCACTCATTCGGCGAGGAAAGGAGCTTCTACATACGCTAGCAGTTGCTCAACATCAGGTCCATCCTCTGCGTCAATATGTCTTCGCGCTGGCTGGACTCTTCCTGGGGTCCAGGACAAGTATGTGAGACTTGAGGCTGCTGGTGATATGATTGTTGGGCGCTATGGGTCTGGTCTGCCCTTTGATTCACCAAACTTTGCTACATTACCCCATTTTTTTAGCCCAGTAACCAGCTCTGAAGAAGATCGATTGGAGCTAGAAAAGCGTTTAAAATTTGCTATGGATACCGTCTATTCTGAAGCACCACCAAGCTTGCGAATGGTGTGTCAGTTCGGTCTTGCTTCAATACTGTATCACTTTGCGTTCTTACGCGAACACTTGCCACATAATCACCTGCTGTTCACTACCTCTTTATTTACACCATGCAATCGATCGCATTTTGAGTGGCTTCGCCAACGAGTTGTTTGTCGTAATTTTCAAGTCAATGATCCCATCACTCCAAGTGGAATTCCTCCACATGTGGGAATAATGGTCAACTTGGCACAGTACAAAGTGGAAATTGATTCGTTAAAACACGGTCTGACTAATTCCTTCGAGAATACACTTAAACGGCACGTCCATGGTTCAATAATGACGATCGAGGCGTTGGAATCAGCTTTTGCTGCGGTTCTTGCTCGTTCACAACTTAGTTGTATCAATTTAGCTGGCGAACAACCGGATAGAAGGACTGTTGATGTCGTTTCCACGACGGAATCACCTCTCGAGCTACAGCAATGGGGTGGTGGCTTTCACCGAGTTGCAGAAGATTTTGTACTTCCTAACAGGACCCTCCGACTAATATGGCAGCATTGGTGTGTTGGATCACCTGCACTACGGATGCTGTCAAAGCATGACATGGCTACTCGAGTTGGAAAGGTTCGGCTGGCTGAGCTCCAGCGACTGATGCAGGTTATAGAAGGCTTACTATCAAACACCGAGCTGCGCCGAGCTAAAAGCTCTACCAACTGTGCTGGCCTTCTGTACGAGCAGATCAAATCTCGTCTTCCGTTTTCGTCTGTGTCTAGTAGGGGCAGAGAACGAAGATTAGATCACTTGTCGTGGAAAACACTAGCTAGAGAGATGAGCACCCAAAACTTACGCTGAAAAATGTATATTTTCTTTCTTTTTTCGAGCTGATCACGCATCGAGTCCCATCGTGCAAATTGCACGATGAATTCTAGTGAATGATTGCATTCTCGTGAACCCACTAGCTTTTTGTATGCCTGAAATAACTGCATTCGGTGAAATCTTCGTGCACAGTGCACGAAGAAATGCATAGAAACCACAAGTTTTACACGACGTTTTCCTGACAAGTGCTAATGGCGGATGAACTACAGACGGGGGCGTGAATAAGGAACGCCTGATATATAACAACTTTCAAGTGGTATGAGCCAATTAGAGGCCATTGATGGGACAAAATACTTGATTTAGTTAATTATGTCACTGATCTGTGTCTGGCACGTATAATCCGGCGTGGCGCCAACAAGATTTGATGGTGTTGGCGTCCAGCGCATTCCACGCGTTGCTGCACCACGGAGGGCTTCCGCGTAGAGGCGGCCTAGGATCATCAGTATCCGCCCAGAAATGGGCACATGCTCCTGCTCGGCGTACAGCACCATCTCGACGAGGAAGGAGTCCAGGGCCACCATAGACGCCCGCGGCACCTTCTGGCGGCAGCGAAAGTCGACCGCAATGCGCTTGAGCAAGCTCTCGTTGTCCAGGATCCTCTTGACGGACGATTTGCCCGGCGCCTTGTCCAGCGCAAACTTCTCCCGAGCCCATTCTCCTAGCGTCGCGAGGCTCCACGTTGGCTCGCGGGTGCGCATTGCACAGAGGTCGATCTGTTGCTGCTTGGTGAGGCGCATTCTCTGTGCTTGCCGCTCCATCTTGTTCGTGTCAAATTCGAATTTCCCGCCCAGATTCAAAACCCAGCTCTGCCAGCAGGCCCAGCTGGCCAATGGCGATGGCCAATATACTGGTATGGCACGTATCTGATCTTTGTAGCTACTGCTTTTGATACACAATGCTGCGGATGCTCTTGACCATTACATCAGTCCACTGCATCATGTCATCGTGCAGCTCTTGAAGCGCAGGCTCAGACAACGGGAACTCTGGCCGGCGGATTTTCAAAAAGGTAGCCCTCCGCATCGTGACAACCATTTCCTCCTCGTATCCACTTGCAGAGCTCGTTCGCATTTTGCGAGCAGTCAGCACAATTGCACCCGATGAATCTCTTCGAACACGCTCGCTGGAGCGATATGGGTACAACTCATCGTCATCGACACAGTCAACGATGGCAACGCCACAAGGCTCAGTGATATAACCATTATCGTTTCCACTAAACAAGTGCCGAAATGAGATAGCGTTGCCCTCCACTATAATGCCACGTTTATCCGTCGACACAAATCGGCTATGGAATGCCTCGTCCTCAATGGTGTCGTAATCGTCACGAAGCATAACGTGGCCCAGTTCCTCGGAGATTATTATCTCCATGTTGACCATGAAAAACGATAGCCCGTCGAAAACTTGCTGGAGTGAAACGGCTCCTGGAAAATGGACCGTGTCGAAGCGCACACAACATAAGTCGCCTTGCTCGTTCTCGAACCGGTTCTCGGAAAACTGCGTTGTACCAGAGTTGGTGAGGTGGGACGTGGACATGACAAACTCGTACGCGCGGCGAAGTTTTTGGTCTCGCATACGTTGGAGGGTCGAACGTCGCTCATTCCAATCTTTAGTCAGACAGATACGACTGTAGAGAGGAAAGTATGGTTGATCGATCTGCATACCGACGAAACTTCACCGAGTCAAAGAGATTGCTCCCGATAGAGAATGAGGAACGATAAAAACATCACACTCACCAGGCCTCGCGATAAAGCGGACTGCATCTTTGCCACATGAAGCTGATGAGCCTGCCTTGTGTACTGGAGCGCAGCAAGTTCTAGAGCAAGGGGCCGCAGAATGGGGTCTCCCTCCACTACCAAGTGCGCAGGTAGGTTCCGAGTTGTCAGCAGTGCTACTTCGGACTCCAACAACCGGATCTCCTTTCCGAGACGTTCCTGTGGTGACAATCAATGTCTGCAATGAGCACTAGTTGCACACGAGCACAAGTACAGCGCACACCTTCAGCTCAGCATGATTCAGCTTGCGTCTCTTCGTAGACCCGACCCCATTCGCATTATTCCTCGGGAGATCGTTACCGAGCATGTTTGCTGGCGCGGTGTGCAGGTGAAGTCCACGTCGGAAGTTTGTTAAAGACCACGGGAGATCGTGGAGGGGAAGCGTACAGCAGAAGCGTGGCGCTGTCCAATTAGATGGCCATGCGAACGCTAGAGAAAGAACAAACTGGGTTGACGTGCACGATGCCCACGATATCATTTAGAACCAAAGTCGGCTTCCCACTCCTCAAATCGACGAAGTTGGTCGTGCCCTACAGACTTGGAAACATTGGCTAGGGCCTCCGCGAAGTCCGCCTACATTCACATCTTGGCGTGAGTTTCACCTGGATTTGACCACTTTTTGCCACGTCAAGTAAAAAGAAACTTACCTTGGTGACGACAAGTCGTTCTGTCTCGAGCTCGCGGAAATCTTCACCAGCTTCTATCTCGCGACGCATTTTTAGGAGCAGCTCTGGCGTATATACGCGCTTCACAGGCATGCGCTTGGCTGGACGTGATGGTGATGGTGATAGCGACACATTAGACACTTTACGAGCAATGCTGCAAAAATCGTAGCTCACCTGTTTCGCAGACGTTCGTGATATCGTCTCCACTATAGCCCTGAAAAGCAGCACGGGAGCACGTATACGGTAAGAACAAGGATGCCTCACACGGCTTCTGTGATAATTACCTCAGTTTCATCCACGAGCTCGTCCAGCTTCACATCCGTACCCACGTCAATTTTCCCCATGTTAAACTCAAAAAGAGCTCGCCGTGCTTCAGCTCCAGGTAGTGGTATGTACACACGCTTTGTGAGTCGTCGTCGCATGGCCTCATCGAGTTCCCACGGAAGGTTGGTGGCCGCCAAAAGCATCACCCGACTTCCTTCATGCTCTCCGGACGAAACACCGTTGATTTGAACGAGTAACTCGGTTTTGACCCTGATGAGGCAAACAAGGTTTTGTTAAGTGGCGCCGACAATCCCATAGAATGCTGGAAAATAGTGCACGTACCTTCGGCTAGCCTCATGTTCTGTTGCTGCGCCTCTAGCTGACGCGATTGCATCGATTTCGTCCATGAAGATGATTGAGGGCTCATAATAGCGAGCCATATCGAACAGGATTCGAACCATTTTCTCTGAATCGCCTCGATACTTGGATGAAAGCGTTGAAGCAGACACATTAAAAAACGTCGTTCCACACTCGTGGGCAACAGCCTGCAGTAGAGTACGTTCCAACATTAGCAACTGGAGATTTCTACAATTCTCACAACGCTTCACTTACCTTAGCCAGCAGTGTTTTCCCGGTTCCTGGTGGACCGAACATTAGGACGCCATTACACGGCTTTAGAAGTCCATCCTGCACAGCAATAATCAATCATTAGTTTAACAAACTATCGGCGGCATGCACAATCTGGACCTAGCAACGTACCGTAAAGAGATGGGGCGCGATCTGCGGAAGCATGACAGTTTCCTGCAGTAATTGTTTCGTATGTTCAAGACCTGCTATGTTCTCAAACGTGATCTTCTCCCCGTGATCGACTATATCACGCTCGATAGCTTCGATCAGCTCCCGATCCACCCAATCATTTTCTTTGGCGAGGTTAGAGTATCTCACTCTCCCCGACATTGTCTCCTGGCTCAACTCGTTGTTGGTCGAGCTAGCTGTGCTCTGAACACTTTCGCGACGCTTGGACGGTCGTGGGCCCTGCCCAGTCTTTCGCTGTTTCGCATCTGTACTCGAAATCGACGACTCCCCGCTCCGTTTTGCAACATTCCGCGACTTATTTTCTGCTCAAATAAATTCGCGGTGAACGATTTCTTCATACTTCCGTCGGTGAACAGCACCTAGCAACAGATAACCAAAGTCTTACCGAGAGATGTCCTCTTCATTCTGGTCGTAGAGACCGCTGTGCTCTTGCGTGATTGCTGCAACTGTCGCGCTCTAAACAACAGCAGCAACAAAAAGTGAACACTAAAACTAATGACAAACACTAAGTATCCACCGGTAAATACCCACCTCGCGACTGTGGTCGCACGTGGCTCTCCTCGATGCATCCACAGCGGCACCTGTCGCTCCCTTGCTCGTTGTCTAGTGGCCGCAGTCGCCACAACTTGCTCCGTCCTCGGCCGTCTAGCCGGCTGTGGTTTCTCCCACTACCCACAACAACACCCGCGGTGTTAGCAGCAGCTCTGCAGCTACAAACTCTCCACAGCCAACAGCACGCACTCTCTGGACGGGAGCGGGCTCCGCGGCAATGGCTTCGGCCGCCTGCTCTTCCTGCTGCTGGCGGCGCTTCCTCTCCCTCGCGGCCCTGCTGCGTCTCTGCGCGTCCTGCACCTTGTTCGCGGCCAGCGCCAAGTCCTGCAGCGTGCCACGGTACTCGAGGATGGCGCGGTACTCGCGCTGCAGGTCCTTTAGGAACTAATAATAATAATAAAACATAATATCTCTTTAGTGCGCATTCTTCCTTTTTTTTATGGGAAAAGGATACACGCACCTCGCGCGCCTCGGGGGCGCCACCCAGCGTCGTCTCCAGCGTCTTCCGCACGGCGCGGAACTCCGGGATGCCACGCTCGTAGTCGCCCAGCAGACACAGCTCCCGCGCGCGCAGCAGCGCGTGTTGCGCACTCTGGGCCGCCGCCATGTTGCTCGCCATCTTTGAAATGCAAGATGATCATCACTCTTTTTGGCGCCAACGTATACGATTGGGTGTAAAGATGAGTCGAATTTCAGCGAATCACGCGCGCCTGCCACAATTGGCGATGTACCGCTAGGAGCGGTACACTGCTGTCGAGCCGACACGTAGCGAGTGGGGGCATAGGCCGAGGACGTCAGTCACTCGCCAAACTCGCAGACGTCGACGGGAAGGAGACTACGGCAACGGACACAGCAAAACAGCGGCGATGGTGGAGCTGACGGACCTGCAGATCGTGGCCATCGCGGTGACGGGCGTGACGCTGGTGCTGCTGGCCATGGCGGCGCGCGTGCTGTTGCCCAGCAAGACGGACGAGGTGGACGAGTCGCTGCAGGCCATGATCAACGGCTTCGACTTCGCGCTGCCCGAGGAGGTGGAGCAATACCGCAAGGGCAAGGAGGAGCACCCGGAGAACACGGACAAGTGCTTCGAGCTGCTGTTCCGCCGCGCCGTGGCCGACATCCCGCTCATCCGCAAGATCCAGTCGGAGAGCTCGGGCATCCAGCGCCTCAAGAAGAACGACATCCTCAAGGACGGCTCCTACCTCAGCTACAAGCTGGCCGAGGAGATGATCAACGACGAGATCAACGACGTGCGCCGGGAAGCCGAGGAGCTCAAGCCCGGTACGTCGCGCTGCCGTCCCCAGCAGGGCAATCGGTCGGTGACTCTGCTCGTCGCTGACGTTGCTTCCGCTCTTGTTATTTTATTTTGCTGCTGCAGGTGAGGGCTGGCCCGACAAGATCTTCCCCCAGGCCGTGCAGTTTATGAACCAGATCGCCGAGCAGCAAATGGCGGCGCAGCGCAAGGCGGCGGAGGCTCAGATGAGGGCCATGCAGGCCGCGCGCGAGAAGGCCATCGCTCAGGCGGAGGCCGCCCAGGCTGCGGTCAAGAGCATCGAGGCCCAGGTAGCAGCGAAGGAGAGCGAGGAGGAGACGCTGCGGAAGAGGAAGTAGAGGCATTTGCTCGGGGGTCCGGACGCCCGTAGCAGCCTCTGCCAACTGGAAAAAAGCCTCATTTGGACACTTGACTGCTGCGCTCGGTGCTCGCTCCGTTTTGTGAGATAGACAGTTTCGTTTCATTCAAATGGTGTCGTTGATGCATACTATCCAGTGTCTTTACGTGTCGTTGCTGGCTGCAGAAGCTGCCATTTGCAGCACATGGTCCACGCTCGCTCACGATGTGTTGTAGCGTAGCTCGCGAACGGCAGCCAGCGACAGTGAGTCTATTCTACGTAGTATCGAGGTACCTGTGCGGTGACGTCCGGTACACCTCCGCTGAAGTATTTCTTGCTGGCTGTTCATACCACAGCGGGCATTGATACGCTGAAGTCCTTGCAAGACGATTTCCTCGACTTCCTGCCGCTTGACGTGCTTGATGCTGCATACGCGAAGAGAAAGCCCTGTCACCGAACTCCAGCGCCTGGTAAATGTACGCGCGGTGACGCAGTGGTGCAGAAACCAACGTTGCTGAATCATCGGCAAAGAAGAATGAGCAGCAGTTACCGTCGCGCTCAACCTGGAGGATCGTACGGTCTGCGAATGCTTCTCGGACTCACTTACTTTCTCATTATTGTATGTATCACGCCAACAGAACCCGGACTGTGCCCACCAAGGATAAACGTACCACCACCAATAGAGAGGTTTCGAAATTGCGCTTTCACTACCACTACCCTCACAGCCCGAGCTTGGTGATAGTGAAAGCCATTTCGAGGCTTTTAGTTTTCTGAGGTTCTACTATCCTGACATTTTGCCTTACCGGAAAATATTCATAATAGTCTACTGTTCACTACGGTACGGTGGAGAGGAGTGGCGTTGACACAGAGTACTAAGCCCACTTCAGTGTCCTCGCGCTCGCCACATCTGGCGCAGCGCATCCGAAGCACCAGCGGCGTCGCTCTCCAGGCGCAGCACACCATTATGTTGTCTCTGAGCAAGTACAGCGTTATTACGTAGTAATGCACACACGACGGTAAATTGAGGAATGGCATTAAGTTTTAACTTGTCGCTAGCAAGTTGCAGCACTACCCTGTTGTAGCTACGTTCGCTAAACTAATGACAAAAACTTCTTCTCAACTATCATTGGTCAAATTATCAATTGACGTGTACACCAAATGTACCAATTGACAATTTACGTATGAAGAATTTGACGAATCATGTATCGTTACATGAATCCGTCACAAGCGTTGCGTGCGTGTATCTCGATGCGCTTGACGCAGAGCAAAGCACTTGAGCTTCGCGCTGTGCTCGTCCAGCACGGGAGGAGGATACGTGGTTGAAGCTGATGGCAGCCGGCGGTGTGCACGCACCCGAGCGGCCTCTGATACCGGCTGTCCGGTTCAACTTACTCGCGTGCACGGACGCGAACGCTGAGCACGACTTTCGGTTCCCTGTGGACGGTATCCTTAGGCTGGTGAGGCTGCTGCGCCTACCGGCGGTCATCATCTCTGAACGCGGTGACCGCTGCTCCGTGGAGGAAGCCGAGTGCATTGTTGCGCGAGAAGTCGTTAGGGCGTCTGCCACGTGCTGGCAGCAGCACGGTGCTGCCACTTCTCCGTTTCTTTGCAGTAGCCACCCTTGTAGGGCTCGTCAGCGATAATTTGCTTAAGAAGAAGGGCATCATAAGCGCCCGAGAAGTTCTTGCGCTTGCCGTCCACAAGTGCAACGCGTTCAGACGTGCTGTGGTTTTGCTTGGCGAGCAGACCGCAAATATGGATGGTTGTGAGGGTAGTGAAAGTTGTCACGTGTCACTAGGATTTTGTAGTGAAGGTTTAGGTGAAGCAGTGTTTTAAAAAGCGTTTTTGGTGGTAGTGGTAGTGAAAGGATAACCTTTTTTATGGGTCAACCGCTGCGCAGGTCAAAATTGGGTCAACACTTTTTATGGGTCAAAAGTTGGTCAAAAGTGGGCAACCTTTTGTTATGGTCAAAATTGGATCAAATTTTATCACGACGAAGAGGGTATGCTACTAGCTGTAAAAAAGTGGAAGACCGGCGGTTTCTCATGTCGTCGTGCGCTTGCGTGGCCGTTAACTATATGTTAGAGCGTTGTGGGATAACTAGACAATTGTGAATTCGCTGGAGTTTTGTGTGTTGTTGTGACTTAATATCTACCCCACTATTGTAGGGTTGCTGAGAATTGTTACTTCGTTCGCTCTATCGTCATTGCTCCATCGCGATTGCCAGTTGTCTGATCGCTCGCTAAGTCGTTTCGTAGTAACGTGGGTGGTCAGAAATCTTGGTGTTATTCGTACAGCGCCTAAGCGGTCATTTTGAATCTACCAAGTTCAAAATACCACCACCACCACAACCGCACCGCACCCAAGCACCAAGCCCCATGAACGCAGGATACGCCTCCGATGAATCGATGTCCAACTCGCTCCTGTCCGATGGATCCAAGTTCAGCGACACAGAAACGGTTATACTGCTGGGTCAATCATCAAGCTCGGAAGTCGAAGAGAGTGATGGTAACCAAGTTGAAGCGCCGACGTCATCCGAAGATACCGATTCTGCTAATTGCGCCAGTTCAGCCGATCCCCCCGCCGCCGGATTGGAAACGGGGACTGTCCATTTTGGAGGCTATTCCTACGCTCGGTACCATTTCAACGTCCGGACGGACACCAACCACTATCGCTGCAGCGCCTACCGACGCACCAAGTGCATGTCAAAGCTCTTTGTGGGGCCGCTTGGTACCACACAGACCGGTGAGCACATGCACGATTGTGTCCCTGGGTTTCACCGAATCCCGACTGGACCGGCACCACCTATCAGCGATCGCCAGGAGGAGATGTTGCTGGTTACGGATAAAATCTGTGTCCGAGATGTCACTTTGACTCCGACGGAAGTCTGGCGTATGTTGCGCGACCAATTTTACGGGACTGAAAACGAAATAGTACGTGGGGCGACAAAAAAGCAAGTTTTGGGTCGACTATATCGGACCCGTGCGAAGCTCTTTGGCCGGGAGACTTTTGGTCGGTTGGAGCGGGAACCGCTTTGTGACGTAAAAGAGACTGCTGGATTGAAGTTCTTCAACTTCCATGTGACTTATTACGAAGACGAAGTACAACATCGACTGATCGGCTGGGCTCACCCGCTGCTTATGGATCGCATGAAGCAGCGCCAGAGTTCAATTTTTGTCGACGCAACATATCGGTGTGTGCCGGCGCCCTTCTACCAATTGGTTATCGTGATCCTTTACGACTCTATATCGGCTCTATTTACCAGTTTGGTACATCCTCAAGACGGGAAAAACGTCTCAAGTCTACGATCGGCTGTTTCACAACATTTATATCTCGTTAAGAAAAAGATGGCCCCTGCGCATGTTGTGTGTGATTTTGCGTTCGCCATGATTAAAGCCGTTCAGAGCCAATTCCAGAATCAAGAATCGTCGGATATTTGTTTCACTTCAAGCAAGCACTCCGTCGAAAGATGCTTAAGTTGAAAATTTCAGAAGCTGAATTTGATTTGGCTATGCGGGAAGGCTGCATGGACAGGTTGACACTGATTCGACGCATGGATATCACCCTTCGAGGCGTTCATGACGTCCGGTCGATGATTAAACGCGACTGCCGCGACAGGAGAATCAGTTACTCCAGGGCCAACTGGAAGAAGTTTTGGAAATATTTCAAGAAAGTCTGGATCCACAAGTTTGTCCCAGAGTGGTGGAATATTAACAGTGTGAGCGAGGATATCGTAAATCGGACTAACAATCCACTCGAACGCTACAACCGCACCCTTAATTCAGCTTTCTCTGGAGCTCATCCAGACATCACCCAATTCGTCAATGTGATCGAGCAGCAAAGTCGCGAGAATGTTCATCTACTGGGAGACATTTCGAACCGTAGAGCCCGTGCCCCAGTCCATGCCGACTCCCAGCGTGCACCAGGGTTTGAATCTGATTCGGAGTTTGAAATTGATTCTGACTCTGATTTGGAAGTCAATGACTCTGACTCTGATGAACCTAACTCAGATAATGATTCAACCAGGTCCATGTCACCTGAATATTAGGACCCGAACTTGCTAAGTAGTTAGCATAAGAAACATATCTTTTATTTTGGTAGACTTGCATTTTTCCTGATTTAGTCAGTTCACAAAAAATAAATCATCAAAAATGTGTAGGACTAACTGTTGTGTACCGGACCAAAAAGTGACTTGATCAATGTATAGTAGTATTTTGCAACAAAAAATGGTAAAGTCGAGTGCTCTTGCCAACCGAGAACGTTTGTGTCCAGGGAGTGATCCCATTTACCATCCGCCAAACGACTTAATGACCAAATTATCACGGTGGGTTATTACTCGTGATCCTTTAATCAGCATGATTTATAGGAGACTCACTCCTCCTAAGAAGAGCGTGCCGGACGACCCAAATCCTTGGTTATGTCTCAGATCTGACGGAGGATTTCCACACGACACTTACCTCAAGCATCGAGCTCCTCTACAGGTGTGGGATTTGAACCCACGCCACCTGATAGACACCTGCCTATCTAGGCGCACACCCTATGGGCATACTGAAATTTTCATGACAAAACAAGTGCTACTAATACATGTTCTTGAAAAGCATAATATATATTGTATATTATAAATTATAGATTATAAGAGGTATCGAAGTTATACAATCACTTGGTTTGCTATGGATCAAATATGGTCAAAGTTGATCCGTGGTTGACCAAAGAAAAGTGTTGATCCAATTTTGACCTGCGCAGCTGTTGACCCATAAAAAATCGCTCCAGTGAAAGCGCCTTCGAAATCTCTCTAATAATTTGATTAGACCTCTTCGTGAGATAGATACGGTTCTGTCGGGTAGAGCTCACTCAACAAATATGCTACAAATACCGTATAAATGGTAGTGCTGGGGACGTACTGCTTCTGATCGTACACGAACTCCCGTTTGCTCTACTTCCGGGGGTTCAGCGGTATTATCCCTGTATTCCCTCCTTGCGGTCCGTGAACCTCTCTTCACGACCTTGATGACGCAAACCCCATCAATACAATTTGGAAGTATTAGCGCTTCAAGGGTGTTCGACTCGGTCTAGGCCGCGGACTCTGCGTCAAAGGTGGGGATGTCATACTCCAATATGGACGCTCCCCACCAAACCCAACTGGGCGGCTTTCGCACACCTGAATGTCGCCGTAGCCAGGTTCCGCCTCCGACACCATCCTCGCAACACCAGCAGCAACTTCTCCTGCAACAGCAACTTCAGCAGCAACAACTCCAACAACAGCAGCAACAGCTACTGCTCCATCTCCAACAATTCCAACTCCAGCAGCAGCAGCAACGAGAGCTGCCCCATTTGACGCAATCGCCTTCGCCGCAGCCTGCAAGATCTCGCTATGCTCGCGTAATCGAGAACGAGCGCCCGTTCATTGATGTAGATGCCTTGCGAAGACAAGCAGAGGATCAAACTGGGTTACTTCTCTACATCATGAAACGCCAAAAGCAGAAAGATGTGTGGCACTTTGCTCGTCTAGTACGGAAGGAGGAGTGCTGGCAAATTCCGCGAAATGACCTTACCAACGAGCGTTCGGAGCTAGCTTATTGTTTATTGCGTGGTCTTACTATGAAATTTCGAGTTGGAAAAAGCAAAATGCCGCAGCGCTTTGAGGCACGGCACCCCGATGACCTTGCAGCTTACACCGCACAAACAGTTCCGCGAGAACGTGGTGAAGGAGAGCCTGTTATTCGCAACCTCGACGACGCATTTGCCGCAGCTGAGGACCCACGAAAAAAAACGCAAGCTTCGTGTAATATCCGCGAAGGTGCAGAAGCGATTCAACGAGCTTCTTGGTGAGTGGGCTACTCGTCACTTCAGACCGTTGATCATCGTGGAGGACGCTGGTTCCGTCGCGTTTATTAGATTCATTACTGAAGATTTGGGTTGGGTCACGTTGACGCTCCCAAAGCGAGCAAAGTTGAGGCAGGAGATCATCGTGTTGGCGGAGGAATACCGCAGGCGCGTTCGGAAAGACATTGCAACAGGCTGCGAGTATTATTCGATCACGGTGGACATCTGGACAGCAAGGAATGCAAAGAGCTACATTTCGCTGACCATACATTACGTAGATCAAAATTTTACTCCCATGAATTGGACACGGGAAGTCCTTGCGTTTCCTGGTATTCACACAGGGAGTGCGATTGCAGCCGCCATAACTCGTATATTAGCGAATTGGGCATTGCCAAAGCGTTTGTGTGTGGTGCTTCTTCGAGACAGCGGATTCAACATGGTCTCTGCCGGTAACCAGCTGCGCATCAAGCACATGGCATGTATTGCACACAGCCTTCATCTTGTAGTTGCTGGCGCTCTAGTCAAGAAGTCGAAGACGAGTGGGAACTCCGACAAACCTGCGTGGACTGATGAAGTTGCTGCTGAAAGCATAGAAGAAATTGTAGAACGTGAAGGAGAGGCAGTATTATCAAGCGAGGATCGAGGCAGCATCGAAGTGCTGCAAGAGCTCGCAATTGACGAGATGGAAGAATTTCTGGACGACGCAATTGCGGGCCTCCGTCGCAATGATATGAGCACAATGCGGAAAATTGTGCAGCATTTTCGTACATTAGCAGTTTACTTTCGCAAGTCTCCGAAAGGAAACAACAGGTTGGAGAAAATTCAGGTTCAACACTGCAATGTTAAGCTTGACCAAGTTCTCAGACCCATGGTTGACTGCCCCACCCGTTGGAACAGCTGCTAGGGAATGTTGCAGCGACTAATATCCCTTGAAGGTGCGTTGATAAAATGTTTTGCCTACCTGAAGAAACCCGAAGGCCGCACAGAATTCAAAGACATGGAGAAGAAGCTTCGACGGCCGAAACCTGAAGAATGGTTTGCTATCAAGTGTCTGCAGGTGCTTCTGGGTCCATTTGCAGTTGCGTCTGATACATTCAGAGGTCAGGTATATCCTACAGCGCCACTTGGCTTGCCTATACTCTCGGGTATACGAAAACATTTAGAGAGAACCGACCTCTTCGATGCTCTTGTCGCGGAAGCTGGGGACGAAAATTATGTCTTTGAAGCCAAGCGCATGATGAACGAATGTCGAGAAGCTGCTGTATACGAAGCGGTTCCAAGCGTTGGAGGCGAGTGAGCTGAAATGGGTTGCGTTTTTGTATCCGCGAGTAGCAAAACGAATGTCACATCGGACACTCCAGGTGCATGCAAGGAAGTCGTAAAAGCAATGGCGGCATTGGCTCGAGTCAATTTGCCGAGTGAAGATCGCGAACATTCCACCCCAGTCCCTGTTCAAGCAAGCAGCAAGTGCGCAATTACATGTACGATCACATGTTTGGCCCTGAAATCGTTCCCGCTCGGCCCACGAAGCTGGAAGAAGACTGCGAGAATGAGTTCACTCGCTACCTGGGCGCTGTCACGACTGTGAAGAGTGCCACAAGTCCCTTCGACTGGTGGCGGGTCAATGCTGGCAACTACCCTAATTTGAGCCGGCTCGCGAGAAAGTGGCTCGGAACTGTGGCAACGACAGTTCTGTCGGAACGCGCGTTCTCCACGAGCGGAAATATTGTGACAGTCAAGCACAGTAGTCTATCACCAACCTTACTGAGAGACCTCGTGTTCATAGCTGAAAACTGGCGTGTCGGTCACCAGTAAGAAAGCACGCTGGCAAATACATGTGCATGCTATCAATAAAGCTTCTTCTTAATTCCATAGCTTATGGCTACCCCACCGTGGCCCAGCCTTGTGCCGCACATGAAGCTGAACACGTCCGACTTGTAGAACCGGAACGCCTTCTGTTCGACGTCGATAGCCACCGACCCGGGCTGCTGCACCACGGTCACCATAAGCGCGCGTTCACTCTGCGGGTTCATGTCCTAGATGCCCTTGACCTAGAGCACTTGCGGCAAAACCTGCGCTTTTGGTCTAGTTCTCTTCCTTGCAAACGCCGCCGTGCTCCGCAATCCAAGGCCATGCAACCTCCATCGTAGTCGCAGTCCACAAGCTCCTGCTTCGAGACACTCGGCAACTTGCCGCTCGACACGATGGCGGTGCCTTCCTCCGCGCCCGTGATCGAACCACACATGTCCTGGCTCTTGATGGGCGCACCCCGCCCTTGCTTTATAGTCCACGGCATCTGACACTTCCACACCGCTTCGGAGGCCGTCCACGCGCGAGGCTAGACACTACTCCAGTCCCTCGGGGCAGTACTAGCCACGTAAATTTGAACTTAAACTCGGCGAACGACATTTTCTAGAGCTCGTTGTACTCCGGCGTGTCCTCAATCGACACGTTGTAGTTCTCCAGGCGGCTTGCGAGCACGAGCCCATCCGACAGCGTCACGCCGTGGTCAGTCATCCAGACCGAGAACTTCTGCTGGTGCTTGAGCGGCGACTTGAGAACGTCCGCGAGCGTCAGGCTAGCGCAATTGCTGTTATTGGTAGCTTCTGCCTGGCAACACGAGTCATTGTGCGGGGCTTGCACGCCACCATGCGTGACCCATGTCCTTGCCAGGCCTAACCTTCTTTCGGTCTCAAGACTAACCGTTGGGCTTCAGCAGGTAGTCCATCGTGGCGATCGGGCCAAGGGTGGTGGAACACGGCGAGCCTTAGCGTCTGGCGTACGCAGCTAGCGTTCGGGGCCATTTTTGCGGACGAAGCAAGCAGCACCACTAGCACCATTTAATGCCGAATTGATTATGTGTATGTTACACAAATTTTCGTAGCATACTTACGACTATACTCGGTCCAACCCCCCGCAGAACGTACTGATCGTAGACTATCCGTTCAGCGGTACGTCCCCAGCACTAATAAATGGTACCATCATCCGCATCTCTATGTTGCGTACCTTACTATTAATATTAGTTCTCTCGTGTATGTAGAAAGCCGGAATGTCTCGTGCACTGCGCTATCACACAAGAGCGACTGCTGTTTCACTTGAAATCAGCACTTCTTTCGCAAAATGCTTGAATCTAATTACGCATCATGGATCGCACCAGTTCCTAGACCGCCTAATCGTCCTCAAGTCACCCTTTGCCCCGCACTGCCTCCACGTCGGCCTTGAAAAAGGTCGTAGTTGGGTCTTGCACTGGTTGACATGGTCGTAGACACCGCCGAGGCTTGGGGCGAGGCGAAGAAGGTCACTTGGGGGGGGGGTTGAATCGAAATGCAGAAGTGATTGGATTGTTGGAGCTTACACCCTAGGCTAGTGGTAAAGACACGCGGCCATGCGTCCTATCAACTAGTGCGTCTAATCAACCATCATTCTACACTACTCGTCCAATCAACCTGCTCGTCGAATCAACGTGTGGTCGTATTGGACCGGTTCGGTTAACCGGTTTGGGTTGTGACGAGGTCCGAGCCAATTCTAGGCCAGGACCCATCAGCCAGAAGCCCAAACCCTACCACGTACCGGCCACATGTCACTTGAAACGTGGATATTTGTTGACATAAGTCTGGTCTTTGTACAGACTTCAAGTTGTCTGGCTACATCTGGAAACTGGGCCCTGCGAACATCGAGTTGCAGCGACCTCCATACCCCCAGGTCTGAGATTCGCTCTAGATGCCACGGATCTGAGGTTCCAGGCCTCGAGTCGGACGCTGGGCAGAGAACTGAGCCCTGGCCTTCTGGATCTGTGATTTGGAGCCCCATGGTTGTTTAAGTCTCAGACTCCAGATCTCAGATTGGTGATCTAACAGTTTGGAGTGCCAGGGGTTTTGGGACCTTAGAGTGATGTCAAAAGTCTAAGACTTTGCGATTTGGAGTTCGGTCTGGGGTTTGCCTGTGCACCAGACCCTGAGATGTGCAGTCTGGGGTCTGGGAAGAGGGCGTGGCGTGCGGCGTCCGATTTCATCTCGGCTGTGGGGTGCCACAGCTGAGATATGGGGCCAACATCGTAATTTTGCCCCCAGCTCAGATTCCCAGCCTCAGAGTCCCAGGATTCGAGCCAAAATTGAGACATGTCGAATTGGTTGGACAGCCGGGATATAGAATCTGTAACGGGGTTACACACACAAGTGACAACAGTCACTTGTGCATGACAACGGTCACAAGTGACAACTGTCACTTGTGCATGGCAATTGCCGCTTATGGTTTAACAGATAAATATCTGTTAAAGGTTTTAGATACTTCCTCACATTGGTGTAAGACACACCAATGGATACATTGAAGTGGGCCACCACAATGAGTGGTCCACACATACCCAAAAGATCCTATTGGTAGAAAGCAGCATCTTTCTACCAATCAGAGACATGCATATTAGCGGGGCTATGACAGCCAGCCGCTGCCAACCCTTTCATAGATGATAAACAGTTTTTAGCAGATTTTAGAGGAAGATCAATTTACAAACAATACAGTTCTCATTTTACCTAATCTAAGTCACTTGGAATCCTTTCTTACTTAACTTATATTTGTGTATTCAAATATAATTAACATAAGTAATTACTAAGTACTTACGCTTCCTCATACACGTTGCGCAACGTGTAAGCTAAAGTAGTGAGTCAAGTTAGACCCACTACACCTGGTAGCACTTTGTAGTCCGTCCAACGACCGACTGCTTGACGTTCGTACAGGGTGTACGAACGCGGAGCCGAGAACCACATGAGCACGGAGGTGCCCATGGAGAGCTCCAATACGCCTGCAACGCATGTTGCACGCGCCGACTGCCCCCACCTGTCAGATCCAGAGTGGGAGGCCCTCCAACGACTGTCAACAGTCATTGGGGAGGCGGCGATAGCTACGATGTTGCGTACGCTATCGCCGACAGAGCAACATGGTGTTGCTCTGGGGTTCATCATGAAGGAGCAGCGTGATGCTGCTTCCTCAGTTACGGCGTCGTCGGGACGACACCGCGTGCTCAACCATTAAAGTTGAGCGTAAGCAATTACGTGGGAAGAGAGGGCGAGCCTCTCCTCCGATGGCTTGTCGAACTCGACACAGCCATAGCGGCTCGACGCATCGTCGACCCGCTGTCGAAGGTCGCGTTCGCCATGTCCTGTGTAGTGGGTCTAACTTGACTCACTACTTTAGCTTACACGTTGCGCAACGTGTATGAGGAAGCGTAAGTACTTAGTAATTACTTATGTTAATTATATTTGAATACACAAATATAAGTTAAGTAAGAAAGGATTCCAAGTGACTTAGATTAGGTAAAATGAGAACTGTATTGTTTGTAAATTGATCTTCCTCTAAAATCTGCTAAAAACTGTTTATCATCTATGAAAGGGTTGGCAGCGGCTGGCTGTCATAGCCCCGCTAATATGCATGTCTCTGATTGGTAGAAAGATGCTGCTTTCTACCAATAGGATCTTTTGGGTATGTGTGGACCACTCATTGTGGTGGCCCACTTCAATGTATCCATTGGTGTGTCTTACACCAATGTGAGGAAGTATCCAAAACGTTTAACAGATAACCTATCTGTTAAATTCACAAGTGGCTTGCAGCCACTTGTGCGTGTAACCGTTACACCATCCCCCCCATAAGGTTAGACGCGCGGGGTCCCCGCACGTCAATCTTTGGAATTGACCATTCGTCAATTCTCCGCGTTTGGAGAAGAAATCCGCGCTCATTCAACGATGAGCGCGCCTCTGAAGAAGTCCACAAAGTCGGTGGGGAGTCATCTCTCCATCGACGACTACTTCGAACGCCAGAAGGCGAAGTACGGCGACGTCGTCGACTTCGACGACGACGATGAAGATATGGAGGGCGAGGAGGACTCGCCCTCAAAGCGTAAAGACTCAGTGTCGAGCGAATCGCTCGACCCTCACGCCAAGAACGTTCGTCCGCGCGAAGGGGACGAATCGGACGCTTCGAGTTCGAAGCGTTCGCGTACTGAGAGCGATACCCCACTCGCTTCCGCTGGGGCTCTCAGTACTCCGCGCGCTGCTGCTGCAGCGCGTGATGTCAAAGCTCAAGGCTCTCCGCGCGTTGCAGGCGCAGCGCGCGATCCGTGGATGCCGTCCGCGTCCGAGATCGCGGACCGGTGTGGGATCTCGGTACCTCCGAATTAAGTGCCGCTGTACGTATGCAGCACCATCAAAGATGACGCTGTGGTTGCCGAGCTGCACTTTGATGCGGAAACGCATCAAAAGCGCGATTACTACATCGGACTCTTTCATGAGCTCCGATGGTTTCAAAGCAAGAAGACGTCTTCTCGCAGCAAAGCGCCCGAATGGCAGGCACTTTGTCAAAGTTGGAACGCCTTTGTTGAAAACTTCAACAAGAGGCCGAGTGCTTACCGTGATCGGATTAAGCAAGCGCGTGATCGCTTCGAGACGTACTCGAAGCGTGGAAAACTGGAGCAACTTCATGTTGCTGCTGAGGAGGCGAATGTGCCGTGCGCTGTGCCCGAGGGCTTTCAGTGCACGAAGTGCTTCCCAGGCGCGGTCCGCATGAGCGACCGCGACCTGAACGGGTACACGTCGTTCCGTGTGCCCGAGAGTCTCAAAGAGCTCCGTGCTAAGTTCTTAGCACGTGAGGGTTCGGGCGCTGGCGATGATCGCAGCGCTCGCACTACTTCCGCTGTGCCAGCGCGTACTGCTCCTCGTACGCCCTCACCATTTCCGGAACGTCCTCCAGCAAGACGTTCCGCGGCTCCCATGTATCTCGATGGGGAGGAAATCCTCTCCAACGAATACGAAAACGAGCCCCTTCAGGGTTCGTTTTCGGGTACTATGGTCAACCATCCGCTCAACAATTCAGCGGGTTGAGCCGTGGGCGTCACGGATCGGCGGTGGCGGGGGTGGGAACACGCCCCGGGTATGATCAGCCCCGGGCTGATCAGTATGCGCCTCTCCACGACCGGGTGACCGCCGTGGAGCGTCTGCAGGGCGCTGAGTTCGCCGCCCTGAAACAGGAGCTGGCGAACCAGAAGGCTCAAGTCGCGGCGGTCTCGCAGACCGCCTCGAACATCCAGGTCGAGCTGGGGACCCAGATGAAGGGGTTGCTCCAGCGCGTCCGCGCGCTGGAGGAGAGGTTGCTCGTCGCCGAGGCCAAGTCCTCCGCTTCTGCCTCGGCTCCTGCCGAGGCTTCGGGTCAGCCGAGCTAGATGGCTCGTGCTGCCGGTATGGCTTCAGCCGTCCGACGTAAAAGGTCGGATGGAGGCGCATGCTAGACGGTATGTCTAGCGTGTAAGCGTTGCCGTGCCGTGCCAACACAGCGAACGGCCCGATGAAGCGCGGAGCAAGCTTGCTTACTCCGAAATCCGAAACTGCATGTCTAGGCAGGTTTTGTGTAGCTAACAAAACTAATGAACCAACTTTAAATTCATTTGTGTTGCCTCTGCCCGCATTGTCTGCGTTCAGCTTCTGTTGATCAACAGAAGCTGCTATAGTGTCTTGGACAAACCGAATCACGGCTTGTCTTTTGGTGATGAAACTGATTGCATCCGAGCTGAAGTCATTCAGCTCGCTCTCCGCTAGAGGCCCGGCCTCTGCGTGGTTCTTTGCGGTGTCTGCGCCCTGCGCAGACCCGTGGTCGTTGACCATGTTGTTGGGGGAGTCTTCGCCCTGCGCAGACTCATGTGGTTTGTCCATTGTTGCAGCTGACATTGTGCTAGTGTCAGCGGTTTTCTGCGGCTGCTGTATTGCAGTCGTAGATCCTCCCCCACTTAAAGTGGGAGCCATCACTCCGAGTAAACTCGGTAGACGTGGATGCCGCATGGCATTCACGTAGAACGGTGTATGCCCGGTCGAGGCATGTACTAAATTGTTGATGGCAAACTCTGCCATCAATAAGAATTCGCTCCAATATTGGAACAAGTAAGCGTAGCTCTTCAAAATGTCGACGAGCACGCGATTCACGCGCTCGGTTTGACCGTCCGTCTGCGGATGATCCGCAGTCGACATGGAAAGCTGGCTCCGAAGAAGTGTAAACACTTCTTGCCACAGATGCGCTGTGAAACGCGGGTCTCTGTCCGACACGATGTCGGACGGCGTGCCATGGTGTTTGAACACCATGTCGACGAGCAGACGGGCCGTCTGCTTCGCGGTCACCTCTGTTGGCACAGCAGCAAGATGTACCATCTTGCTGAAGCGGTCTACAAAGACCACAATACCGGTGTTCCCTCCGCTGTCCGGGGGAAGACCAAAGATGAAGTCCAAAGACATGGACTTCCAACACTCCGACGGAGTCGGTAGTGATTGCAGTGGAGCTTGCGCGAATGGCGCAGGCTTTACGCGTTGGCATACCTCGCAAGCACGGATGTACTTGCGCACCCACTTATACTGGTGGTGCCAGTAGAAGTCGCGCGGGAGAAGGACGTAAGTCTTCTCACGTCCGAGATGTCCCGCAGTCGGGGCATCATGATACTCGTACATGATCCTGAGTCGCAGGTCATGGTCATTTGGCACGACAACGCGGTCCGCGTTGTTGTCGACTGCATTGTAAAGCAGTAGTCCGTCGTGCACATGAAAGCGGTGTATTCGACCCGGAAGTTATACTCCGCAAAGAATGAGAGCCATCTCGCCATTCTTTGTGATATGTGCGGTGACTTCACTGCGGTGCGCAGTGATGCATGGTCGGTGTAGACCACAAATGGTCTACTTCCAAGCAAATACACTCGGAACTTTGCGAGTGCATACTTCATGGCAAGGAGTTCCTTGTCATGCACCGGATAGTTGCGCTCAGCTGGCTTCAGCTGACGCGATTGGTAGTAGACGACACGATCACGGCCCTCGTGATCGTGCTGCATCAACACGCATCCGATCGCGAAGTCGGACGCGTCACACACTACGTGAAATGGGCGATCGTGGTCAGCCACTGCCAAGATCGGCGCCTCAGTCAAGCCCCGCTTGACTGCATCGAATGCCTTTTGGCAATCGGGTGTCCAATTCCACACAGCTTCTTTCTTAAGAAGTTGTGACAGCGGGCGGATCTTGCCCGCATAATCCTCCACGTATTTACACAAGTACGTGGCCAAGCCAAGGAACTGCCTCAGTTCCTTGACAATTGAAGGCGTTGGCCATTCATTTATCACCCTGACCTTTTCCGGGTCAGGGCGAACACCATTCTTCCCTACGAGACACCCGAGAACGGGTATCTCGCTCGCCCCGAAGATACACTTCTTCAGGTTCGCGTAGAGCTTATGCTTTCGCATAAGCTCAAGTAGCTTCCGGATATGCACCCTGTGCATCTCTACGTCGGTCTTCCCGTCCACAGCCCGGCTGTGGATGAACACATCATCGAAGTAGCTCGGTGCGAAGTCGCGCACCGAGCGCAACAAGTGCGTCACGCACCTGTTGAAAGTCGCAGGGGCGTTCTTAAGCCCCTGTGGCATCACTAGCCATTCCCAGAGCATGCCGCTTGGCGTGCTCACTGCCGTGAGAGGGATATCGCTCTCACGCATTAGGATTTGATAAAATCCATCTCGCAAGTCGAGAGCACTGTAAACGGTGCTCCCGGCCATCGAATCGATGATAACATCTTTTCGCGGTATCGGCGTCTGCGCCGGTACCGTCGCATCGTTTAGCTTGTTGTAGGCATGAACGTTGCGCCATCCGCCCTGTGGCTTTTTGACACAGAACGTCGGAGCACTGTGCGGGGACTTTGATTCCCGCACTTGTCCTGCTTTGCGACGACTTTCAAAGAAGTCGTCGATTGCTTTGACTTGCTCTCGCGGCAGTGGCCACTGCCGCGTGACACAGTACTTCGTGCCCGGCACGAGATCAATCTCGTGCTGAATGCCCTTATCCTGCGGAAGCTCCGCAGGAATCTCTTCCGGGAGTACGTCTTTGTACTCCCTCAACAATTCGTAATAGGGACTCGACTTCAGCGAGTCCCAACCTTGTTCCTCGAAGCGCTCTCGCTTCGTCTTCGCACTGAGAGTGTCTTCACTCTCAGTGGTACTTCCCATGAAGAGCTGCCTCAGCTCTTCGCTCTCGCTCCCCGTTCTTTCGCTGTTCGAAAGAACGCAGACTGCTCGATGCGTCCATCGTGCAAGTCGTGCGTATATCGAAGCGCTTCCAGCTCATGGCTGGAAGCGAAGTCAACTCCGACGCCATCGTCGGAGGACTAGCGAGTTCCATCTCACGATACTGGAATCCAGTATCGGTGCGCGTCAAGACGCTTAGCGTCTTGACATTCGGCGTCACCGCCTCAGTCTGCCCAACAGACTGCTCTTGTTGCGTCTCGGTCCCGGACCGAGACTTGCGCAGCGTTTTCCGCATGCGCCGTCTTCTGGTTGTGCGGAGCTCGGCTCCGCACAGTTGTTCTTCTGGTCCAGGCCCGGCCGTGGACAGCTGTTCGCCGGCGGACCCTGTCCACGGGCGCGCGGTATCAAGCCCGGCTTGACCGCATGTTCCTTCGTGCAGACCGGCTGCACGGAAATGTGTTCCTTCGCCGGGAGACCCTGTCTGCGGGCGCGCGATATCAAGCCCGGCTTGATCGCATGGCGCTTCGTCGTGCAGCCCGGCTGCACGACAGCATGCAAATTGCGTCAGTGCGGTACGTTTGCAACCGTCCGCACTGTTTGCAGCGTCAACTCCCGGAGTTGACACGCCTTTGTCACCTCGACGCCAGTTATTGGCGGAGCCCCTCATTACCGAGGGTGCGTCGACTCCCGGAGTCGACGCGTCGTCGTCTACCTGACCTCTTCGGGTCAGGGACTGTCCCATACACGCTTGAACGTGTGTATTGGTTCCTGGAACCAGTACATCTTTTTCTTCTGACGTCGGCAGCATTGCCGACGTTGGTCTCACTTGTGCGCGCCCTCGCGCACCGCCGACGTGGATCCCACTTGAACGCCCCCTCGCGCACTTCTTGGGCACTCCGGGACAGCAGCATTAAACGCTGTCTCGACTGGTGAGCCGCGCGCACTTGCTGGTGCGTGCGCTGCGGTAACAGGGCCATCGCTCTTTGTTCCGCTGTCGCGTCCGAAGCGCACGAGCGTGCGCTTCTTCCAGTCTATCACCGGATCATGCCGTGCAAGCCACGGCATGCCCATTACTACGTCGAACTTATCGTCCAGGTCCAGGACGATAAAGTGTTCGACAAACACTCGTTGTTTGTACGAGAAGCGCACGTTCACGACGCGTTTCTCGGTCTTCACGATGGCACCTGTTGCCAATCGGACTTCCAGAAGACTTCGAGGTACCTTTACCTCCTCGAAGTCAAGACTCGGTAAACTCCGTAGTCGAACAAAGTTGCTCGACGCGCCTGAATCTACCAAAGCTCGAAGAGAGTCACTCGCTCTCTTCGAGTAAACCTTCAAGATGACTAGGTTCGGCGTGTCATCTTGTTTCTTGCAGTGAGAGCTGGTCTCACTGGGGGCTGCAGTCCTCAGTGTCGCGTGCCCGATGTCGGCACGCGCGACTGCATTACCAGTAGGGCGCCCCGCGCCTACTGGATGTTCGTGTTTTTTTGTTGGTCCGCGGCGATGCCTAGCATCGCCACGACGGCCACCTCCAGGGGGCATGGGGGCTGTGCACTCCCGTGCAAAGTGACCGATCCTTCAGCAACGGAAGCATCGCACGTTGCCTCCTTGCTGCTGGTAGCCAGCAGTTGTTGCGTTCGAGAGGTCCATTGGTTCTGGACCTCCCGCCCTCGATACCGGGCGCGGTTGCGGCCTCGGCACGTTCGCATGGAGTTTAGCCTGCCGCAGTCTAAACTCTTCTTGCATGGCAAGGGTAATTGCAGCTTCGAGAGTACTCGGGTACTCTCGGAAGAGATAGGTTTTCACGGGCCCATCTCTAAGTCCCTTCATGAACGTGACGACCTTGGTCGCCTCGTCAATTGGGTTAGTCACGATATTTGATACCAAATATCGTGCGCGCTGCGCGTAAGCATGAACGTCATGCTTGCCCTGCTGAAGGTCGAGGAACTCCGCCCTCGACCGGAACTCGTTTTGCGGGGGCTCAAACGCTTGTTTGAGCTCCTCTTTGAACACTTCGTACGTGCTGAAGCACGTAGGATCGGAGAGTCGGCGTCCATACGCCCAACTCCTTGCGCGTCCGCCAAGGCAGGACATGGCGAACGCGACCTTCGACAGCGGGTCGACGATGCGTCGAGCCGCTATGGCTGTGTCGAGTTCGACAAGCCATCGGAGGAGAGGCTCGCCCTCTCTTCCCACGTAATTGCTTACGCTCAACTTTAATGGTTGAGCACGCGGTGTCGTCCCTGACGACGCCGTCACTGAGGAAGCAGCGTCACGCTGCTCCTTCATGATGAACCCCAGAGCAACACCATGTTGCTCTGTCGGCGATAGCGTACGCAGCATCGTAGCTATCGCCGCTTCTCCTATGACTGTCGGCAGTCGTTGGAGGGCTTCCCACTCTGGGTCAGACAGGTGGGGGCAGTCGGCGCGTGCAACATGCGTTGCAGGCGTATTGGAGCTCTCCATGGGCACCTCCGTGCTCATGTGGTTCTCGGCTCCGCGTTCGTACACCCTGTACGAACGTCAAGCAGTCGGTCGTTGGACGGACTACAAAGTGCTACCAGGTGTAGTGGGTCTAACTTGACTCACTACTTTAGCTTACACGTTGCGCAACGTGTATGAGGAAGCGTAAGTACTTAGTAATTACTTATGTTAATTATATTTGAATACACAAATATAAGTTAAGTAAGAAAGGATTCCAAGTGACTTAGATTAGGTAAAATGAGAACTGTATTGTTTGTAAATTGATCTTCCTCTAAAATCTGCTAAAAACTGTTTATCATCTATGAAAGGGTTGGCAGCGGCTGGCTGTCAGAGCCCCGCTAATATGCATGTCTCTGATTGGTAGAAAGATGCTGCTTTCTACCAATAGGATCTTTTGGGTATGTGTGGACCACTCATTGTGGTGGCCCACTTCAATGTATCCATTGGTGTGTCTTACACCAATGTGAGGAAGTATCCAAAACGTTTAACAGATAACCTATCTGTTAAATTCACAAGTGGCTTGCAGCCACTTGTGCGTGTAACCCCGTTACACCATCCCCCCCCCTTAAGGTTAGACGCGCGGGGTCCCCGCACGTCAATCTTTTGGAATTGACCATTCGTCAATTCTCCGCGTTTGGAGAAGAAATCCGCGCTCATTCAACGATGAGCGCGCCTCTGAAGAAGTCCACAAAGTCGGTGGGGAGTCATCTCTCCATCGACGACTACTTCGAACGCCAGAAGGCGAAGTACGGCGACGTCGTCGACTTCGACGACGACGATGAAGATATGGAGGGCGAGGAGGACTCGCCCTCAAAGCGTAAAGACTCAGTGTCGAGCGAATCGCTCGACCCTCACGCCAAGAACGTTCGTCCGCGCGAAGGGGACGAATCGGACGCTTCGAGTTCGAAGCGTTCGCGTACTGAGAGCGATACCCCACTCGCTTCCGCTGGGGCTCTCAGTACTCCGCGCGCTGCTGCTGCAGCGCGTGATGTCAAAGCTCAAGGCTCTCCGCGCGTTGCAGGCGCAGCGCGCGATCCGTGGATGCCGTCCGCGTCCGAGATCGCGGACCGGTGTGGGATCTCGGTACCTCCGAATTAAGTGCCGCTGTACGTATGCAGCACCATCAAAGATGACGCTGTGGCTGCCGAGCTGCACTTTGATGCGGAAACGCATCAAAAGCGCGATTACTACATCGGACTCTTTCATGAGCTCCGATGGTTTCAAAGCAAGAAGACGTCTTCTCGCAGCAAAGCGCCCGAATGGCAGGCACTCACCGCGCTCAGCAGTACATTCCCCAAGCAAGTTTAAACTTAGCTCCCAGACCTCAGAAGTCAGAAGAACAACTTCAGTTGGAAACACTTGAGCGGTTGGCCAAGCAGAGGGCTGAGGAGAAATCTCAGAAACGCAAGGAAGATGAAACCCGAGTTCAGTATCTCTTGGGTGTGCAACGAAGTCTCAGAGAAGTTGAGGATCGAGCTCAGCAGGCTGAGCGGAAGAAAGCTGTGGAAGCTGAAGCAAGCCACATCCGAGCCGAATACGAAGCTGAGCTGAAAATGATGAATGAGAAATATGTCCAAGCTCAGATCGAACACAAGAAGGCAGTGGCGATCCAAGAAGAGGAAATCCGCCGCTTCCAAGCGGCTCAAGACCAACTTCGCCAAACTGCTGTTTCTCGATCCCAGCCTGAGACCCCAGCTCAGATTATCCCAGCCATCCCGGTTACATCTCAGACTCCTGGTGTAACGGAGTTACACGCACAAGTGGCTACAAGCCACTTGTGATTTTAGCAGATAAGATATCTGTTAAAAGTTTTAGATACTTCCTCACCTTGGTGTAAGTCACACCAATGGATACATAGAAGTGGGCCACCACAATGAGTGGTCCACACCTACCCAAAGATCAAAGATCCTATTGGTAGAGAGCAGCATCTTTCCAACGTGCATTTTGGCGGGGCTCCTACAGCCAGCCGCTGTCAACCCCTTTCATAGATGATAAACAGTTTTAGCAGATTTTAGAGGAAGATCAATTTACAAACAATACAGTTCTCATTTTACCTAATCTAAGTCACTTGGAATCCTTTCTTACTTAACTTATATTTGTGTATTCAAATATAATTAACATAAGTAATTACTAAGTACTTACGCTTCCTCATACACGTTGCGCAACGTGTAAGCTAAAGTAGTGAGTCAAGTTAGACCCACTACACCTGGTAGCACTTTGTAGTCCGTCCAACGACCGACTGCTTGACGTTCGTACAGGGTGTACGAACGCGGAGCCGAGAACCACATGCGCACGGAGGTGCCCATGGAGAGCTCCAATACGCCTGCAACGCATGTTGCACGCGCCGACTGCCCCCACCTGTCTGACCCAGAGTGGGAGGCCCTCCAACGACTGTCAACAGTCATTGGAGAAGCGGCGATAGCTACGATGCTGCGTACGCTATCGCCGACGGAGCAACATGGTGTTGCTCTAGGATTCATCATGAAGGAGCAGCGTGATGGTGCTTCCTCAGTGACGGCGTCGTCAGGGACGACACCGCGTGCTCAACCATTAAAGTTGAGCGTAAGCAATTACGTGGGAATAGAGGGCGAGCCTCTCCTCCGATGGCTTGTCGAACTCGACACAGCCATAGCGGCTCGACGCATCGTCGACCCGCTGTCGAAGGTCGCGTTCGCCATGTCCTGCCTTGGCGGACGCGCAAGGAGTTGGGCGTATGGACGCCGACTCTCCGATCCTACGTGCTTCAGCACGTACGAAGTGTTCAAAGAGGAGCTCAAACAAGCGTTTGAGCCCCCGCAAAACGAGTTCCGGTCGAGGGCGGAGTTCCTCGACCTTCAGCAGGGTAAGCATGACGTCCATGCTTACGCGCAGCGCGCACGATACTTGGTCTCAAATATCTTGACTAACCCGATTGACGAGGCGACTAAAGTCGTCACGTTGATGAAGGGACTTAGAGATGGGCCCGTGAAAACCTATCTCTTCCGATAGTACCCGGGTACCCTCGAAGCTGCAATCACCCTTGCCATGCAAGAAGAGTTTAGCCTGCGGCAGGCTAAACTCCATGTAAACGTACCGAGGTCACAACCGCGCCCGGTAGTGAGCACGGGAGGTCCGGAACCAATGGACCTCTCGAATGCAACGGCTGCTGGTCACCAGCAGCACGGAAGTAATGTGCGATGCTTCCGTTGCGGAAGGATCGGTCACTTTGCACGGGAGTGCACGGCTCCCGTGCACTACAATGGTGGCCGTCGTGGCGATGCTAGGCATCGCCGCGGACCAACAAAAAAACACGAACATCCAGTAGGCGCGGGGCGCCCTACTGGTAATGCAGTCGCGCGTGCCGACATTGGGCACGCGACACTGAGGACTGCAGCCCCCAGTGAGACCAGCTCTCACTGCAAGAAACAAGATGACACGCCGAACCTAGTCATCTTGAAGGTTTACTCGAAGAGAGCGAGCGACTCTCTTCGAGCATTGGTAGACTCAGGCGCGTCGAACAACTTTGTTCGACTGCGGAGTTTACCGAGTCTTGACTTCGAGGAGGTAAAGGTACCTCGAAGTCTTCTGGAAGTCCGATTGGCAACAGGTGCCATCGTGAAGACCGAGAAACGCGTCGTGAACGTGCGCTTCTCGTACAAACAACGAGTGTTTGTCGAACACTTTATCGTCCTGGACCTGGACGATAAGTTCGACGTAGTAATGGGCATGCCGTGGCTTGCACGGCATGATCCGGTGGTAGACTTGAAGAAGCGCACCCTCGTGCGCTTCGGACGCGACAGCGGAACAGAGAGCGATGGCCCTGTTACCGCAGCGCGCGCACCTGCTGGTGCGCGCGGCTCACCAGTCGAGACAGCGCTTTATGCTGCTGTCCCGGAGTGCCCAAGGGGTGCGCGAGGATGCGTTCAAGTGGGATCCACGTCGGCGGTGCGCGAGGGCGCGCACAAGTGAGACCAACGTCGGCAATGCTGCCGACGTCAGAAGAAAAAGATGTACTGGTTCCAGGAACCAATACACACGTTCAAGCGTGTATGGGACAGTCCCTGACCCGAAGAGGTCAGGTAGACGACGACGCGTCGACTCCGGGAGTCGACGCACCCTCGGTAATGAGGGGCTCCGCCAATAACTGGCGTCGAGGTGACAAAGGCGTGTCAACTCCGGGAGTTGACGCTGCAAACAGTGCGGACGGTTGCAAACGTACCGCACTGACGCAATTTGCATGCTGTCGTGCAGCCGGGCTGCACGACGAAGCGCCATGCGATCAAGCCGGGCTTGATATCGCGCGCCCGCAGACAGGGTCTCCCGGCGAAGGAACACATTTCCGTGCAGCCGGTCTGCACGAAGGAACATGCGGTCAAGCCGGGCTTGATACCGCGCGCCCGTGGACAGGGTCCGCCGGCGAACAGCTGTCCACGGCCGGGCCTGGACCAGAAGAACAACTGTGCGGAGCCGAGCTCCGCACAACCAGAAGACGGCGCATGCGGAAAACGCTGCGCAAGTCTCGGTCCGGGACCGAGACGCAACAAGAGCAGTCTGTTGGGCAGACTGAGGCGGTGACGCCGAATGTCAAGACGCTAAGCGTCTTGACGCGCACCGATACTGGATTCCAGTATCGTGAGATGGAACTCGCTAATCCTCCGACGATGGCGTCGGAGTTGACTTCGCTTCCAGCCATGAGCTGGAAGCGCTTCACGCGCGACTTGCACGATGGACGCATCGAGCAAGTCTGCGTTCTTTCGAACAGCGAAAGAACGGGGAGCGAGAGCGAAGAGCTGAGGCAGCTCTTCATGGGAAGTACCACTGAGAGTGAAGACACTCTCAGTGCGAAGACGAAGCGAGAGCGCTTCGAGGAACAAGGTTGGGACTCGCTGAAGTCGAGTCCCTATTACGAATTGTTGAGGGAGTACAAAGACGTACTCCCGGAAGACATTCCTGCGGAGCTTCCGCAGGATAAGGGCATTCAGCACGAGATTGATCTCGTGCCGGGCACAAAGTATTGTGTTACGCGGCAGTGGCCACTGCCGCGAGAGCAAGTCAAAGCGATCGACGACTTCTTTGAAAGTCGTCGCAAAGCAGGACAAGTGCGGGAATCAAAGTCCCCGCACAGTGCTCCGACGTTCTGTGTCAAAAAGCCACAGGGCGGATGGCGCAACGTTCATGCCTACAACAAGCTGAACGATGCGACGGTACCGGCGCAGACGCCGATACCGCGAAAAGATGTTATCATCGATTCGATGGCCGGGAGCACCGTTTACAGTGCTCTCGACTTGCGAGATGGATTTTATCAAATCCTAATGCGTGAGAGCGATATCCCTCTCACGGCAGTGAGCACGCCAAGCGGCATGCTCTGGGAATGGCTAGTGATGCCACAGGGGCTTAAGAACGCCCCTGCGACTTTCAACAGGTGCGTGACGCACTTGTTGCGCTCGGTGCGCGACTTCGCACCGAGCTACTTCGATGATGTGTTCATCCACAGCCGGGCTGTGGACGGGAAGACCGACGTAGAGATGCACAGGGTGCATATCCGGAAGCTACTTGAGCTTATGCGAAAGCATAAGCTCTACGCGAACCTGAAGGAGTGTATCTTCGGGGCGAGCGAGATACCCGTTCTCAGGTGTCTCGTAGGGAAGAATGGTGTTCGCCCTGACCCGGAAAAGGTCAGGGTGATAAATGAATGGCCAACGCCTTCAATTGTCAAGGAACTGAGGCAGTTCCTTGGCTTGACCACGTACTTGTGCAAGTACGTGGAGGATTATGCGGGCAAGATCCGCCCGCTGTCACAGCTTCTCAAGAAGGAAGCTGTGTGGAATTGGACAACCGATTGCCAAAAGGCATTCGATGCAGTCAAGCGGGGCTTGACTGAGGCACCGATCTTGGCAGTGGCTGACCACGATCGTCCATTTCACGTTGTATGTGACGCGTCCGACTTCGCGATCGGATGTGCGTTGATGCAGCACGATCACGAGGGCCGTGATCGTGTCGTCTACTACCAATCGCGTCAGCTGAAGCCAGCTGAGCGCAACTATCCGGTGCATGACAAGGAACTCCTTGCCATGAAGTATGCACTCGCAAAGTTCCGAGTGTATTTGCTTGGAAGTAGACCATTTGTGGTCTACACCGACCATGCATCACTGCGCACCGCAGTGAAGTCACCACATATCACAAAGAATGGCGAGATGGCTCTCATTCTTTGCGGAGTATAACTTCCGGGTCGAATACAAACCCGGAAGATTGATGTAGTGGCCGACGCGTTATCACGTCGGCCGGACTACGCAGAAGCTGCTGACGTCAATACCATTGACGTCATGCGATCTAGCAAACCCACATCGTCTCTGTTGGATGATGTGAAGGCCGCGTACGCGCACGACGCGGACGCGAAACTCTGCTGGCCTATGGCACAGCGCCTTCTGACAAGTCCCGTCAGAAGCTGCCCAAGCACCTTCGAGCGCGTGCACACCGATATCGGGTGCACGACGGACTGCTCCTCCATAATACAGTCGACGACAACGCGGATCGCGTTGTCGTGCCGGATACCATGACCTGCGACTCAGGATCATGTACGAGTATCATGATGCCCCGACTGCGGGACATCTCGGACGTGAGAAGACTTACGTCCTTCTCACGCGCGACTTCTACTGGCACCACCAGTATAGTGGGTGCGCAAGTACATCCGTGCTTGCGAGGTATGCCAACGCGTAAAGCCTGCGCCATTCGCGCAGGCTCCGTTACATAATCACTACCGACTCCGTCGGAGTGTTGGAAGTCCATGTCTTTGGACTTCATCTTTGGTCTTCCCCCGGACAGCGGAGGGATACCGGTATTGTGGTCTTCGTAGACCGCTTCAGCAAGATGGTACATCTTGCTGCTGTGCCGGCAGAAGTGACCGCGAAACAGACGGCCCGTCTGTTCGTCGACATGGTGTTCAAACACTATGGCATGCCGACCGACATCGTGTCGGACAGAGACCCGCGCTTCACAGCACACCTGTGGCAAGAAGTGTTTACACTTCTTGGGAGCCAGCTTTCCATGTCGACTGCGGATCATCCGCAGACGGACGGTCAAACCGAGCGCGTGAATCGCGTGCTCGTCGACATTTTGAAGAGCTACGCTTACTTGTTCCAATATTGGAGCGAATTCTTATTGATGGCAGAGTTTGCCATCAACAACTCGGTGCATGCCTCGACCGGGCATACACCGTTTTATGTGAATGCCATGCGGCATCCACGTCTGCCGAGTTTACTCGGAGTGGTGACTCCCACTTTAAGTGGGGGAGGATCTACGACCGCAACACAGCAGTCGCAAAAAGCCGCTGACACCTGCACAGTGTCAGCCGTGACAACAAGGAACAAGACAACCAGGTCTGCGCCGCGCGCAGACCTTGGCAGGAAGAACCAAGTGTCAGCGCCCTGCGCTGACCCCCAGAACAAGGAAAACGAGTCTGTGCAGAGCACAGACTCCAGAAGGAACAAGGACCACGGGTCTGCGCAGGGCGCAGACACCGCGAAGAACCACGCAGAGGCCGGGCCTCTTGCGGAGAGCGAGCTGAACTCGTTCAGCTCGGATGCGATTGACTTTATCAATAAAATACAAGCCGTAATTCGGTTTGTCCAGGACACGATTGCAGCTTCTGTGGATAAACAGAAGCTGAAGGCCGATAACATTGGCAGGGGCAACACAAATGAATTCAACGTGGATTCATTGGTTTTGTTATCTACTCAAAACCTGCCCAAACATGCAGTTTCGGATTTCGGAGCAAGTAAGCTTGCTCCGCGCTTCATCGGGCCATTCACGGTGATGGTACGCCACGGTAACGCAAACACGCTAGACATACCGTCTAGCATGCGGCTCCACCCGACATTTTATGTCGGGCGGTTAAAGCCATACCTCCAGCACGAGCTAAGTGGCTCGTCTGACCCGAAGAGACAGACTCGGCAGGGGAAACCCTCCTCTCCAGCGCGTAGTCGCGCTCGAGCAGTTAATACAGTCGGGCCTACAGCCCGACCGGCACGTTCAAGGCGGTCTGGGAGACCGCCACAGCCGGGACATGAAGGAACAGAGCGGCAACCGCCGCGCTCGGAAGGTACTCCACGACCGTCACTTGGTCGTGGAGCAACACGAGATGAAGGTCAACACGGCGTTGACCATCGGGGCATGTTTCCACCACCTCCGCCACCGCTGCGAAACGCACGCGGAGAAATTCGCTGGATCATCCAGCGAATTGTAGATCATAAGAAAACAATCCGAGGTCCGGATTGTTTTCGTATTCGCTGGAGAGGCTTCCCTCCCCAACACGACACATGGGAACCACGGAACGTCCTGATGGAAGACGTTCCGGACAAGGTCAAGTAATGCGAAGCCCAACCCGCACTACCAGCAAGAAGGTCGTGCGAGCGCTGTAGTAATCTACAACGCCCGACGGCTCGCGTGCTAGATAATCAGCACGGAGATCATTGAAGCTTTCATGTATACACGTAGTTTACGTGTTGAGGTCGCGGTTGCTAATACACATCGCCACCTGGACGGACAGTGCGTACGGACACCAGCCTCCACCGCAACAGCGTGGAGTTGTTAATACTTGCCTCACTTCGAGAAGGACTCGAAGTGCTTTGGCGCTTGCTTACCCGATCACGGTAAGCAACCGAAATTCGCTTAGAGATGTCGACGCATAGACGTGGTCGACATCGAAGAATCATACACAGACACTGTGTTGTCTGTCCCCGTGGTAGCGGCGCACCTCGCGCTACCGCGCATTGTACTCAGCAACAGAGAGTTTACACTGTTGCAATGGTGGTCTTCAACTTGATCGTGCTCATTGCAGATGAGCACGGAAACCCCCAGCACAAACAATTGACAAGCAGTCAATATTAATTGACGTGTCGATACCGACACGTCTAAGCTTAACGGGGGGATGGTGTAACGGGGTTACACACACAAGTGACAACAGTCACTTGTGCATGACAACGGTCACAAGTGACAACTGTCACTTGTGCATGGCAATTGCCGCTTATGGTTTAACAGATAAATATCTGTTAAAGGTTTTAGATACTTCCTCACATTGGTGTAAGACACACCAATGGATACATTGAAGTGGGCCACCACCATGAGTGGTCCACACATACCCAAAAGATCCTATTGGTAGAAAGCAGCATCTTTCTACCAATCAGAGACATGCATATTAGCGGGGCTCTGACAGCCAGCCGCTGCCAACCCTTTCATAGATGATAAACAATTTTTAGCAGATTTTAGAGGAAGATCAATTTACAAACAATACAGTTCTCATTTTACCTAATCTAAGTCACTTGGAATCCTTTCTTACTTAACTTATATTTGTGTATTCAAATATAATTAACATAAGTAATTACTAAGTACTTACGCTTCCTCATACACGTTGCGCAACGGGTAAGCTAAAGTAGTGAGTCAAGTTAGACCCACTACAGAATCAACATCGTATTTTGGCTCCCAGCGCAGGTTTTTAGCCCGGCAGTCCCTCAACTCGCGCCAAAACTGAGACACGGTGATTGTGGGCGCAAGTTGGTGTCTGGATGCACAATGTTCGTGAGGTTAAGTGGCAACTGGTGAAAGACAGCTGACGCTCCGAGCCTAGGACGTGACTAAGAGCCTACGGCGTGCCTGCAGGGCCTGAAGTACGACTTCGTGGTCTCGCATATGAAGTGGGTACACAAGCAATGGCTACATTGCCGGTCTGGGAGCTGCGGTAGTTGCTCTTTGAAGTTGGCGGTTGCCGTTTGGAAGGTCGCTCTGAAGGGTCGCCCCGTTGTGGCTTTTCGGCCCCTGGTGTCGGGCACACAAGATTCGGCCTGACCAGTCGCCTATGGATTTGGGCCAACAGGAGCCGCAGAATCTTGGCGTCATCCTGATTACACACTGATTTGTACCCAGAGTAATCAGTGTAATCAGGTGATGACAGACCAAGTCCGCCCAATCCCGGCCACAAGATCCTGGCGTAATCAGGATATCACTGATTTGCACCCAGGTGTAATCAGTGTAATCAAGTGATGACTGACCCAGACAGGCCAATGGAAGGGCGCCAAGGCAGCGACGCGCATTCACGGGCGCCACCAAGCCAGTAGCTTAGTGGGTGGCTCACCCTTGTTCAAGGTGTACCCAGGAGATGTTTGCACCCTTACTTGATAGGCCCTTTGTATGTGCATGTGCATGATAATAATCAGAGTTTGTTTTGCACCGAAGACCGCAAGCTGCGGAGTTCGTTTTGCGCCGACGGGCGTGTTGCTTCACAGGGACCAAGTCCCTGTCCCCGGCGGCGCGCGCAAGGCCAAGTGGAGTCACTACGAGTGTTCTACGGTCAAGCTCAGCTAACTCCAAATAAATTTAAGTTCAACAACCAAGCCTTTTCGTGTTTCGGCCCGGTTTGCCTTCGTTGTTGTATTCTCCACACGCGATACATTGGTTGGCTGGTTTTGCTTGCTGGTTGGCTGGTTTCCTGGCGGTGCTTCATATTTTCGGGCGGAAGGCGCTCCGCTCTGAGGTTTTGGCAGAGCAACGCCTGGGATAGTGGTTTCTGGGGTTGCTGGTGGTATCCGTGTGGCGCGAATAGTCTGGGATAGTGGTTCCCAGCTTCGCTGTGTCGCCTACATCAAGGCGTGGTGCGCGGAAGTCCTAGGGTGCAGAGCGAGAACCGTGGATCAAGGCAGGCTCAGACCGAGCCAACTCTCGGGGCCACTCTGGTCGGAGGGACGAGTGAAGACCGTTGTGCGCCTCTCAGTCTAAGCCGCCGGAGGAAGTGTCATGACTGGAAGCGACTCGAAGCCGGAGTCGCTGAGCAAGGAGGAGGCTATTAAGGCCCAGAGTCCAAGGGCCTGAGAAGAGAAGTGGACTAAGTGTGTGTGGAGTGAACGTGTTTATATTCAAGAAAACGGGGCACAGCGGACTCTGCACGTGCGTACAAGGGCCTTTCAAGCAACGAGCAAGCTTCGTCTAGGGGCATCTGGGAACTGTCGAGTTCGGAGGCAGCTGGTGTGGCCGACGCAAGTCTGGGCCCACAGCGTAGCCTTAGGAAGAACCAAGTCAAGGGTTTGGAAGAGTGAGGAACACACGCCTCATCCAGCTTGGGAGCTGAGATCTAATCTCAGATTCTGAGTTGAGTGGTCTGAGATCGAGGTCTAGCCGCGAGGCTATTCACTGATTTTGGAGCCCGCATCGCCACAGCTGGTGCGCGTGCCCGGATCAGGAAACGACTTTGGTGACGGACGTGTGCAAGTCATGTCGACTGCTCCCGACTCGAAAGTTTCCAAGACAAGTGGTGAGACGGCTGAGTCTTCGCTTCGGCGAAGTCTCAGAGTTGCTGGTTTTCCGGCTGAAGTGATGACGGAAAATGCTGGGACGCCCAGGTCCAGGAAGTTGGAATGGGTCCCAGAAAGTGATGATCTGAGCGTATCTGCTGAGGAAGAAGTTGAGATGAGTGCTGAACCTGAAGCTGCGCCCAAAACTGAGATGCCGATCCCCCGCCCATCTCGCCTGTGGAGAAGCAAGCTGAAACTGGTGGGATTCGGATCCAAGGCAAGATGTTCCGAGAAATGATGATCTGAGTTTGGGATTACCTCCAGCGAGTCTCAGTTTGACGCCTCGAGGAAGTTTCTCAGCTGAGATGACCGCTGCTCAAGCGCCGAAGTCCCAGACCAGAGCCAACTACTGGGAGAAACCCCGGTAGCCAAGCCGACGGTGGTGCGCTCAGCCTTTTGGGTAAGCGCGAGCTACATCTGAGGATGAAAAGTTTTTCTGGGGCTGGGACGACTCCTACAAGGCTGAGCTATGCGCCTGGCGTCACACTTCCCAGCTATGCAAGTGGTGGCGGTGCTTGGTCAAGTACTCTGTGGCCTGAGCAGAGAACCACTCGCAGATTGCAAGGTGTGCCTGAGGGAGAAGCTGAGACTTGGGCTTTGGCCCCACTCCCAGAAATGACTAACGAAGAAATGCTGAGCTATGCGCGATCCCAGTTTGAGATGTGGATGGGAGTCCCAGCTGAGACTGTTCGCCCGGTCGACATCGCATACAACCCGTGTCACGGTGGTTACGACCTGTGGGGATTCATCAAAGTTGCTGAGTCGACCGGTCGACACTTGTTTTCTGTGACCCGGTCGCCTGTCGCTAGGTGGCTGAACGTGTTTCGAGCTGAGCGACGTCGACTCCCAGTCATCTCAGACCTGAGAGCTGTGAAAGTTTCGCTGAAATTGCTTCCACCGATTGCCTGCGTGGCGCTGTTGCAGACTATGCTCTGGGAACCTGGGTATGAATTTGTGAACCGAGTCCCAGCTTGGCCCAGCTTGGATGAAGTGTCTGGGGTCCCAGATACTCGGGTCCGAGTTGAGATTGAGAGAATTGCTCATTTCCTTGGCATCGAGCTGGCGACTTGGAAATCTGTGGTTGGTACTACAGCATACTATGTTCGACAAACCTCAGATTCACTTCAGACCCAGTCTGCCGCTCAGGGGTCTGAGACCCAACTCGGATTCCCAGTTGATCGAGATGGAGATGTGGCTATGGGTGAGGATGCCCAGCTTTTCCTGGGCCCAGAAGTGGTGATGCGCCTTCAGCTGACTGGTCTTCGGCCGAGAAGCCCAGCTTCGAGCTTGGATGAAGAACCAATTCGCAAGAAACCCCAGCTGAGCCATGATCCGGCTGAGATTCCGCTGCCCTCGTCGCGCTCAGATCCCTCCATCCCCTCAACATCTCTGCTATCCTGGCACGGATCTGGGAGTGATTCGGATACTATACGAAGTGCAAGATCGGGCACAGTTCCAAGTGTGGTTAGTGCAAAAGCTGGCTCTGACGCCTCCATGGCTGGGAATGACCAAGGGACGGACTTGTCTGGAGTAAGTTCCTCGGGGTCATCTCTGATGTCTTTCTCAGATTATGGTGTTGGAGCTGGGACGTTTGGACCCACTCCGAGTGCAACAGAGATGATGGGATCTGTGACCTCAGCCGTGCGGAGTAATTTCCCAGCTGTAACGGTCTCAGTTACACCCCAGACTACTTTAGCCTCAGCTCGATCTGAGACTGGGACGGCCAGGGACGTGAACCCTTCGCAAGTGCCGTTGCCTGGCACACCAGAATCTGAGAACAACGCTCTCAGCAGCATGAATGACGCGGAACCTCAGAGAAGTGTGGCCCCAACTGTGAAGCCGACCTGGGAAGTTCGTCAGACTCCGCAATGTGCTTTTCCGGAAATTTCTCAGCCTCCTGTGATTGACACTGAACTGGAGAACTTGTATCAACGCGAGGTAGCCCGAGTCCGAGCTGAGGCGGAAGCCAGAATTGCTGCGGCTCAGGCAAGACGAGCTGAGCTCGAGGCTGAGCTGAGAACTTTACTTGTGGAGCAAGGAGCGGAGACGATTGATCACCGCGCTCAGCAGTACATTCCCCAAGCAAGTTTAAACTTAGCTCCCAGACCTCAGAAGTCAGAAGAACAACTTCAGTTGGAAACACTTGAGCGGTTGGCCAAGCAGAGGGCTGAGGAGAAATCTCAGAAACGCAAGGAAGATGTAACCCGAGTTCAGTATCTCTTGGGTGTGCAACGAAGTCTCAGAGAAGTTGAGGATCGAGCTCAGCAGGCTGAGCGGAAGAAAGCTGTGGAAGCTGAAGCAAGCCACATCCGAGCCGAATACGAAGCTGAGCTGAAAATGATGAATGAGAAATATGTCCAAGCTCAGATCGAACACAAGAAGGCAGTGGCGATCCAAGAAGAGGAAATCCGCCGCTTCCAAGCGGCTCAAGACCAACTTCGCCAAACTGCTGTTTCTCGATCCCAGCCTGAGACCCCAGCTCAGATTATCCCAGCCATCCCGGTTACATCTCAGACTCCTGGTGTAACGGAGTTACACGCACAAGTGGCTACAAGCCACTTGTGATTTTAGCAGATAAGATATCTGTTAAAAGTTTTAGATACTTCCTCACCTTGGTGTAAGTCACACCAATGGATACATAGAAGTGGGCCACCACAATGAGTGGTCCACACCTACCCAAAGATCAAAGATCCTATTGGTAGAGAGCAGCATCTTTCCAACGTGCATTTTGGCGGGGCTCCTACAGCCAGCCGCTGTCAACCCCTTTCATAGATGATAAACAGTTTTAGCAGTTTTAGAAGGAAGATCAATTTACAAACAAATACAGTTCTCATTTTACTCGCTTGGAGTCTTATCTGATTTAAATTATATTTGTGTATTCAAATATAATTAACCTAAGTAATTACTAAGTACTTACGCTTCCTCATACACGTAGCGCAACGTGTAAGCAAAAGTAGTGAGCCCAAGTAGGCCCACTACACCTGGTAGCGCTCTGTAGTCCGTCCAACGACCGACTGCTTGACGTTCGTACAGGGTGTACGAACGCGGAGCCGAGAACCACATGCGCACGGAGGTGCCCATGGAGAGCTCCAATACGCCTGCAACGCATGTTGCACGCGCCGACTGCCCCCACCTGTCTGACCCAGAGTGGGAGGCCCTCCAACGACTGTCAACAGTCATTGGAGAAGCGGCGATAGCTACGATGCTGCGTACGCTATCGCCGACGGAGCAACATGGTGTTGCTCTAGGATTCATCATGAAGGAGCAGCGTGATGGTGCTTCCTCAGTGACGGCGTCGTCAGGGACGACACCGCGTGCTCAACCATTAAAGTTGAGCGTAAGCAATTACGTGGGAATAGAGGGCGAGCCTCTCCTCCGATGGCTTGTCGAACTCGACACAGCCATAGCGGCTCGACGCATCGTCGACCCGCTGTCGAAGGTCGCGTTCGCCATGTCCTGCCTTGGCGGACGCGCAAGGAGTTGGGCGTATGGACGCCGACTCTCCGATCCTACGTGCTTCAGCACGTACGAAGTGTTCAAAGAGGAGCTCAAACAAGCGTTTGAGCCCCCGCAAAACGAGTTCCGGTCGAGGGCGGAGTTCCTCGACCTTCAGCAGGGTAAGCATGACGTTCATGCTTACGCGCAGCGCGCACGATACTTGGTCTCAAATATCGTGACTAATCCGATTGACGAGGCGACTAAAGTCGTCACGTTCATGAAGGGACTTAGAGATGGGCCCGTGAAAACCAATCTCTTCCGATAGTACCCGGGTACCCTCGAAGCTGCAATCACCCTTGCCATGCAAGAAGAGTTTAGCCTGCGGCAGGCTAAACTGTATGCGAACGTGCCGAGGCCGCAACCGCGCCCGGTATCGAGGGCGGGAGGTCCAGAACCAATGGACCTCTCGAACGCAACAACTGCTGGCTACCAGCAGCAAGGAGGCAACGTGCGATGCTTCCGTTGCTGAAGGATCGGTCACTTTGCACGGGAGTGCACAGCCCCCATGCCCCCTGGAGGTGGCCGTCGTGGCGATGCTAGGCATCGCCGCGGACCAACAAAAAAACACGAACATCCAGTAGGCGCGGGGCGCCCTACTGGTAATGCAGTCGCGCGTGCCGACATCGGGCACGCGACACTGAGGACTGCAGCCCCCAGTGAGACCAGCTCTCACTGCAAGAAACAAGATGACACGCCGAACCTAGTCATCTTGAAGGTTTACTCGAAGAGAGCGAGTGACTCTCTTCGAGCTTTGGTAGATTCAGGCGCGTCGAGCAACTTTGTTCAACTACGGAGCCTGCCGAGACTTGACTTCGAGGAGGTAAAGGTACCTCGAAGTCTTCTGGAAGTGCGACTAGCAACAGGTGCCATCGTGAAGACCGAGAAACGCGTCGTGAACGTGCGCTTCTCGTACAAACAACGAGTGTTTGTCGAACACTTTATCGTCCTGGACCTGGACGATAAGTTCGACGTAGTAATGGGCATGCCGTGGCTTGCACGGCATGATCCGGTGATAGACTGGAAGAAGCGCACGCTCGTGCGCTTCGGACGCGGCAGCGGAACAAAGAGCGATGGCCCTGTTACCGCAGCGCACGCACCAGCAAGTGCGCGCGGCTCACCAGTCGAGACAGCGCTTAATGCTGCTGTCCCGGAGTGCCCAAGAAGTGCGCGAGGGGGCGTTCAAGTGGGATCCACGTCGGCGGTGCGCGAGGGCGCGCACAAGTGAGACCAACGTCGGCAATGCTGCCGACGTCAGAAGAAAAAGATGTACTGGTTCCAGGAACCAATACACACGTTCAAGCGTGTATGGGACAGTCCCTGACCCGAAGAGGTCAGGTAGACGACGACGCGTCGACTCCGGGAGTCGACGCACCCTCGGTAATGAGGGGCTCCGCCAATAACTGGCGTCGAGGTGACAAAGGCGTGTCAACTCCGGGAGTTGACGCTGCAAACAGTGCGGACGGTTGCAAACGTACCGCACTGACGCAATTTGCATGCTGTCGTGCAGCCGGGCTGCACGACGAAGCGCCATGCGATCAAGCCGGGCTTGATATCGCGCGCCCGCAGACAGGGTCTGCCGGCGAAGGAACACATTTCCGTGCAGCCGGTCTGCACGAAGGAACATGCGGTCAAGCCGGGCTTGATACCGCGCGCCCGTGGACAGGGTCCGCCGGCGAACAACTGTCCACGGCCGGGCCTGGACCAGAAGAACAACTGCGCGGAGCCCGGCTCCGCACAACCACAAGACGGCGCATGCGGAGAACGCTGCGCAAGTCTCGGTCCGGGACCGAGACGCAACAAGAGCAGTCTGCTGGGCAGACTGAGGCGGTGACGCCGGACGTCGAGACGCTAAGCGTCTTGACGCGCACCGATACTGGATTCCAGTATCGTGAGATGGAACTCGCCAATCCTCCGACGTCGGCGTCGGAGTTGACTTCGCTTCCAGCCATGAGCTGGAAGCGCTTCACGCGCGACTTGCACGATGGACGCATCGAGCAGGTCTGCGTTCTTTCGAACAGCGAAAGAACGGGGAGCGAGAGCGAAGAGCTGAGGCAGCTCTTCATGGGAAGTACCACTGAGAGTGAAGACACTCTCAGTGCGAAGACGAAGCGAGAGCGCTTCGAGGAACAAGGTTGGGACTCGCTGAAGTCGAGTCCCTATTACGAATTGTTGAGGGAGTACAAAGACGTACTCCCGGAAGAGATTCCTGCGGAGCTTCCGCAGGATAAGGGCATTCAGCACGAGATTGATCTCGTGCCGGGCACAAAGTATTGTGTTACGCGGCAGTGGCCACTGCCGCGAGAGCAAGTCAAGGCGATCGACGACTTCTTTGAAAGTCGTCGCAAAGCAGGACAAGTGCGGGAATCGAAGTCCCCGCACAGTGCTCCGACGTTCTGTGTCAAAAAGCCACAGGGCGGATGGCGCATCGTTCATGCGTATAACAAGCTGAATGATGCGACAGTACCGGCGCAGACGCCGATACCGCGAAAAGATGTTATCATCGATTCGATGGCCGGGAGCACCGTTTACAGTGCTCTCGACTTGCGAGATGGATTTTATCAAATCCTAATGCGTGAGAGCGATATCCCTCTCACGGCAGTGAGCACGCCAAGCGGCATGCTCTGGGAATGGCTAGTGATGCCACAGGGGCTTAAGAACGCCCCTGCGACTTTCAACAGGTGCGTGACGCACTTGTTGCGCTCGGTGCGCGACTTCGCACCGAGCTACTTCGATGGTGTGTTCATCCACAGCCGGGCTGTGGACGGGAAGACCGACGCAGAGATGCACAGGGTGCATCTCCGGAAGCTACTTGAGCTTATGCGAAAACATAAGCTCTACGCAAACCTGAAGAAGTGTATCTTCGGGGCAAGCGAGATACCCGTCCTCGGGTGTCTCGTAGGGAAAAATGGCGTTCGCCCTGACCCGGAAAAGGTCAGGGTGATAAATGAATGGCCAACGCCTTCAATTGTCAAGGAACTGAGGCAGTTCCTTGGCTTGACCACGTACTTGTGCAAGTACGTGGAGGATTACGCGGGCAAGATCCGCCCGCTGTCACAGCTTCTCAAGAAGGAAGCTGTGTGGAATTGGACAACCGATTGCCAAAAGGCATTCGATGCAGTCAAGCGGGGCTTGACTGAGGCACCGATCTTGGCAGTGGCTGACCACGATCGTCCATTTCACGTTGTATGTGACGCGTCCGACTTCGCGATCGGATGTGCGTTGATGCAGCACGATCACGAGGGCCGTGATCGTGTCGTCTACTACCAATCGCGTCAGCTGAAGCCAGCTGAGCGCAACTATCCGGTGCATGACAAGGAACTCCTTGCCATGAAGTATGCACTCGCAAAGTTCCGAGTGTATTTGCTTGGAAGTAGACCATTTGTGGTCTACACCGACCATGCATCACTGCGCACCGCAGTGAAGTCACCGCACATATCACAAAGAATGGCGAGATGGCTCTCATTCTTTGCGGAGTATAACTTCCGGGTCGAATACAAACCCGGAAGATTGAATGTAGTGGCCGACGCGTTATCACGTCGGCCGGACTACGCAGAAGCTGCTGACGTCAATACCATTGACGTCATGCGATCTAGCAAACCCACATCGTCTCTGTTGGATGATGTGAAGGCCGCGTACGCGCACGACGCGGACGCGAAACTCTTGCTGGCCTATGGCACAGCGCCTTCTGACAAGTCCCGTCAGAAGCTGCCCAAGCACCTTCGAGCGCGTGCACACCGATATCGGGTGCACGACGGACTGCTCCTCCATAATACAGTCGACGACAACGCGGATCGCGTTGTCGTGCCGGATTACCATGACCTGCGACTCAGGATCATGTACGAGTATCATGATGCCCCGACTGCGGGACATCTCGGACGTGAGAAGACTTACGTCCTTCTCACGCGCGACTTCTACTGGCACCACCAGTATAAGTGGGTGCGCAAGTACATCCGTGCTTGCGAGGTATGCCAACGCGTAAAGCCTGCGCCATTCGCGCAGGCTCCGTTACATACAATCACTACCGACTCCGTCGGAGTGTTGGAAGTCCATGTCTTTGGACTTCATCTTTGGTCTTCCCCCGGACAGCGGAGGGATACCGGTGTTGTGGTCTTCGTAGACCGCTTCAGCAAGATGGTACATCTTGCTGCTGTGCCGGCAGAAGTGACCGCGAAACAGACGGCCCGTCTGTTCGTCGACATGGTGTTCAAACACTATGGCATGCCGACCGACATCGTGTCGGACAGAGACCCGCGCTTCACAGCACACCTGTGGCAAGAAGTGTTTACACTTCTTGGGAGCCAGCTTTCCATGTCGACTGCGGATCATCCGCAGACGGACGGTCAAACCGAGCGCGTGAATCGCGTGCTCGTCGACATTTTGAAGAGCTACGCTTACTTGTTCCAATATTGGAGCGAATTCTTATTGATGGCAGAGTTTGCCATCAACAATTTAGTACATGCCTCGACCGGGCATACACCGTTCTACGTGAATGCCATGCGGCATCCACGTCTACCGAGTTTACTCGGAGTGATGGCTCCCACTTTAAGTGGGGGAGGATCTACGACTGCAATACAGCAGCCGCAGAAAACCGCTGACACTAGCACAATGTCAGCTGCAACAATGGACAAACCACATGAGTCTGCGCAGGGCGAAGACTCCCCCAACAACATGGTCAACGACCACGGGTCTGCGCAGGGCGCAGACACCGCAAAGAACCACGCAGAGGCCGGGCCTCTAGCGGAGAGCGAGCTGAATGACTTCAGCTCGGATGCAATCAGTTTCATCACCAAAAGACAAGCCGTGATTCGGTTTGTCCAAGACACTATAGCAGCTTCTGTTGATCAACAGAAGCTGAACGCAGACAATGCGGGCAGAGGCAGCACAAATGAATTTAAAGTTGGTTCATTAGTTTTGTTAGCTACACAAAACCTGCCTAGACATGCAGTTTCGGATTTCGGAGCAAGCAAGCTTGCTCCGCGCTTCATCGGGCCGTTCACTGTGTTGGCACGGCACGGCAACGCTTACACACTAGACATACCGTCTAGCATGCGCCTCCATCCGACCGTTTACGTCGGACGGCTGAAGCCATACCTGCAGCACGAGCCATCTAGCTCGGCTGACCCGAAGCCTCGGCAGGAGCCGAGGCAGAAGCGGAGGACTTGGCCTCGGCGACGAATAGCCTCTCCTCCAGCGCGCGGACGCGCTGGAGCAACCCCTTCATCTGGGTCCCCAACTCGACCTGGATATTCGAGGCGGTCTGCGAGACCGCCGCGACTTGGGCCTTCTAGTTCGCCAGCTCCTGCTTCAGGGCGGCGAACTCAGCGCCTTGCAGACGCTCCACGGCGGTCACCCGGTCGTGGAGAGACGTGTACGGATCAGCCCGGGGCTGATCATACCCGGGGCGTGTTCCCACCTCCGCCACCACCGATCCGTGACGCCCGCGGCTCAACCCGCTGGATTGTTGAGCGGATTGTTGACCATAGTATCCCGAAAAAACGAACCCTCAAGGGGCTCGTTTTCGTATTCGTTGGAGAGGATTTCCTCCCGATCGAGATACATGGGAGCCGCGGAACGTCTTGCTGGAGGACGTTCCGGAAATGGTGAGGGCGTACGAGGAGCAGTACGCGCTGGTGCAGCGGAAGTAGTACGAGCACTGCGGTCATCGCTAGCGCCCGAACCCTCACGTGCTAAGAATTTAGCACGGAGCTCTTTGAGACTCTCGGGCACACGGAACGACGTGTACCCGTTCAGGTCGCGGTCGCTCAAGCGGACCGCGCCTGGAAAGTACCTCGTGCACTGAAAGCCCTCGGGCACAGCGCACGGCACATTTGCCTCGTCAGCAGCAACATGAAGTTGCTCCAGCTTTCCACGCTTCGAGTATGTCTCGAAGCGATCACGCTCTTGCTTAATCCGATCACGGTAAGCACTCGGCCTCTTGTTGAAGTTATCAACAAAGGCGTTCCAACTTTGACAAAGTGCCTGCCACTCGGGCACTTTGCTGCGAGAAGATGTCTTCTTGCTTTGAAGCCATCGGAGCTCATGAAAGAGTCCGATGTAATAATCGCGCCTTTGATGCGTTTCCGCATCAAAGTGCAGCTCGGCAGCCACGGCGTCATCTTTGATGGCGCTGCATACGTACAGCGGCACCTCATTCGGAGGTACCGAGTACCCATACCGGTCCGTGATCTCGGACCCGGACGGCATCCACGGATCGCACGCTGCAGTTGCAGCGCGCGGAGAACTGAGAGCCCCAGCGGAAGCGAGTGGGGTATCACTCTCAGTTCGCGAACGCTTCGAACTCGAAGCGTCCGATTCGTCCCCTTCACGCGGGCGAATGTTCTTGGCATGAGGGTCGAGCGATTCACTCGACGCTGAGTCTTTGCTCTTTGAGGGCGAGTCCTCCTCGCCCTCCATATCTTCATCGTCGTTGTCGAAGTCGACGACGTCGCCGTATTTCGCCTTCTGGCGTTCGAAGTAGTCGTCGATGGAGAGATGACTCCCCGTCGACTTTGAAGTCTTCTTCTCTTGAGGCGCGCTCATCGTTGAATGAGCGCGGATTTTTACTCCAAACGCGGAGAATTGACGAATGGTCAATTCCGAAGATTGACGTGCGGAGACCCCGCGCGTCTAACCTTAAGGGGGGGGGGGGGTAGTGTAACGGGGTTAGACGTACAAGTGGCTACAAGCCACTTGTGAATTTAACAGATAGGATATCTGTTAAAGTTTTAGATACTTCCTCACCTTGGTGTAAGTCATACCAATGGATACATAGAAGTGGGCCACCACAATGAGTGGTCCACACCTACCCAAAGATCAAAGATCCTATTGGTAGAGAGCAGCATCTTTCTACCAATTAGAGACGTGCATATTAGCGGGGCTCTGACAGCCAGCCGCTGTCAATCCCTTCATAGATGATAAACAGTTTTTAGTAGTTTTAGGAGGAAGATCAATTTACAAACAAATACAGTTCTCATTTTACTCACTTGGAGTCTTATCTGATTTAAATTATATTTGTGTATTCAAATATAATTAACCTAAGTAATTACTAAGTACTTACGCTTCCTCATACACGTAGCGCAACGTGTAAGCAAAAGTAGTGAGTCAAGTTAGACCCACTACACTCAGAAAGTCCAGGAGTGGGCTGGGAGGGCAAACAATGGGTGACACAATTCATCTACGGGGCTGGGCGGAAACCGAAAGCAGTCAAGATTGTCAATATCTCAGACCGGTTGACCCCAGTTTATCAACACACTGTGGTTGCTTGTTTGGTGGCTAACGTTTCGAGGAAGCTGTGTTCTGTCAACGTTTGGCTTCTTCCAGTCCGTCTTAGCTTTCGTTAGCGCTTGGTTCAGTAACTCAATAACCTCGGTGGTTTTGCTCTCAGCGACTTGAACTACGCGATTCGTAGAATGCAACGTGTTGTCAGTGCATGGGTTAGATATCCATTTCTTCACTTCGGGTACTTGTGCAAAATTCACAAAAAGTTGTTGTCTTTCGGAAAGGACTGCTGTTTTCTTTACCGCTCCTTCCAGCAAATCGAGGGCACTAAACGCGGTTAAGACGTGAGCAATGCTTTTATTTGGCGCTGCGGTCGTTGGACATATTGCAGGATTTACCAAGTCGCTTTCTAGGATACTGGCCTCGATGTCCAGACCGCTCCAAAGTTCGACAAAGCCTTCATCCAAAGCTGTATCGTCGTCGGAAAATACGTCTGCTGTACCAAATAAAGCGTCGATTTCCTACTCGCTCGAACCCTCATCATCACTCTGCCGTCCACGAGTACTCTTAGAATCTTGGTCCGGGATGGCCACAGTCTGCATTTGTGCGCGACTGAGTCCATAGTAATACTCACGCATGTAATTCATAATCGTTTTTACAAATTCACTTCGCTTTCCTTCTCACTCTGTGTATGCTTGTAGCCACGCGTCGTCTGAACAGTCTGAGTGCCAAGCAAGTCGATCAGAAAACGGGATGGCTTGAACAATATGAGCGACAACATTGCGTGCTTGCTCTGCAATTCACGAGAAGATTCACCGTCAGTATATGGCATTCGGTATCCATACACGACAGACATGACTCACTGTTACGCCGCCCAATGCTGTGGGTACGGGAAAGTGGGTGGGTGGGCAGAAATCGCATCGAAGATTGCAGAACTCGCACGTCTTTCTTTCGAAAGAAACGCATAGCAAACTCGTGCACATTGATATATTTGAGCTGCTCAGGGCGGTAAATGTAACCATCGAGAAAGCAAACGGCTTGAAATTGCGGCGTTTCCGCACTTTCATTGATAAGATAGCAAGTGTAGCTATCTGAATTTCTCAATTGCCGGACAATATCTCCCAGAGGAATCTAAGTGCACGCTGAACTAGAGTAACAGCACGACCCTCGCAGCAGATATAGTGCTGCTATTGGCCCGGCAAGTTCGTGACGGCTGGTCATGGTATAGGCGATTGATGCAACTCGTCTTCGAGCAAATGCAATTCGCTCTTGATCTCCTACAACCAGCGAGGCTTCAATTTCTGCGTTTTCTTTTCTTGTCGTCTCTTTAACGCAGCCAACGCGATTGCTATAGTCGAGTCGAGCTGCTTCTGCTGTTGTGTCACGTACTTACAGCAGTAGTAGATTCGCTCTGTTGTATCCATCCCACCCAAGAGTAGCTGGATGTCATGGTTACATTTGAATGTAGCCATGATCACGTAATTGAAACCATTTATGAAGTCATGTGCAAGCGGTCGCTTCAACTCAACTCCAGAAGAAGTAAACGTGGTCATATCAACTCATTCCCGGGGGAATAAGTATCTGCAGAACGAAGCGTCAGGTGTAGCTCGAGATTGTTTGAAACAAGTGTTAGTGTGCCCCAACCAGTGTTGATTGAAAAGCAAAACTAACGTAGAGACCATGAAATCCATTGAAACGTTTCCCATGCGATTATCGGATAGCGAAGGCGGCAACAGCTCGATAAGCCTAGAAATGTAATCGCTTTGAAATAGGTCATCTTCACGTTTTCAGAAACGCATTTGCGCACTGTTTGACTGGTCTAGTAATGCTGCAGTGTCTAAAGGAGTCAGACCATTTTCCGTTTTCACGTCCCCTTCGCGACTCAAACTATCCATTAATCGTTCACGATCGTCAATTATTTTGATAGCACATTTTCTCGTGTTACGACACGTCATCTCTATGTTTGCTTGCTCCACCACTTCGTTTAATGATAAAGGATGCTTCCATACTGGCCAGTGAAAAGACCTCTTTTTTAGCAGAGCGCCTCGAAGCACGTTTTGGGAAGTGAAATTTGTTTTACAAGAATCACAACGTAAAAGCCCCGGCTCCACCAAATTGGCTCTCGCTCGGGCACTGTAAATGCCTGTCATGGGGTCTTTTCGTGCCCAGTCATGTATTGGAAGAGGGGCGAGATGCGTCGACGACGCTCCGCACACACAGCATAAATATCCATCCAGACCGATTGGTAATTCATTCTTCACGATACTACTAGCGTAAGAAGTAACCGATGCACAAAATCGCTCTGCGTTCTCACCGCTGAGTATTGCTTCGATAACTGCAGAATTTGGAGGGCAGCGCGTCAACCACACCAACAAGTGAACGTTTAGGGTACCCCGTCCTTGGGTCTCTACCATGCCAAAGTAGGCTTGCACATCGCCCAACAACCCACCATCAGGTGACGGCTTGTTCGGCTTCGGGTCAACTCCTAAAACGTATCTTATGAAGGCATCAACTTGACGGATAAATAGTTTTGCAGACGCAGTCGTTCCCTAAACTTGCTTCCCGGAGCTCCGACTTACTTGGTGTCCTCGACTCAAGTATGTCGAACAATGTCTCCACTGATGATATTCCTGTGTATTGGGCAGTTACCATCGATTCATCAGTATTCGGCGTAAGGGTGATAAACAGCGCAGGTTGACCGAAACGGGTCTGATACCGAATGCCTTGCGCTGCACTGGGATCTCTCCGAATTACTTCCCCATACTGATCCTGCAGCAAGATCAACTGTCTTTAGAAAGTTATTCGCAACGCGGTCGGGTTGCGCTTGATTAGGAAATCATCCTTGTCTTCTTCGTTCATTCTCGCGAAGCGCGTTGCTAAGCTGCTCAACTCCAATGCTTTCAAAACCTTCGTACATCCCAGGAAAGCGTTTGCAACGAACGGAATTTTGGATGTACATGTTTTGGATTGAAATAGTGTCAAAAGCAACTAACTTGAATAGCTCATCCTCCGAAAATTGGCGTCGACTCAGTGAGAGATAATACTTCACGCACTCCTTCACCGAAACAGCTCTGCACCGGCACTCTCCTGGGTGCCCTCTGCCAAACGGAAATAAATTCGGGAATATTCGAGCAAACCAATCGGCAGAAATACCACTAGAAATCTGGTTGGACCGCCGAATAAGAAACGTACGCTCCGAGCCGATTGTAGCTGTAGTCGTGTTGGGCTCGGCGGCGGTAGTGGGAATCGTATTACTGGTATCACAAAGTCCTACACGTCGCTCAAGCACATTTTGTTCATCACTCTGACGCCCATGCCACATATCCGAATTACCACGTGTAGATTCTTGCTCCCCACTTAAGGCCTCATCGTAGCGAGCTTCATCATCATCTCCATAGTCCACAAAGCGCTGGGCGATCATCTCATCATCTCATCATCTCATCAGAATAGAGACTATCCAATACCTCATCACTCGGAAACACGCTGTCGTATAAATGGCTGCATGTTTTGTAGAAGTTGAACACGTTCTTCACCAGCTTGTTGCGAACGCGATGCATCTTCTTGACTGTCTTTGTCTGGGCCTCGGTAAATTCACCAACCATGACGACGCGATACGAGTTTACGTCGCCAAGGGAACGCGGCAACAAGGAAATCGGTGGCTCAGGTGTGCAGTCAAACGCAACACAATGCGATCGTATGCACCTGTGACGACCTCCACGCATCACACGCGTCATAGCGCCAATGCTAGTCAGCTGAGTCACAAATCTTTCAGGAATGGTCAAGCCACGCAGTGGTCTCGGCAATGCCCCAATGAAAAATACATTAGCCACACCAAATTTTGGTAGCTGCTGCGAGCGAGCGGAGTAATCGCATTCCAAACAAACAGCCATCCACGCACCTGGGCAATCTCAGTCGTCACTGTAGCAATGTACGCCTCGAGGTGAAACAAGAACATTATCCCGGCCGTCCACAAGTGGCGGGGCGGTGTACTGATCCATTAATGTCTTGGGATATCTGCAGCGGCGCTCCCCAAACTTTTGCGAAGCAAATCGACGTACTGCCAATCTGTTGCTTCGTTCCGCACTGTCTCACGGCGAAGCACTAGCCGATCACAAACTAAACAGACGCATTCATCCAACCCTTCCGCGCCGAGCGCAGCTTGTAATGTTTTCATGCATCGCTCTTGCTGCTCGTCGCTCACCTGATGCATGTACTTTGAGACGGAAATACTAGAATCAATTGCGTCGAGAAAGGCACTTTCATTTTCCAGTTTTTTTACGTAACCTCGCCGGCTGCTGTCGGGCTCTCCATTGCTCCCTTTCGTACGCAGTATCTAAGTACTGTAGCAAGTCCTCGTCTTCGTCACCGCCTGGTGGCTGACGCTGACCGGTAGCCATTTCCGCCACTTGACCTGGCAAATCCTGAAATGAAGTCCGTGCGGACTCGCGCATCAGTACCTCGCCGCCACGTTGCTCGGCAGTGTCGCCTTCTTAAAAAAAAAAGGTGACACTTCAAGTTGAGGTTCAACCGGCGGCATGTGAGGCTGCCTTTTGAACGAGTAAACCGGTAAAACCAGTCTTGACCGCTCTCTCCGCCCAGTCCCACGTTACCAACGTATACCGGTAGAAATACCGCTGCGTGACCACTGTACTGCAATTTACTCTGAGTGGCAATCAGAATCACAATACTTGTACCAAGTCACAACAAAGCTCACACGCACAAATACAACTTGTTCTTGGCGGTAAGTTGGGGAATGGCCGCAGCCAAACTCCTTCTCCCTCTCTCCTAGACATGCAGGCAACCGTTAGACTACACTACCTCAACTGCCTCGTCCCTTATCTACTCCAGCAGCACTTCACTGTAACTTCAACAGCAGCAACTTGCAATGTTTTCCAACAGTCCTCCCTTTGTATTGACGGTGTAGCTTGGACCTACGCGGCTGGCAAATCAAACACAGCTAGCTTTGCACATTCCGGGTGCACATGCTAATCTTGGTAGACAAACGCTCGAACCTGGCTTTCGCCAGTGGCTTCGTAAACAAGTCCGCGGGGTTGTCCTCAGATCGCACCTTCAACATGTATAGCTCCTTCTCCCGTACTTGCTCCCTCACGTAGCGCCACTTCAACTCGATATGACGCGTTCGGCGTCCAAACGTGGGGTTAGTCGCCATTACATAGGATGATTGGTTGTCCACACCTAAAGTAATCTTACGCTTCATTTCGGGTAGCATTTCATCGAAAATGTTCATCAAAGTCTTGCCTTCCATTGCTGCTTCACATGCTGCAATGTACTCGGCCTCTGCAGTCAATTGAGCCACAATCGTCTGGCGTCTCGACGCCCATGAAATTGCTCCACCCATAAGCGTGAAGACGTACCCAGTGGTACTCTTTCGTGTATCCATATCATTAGCCCAATCACTATCGGAATGCCCTTGTAAGTGCACCCCGATTTCGCAATTTTCGCGGTCCTGGTAAGTGATCCCTTTTCCGACAGTGCCAAGTAGATAACGCATCACACGCTTTAGCGCACCAATATGCTGCTCAGTAGGGTGGTCTACAAATCGACTAAGCTGACACACTGCAAACATCAGATCTGGACGAGTTCCAGTTACCAAATACATCAAACTTCCCACTGCCTCACGGTACGGCACTTTGTCGAGGGTATGGGTGCAGTTTCCTTCGTCTGCTTGTTCACACTTTCTGAATTTCGTGGTAGTCTCCATAGGTATGCCACTCTTGTTCGACTGTCCCACCACCAGGTCAAATCGTTCCAGGATTTCTCGAGCGTACTGTTCCTGGTCTAGTGTGGCGATGCGGGCTCCAAAATCAGGGAATAGCCTCGCGGCTAGACCTCGATCTCAGACCACTCAACTCAGAATCTGAGATTAGATCTCAGATCCCAAGCTGGGTGAGGCGTGTGTTCCTCACTCTTGCAATCCCTTGACTTGGTTCTTCCTAAGGCTACGCTGTGGGCCCAGACTTGCGTCGGCCACACCAGCTGCCTCCGAACTCGACAGTTCCCAGATGCCCCCAGACGAAGCTTGCTCCTTGCTTGGAACGCCCTTGTACGCACGTGCTGAGTCCGCTGTGCCCCGTTTTCTTTGAATATAAACACGTTCACTCCACACACACTTAGTCCACTTCTCTTCTCAGGCCCTTGGACTCTGGGCCTTAATAGCCTCCTCCTTGCTCAGCGACTCCGGCTTCGAGTCACTTCCAGTCACGACACTTCCTCCGGCGGCTCAGACTGAGAGGCGCACAACGGTCTTCACTCGCCCCTCAGACCAGAGTGGCCCCGAGTTGGCTCGGTCTGAGCCTGCCTTGATCCAGGGTTCTCGCTCTGCACCCTGGGACTTCCGCGCACCACGCCTTGATGTAGGCGACACAGCGAAGCTGGGAACCACTATCCCAGACTATTCGCGCCACACGGATACCACCAGCAACCCCAGAAACCACTATCCCAGGTGTTGCTCTGCCGAAACCTCAGAGCGGAGCGCCTTCCGCCCGAAAATATGAAGCACCGCCAGGAAACCAGCCAACCAGCAAGCAAAACCAGCAAAACCAATGTCCCGCGTGTGGAAATACAACAACGAAGGCAAACCGGGCCGAAACACGAAAAGGCTTGGTTGTTGAACTTGAATTTATTTGGAGTTAGCTGAGCTTGACCGTAGAACACTCGTAGCGACTCCACTTGACCTTGCGCGCGCCGCCGGGGGCAGGGACTTGGTCCCTGTGAAGCAACACGCCCGTCGGCGCAAGACGAACTCCGCAGCTTGCGGTCTTCGGGGCAAAACAAACTCTGATTATTATCATGCACATGCACATACAAAGGGCCTATCAAGTAAGGGTGCAAACATCTCCTGGGTACACCTTGAACAAGGGTGAGACACCCACTAAACTACTGGCTTGGCGGCGCCCGTGAATGCGTGTCGCTGCCTTGGCGTCCTTCCGCTGGCCTGTCTGGGTCAGTCATCACTTGATTACACTGATTACACCTGGGTGCAAATCAGTGATATCCTGATTACGCCAGGATCTTGTGGCCGGGATTGGGCGGACTTGGTCTGTCATCACCTGATTACACTGATTACTCTGGGTACAAATCAGTGTGTAATCAGGATGACGCCAAGATTCTGCGGCTCCTGTTGGCCCAAATCCATAGGCGACTGGTCAGGCCGAATCTTGTGTGCCCGACACCAGGGGCCGAAAAGCCACAACGGGGCGACCCTTCAGAGCGACCTTCCAAGCGGCAACCGCCAACTCCAAAGAGCAACTACCGCAGCTCCCAGACCGGCAATGTAGCCATCGCTTGTGTACCCACTTCATATGTGAGACCACGAAGCCGCACTTCAGGCCCTGCAGGTACGCCGTAGGCTTTTAGTCACGTCCTAGGCTCGGAGCGTCAGCTGTCTTTCACCAGTTGCCACTTATCCTCACGAACATCGCGCATCTTGACACCAACTTGCGCCCACAATCACCGTGTCTCAGTTTTGGCACAAGTTGAGGGACTGCCGGGCTGAAAACCTGAGCTGGGGGCAAAAATACGATGTTGATTCCATACCCCGGCTGTCCAACCGATTTGACATGTCTCAATTCTGGCTCGAATTCTGGGACTCTGAGGCCGGGAATCTGAGCTGGGGGCAAAAATACGATGTTGATTCCATACCCCGGCTGTCCAACCAATTTGACGAGTCTCAGTTTTGGTGCAACTTCTGGGACTCTGAGTCTGGGAATCTGAGCTGGGGCAAAATTACGATGTTGACTCCATATCTCAGTTGTGGCACCCCAAAGCCGAGATGAAATCAGACGCCGCACGCCACGCCCTCTTCCCAGACCCCAGACTGCACATCTCAGGGTCTGGTCCACAGGCAAACCTCAGACTGAACTCCAAATCACCATGTCTCAGACTTTTGCCACCACTCTCAGGTCTCAGAACTCCGGGCATTCCAAACTGTGAGATCACCAATCTGAGACCTGAGGTCTGAGACTTAAGCAACCATGGGACTTCAAATCACAAACCCAGAAGGCCAGGGCTCAGCTCTTCGCCCAGAGTCCGATTCAAGGCCTGGAACCTCAGATCTGTGGCCTCTAGAGCGATTCTCAGACCTCGGACTCCAGACCGAATTCAAATCTCAGACCTGGGGATCTGGGGTCGCCGCAACTCGACGTTCGCAGAGCTCAGTTTCCAGATGTAGCCAGCACAACTTGAAGTATGTACAAAAACCAGACTTGGGTCAAGAAATATCCACGTTTCAAGTGACATGTGGCCGGTACGTGGTAGGGTTTGGGCTTCTGACTGATGGGTCTTGGCCAAGAATTGGCTCGGACCTCGTCACAACCGTCCCTTATGTGCGCTGGGTCCAAAGAGATCATTCTCGAGTTGGCCCCGGCGCACATAACCGGAAGATGCCCACACTCGCCCCGTCCCGGCCGCGAAATCTCTTGCCGCGGCTCCCGGGTCTCGGGCCCAGCCATTTCGTGAACAGTCCGGAGTCACAGAACTTCACATTGCAGCGCTGGCACGCGCAGCACATTTTTCGGATGGCCGACGACCACGCGGACGACCAGCGGCTCCCAGCGCCATCGCAAGGTGGCGGCGAACAAGACGCGGGGTCGCGGGGCGCTCCTGCGGCTCCCACAACCTCCGGCAGCGTGTCCACGTCCACAAGCAGCACGTTCACGGCCTCTGGTAGCACTCCCACGGCTTCCGCCTCCGTGTTCACGGCGACGGCGACCTCCACAAGCGCGTTTGCGTCGTCGGCGACCTCCACGAGGGCGCACACGGGCTCCACGACATCTTCGGCAGCTTCCAGCATGTCTCCAGTGACTCCAGCATCCGCCTCGACGGTCCCGCGCTCTGCACCGGCACTGCCGGCTTCGCAGCTACCGTCCGGCAGCACAGCGAGCTCCTGCACGTCAATCACACCGCCATCCGCATCCACGACGCTCGCATCAGTGAGCACGGCAGCTTTGACGCCACCGCCAGCGTTGCAAACACCTACGGCGACGTCTCCGGCGGGGCCACGGCGGTCGTTCACGCTCTTCGGTCCCTCGCAACGCCACCCGTCGCCCGTGCCGTCCACCATTCGGGTCCCCGCGACGCTTGACGACGTGGAGAACCGCGCAAACCTCGTTGATGGGTTGGATGGGGTCGCGCGCATCGAAGATGTTACGCGCTTCTCGAGCACCGAGTTGGCGTGGTTGAGCAGGATGGCACACCTCACCGCTTCGCAGGACGTGATCCAGCCAGCCGCTTCCGTGCCGCTGAACTTCTCGGATCCAAGATCGCGTATTCGCTTCGAGCGAGAGACCGTCCCTCTGGTGCAATGTTTCGGCGTGGAACACTTCGCGCGCCGCGTTGTCGGCACGGCCCAGTGCTTGCAGCGCGTGCTGAACTACGCTCAAACACTCGAGCGTCCCAGTCCCGGTGGTGCGGCCCATATTCAAGTCGGGCAGCTCTCTGCCGAGATCAATCGGCTGACCGTGGAGCTGAAGCGCGAGCGCGAGCGCCACGCTCAGGAGATGCGCGACTATCAAGGCTCTCACCAGTACGACGCTGCCGCAGCCGGGCGAGAACAGGTGGTCCGTGGTGAGCTCCAGGCCGCTGAGGCTCAGCTCAATTTCCAGCTGTCCGAGAACAAGAAGCTTCGGGCTCAGCTCAGGGCACAGCCACCAGCCCCACCTCCGGCCAGCAGTCCGGATCGGCTACTTCAAGCTGAAGTTCAAGCGCTAGCCAAGAGGCTGGACGACGTGCAAGCTGAGAACCAAGCGCTTTGCGGGCAGCTGAAGAAGTGCGGCAGCGACCTCGCCGCCTGCCAGAGCTCCCTGCACGCCAGCGACGTCTACACCGCGCAGCTCAAGCACCAGCTACTGAGCGCGGTCCCGTTCTCAGCTGAGGCGCTGATGAACTTCCTGATGGCGAACTGCAGCGCTTCGAGGCACTGGGCGCGCCTGTATGAGCTGCTTCAGTGTTTCCAGAGCCAGACGGACGTCCCAGCCAGCTTCAGGACGACGCTCCAAATTTCGGCGCGGGACCAGACTTCGGATGACTGTGGGCCCTACGTTCCGCTCAACACCGCCGACCCAGTCCCAAGCCCAGCGTCCGCGATCGTTCTCAGCGCTGCGGCTTCGACGTTGACGTCTCTCCTGGGTTCGGCTGTGCCTCCGGCGACGTCAGCGACATCGGCTCAGGTTACCACTTCGGTCCCGATCCAAACTCAAGCCTCAGCTCAGCCCAGCAGCACGTTAGCTCAGCCCAAGGCCACGTCGACAGCAAAGCCGAGCAAGAAGAAGAACAAGAAGCCAAGCTCCACCCGGACTCCTTCGCTGAGCAGCGCTCGAAAGGCTGGTGGCAAGGTAGCCAAAACTCCAGCCCAGCCAAGCAAGTCTTCAGGTCTTCTCGCCGCTTCCAGCACAAGTCCATCCAAGCACCTCAGGATCAAGCGTATCAACGATCGGATGAGTCTGCCCGGCTACCCTTCGTCCCATTCGCCCCAGAAGGTTCGCGCCTCCAAGGAATCTCCGTCCCGGGTCTCAGATCGTCTGGCAGCGCTCAAACTCCCCCGACATCTGCCGTGGGAGCATGTCCGTGGCGACGTCAGGGAGTTGATGCGCGCCGGCGTCGACTTCTGGGACGCCGTGGACCAAGCCGGGAAGTCACAACTCCTGCATGACCAATTTGGGAAGAAGGCCCTCGTGAGCATGCTGGTCTCGGCGATCTACTGGGAGCAATTGGACTCCACGCCTTGGCTGGCGTACGTGCCGTCGGCGTACTACGAGGCAGCGATCAAGCGGGTCCGCGACGTGCACTTGAGTCAACGGCCGCCCAACTGGGATCCCTTGCCTGAGAAGCCCAGCCCGGAGGACGAGGACGACGACTCTTCAATCGACACTGACTTCTCAGATGTCGACGACGATGATGATGAGCTGGGCAGTGGCGGGCACTACCAAGTCAAGAGCTCCAAGTCAGGTGCCGCTTCAGGGAGAAGCTCCAGTGGGGGCAAAAGGATACGCGACCCAACTTCGTCCGCCGGTGGCTCAACTTCCAAGCGCGGCAAGACTTCGTCCCGTACAACTTCGCATGGTAGGTCCAGTCCTGTTGATCTGCAGGTTCCAGTGTCTGACCAAGCGATTGACCCAGCTCGTACATTGGCTCCGCAGCAGATCTCAACTCGCTCGAGTGGACGCTCTAAGGCAGGACTCGCAGCGCGCCCAGATGATGGAGTTATCGAAGAACCGCAACCGGGCCAAGGTAGCTGGCTGCATTATGGCATCAGAGTCCAAGACCTTCCTCGGCAGACGTTTGGCTTCCCCAGATACGCGCCGTGCAAGAGCCATATTCAGCACCTGCACCAGCGCTGGGAACCGGTCGAGTACTTGGAACTTCTCAAGACAAAGCCCTGGGATGCCATGTGGAATCAGCGAATCCAGACTCTGGTATTCTTTCGATGTCGCGACTTGGGCCCGGTTATGGTTCGCGCTCTGAAGCGCGTGGTCAACTTCATGAGCCTCTGGCGGCGAGCTTACTGGGAACGCTTGCACTGGGTCACGATGGATACACGTTTTGATTATGAAGCCATGGCTGCACTTTTGGGCATTCCTGAGCTTGTGGATCTCTACCGTGACCGCAAGGAGCGCAGTGCCGAGTTCGAGGTTCGACGTCGGGAGCTCATGGATGACCTGGGACGCGTCAAAGGCTACACGGATGATATCTGGTACGAGCCCGGACTCTGGGTCGTCCCTCACGATCCTTGTCATTGGATCCTTCGCGACCCAAGTCGCCAGATCTCGCTCCCGGATCAGCTCGAGACTTTGGACGATGCTGAGCCGGCTCGCACGCAATTCGCCACTCGCAGCTCGGACGACGCGTTTCTGGACCTGGCCCCGGCCGAGCTCCAAAGAGACCTACTGGACGATGAAGAGCGAGCCCAGAATCCGATCGACCCAAGCATCATTTACGATCAAGCTGAGTTGGAGAGAGTTTTGGAGAGCCTTCGGCGCCACCGAGGAGAGGAGGATGAGTAGTTCACAGAGATGTAGCGTTTTTAACTTAATATGACGTCCTCACAATTTTGCATTGCGTGTGTCACTTGAGTTCTTATGCATCTCAGCTTGTTTTCACTTCCTCAGCTAGGAACCGCTTCGGCTCACTCCAGGCATCTTCAGAATAGGGTAAACATGTAAAACTTCAACAAATTTCAAACACGAAGCAACACTAACACATGCACGGTTTAGGCTGAATACCTCTACTGAGCCTCGGGCTCAGGAGGTTCATCGCCAGCCTGCATAGCTTTAAACCGTGCCTGCGCTCGCGTGCTCTTGTTGAATTCGTAAAGTAAAGCTCCACAATTCAGCTGCGACATCGGCAGCCACTCCAACTCCGAATAACCCTTCCACTTTACCAAATACTCTCGGACTCTTCTCGACGTCCGGGTTCTCTTGACCCAGCGGACATCTCGGATGGCCTCAACCTCATAGACATCCTGAGTTTCATCGGGCTCGTCAATATCCTCGGGCAGTAAGGCTGAATCTAGATCATCTTCCTCAGAAACTTCAATCTCAGCTGTGGGTCGGTCTGGGAACAGCGCTCGTGGCTTGAGTCGACTCACGTGGACCCACGGGTAGAGCCTGTACCCAGTCCCCTCGATTTTCAGCTTGCACCGATAGTCACCTGAGACTTCCAAGATCCGGAACGGCCCATGCCAGAGATGAGCAAATTTCTTGCTCAGTCCAGGTTGCACTCGGGCCAGGTATAACCAAACAGCATCACCGACAGCAAACCCTGACTTCAGCCTCTCAGAGAGTTCAGCCCAGACCTTAGTCTGAGACTTCGAACGCTTCTCTTTGGCTTTAGCTTGGAGATTCTTAGCCCAAGATTGGGCGTACTCATATTGCCTCTGCACGTTCCGTCGCCACTCATAAGCTGTCCGTTGATCCAGCCCAGCGGGGGGAGATCCCAGCATAGCTGAGACTGTGCTTTTCGGATCCCAACCGTGGACCAAGTAAAATGGAGTGTCGAGACGAGTAGCGTCGAAGGACGTGTTCAGAGCCTACATCAACTTCTCCACTTGGTCGTCCCAATCGCTTTGGTCAGGCTCGGAGACGTAAGCTCGGATAGCTCGGACTACGGTTTGTACAGAGCGTTCTTGCTGGCCATTGGCCTGAGGGCGGTAGGCTAGGGTCGCACGCTGTCGACTTCCCAATATTTCCCGGAACTTGGTGAAAACCTCACTCATAAACCGAGGATCTCGGTCATGACGCAGCATTTCACTCGCTCCAAACCTCTGAAAGACATATTCCATGTAAACCTCAGCCACATCCTGAGCTGTAGTAGAACTCATAGGCCGCCCAATAACATACCCTGAGAAAGCACACTGGAAAAGCAGCAGAAATACATTGCCACGGTCTGACTTAGGAAGATGTGTCACAAAGTCCATAGAGACCACCTCAAAGGGCCGAGACGCCAGAATATTTCCGGGTGAAGGCCTTGGGTTGGGCGGAGCTCCTTTAGCAGTGACACAATCCACACATTCCTTGACATAGCGTTCCACATCTGCATACATCCCAGGCCAATAGTATTCTTGGCGAAGTCTCTCGAAGGTGCGAGTAATTCCCTGATGACCGCCTTGATAATCTTCATGGCTCAGCTGCAACAGATCGTCCCTGAGAGCGGAAGGTACTACCAATCTCAGATTCCCAGCAGCGTCCCTGGGTCGACCTGGGGTAGGACGGCTCAGATAATACAGGATATCCCGAGAGTCTAGCACGTAACGATCGACAACCTTCGCCACATCTTCAGCTTCGGCAGCGGACATATCTTCAAGTTCACCTTTAAGATAAGCTCTGAGCTGTTTTGTCCAGGGCTCAGCTTCTTGCTGCACGAGGATTCGTCGCCACCTTTCGGCTATTGATGCGGCGGGTGTCGTCGTCTCAGGTACATACCTGGGCTCTGTTTCAGCCTGGATTTCTGAAGTCTCCGTTGGGGGTTCCCTGTCTGCATCAGCGCCCGCTTCTTGGCGCCGGGCTTGATTACGAGTGACCACAAAAATCTTTGCGTCAGGAGTCAATGGTTCAGCCGCAGCTTCGAGAGAGGTTGGTTCTGTCTTGGGTCCGGGCGCAGTTTTTGTGACAACTAAGTGTTCCGCCGCGGAGTTAGCAGGTTCAGGTGCCTCAGATTTCACCAATTTCTCAGGGATTCGATTCATCTGTCTGAGCTGACTCAGCTCCACCGGGTCATCAACCACTACTGGGCCCTTAGCAAGGAGTGTCTTTGAGGTCAAATAATCTGCGGCAGCATTGAATTCTCGCTTGACATGTACTAGTCTCAGCGATTTAAACTTGAGGCGGGTAGACTCGAACTGAGCCAGCAATAATTGAAGCCCAGGGTTCAAACATTGAATCAAACCTTGTGCCTGCTGAATAGCAATTCGAGAATCTCCAACTACAACCAAATTTGATATTCCACGTTCTAAGGCCATGCGAGTGCCCTCGATTAGACCATGATACTCGGCTTCGTTCACCGTGACACCTTCGAAATGAAAACCTCGAGCTTCTACAACGTCCCAGGACGGCAACTTCCACAGGATGCATCCAGAACTGCCTCGCCGATCTGAAAGTTTAGCTGCTCCGTCAAAACTAAGCAGCCATCCCTCGTAATCAGCTTCAAGCATCTCCAGACTGATGGGTGGAGCTCGGACTACATGTCCCTTAGCCGGGATCAGGTTCTCAGCGATTTTATCAAGCTGCTCGGGGGTAATCCCAGCTCCCAGAATTGCAGCGAGTCCGTCTTCATCACGCTCTACTCTGTAAATCTCCAAGGGCCATGGAGCCAAGCGAGCAGCCCATTGCTCACAGCGACCTTCCAGGGACTGAGACCTAAACAACCACTTCAGAACTGAATACCGGGTGTAGACTTTCAGCAATTTGCATCCAACCAGCATTGTGTAGAAAACTCTGAGAACCCTGAGTAGGGCTACGACCTCTTTCTCAGCTGGGTGGTATCTGAGCTCCTGATCATGAAGCACCCTTCCGGTGTAACGCACCGGATGAATTACTCCATCGTACTCTTGTCCCAGCACGGCACAGACAGCCCAGGGATTAGCGTGAACTATGATCACAAACGGCTTTTCCCTGTCTGGGTGTCTGAGCAACGGCGTCGAAACAATTTTCTCTTTCAGGATCCCAAACGCCTCCTTAGCTCGACTGAGATCTCGGCCTTCCCGGACTTGATCGTCGGTCAACTCGTAGAGGACAGAGGCTACAACTGGGAGGTCTTCAATAAACTTGTTGTAGTAATTGAGACTTCCCAGAAAAGACTGAACTCCCTTCAAAGTCGACGGGAACGGCAAATCTCGGACTCCCTTGGCGATTTTCGGCTTAGCTCGGATCCCCTCAGCCCCAATTTCGTGGGACAAGTACGAGATCGTCTTTTTACCGAATTCACTCTTGGGTAGGCTCACAGAAATTTCCCAGTATCGCAGTCGGTACAACAATCGATTCAGGTCAATACACAGTTGATCCCAGGTCTCAGCTCCATAAGCGATGTCATCGATGTACGAACTTCGTCCCAGAACTGGGTTCAGCTGAGGAGGGGCTGGTATGTTTCTCCGAAACACCGTCAGCTCTGCACACAACACCGGCAATTCATTCTCAACTCCATCTGAGGCCTTTGGCTTAATCCCCAGAAACCTCAGCACATCTGGGTCCACCTGAGCCTCTTCCGAGGCTGGAAGGCGGACAAATCCCCACAGACAATTGTCCAACATTTGTTGGTAGATCAGCGGGGCATTTTTCAGTCCAAACGGCATGCGGGTCCACTGATAATGGCCTAACGGGCAAATAAAAGCTGATATGAGCTTAGCTCTGATCGTCATAGGCACAGCCCAGAATCCACTAGCCATGTCCAAGCTGAGAAACCACATCGCACTCTCAAACCCAATCAATAAGTCATCGATCAAAGGCAGAGGGTAATGCATTAGCTTGATCAGCTGGTTCACCAGTCTGTAGTCAATGCAAAGTCGAATATCAACTCCATTCTTCTTCATCACAATGACAATGGGTGATGCCCAATCTGAGTGTGAAGTCTCGATCAGTCCAGTTTCCAGTAACTTCTTGAGAAGATCGTACACCTTCGGCAACAGATGCGGAGGAATCGATCTCGAGCGCTGAGCTATAGGCTTGGCGTCACTAACATCTAAGTCACAGACAACACCTCGCGCAGGGGGTGGGACAGCATTCCCATCTCCCAGAAAACTTGCGTGATGTCTTTCCAAGATCTCCCGGATCTGGGAGTCCATCTCAGGTGTGGTTTCACCAACTTCGCCGATGTCAGCTGAGTTCAGGTCCGCTTTGGGGTTCAAGTCCTTCAGTTCAGGGAGAGCCGCTAGTTGATCTCGGAGATCGCTCTGCAGCGCGCTTCCTTCGTGATAAAACACCGTAGCTTCTTCATCTATCTCAGCCTCCATTCTCAGACATCGAGAAAAAGTCTCGTCCAGCTGAGATCTGGGGTTGCCCACAAAAGTCTCAGATTGTCTCGAAAAAACTCTCTTCAGTTCCCGATCAGCATTCTCAGAGGTCGCTGGCTCAGATTTTCGCGCAAATCTCGGGTTCGTTAGGATCTTCTGAGGCCAAGGATAAGAATGCTTCTCAACGGCAGGGGGTTCGTTCAACTCCCGGAGTTTCTCAGCTTCCTCTTCTCGCCTCAGAAAATCCTCAGAGGGCTCTGCTTCAAAAATCAACTGTGCCCATTCCCGATACTTCCGAGATCGCGGCCGCACAAAAAAGTCTCCATGTGGCAGGTAATCCTTCTCCACCAAACAAGCAACCACAGTGTGTTGATATACTGGGGTCAACCGGTCTGAGATATTGACAATCTTGACTGCTTTCGGTTTCCGCCCAGCTCCATAGATAAATTGTATCACCCATTGTTTGCCCCTCCCAGCCCATTCCTGGACTTTCTGAGGGTCGGCACGGTCATACTTCACAGGGCGAATCACAGATTCTCCTGGTTGTAGCCAGGCGGTCTCCAACATTCTGACTCCGATTTCCAAACCGATGTGATCCACCTCAGGTCCTCCAACTAAGAAAAGACTTTCCTCATCTGGGAGTTGAACCATGCCTTCGCGTGCACAGAGGCGAACCCCAGCAGCAATCATGAAGTCCATTCCCAAAAGACAGTCAACACCTTCTCCAACATTGCCAACCCAGATATCCATGATGTAGACAACCCGAGTTCCGAGCGTCAACTTGATCCTAGCTTGTGCTGAGAGATAGGTGGGAACGTCCCCGACCCCAGTTACTTTGAGTCTGTATCCACGTCTGAGCTTGAGCCTTAACCTGCGTGCAAGGTCTAAGCTCATAAAACTCGTAGTAGCCCCAGAATCCAACATAATCTGTAATCTGTGATCGAAAATCGCTCCATGCACCTTTGCCACCGCCCGTCTTTCACCAAGTAAAGTGTGATTGCTCCACCAGCCATATCTCTGACCTGGGACTAGGGCAAACTCGAGATGGTTCTCAAGCTCAGCCTCAGAGTCTGGGTCTTCGAGGTCAGCTCCAACGGAATAAACACATCCTTGCTCAGATGAAGACATACATTTGGGGTTATTACTGCGCCAACATGGAAGGGCAGAGCCCACATATGCATATGCGCAGCATGCTTGGGACTTCGGCTCGTCACGCACTGGTTCCCAGACCAGCGAGCCTAGTGGTTTAACGGCATCCCAGACTCCGGGCCATCCAATAGAGCTTGGACTACCTCAGGAGCGAGGCCCTCGATGGAACCCCCAGCACGGATGACATCCTGTACTGCTTTTAGAGCCGACCACATGTCGCATAAACCCCGGCGATGGTATTCGCCGCACTTGGAACATGGTTGGCGTCGACAGAACTGAGTCGGGTGACCCTCTTCGTGACAACGTCCACAGATGAGCTTGCTCCAACATTTCTCCGTAGTATGGCGGCTGCTGCCGCATTCCCCACAAGTCTCAGCATGCTGGTACTCATCACTTCTGGGCTGGGATCTGGGCTTCCAAGCCAATTTCTCAGCAACTCGGTAAATCTCCTCATCCAGCAGGGCTGTTGTACAGCTGAGCTCAGAAGGTTCTGTGATCTCCTTCCCGGACATCTGTGCCTCTTTGGGGCTCAGATTCTCAGCTCCAGTCTCAGTTTCGGTCTCAGCTTTATTATCTGAGGGAATCTCAGAGTCATCCTTGAAATGGACATGTCGTCTCAGATCTGAGTCGAAATTTCCTCCATCAGCCAAGAACGCCCGGCCCTCAGCTCGTCGTTGCTGAGGCTTAAACCTGCCAAACTGCACAGTCTGAGATGGGCTTCGCTTTTGCCGAGCATCCCGGCTTTCATCTCGCTGCAGAGCTTCAATACGTTTCAAAGTCTCCTCCAACTCGCTCAGCGTGTCAAACTTCTGACCTTGCAGAGTGGTTCTCAGCCGAGAATCACCCACAGCTTTGATGAAGCGCCTAATATGCGCCTCACGGTCTGGGGTTGGCTTCAAATAAGCGATGTTGGCCTTCTTTGCAGCACGGTTGAGGCGGTAGAAGAACATTCTGGGGGTCTCCCGGTCTCGGATCCTCATCTCGTAGTACCGCTCAGCCTTGGAACCAATGCTTCGGCACCATTCCTTCTTGAAAACGTGAGAAAGCTGTTTCCAGTCTGAGCGGACATCATCTGAGAGCTGGGTACACCAATCTTTCAGAGAACCTGAGAGTCTCATACGAAGCTGGACAATCCGAGTTCGTTCATCCCAGGGTGCCATGGTAGCATAGTACATGAAACGCTCCCACCAGTTGACTCGGTCTTCCAGGGGTGCATATTCATTGAACTTCTCCAGAGCATCATGGGGAATCATCGCTTGGACTACCACTCGAGTCCCAGAGCTGGGATCAGCAATCTTGGACTGGGCCACAGCTCCAAACTGATTTTCGAGCTCATCCTGAGAAGAGTCACTTGAGCTGGAGTCATCTGACTCAGATCCGCTATCATCTGGGCCTTCTGGCGGCGACGTCCGAGATTTCTGACTTCGGCGAGACGCTGAGCCTGACTTCATCTCAGACCTGGTCTCAGATTTGGTCTCAGAAGTCTTGGTCCTGGTTGAAGCCTGGGCTTTCCCAGCTGAACTTGGCTTGCTTTGACTGGCTTTTACCAATTGTTGCACAATACTCGTCAGCTGAGCAAGCTGGGCCGTCACAGAGTCTCCAGGAGTCTGAGATGTAACCGGGATGGCTGGGATAATCTGAGCTGGGGTCTCAGGCTGGGATCGAGAAACAGCAGTTTGGCGAAGTTGGTCTTGAGCCGCTTGGAAGCGGCGGATTTTCTCTTCTTGGATCGCCACTGCCTTCTTGTGGTCGATCTGAGCTTGGGCATATTTCTCATTCATCATTCTCAGCTCAGATTCGTATTCGGCTCGAATGCGGCTCGCTTCAGCTTCCTCAGCTTTCTTCCGCTCAGCCTGCCGAGCTCGATCCTCAGCTTCTCTGAGACTTTGTTGCACACCCAAGAGATACCGAGCTCGGGTTTCGTCTTCCTTGCGTTTCTGAGACTCCTCCTCAGCCCTCTGCTTGGCCAACCGCTCAAGTGCTTCCAACTGAAGTTGTTGCTCTGACTTCTGAGACCTGGGAGCTGAGTTTAAACTTGTTCGGGGAATGTACTGCTGAGAGCGGTGATCAATCGTCTCAGCTCCTTGCTCCACCAGTAAAGTTCTCAGCTCAGCCTCGAGCTCAGCTCGTCTTGCCTGAGCCGCAGCAATTCTGGCTTCCGCCTCAGCTCGGACTCGGGCTATCTCGCGTTGATACAAATTCTCCAGTTCAGTGTCAGTCACAGGAGGCTGAGAAATTTCCGGAAAAGCATATTGCGGGGTCTGACGAATTTCCCAGGTCGGCTTCACAGATGGGGTCACAGTTCTCTGAGGTTCCGCATCATTCATACCGCTGAGAGCGTTCTTCTCAGATTCTGGTTTGCCAGGCAATGGCACTTGCGAGGGGTTCACGTCCCTGGACGTCCCAGTCTCAGACCGAGCTGAGGCTGAAGTAGTCTGGGGTGTAACTGAGACCATTACAGCTGGGAAATTACTCCGCACGGCTGAGGTCACAGATCCCATCATCACCGTTGCACTTGAAGTGGGTCCAAACGTCCCAGCTCCAACACCATAATCTGAGAAAGACATCAGAGACGATCCCGAGGAACTTAATCCAGACAGGTCCGTCCCTTGGTCATTCCCAGCCATGGAGGCGTCAGAACTAGCTTTCGCACCAACCACACTTGGAACTGTGCCCGATCTTGTACTTCGCATAGCATCCGAATCACTCCCAGACCCGTGCCAGGATAGCAGAGATGTTGAGGGGATCGATGGATCTGAGCGCGACGAGGGCAGCGGAATCTCAGCCGGTTCATGGCTCAGCTGGGGTTTCTTGCGGATTGGTTCTTCATCCAAGCTCGAAGCTGGGCTTCTCGGCCGAAGACCAGTCAGCTGAAGACGCATTACCACTTCTGGGCCAAGGAAAAGCTGGGCATCCTCACCCATAGCCACATCTCCATCTCGATCAACTGGAAATCCGAGTTGGGTCTCAGATCTCTGAGCTGCAGACTGGGTCTGAAGAGAATCTGAGGTTTGTCGAACATAGTATGCTGTAGTACCAACCACAGATTTCCAAATTGCCAGCTCAATGCCGAGGAAATGAGCGATTCGCTCGATCTCAACTCGGACCCGAGAATCTGGGACCCCAGACACTTCATCCAAGCTGGGCCAAGCTGGGACTCGGTTCACAAATTCATACCCAGGTTCCCAGAGCATAGTCTGCAACAGCGCCACGCAGGCAATCGGTGGAAGCAATTTCAGCGAAACTTTCACAGCTCTCAGGTCTGAGATGACTGGGAGTCGACGTCGCTCAGCTCGAAACACGTTCAACCACCTAGCGGCAGGCGACCGGGTCACAGAAAACAAGTGTCGACCGGTCGACTCAGCAGCTTTGATGAATCCCCACAGGTAGTAACCACCGTGACACGGGTTGTACGCGATGTCGACCGGGTGAACAGTCTCAGCTGGGACTCCCATCCACATCTCAAACTGGGATCGCGCATAGCTCAGCATTTCTTCGTCAGTCATCTCTGGGAGTGGGGCTAGAGCCCAAGTCTCAGCTTCTCCCTCAGGCACACCTTGCAATCTGCGAGTGGTTCTCTGCTCAGGCCACAGAGTACTTGACCAAGCACCGCCACCACTTGCATAGCTGGGAAGTGTGACACCAGGCGCATAACTCAGCCTTGTAGGGGTCGTCCCAGTCCCAGAAACACTTTTTGTTCTCAAATGTAGCTCGCGCTTACCCAAAAGGCTGAGCGCACCACCCTCGGCTTGGCTACCGGGGTTACTCCCAGTAGTTGGCTCTGGGCTGAGACTCGGCGCTTGAGCAGTGGTCATCTCAGCTGAGAAACTTCCTCGATGTGTCAAACTGTGACTCGCTGGTGGTAATCCCAGACTCGGACCATCATTTCTCGGAACATCTTGCCTTGGATCCGAATCTCGACCAGTCTCAGCTTGCTTCTTCATAGGCGAGCTAGGCGGCGGCTCGGCATCCTCAGTTTTGGGCGCAGCTTCAGGTTCAGCACTCATCTCAGCTTCTTCCTCAGCAGATACGCTCAGATCATCACTTTCTGGGACCCTTTCCGACTTCCTGGACCTGGGCGTCCCAGCATTTTCCGTCATCACTTCAGCCGGCAAACCAGCAACTCTGAGACTTCGCCGAAGCGAAGACTCAGGCATCTCACCACTTGTCTTGGAAACTTTCGAGTCGGGAGCAGTCGACATGACTTGCACACGTCCGTCACCAAAGTCGTTTCCTGATCCGGGCACGCGCACCAGCTGTGGCGATGCGGGCTCCAAAATCAGGGAATAGCCTCGCGGCTAGACCTCGATCTCAGACCACTCAACTCAGAATCTGAGATTAGATCTCAGATCCCAAGCTGGGTGAGGCGTGTGTTCCTCACTCTTGCAATCCCTTGACTTGGTTCTTCCTAAGGCTACGCTGTGGGCCCAGACTTGCGTCGGCCACACCAGCTGCCTCCGAACTCGACAGTTCCCAGATGCCCCCAGACGAAGCTTGCTCCTTGCTTGGAACGCCCTTGTACGCACGTGCTGAGTCCGCTGTGCCCCGTTTTCTTTGAATATAAACACGTTCACTCCACACACACTTAGTCCACTTCTCTTCTCAGGCCCTTGGACTCTGGGCCTTAATAGCCTCCTCCTTGCTCAGCGACTCCGGCTTCGAGTCACTTCCAGTCACGACACTTCCTCCGGCGGCTCAGACTGAGAGGCGCACAACGGTCTTCACTCGCCCCTCAGACCAGAGTGGCCCCGAGAGTTGGCTCGGTCTGAGCCTGCCTTGATCCAGGGTTCTCGCTCTGCACCCTGGGACTTCCGCGCACCACGCCTTGATGTAGGCGACACAGCGAAGCTGGGAACCACTATCCCAGACTATTCGCGCCACACGGATACCACCAGCAACCCCAGAAACCACTATCCCAGGTGTTGCTCTGCCGAAACCTCAGAGCGGAGCGCCTTCCGCCCGAAAATATGAAGCACCGCCAGGAAACCAGCCAACCAGCAAGCAAAACCAGCAAAACCAATGTCCCGTGTGTGGAAATACAACAACGAAGGCAAACCGGGCCGAAACACGAAAAGGCTTGGTTGTTGAACTTGAATTTATTTGGAGTTAGCTGAGCTTGACCGTAGAACACTCGTAGCGACTCCACTTGACCTTGCGCGCGCCGCCGGGGGCAGGGACTTGGTCCCTGTGAAGCAACACGCCCGTCGGCGCAAGACGAACTCCGCAGCTTGCGGTCTTCGGGGCAAAACAAACTCTGATTATTATCATGCACATGCACATACAAAGGGCCTATCAAGTAAGGGTGCAAACATCTCCTGGGTACACCTTGAACAAGGGTGAGACACCCACTAAACTACTGGCTTGGCGGCGCCCGTGAATGCGTGTCGCTGCCTTGGCGTCCTTCCGCTGGCCTGTCTGGGTCAGTCATCACTTGATTACACTGATTACACCTGGGTGCAAATCAGTGATATCCTGATTACGCCAGGATCTTGTGGCCGGGATTGGGCGGACTTGGTCTGTCATCACCTGATTACACTGATTACTCTGGGTACAAATCAGTGTGTAATCAGGATGACGCCAAGATTCTGCGGCTCCTGTTGGCCCAAATCCATAGGCGACTGGTCAGGCCGAATCTTGTGTGCCCGACACCAGGGGCCGAAAAGCCACAACGGGGCGACCCTTCAGAGCGACCTTCCAAGCGGCAACCGCCAACTCCAAAGAGCAACTACCGCAGCTCCCAGACCGGCAATGTAGCCATCGCTTGTGTACCCACTTCATATGTGAGACCACGAAGCCGCACTTCAGGCCCTGCAGGTACGCCGTAGGCTTTTAGTCACGTCCTAGGCTCGGAGCGTCAGCTGTCTTTCACCAGTTGCCACTTATCCTCACGAACATCGCGCATCTTGACACCAACTTGCGCCCACAATCACCGTGTCTCAGTTTTGGCACAAGTTGAGGGACTGCCGGGCTGAAAACCTGAGCTGGGGGCAAAATACGATGTTGATTCCATACCCCGGCTGTCCAACCGATTTGACATGTCTCAATTCTGGCTCGAATTCTGGGACTCTGAGGCCGGGAATCTGAGCTGGGGGCAAAAATACGATGTTGATTCCATACCCCGGCTGTCCAACCAATTTGACGAGTCTCAGTTTTGGTGCAACTTCTGGGACTCTGAGTCTGGGAATCTGAGCTGGGGGCAAAATTACGATGTTGACTCCATATCTCAGTTGTGGCACCCCAAAGCCGAGATGAAATCAGACGCCGCACGCCACGCCCTCTTCCCAGACCCCAGACTGCACATCTCAGGGTCTGGTCCACAGGCAAACCTCAGACTGAACTCCAAATCACCATGTCTCAGACTTTTGCCACCACTCTCAGGTCTCAGAACTCCGGGCATTCCAAACTGTGAGATCACCAATCTGAGACCTGAGGTCTGAGACTTAAGCAACCATGGGACTTCAAATCACAAACCCAGAAGGCCAGGGCTCAGCTCTTCGCCCAGAGTCCGATTCAAGGCCTGGAACCTCAGATCTGTGGCCTCTAGAGCGATTCTCAGACCTCGGACTCCAGACCGAATTCAAATCTCAGACCTGGGGATCTGGGGTCGCCGCAACTCGACGTTCGCAGAGCTCAGTTTCCAGATGTAGCCAGCACAACTTGAAGTATGTACAAAAACCAGACTTGGGTCAAGAAATATCCACGTTTCAAGTGACATGTGGCCGGTACGTGGTAGGGTTTGGGCTTCTGACTGATGGGTCTTGGCCAAGAATTGGCTCGGACCTCGTCACACTAGCACGGTTTCTGTTTTCTTCTGACGGACTCGAATGCCCAAGTAGTTCGTTAGCAATCCCAAGTCTTTGAAGCCATAGTCCTTATCCAATGCGGCAAAGAACTCAGACTTGAACGCTACCGAACTTGTCGTAGTGATTACATCATCAACGTAAATCAAAACGAATGCCATAACATCTCCTTTGGAGTAGAAGTACAGGCACGGCTCCGTTTCACACGGCGTGAAGCCATACTTCTTCATCCAGCCATCTAACTCTTCATTCCACTCCCTGCCTGACTGTCTTAGACCATACAACGCTTGATCCACACGGTACATTTGGTTGCCGAAGCCTTCAATTCCGCCTATGTATTGCTTTATCTTCAGCTTTGCGTTCAAGTATGCGTTGTTCACGTCTCCTTGCCAGATCTTCAATCCTAGTTCTCTTGCTAGAGCCACCAGCAATCGGAAGCTCGACAGTCGTGCCACGGGTGAGAATGTGTCCTTGAAATCCAAGCCAGGATTTTGTTTGAATCCCTTTGCTACAATACGTGCACGAAAGCGCACGATGTATCCATCTTCATCCACCTTTGGATCGAACACCCACTTAGTTTCCAGTAAGTTTGCACCGTCAGGTAGTTCATCAATAGGTGTCAACACGCCTTTGTCAATTAGCGCTTGCATTTGCGTCTCCATCGCGGCCACCCATTCATTGCACTGCGGTGATCGCATCGCCTGTCGAACCGTCTTGGGGATCTGCACCTCACTCGCCTTCCATCTTCGCTGACTCATCAGTTCCGGATGCAGGGTCGCGTCCATGATGTAGTCCTCCAGATATTTCGGTCTCTTGCGCTCACGAGGTTCGTACCGCTGCCGCTTGTTCTCCCTACGTCCAGCAATCGAGTCACGACCACGTTTCTCACAATACTTTGGCTGCTCGCTAAACGACCGAATGCGATCTACCCTTTTGCGTTTCTCAATCATCGTGGTTTCGACGTCATCGTCCTCCAGACCGTACGTCTCAACGTCAATGTCCTGCGGATATTCATCTGCTCTCTCTTGTTCAACACCTGGTAAATCTCCCTCATTAACAACATCTTCATAATCACGCAGCACATCTTCATTATCATTTTCCTCATGAGTCTGCTCATCTTGTGATGTTACCGATTCCGTTTCATCAATAGCTTCGGATGCAGCATCCTCACTGACAGCAGAAACATCTCCATGTTCAGACTCATTGACTGAATCATCTTTTTCTCCACTAACTGCATCCTCCACACTTTCGGCGTCCAGGACATCTTCACCAGATTTGCTACTTTCAATTTCTTCTTCACCTCCGTCGTCGACTACGTGTTCGTTGGCGTGTTCATCTGCATTTTCATCTGCCATCGGACGCAGGAACACCCGTGGGTGCATCAACAATGGCTCACGTCTAGCGTCCTCGTCGCTCTCTGCAACACCTTCCGCGTCTTCATTTGCATCGGATTCCTCCTCGCTATTCTCGCTTGAAGTTGACGGGTCCTTATCATTTTCATTAGACGACACAGTTTCCAAATCTGCTTCCACCAAGCTCTCCTGGTCGTTATCACTCTCGTCATCCTCGCTATCCCCCCCTTCAACATCGTCTTGTTGATCATCTGGCCATCCATGATCGACCGACTTGGGGATCGAGTGTCGATCATGATATAGGACATCCTCGTGGACTCTCACTGTGTACACAACACGCGATATACGATACTGTGGGAAGTATACCTTGCACCCCATGCAATCTTCCAAATAACCAAGGAGAAAACCAGCTTCACTCGTATTTGCCATTTTCTTTCGCAGGTGCTTCTGGATGTGTGCATACACTAGCGATCCGAATGTCCGAATTCGATGGAGATCCGGCTTCTTGCCAAAGAACAGCTCGAAAGGTGTTCGCTTCGTTCCTTTGCAGAGAACGCGGTTTCGGACGTAGGCTGAATTCCTCAGTGCGTCCGGCCAGAAGTTCTGCGGAAGTTCTGAGTGACTCAACATCGCTTTCTTTGTATTCCGCAATGTCTGGATTGCACGCTCTGCATAGTTCACCGAAGAACCACCTGGTGCCACCGGAACCAAACTGATGCCTTGTTCCGCGCACCATTCCTTTGTTGGTGTGTTCAAGAATTCACCACCAGTATCAGATACTACATGTTTCACAGGTTTTCCAATCTGCTGTTCAGCCCACATCACGTACTGCTGAAAGTAGCTAGATGCCTCAGTTTGTCGGTCAATACATATACGGTCATCCACCGCGAATAGCCATCAACTATCACCAGTGCCTGTGTGTAGGCAGTGCGGTTGTTCTTTCCAGGATCCATCAAGTCCATGAAAATCGTTTCGTTTGGCTCCTCAAAACCACGCTCACATCGCTTGCTTCGCTTCTTTCGCTTCTGCTTAGTCAGCTCACAAGTCCCGCACGTCGTAAGCTTGCGCCCTTTAGAAGCATTCCACGGACAAGCTCTTTGTCCACCATCTGCTTCAGGTGCTGGCACACGTGTGACCGAGTCTTGCATGCCACGTGCGAATATTCGCCACGCCATCAGCGTTCGTGAAGTTTGCCATCTCGCCATACTCCACCAATTGTCTTGGCGGGTCTTCAATCCATGCATTGTGTGCCTCAAAATCCCACACAATGTTCGAAGCAGGTAGGCTTCGCAGTACTAACTCACCATTCCGATACACTTTGCATTCACCCGTTTTGCTGTTCTTCCGCTCAACGAATCCTTGCTTCATCGCCAAGCCCACAGAATACTAATTCCAGTTTGCGTCCGGCACAAACAGCACTTCTTCCAAGAATATTGTTGTCAGAGCACCATCACCCACATCAGTCGCGAGCGCAATAACTCCAACTCCAAGTGCTGGTGAATGACCATCTTTTGCAAACCCTTGTATATCTTCAAAAGCTTTTTCAAACTCGTGGTACGATACAAAATATTGCTTGGATCCTACAATGTGCGTACTAGCACCGGTGTCATAGACCCAGTGACGGGGATTGTATTCCGCCACCTCTACCACCTGTTTAGGCTCGCTCACTGCATCCAAGAATTTCTTCTCTCCAGGATCACTATGTTCTTTCTGCGCCTTGCACTGCATGCTGTCTGCATTTCCTGCACGTTGCGACTGGCGAGAATCTTCCTCTGAGACTTTGTCACGATGAGAAATTGATTTCGATACTTCAGCACCATTTGCCTCCTTTTTCCCATTCAATTCTGGACAGTACTGCTTAATGTGACCCTTTTGCATACATTGGAAGCACTTCAGGTGGTTTTCTGACGACTCCGACTGCTGTTGGTGTTGTTGCTGATGCTTGGGTTTGTTCTTTTGCTTTCCAGCTTTCCCAGCCATTGCATCGCCTCCGCCAGCACGGTTGCCACCGTTCTCCACGCGACCACCTGAATTCTCGTAGCTCTCTTCCTTCAACTGCGACGCCGCCACAAGAACCAAATCACGCACGTCGTCCACTGAATACGCGGAACCAGGAGTCAAAGTAATTATTTCTGTTAAGCGCTGGTACTTAACGTGTCTAGGTGAGCTCTTCAAAATTGCGTTCACCATATCCAGATCATGCACCGCATATTTCATTGTCGCGAGACGATCACGGATGTCGTACATCTTGCCCAGGTGCAAATTCATGTCATCTTCTCGCTTCGCCCTGGTGTTCCTTAATTGATGCACTAATTGCCTCTGCTGATGTACAAAAATAGTCTGGTTCTTCGGCGCCTCAAAACTCTCCTCGAGTGTCTTCCACATCTCAGTGCCAGATGCTTTCCGCATCACTCGCTGAGCCAACGCCAGCGAAACTGAACCGAGGATTAAGCGTCTAATCGTTGCCTGATTTTGTTTCCACTCGTTCTTATCAGATTCAGATGCCGATGAGTCTGGGGGCTTCGCCTTCCCAGTTGCGATATTCTCCAGGTCATCCTCCTCGAAGAGGCTCATCATCAACGCCTTGTAGAAGTCCCAATGTTCCCCGTTCCAGTTCACAGGAACTCCCTTGGCGTTCACCTCCAAGCCGGCCTTCGGCTTTCCACTAGTTGTACTTGCCCTTCCCGACATCATAGTGCGTGCTCAGAGACTTCTCAGCGATGCCAATTCCAAATACCTTGGGCTCAGAACTCTGTTGGAATATGTCACCACAAAGCTCACACGCACAAATACAACTTGTTCTTGGCGGTAAGTTGGGGAATGGCCGCAGCCAAACTCCTTCTCCCTCTCTCCTAGACATGCAGGCAACCGTTAGACTACACTACCTCAACTGCCTCGTCCCTTATCTGCTCCAGCAGCACTTCACTGTAACTTCAACAGCAGCAACTTGCAATGTTTTCCAACAGGCAAATCCCGAAATGAAGTCCGTGCGGACTCGCGCATCAGTACCTCGCCGCCATGTTGCTCGGCAGTGTCGCCTTCTTAAAAAAAAAGGTGACACTTCAAGTTGAAGTTCAACCGGCGGCATGTGAGGCTGCCTTTTGAACGAGTAAACCGGTAAAACCGGTCTTGACCGCTCTCTCCGCCCAGTCCCACGTTACCAACGTATACCGGTAGAAATACCGCTGCGTGACCACTGTACTGCAATTTCCTGAGTGGCAATCAGAATCACAATACTTGTACCAAACCGGTAAATTTGTATCTAAATGATTATAGCGGAACTTATATGCTGAGGCGACAGCTGGCTCTAAATACTGCAATTTCATTGGCCGCTCTTATATGCAGTTGTTCACTACAAGCCAGGGAAGTCGGTACCAGGACAACGTACCCGTTGCGCTACCAGGAAAATCCAGAGCTGTTCCGCACGAAGCACGGTTTTGTTAGAGCTTGCCTGTGACCGCGTCCATGCCGCCTAGGCTACAAGAAATAAACAAATCGAGGAAGGGCGTAGCTTTGTTTCATCTGAGAGCTGTTGTAGCTGAAGCTACACCAACACAAAGTCGTGCTCCGCACGAAGAGAAGCTCTGAAATTTCGTGGTCTAAATTTGAAGAACCAAACTGCCAGTGTATTATTTTCAACAACAAAAACTGGGCTCTGGGCAGACAAATCTAAAATTAGGAAAGCACACAAATTTGTGATGGACAGAACGTCTAGAAATGATGTCGCAGCGGCGGCGCTGCGTGGTGCTGGAGGACGGCAGCGCCATCGGCTGCTACCAGCGCAACGTGCACGAGACGCACACGGTGGTGTTGGAGTCCTCGGGCCACGCGTACTCGTACATCCAGCCCGACGGGACGCGCACGCGGCACCTGACGCCCACTGCGCTGTCCAGCCACCGGCCGCTGGTGGTCGACACGCTTGATCTGCGCAACCGGTTCAGCGATCAGCCGTCGTACCTGCATGTGCGTCTGATGCAGGCGAAGGACGTGAGGCAGCAGCGACGCATCCGAGCGCTTCGAGCCAGGTGGCCTGCGTCGGGCGGGAGCGTGAAGGTGTCGAGGCTGTACAACGAGCAGGAGCGATGCTTCGAGCTGCAGTCGATCGAGGGCGCGGCCAAAGTGCAGCTGCATGCCAGTGGGAAGCTGGTGGAGCTGCAGTACGTGGCGGAGGTGAAGGTCTCGGACGACCGAATAGAGGACAGCAGCCACGCACACTACGCGACGCTGCGTCAGACGTTCGCTGTGGGCCACACGCCGCAGAGCTTTGAGCTGCCGGTGAGGATGTTGCTGGCGGCGAAAGCAGCGTGGGATAAAGACCGAGAGGCGGAGATTGAGCTTGCTGCAGTGGACGGGGAGGAGGGCGTGAGTGGAGCTGTGTCGCAGCTGCCGAGGAATGGCGCGTTCGCTGCTCGACCGGCCTTTTCGGTCATCGCTTCGACTAACAACGGTGTTGCCGGAGGTGGAGGAGGACATAAGAACGCTTTGGCGTTGACTGATATACTGCGAGTGGCTACACTTCCTTCGAAGATGCTGTACCATCGCGTTGTGGCGGAGGTCGTGGGGGAGGACGCGACGTTGCTCGTGTCACGCAGGCAGGGGAATACATCCCCGGAACTTGTGGTTTGTTTGGCATCTGCATTGTCTGGAGGTGATTGTTCATGCTTGCCTCTAACTTTATTGTTTTTTTTTGGTTGAGTAGGTTCAAGTGGGTTGTGAACGTTCACTGTTGGTGGGGTCCGATGGGTTTTACACGTGGTACGATGAAACTGGGCGACCGCAGCACCGGTTCACGCGCGAAACCATTCCACCGACATCCACTATCGATACCAAGAGTACAAGTAACTCTGTGGCTTCATTGTGTCTACACATAGAGTACGTGCTTCAGGCCTTCAAGTGCCCTGCTGAAGCTCGTAGTCACGATCCGCCATCGTCACCGCTGCAAAAGGAGGAACTGGAGCTGGTGGAGGAGTCTGAAAATGAACACGGGCGATTCCGTGCATTCCGCGACGGTCGAGTTCGAGTTGCATTCGCAGATCGTACGATCCTCCAGGTTGAACGCGACGGCGACTGTTGCTCATTCTTCTTTGCCGATGGGAGCTCGACTCAGACAACGTTGGCTTCCGCACCACTGCGGCACCGCGCGTACATTTACCAGGCGCTGGAGTTCGGCGACTGGGCTTTCTCGCCGCAGGATGAGCGTATGCAGCGTCACGTCAAGAGGCAGGAAGTCGAGGCAATCGTCGCGCAAGAACTTCAGCGTATCAATGTCCGCTGCAGTATGAACAGCCAGCAAGAAATAATTCAGCAGAAGTGTACCAAGGACACCACCGTACGAAAGGACCAAGACGACACGGATAGAAAAGACATGACGCTGTCGTTGTCGCTGGCTGCAGTTCGGGAGCTTCAAGCAGCTACTCTGCAACATATCGCCAGCGTCGACCATGTGTTGCAAATGGCAGCTTCTGCAGCCGCCAACGACGCGTAAAGGCACGGAATAGAATGCGTCAATGACACCGCTAAATGGCGTCGTTGTTTGAATTTGAATGAAACGAAACTGTCTATCTTACAAACCGAAGCTAGAAAGTCAATCATAAAGTGTTGACCGCATTTTGGTACATTTTTTGTGACTAGTGGGCATACGCGGTTGGCACTGTGCACCGTGCACCCCCAATTGTCGTGTGGTCCTTCAAGCTGTGCTCGAGGGTGAATTTAAGACAATACAGACATGCGTCGTTTCTTTCTTACTTTCCAACCGTGAGAACCCCTATAATAATAATAGAAGAATGCTGATGCAAAACAAATCCGAAAAAGGTGTTTTCCGGCAAAATACATGTACATCGAGGTCGCTCATGCTAATGACTCTTTAGTTTCACCCGTTGTGGAGGGGTCGACCTCAATCTGCACTAAAAAACAGGGCGACATTTATCTGCAAAGCACAGTGTATTGTCAATACTAGGTACATGTGCTCATGAAATCTTGACGCACTGTCGGAGAGTGCATCTGATACATGCAACACTACACGCGACAGAACGGGAAAAATAATGAAGCTAACACGGTGCCAACAGCATTTCATTGGGAGCCCGTAGATCTTAGGGAAGACTGTAACCGCTGAAGTTAGTTCTCCCTGGACGCGATTTTTATCGCCGACAGCACCGGCATACTCGCATGGGTCCGTTCTTGCCCGGCAGTAAGCTATTACTGAGATCGTACTGGGGGTTCGTAGACATCACTGATACCGGATCATACTCGAATGTCTTTTTCCCATTCACCCAGACACTCTCCACTAGGTCACGTGACACGAGCGCCGAATGGTTTTGAGTCACGTCTGTGCGGAGCACCACAAAATCTCCACGGAAACCGGGAGCGATCTCACCGAGGACATCCTCTTCCATTGCTGCGAATGCGCCACCTTTCGTGTACAGCGCCAAGGCTTCGTCGAAGGAGAGTTGTTCATCTGGCAAAAACACATCCTGGGGACAGCCAGGCTTACGCCGGTAAATCGCGTCGTAGATGCCTTGGAACGGATTGCACGTCTCGATGGGTGCGTCGCTGCCTCCAGAACACACGACCCTATTCTGCAGCATTCGCTTCCAGCAATACGAAAAGGGAATGATGTCGTCTTCCAAGCGCTTGCGGACATATGCTGCATCCGTCACAGTAAAGGATGGTTGGATGTTGCCGATAACGCCTTGCTCACGCATCTGGGAGATCAAATCTTCACCAAGGATCTGGCAGTGCGTGAGAATGGGGCGTTTTTCCGATCCAACATGAGCTGCACGGAGAGCTACCAGAACCTGCTCCGCAGCGCGATCACCTGCGGTTCCAATAACACTCCTCAGATAAAGTACGGCAACTACTGCAATTTAGAGAGAGCATACCAATGGCGTGGATTTCGACACGATAACCGGCACTAGTGGCGTCGGCAATTTTCTTCACAAGACCTTCATCTGAATTCATGAGGATCCCTTTGTTCTTCGTGTCTTTGTATGGAACACGCAACGCCGCCGTTTCCTAGAGAATAATTCGCAGGCGGTAAGCACCTTCACATGCGCACGCGTATTCACAGTCAGTAAGACGTACCGCTCCAAGGCTGCCATCGCTGAAGATCTTCATCCGGTGGCACGACAGCAGCCCACAGCACTCTCCAGGCCTCGGCGTCTTGGGTTTGCCCAGCTCATGGATCGACGGTGTCAGGTATACACGAACCGGCAGCCCCTCTTTTTCTTGCAGCATGGTGTACACTTGCAACGCGTCCTCATCGTTGGTGTGAACAGCAGTAAGACCCGAGCTCACGCATCTCTGCAACGCGTTCCGGAAGTACTGGACGCGAAGATCTGCACGACCCCAAACAATAAGCACAACCCACCAACTAGTCAGCAACCCCTCCCCCCAGCACCGTCACTCCACGCACCCAGGGACGGCTCGTTCGCGTGCTTCTCCACGATCTGCACCGCCTGCACTCCATCACCACCACAATAAAAACAAGTAAAACTACTTTTGATCCTCAACCTAATGCAGCAGCCAATGACCACGTCGAGCTCGTTACATCTTCTCTCAGGATGCCCGTGGCCCCGTTCTCGTCCACATCAATAGCTCCGTGCCCGACGTCGTGACTCGTGGCCGTCACGTCCACGCCCGCGATCTCCAGCGCCCTCGTGTTCACCACTGCAATGTGCCAGCAGGCGCGGTGCAGCAGCACGGGGCGATCCCTGATCACGGCGTCGATGTCGTGGCGGCTCGGGTACCGCGCGTTGCTCGAGAGCTCGTCCTGCGCCCAGCCGACGCCCACGACCCACGCCTTGTCCGGGTGGCGCGCGTCGTAGCTGCTCAGCCGCCGCCGAAACTCGTCGAACGACGCGCAGCCCGACAGGTCCAGCCACTCGGCGCTCTCGCCCAGCATCGACACGTGCGTGTGCGCGTCCTGCAGGCCCGGCAGCACCAGCGCGCCCCGCAGGTCCTGCGTCTCGTCGGCGGGGGGAGGCGCGCCCGTGCCCACTGCGGCGATGCGGCCGTCCTCCGCCAGCGTCATCCACTCGGCGAACGGCCCCGCGACGGAGGAGCCCGGGCCCGCCCACTGCCAGATCTTGCCGTTCACGAACGCCTTCATCTTGATGATCAGATCAGATCTGATCGGATTATCAGGTGCTGGCTTCGTTGGTCGTAATCCGCTCCGATTGGTCCAAAATCCGGGTGGCGCGACTTGGCTCTCTCCATTTTGGCGCCAACACTTCCCAACCGTTTACAGTATCGCCTCACGATGGACTTCGGCGGCGCTCCGAGCGGCAACGCGACGCACCCGCGCGTGAACAAGAAGAGCATGGGCGCCTATGTGGGCCACACGGTGGCGCTCGTGGGCGCCGTGGAGAGCCACTCGCCCACCGCTGTGGTGCTGCGCACGTCGGTGAGTCGCGGATCCCCTGGCTGGAGCTCTTGAGGTGTGCGTGTGTGTGTGTGTGTTCTAATGTCGTCTTCCTTCGCAGGACGGGGAGATCGTGAACGTGACGATCCAGCCGGGCTCCGACTACGGCAGCAAGGTGGTGGAGGTGATCGGCCGCGTCGTGGACTCGGAGACCATCCAGGAGTTCAAGACGACGCTCTTCGGCGACAGCTTCGACCTGGACGTGTACGACCAGCTCGTGCAGCTCTCGCAGTCCAAGTACAAGCACCTGTTCGAGTAGCTCAGCACTCTCGTTGATGCAATGCAAAGGGCTCGTGGTGGATGAGACAGAAGAATATATAGATTTTGCACGTCGAGTTATGCGTCTGCCAGGGGCTCTGGGGTATCTGCTGCTGCGTCTGTGTTGGGTGTCTCGGTAGGTTCGACGGCCGATAGTGGCCTGATGGAGTGCAGGAAGCCGTGGCTGAGCGGGCGTGGAGCTCTGGGCGTCTGGATGTCGTTGATCTCGCGCTGGACGAGGTGCTCGTGGTAGTACGGCGTGTAGATGCACTTGTAGAGCTGGAAGTGGCGGTAGTACGAGTTTGTGACGTAGTCCACGATAGCTGCGACCTCTTCCCGGCTAAAGATCGCCACGCTACAAGTGGATATGACATTGAATGAGTCCTTTGATGTGGTGTTCCCGACGTGCTTTGTTGCGTGTTTCAAGCGTACCTTTTGGGCGAGCGGTTGACGCTGTGCGTGAGCAATGTCGCCTGGAAGAAGTCATAGCTGATCTTGAGGTCGGTGGTGCTGTCACGCGCCAAGTCGCGCTTCATCAGCGTCTGACAGATCCCGAGGAGCACGGACGTCTGGCTGAGCTGGAAGTGCCTCTGTCTGCAGAACGTAAAAGCCAACCGTTAAGGAGCGCGTCCATCGTTCGTCCCTACGGCAAATCCAAACGCATGTAGAAACTACAGCAACTGCAGCGTAGGAGAAGGATATGAGTAGTTGTGCAGGTGGAAGTCCAGCAGGAAGCTCTGCTTCTCATCCGCGAGGTCCAAATCGAAGATCTCCGCCAGCGCACTGCGCATCAACAACAGTTAGCCAACGTCATCCTGCCAATCAGCCACTTCAGCTCGCTGCATAGCACCACGACAGCAGCAACAGATCTTGCCACCTCTTGCAGTCGTCCACCGAGTGCCGCGTCGCCAAGCGCGCCAGCTCGTCCTCGGTCGCGTGCTTCCACACGATCGCCTCCGTCTGCAGTGCAGAGACCGGTCAGCGCGCTCTGCAGGGCGATCCGACCACGTCACGACACTCGCAGCAAAAGTATCCTCTGTACTCTCGCTGCCTCGGCAAGGCAAAACGAGGCGAGGTCGAGTTCACATTTGCGGCCGCACGCACCATGGTATCCGATACACACCAGACCTTCAAGTCGAAGTTGACCTTTGACGTCCTTTGGCGTCGGACTTTGCCGGGAGCGCCGCACTTAAGCCGTCTATGCAGCCATTCGGAAGAGTGGCTCTTGCGCAGCCAATCGCTGCACAGCAATCGTAGAGGATGCAGATCAGGTCCGTATCGCCAGGTATTACTCGTACCCTGCCGTCTCACACTCGGGGAGTTTGACTGTGATGGCAGCGCCATGTGTCCCTAAACCGACGCGGTCCGTACCTGCGCGCCCACGCTTTGGCTGGCTCTTTTTTCTGCCAATGGGAAATGGCTCCCCCCTCTCCCTCCTCTGACACGGCATAGCACAGCTCCGCCTGCCTGCTTCCTCGCCGGACAAGCGATAGCGTTGCCCCGGGCGAAGAAGGCCCCAGACCCACCGAGAGAGCGGGGAGCGAGCGCGCGTCCCCCCGACCGGTCCCCACGGCGACCCCCAGCAGCGACATGGAGGCGGCCGCCGCCGCGCCCGGCGACGCCGCCGCCCGCCCGAGCAAGACGCCCGCGGCGCCCGAGGACGCGCCCGAGATCGTGGGCGAGCCCGTGACGCTCGAGGAGCTCGTGGCGCCCACCGCCGCCGGCAAGAGCAAGGAGAAGGAGAAGGAGAGCGCCCACACGCCCGCGGAGACGGCGCACGCGCCCGAGAACAACGAGCAGGAGCAGCAGCAGCAGGAGGAGGAAGAGACGGAGGAGACGGAGGCGCAGGCTGAGACACAGGCTGCTGCCGTTGCTGCTAGTGAAGACAGTGAGCCCCTTGTCGCCGTCGTGGAGACGGAGGCGGAGGCTGACAGTGTCGAGGAGACGACGGCGACGCCAGTCGAGGGGCTCACCGACGGCGCGAACGAAACTGCCGGCAGTAATGACAGCGAGACAGCTGTGCTGATGGAGCTGGCGGCGTTCGATGACGACGAGGAGGACGACGACGAGTTCCACGAGGCCATGGAGGACGGCGTGGACCTGCTGGGCGACTGCGGCCTGCAGGACAAGCCCAGCGTGCCCCCCACCATGAGCTTCTCGGTGAACGAGATGGAGGTGATCACGAACCGTGGCGGGCGCGCCGGCAGCTTGTCCAAGTTCCTGGACGACGCCGACACGTTCCGCCGCCGGTCATTACCTTCGTACCCAGATGACCAGCTGTTCGCCGGATCGCTGAGTCAGAAGAAGATGACGCTGACGGCGTTTCTGGACATGCAGATCGACCCCGTGCTGGAGATCTTGGAGGACACGGACTCGGACATCCGCCTCTGGCTCATGCAGCCCGAGACGGTCAAGGAGGTGCTCGCGGAGTTTGTCACCCCGCCCGTGCTCAGTGGCGAGCCGCACGAGGAGTACGGCTACTACAAGAAACACTTCTTGTGCTCCGAGATCATCATGAAGCTCTATACTGGCGAGGAGGACCTGTACGAGTCCTTCTCGTCGGACTCGAGTTCGGGTTCGACTGCGTCTACTGCCGTCTTCGGGTGCCAGGAACCGGAGGACATTGAGAAGTGGGAGCAGCTCTACTCGATCTTCAAGAATCCCATTCCGCTGGACGAAATGCAGCTGCTGTTCTTCAGCAAGGCGCTCGTGCGTCTGCACGACGGCTTCTGTCTCGAGGAAGGATACGTCAACAACGTGCTCAAGCGCTTCTTGCCCATGGTGGTCCCGCACCTGTACTCGAACACTATCAAGTACATGCTTACACTCATTCTGCAGAGCTACGAAAGCGTGCACCCGATTACCGGTCGCAACGATGCCATGGAAATTGCGGCGCCATTGCTCGCCGAGGCAACCCGCGTGTACCCAACAAAGCCGGAGAACTTGCCACTTGTGGAAAACACGACCAACCTGCTTGTGGACATGCTGCAAGCGAACCAGGCAGACCGGCTAGGGGCGTTTAGTCGCCGCGAGGGCGGTGTGTACCTGTCGAAGTACTTCGTACGAGACCAGTTTGGTACGATCCGTGGCTTCGAGTCCATGACGCATGGCTACCACAACTTCCTCCAGTACATGCTGCTGGAAGAGATGTCGAAGCAGCCTACTATCGTCGAGGAGCTCTTCAAAAACGCTGCAGATGAGCTGGATATTATTCGCGAAAAGAAACTAACCGAAGTGTCGAGTGCTTTGAACATTCATGTGGTGGCTGAGCTCTTGGTTCTGTGCCAAAAGCTGCTGAACGAAAGCGTCGAGAGCGACGACGACAACAATCAGACGCCCGAAATGGAGACCCAGAACACGCAAATGTTTGGATACTCGAGTTTTGCGTCGGAGCAGTACCCCAACTCGCCGCACGAAGGTGCCAACGAGACATCCATGTACAACTTGACGTCTTTGCCCCGAGGCCACGCTCTCTGGACATTTGTGTTGGATGTGGCTCGAAAATCGTGTGGCTCCTTTGTGGCGCAGCTCAACAAGGGCCTTCCTTCTTCCGTGGAGATCTCATTGGCTAAGTATTTAAACAACCTCGTGTTGTTAAACGATGCCACCGTTGACGAGGAACTGCACAAGAGTGGACTCATCCAGGCATACCTCTCTATTCTCGAGAAGCGATCGTCGTTTGACATGCTCATCATCCACATTGTACCGGCGATCTCATTCATCCTCCGAGATGCTGATGCTTCCCGAGCAAAGAACTGTCCTCTGACGAAGGACTTGTTCGGTGTCGACATCAAGGTGCCTGAGAACATCGTCAGTTTGCTGCTGCGTGCCAAGCTTGATATTCCTACTCTTGACATCTACGCTGCCATCCTGCACGACGTGATTGATGAAGTATTCACCAGCAAGGCGCTATCCCAAAACAACGCGCAGGTTGTGTTCCATTGCAAGCGTAGTCCTTCTTGGGCAAAATTATCGGAGAAGACGCGCTTCAGCAGTGGTTCTGAGAAGTCCGACTCTGCGCGTGGCTCTGACGAGAGGAGAAGCTCAGTGGGCGAACAGCCCGCGGTAAGCGAACGTGGTTCAACCGCGGAGGAAGCTGCGGCGGAAACTGAGTCTACCCCGACTTCGGAACCTTTGTTGAAAGAGGAGCCGGTGCCTGCATCCAGTGAGGAACCGGAAACGGCATCCGAGCTTCTCTCTACAGGCAGAAGCAGCTCCGTTAAGGAAAAGGATGCATTGACACCATCTTCTTCTCCAAGCCTCCCGGCCAGCAAGCTGGAAGCTGCAGACGATGAACCAGAAACTTCCGAAAAGGATGAGGATGCGAAAAAGGAGGAGGCAAAGCCGCCTGCAATTGTCACTGATGCTAGCAATACCAAGACGGTGTCACCGAAAAACTCGGCCGAGGAATCGCCGAAGGAAACGCCGGACACTACTCGAAACAGTGAAGGTGATGGCTCTCGCAAGTCTCACTATTTCAAGAATGTGCTTCAGTCGCCTGTGTTCAAGTCACCGATGCGCCTGGGCTCCGTTATTAAGCCCCCGGTTGCTCCGCCAGCTCAAGACTCGGGTTCGCAGGCGAACGGCGAGAACCAGCAGCGCAATTCGTTTGGGTGGAACAGTGTGTTCAAGCGCCTTCGGAAGTCCCTGGTTACGACTCACAACGAAAAAGCAGACAAGAAGGTGCTTGCTTTGAGTAACGAAGCGTACGCGTCGCCGAACGTTGCACCGCGTCAGACGGACGTATTCGTAGTGGACACTTCTCGCGGTGAAGATATCACGACCTTCGTGAAGCGTGATGCAGGCGTGGTGGTCACCGACGTTCCTGCCGCATCGTCAAAATCGGCCGAGTCAGCGACGAATGTGATCACGTCCGGTTACATGTACAAGAACAAATACCCCGAGACTGGTCACAGGAACGTGTGGGAGCGTTATTACTTCGTTCTCAACCGATCGGATGGGTCGCTGAGCTACTACATCAGTGAAGCTCATGCAAAGGACCGCACCTTTGTCCGCGGTACGTCGCGTCCGCTCACAGTGTCGGAGGGTCTCCCCATGCACGTGCAGGGCCAGAACAGTGTGTTTGGATTCCAGATCAACACACAAGGACACGGCTCGTTCATGGTGTTGGTGGACTCGATCGACACTCGCCTCACGTGGTTGACGGAGATTTTGGTCTGTGTGTCAAATGCTAACTCATCGCCGCCGCTTCCTAAGCAGCGCTTATCACTGCTGCCTGACGATGCACCGAAGCAGAGGCTGTCCGCGACCTCAAGTTCCGTGTGCTCGTTGAAGTGCAACAAGGAAGAGATGAAAGAGCTTGTTATGGAGTTCTACCGCAACCTGTTCGGTCCCAACCTGAAGTTCTCGTCGCCGCTGGATGCGCCAGCGTCCTTCTGGATGGAAGAAAAAATTGACCCCGTCTCGGATGGGTGCGTGTTGAGTTCGAACCTGCCCGACTGCGTGCCTTACTGGGGCGAGTTCCACGGCTACAAGCGGCTGTGTGACTACTGGAAGATCCGTGACGAGACGGTGGAGCGCAGTAGCGGCCGCGTGCTCCGTATTCTGGTAGACGAGGATGAGGAGACCGCAGTGGTGATGACGTCCACGACATTCCGCATTCTGCGCAACAGCGAGATTGTGACGGAGGAATCGTGCGACATCGTTAGCGTGAGCGGCGGCAGCATCGTGAGCATCCACTGCACCTTCGACTCGCACCGCATCGCCCAAGCCTTCAAAAAGTACGCATGACAATAAGTGGGATACTGTGTGCGTGAATTGTAAAGTAGTCTCATTCGCTAACTGTGCTTTGTTGCTGCTGGTTCTCGTCTGTGACTTTGCAGGGAAGGTATCAGCGCGTCGTAGGTGTCCGCTTCGGTTCATTGTGTTCGTGGTATGCGTGCAAGTGCGTGTACGTGTTTGGAGCAAGACGCGCTCACGTGGTTCTTCCTTGGTGAATGAAGGAAGAACCGCAGCAGCAGCGCGGTGAATGAATCGATGGCAGCAGCACTGAAGGCGGTGGCGGCGGCGGAGAAGAGACCTCGCCCGGCGTCACCCCAGCTTCCCATGTAGAGACCTAGAGCGAGAGAGCAGACAGAGAACTATGTTGTATCGGGCGCCGCGCGAGGACCCGGCAGCCCATTTTCCTTTTACCCTATTAACGTTTCTTGAGCAATAGCCAATGTCAATGACACGCCCACGCCTGCCTTCGGCCTCGTCTCCTTCAGTCTCAGAAAAAGTGTCCACCTTGCCTTTTTGCTTGTCATCGCACCGGACTTCACTTTGCTCTCTATTGCAACAATCACATTAGGCAGGCATTGACAATCAATCTCACCCTTACTCACCTGGATTGACTATACCCCTATTGTGAAAATCGCACTGGGCGCCACCACCCGATTGAGACGGCTGCTGGCCGCACGCTGCTTCAGCTTCACTTCTTCATCGTCACCTCCGATGCTGCCGCTCGCCGTGACCCTCCGCCGCCTCGCCGGCCGCTCCGCCGCGCTGGCCCTGCGCCGCTCGGCGCCTCTCGCCTCGTCCTCTCGCGTCTTGCGCGTGGCGCCCGCCCAGGCGGCCGCAGCCTGGTACTCGTCGGCGCCCGTGGACTTCGGCGCCGCCGCCGCGCTGGAGCTGGACGACGAGGCCGACGCTGACGCCGAGACCGACGCCGAGCTGGAGCCGCTGGCCCTGCAGAAGGGCTTCGTGGACCAGAAGCCCATCGAGGACTTCGCGCTGTCGCAGGAGACGCAGCGCAACCTGCTGCGCGCCGGCGTGACGCACCTCTTCCCGGTGCAGACGCAGTCGTTCGACGTTATGATGCGCGGCGCCGACATCATGGGCCGCTCCAAGACGGGCTCGGGCAAGACGCTGGCCTTCGCGCTGCCCATCGTCGAGACCATCCTGGCCAACCGCAAGAGCACGCGCAACCCGCAGGCGCTCGTGCTGCTGCCCACGCGCGAGCTGGCGCAGCAGGTGCACGACGAGGTGCAGCGCGTGGCCCCGCAGCTGCGCACCGTCAACGTCGTGGGCGGCGTGTCCTACACGGTGCAGGAGAACCAGCTGCGCCGCGGTGCCGACATCCTCGTGGGCACGCCCGGCCGTATCATGGACCTCGTGGACAAGGGCTCGCTCTCGCTGGACGACGTGGACGTCTCCGTGCTGGACGAGGCCGACATGATGCTCAAATTTGGCTTCCAGGAGGCCGTGGAGACCATTTTGGGCTGGGTGCCCGAGGGCGGCCAGACCGTCATGTGGTCGGCCACCTTCCCCAAGTGGGTGAGCTCCATGGCCAAGAAGTTCCTCAAGGAGCCCGTGTCCATTGACCTCGTGGGCGACGAGGACAACCAGGTGCCCGCCACCGTGGCGCACAAGGCGATCAACGCCCCCGTGCGCGACCGCATCCAGGTGCTCGAGAGCGTGCTGCGTCTGCACGCGCACGACGGACAGACGCTCGTGTTCACGGAGACGAAGCAGGAAGCCGACGAGATCGCCAACTCGCTGCCCGGCCAGGACGCCCGCGCCCTGCACGGCGACCTCTCCCAGGGAATGCGAACTTCCACGATGAATGGTTTCCGCAGTGGCCACGTCAAGACGTTGGTGTGCACGGATATTGCTGCGCGTGGCCTCGATATCGCCAATGTGGAGCTCGTCGTGCAGTACCGCCTTCCCAGTGACAAGGAGAGCTTCGTGCACCGCGCGGGACGTACGGGCCGTGCCGGACGCTCGGGCACCAACATTGTTTTCTTCGACCGCAGTGATGCGAGCGATGTGCTGGACTTTGAGCGTCGCTACAAGTTCAAGTTCGCGCACGCGGCCCCGCCTCGCCCTGAGCAGATGATCGACGGTGCGTTGGAGGACGTGAACAAGCAGCTGACCTCACTGCCCAAGGCGAACGCGCAGTTGTTCGATGAAGCCGCCCAGGCTATGATCGAGCAGCAGGGACCGGGCGTGCTGAGCGCTGCTCTTGCTTTGCTGTGTGGCTTCGACTCGAAGAAGCTCACGACGCTTTCGATGCTCACGGGACGCTTCCGCATGCAGACCGTGGAGGTCGAAGGCGTGCAGAACGCGCGTGAACTTAACCGCCTGCTTTCGTCCTTCATGGCTGATCGCGTGGACATTTACCCGGTGGAGGGTGGCAAGCTCGTGTTTGACATCCCGGAAGGCAAGCTGGAGAGCCTCCAGGAGCATCTGACGGCTTCGGCACCCGGTGATGAAGTCACGGTGACCGCTGCTGTGGAGTTCCCGCGCATGCTGATTGATCGGGCGGGCCGCAATAACAACAATGGTGGCCGCTTCAACTCTCGTGGCGGACGCAACAACAACTCGCGCGGCTTCTCCAACAACCGCTTCGGAGGAAACAAACGCGAGGGTGGAGGCTGGAAGCGCAACGACCGCGATGGTGGCAACAACTGGAAGCGCAACGACCGCGACGGCGGCTTCCGCCGCAATAACAACCGCAGCAACTACGATGCGTCGTTCTCGAAGGGACGCTCGAACCGCGGCAACTTCGGCCGCTTTACCGATGGTTGGTAGATAGCCCATAGATATGTATACGCTAGCAGTTCATGGCAATGGAGGCGTGCTCCAGCGACACTTGAGGTATTGAAATGTACGACTAGTAGCTTGCATTTGGCAATGGCTTCGTGAATACTTTCACACAGGAAGCAACTTACAGGTACGAGAGTGGCAGGGACTACAGAGTTCGCCACAATCGACAGCTTCGACATCGCCGGCCAATCGCCGCTAGTTGATGTGGCGCACCGTGCACACCAGCTCCACACCAAACTGTACAAATCCCGCCTGCAGCCCCACCCATCAAGGAGGCGACTGCGATTGTCTATGCGGAGGCGCGTCCCATACAAACGGCCATAGTGGGCCGGAGCGCCCACCGGGATTGGCCACCCGTTTGGTGCTTGGAGCCCCCCAACAATGGGCATTTCAGCATCGTATCGCTAGGTGTGACGCGCTCAAGCCACCCACCCAGCCCCGCCCCACCATGATGCGCCGCGTTCTCCTGAGCCGCCCCGTGCGCGCGCTGGCCGCCCCCGAGCGCCGCGTGGCGCCGCTGCTGCGCCGCGCCTTCTCGTCGGCGCTGCCCGAGGGCGTGTCGCCGCTGACGATGCCGTCGCTGTCGCCCACCATGGAGACGGGCTCGCTGTCCGCGTGGCTCAAGAAGGAGGGCGAGGAGGTGCGCGCCGGCGAGGTGCTGTGCCAGGTGGAGACGGACAAGGCCGTCGTGGACTACGAGATGCAGGACGACGCCGTCGTGGCCAAGATCGTGTGCGCCGAGGGTGCAGCCGACCTGCCCATCGGCGCGCTGCTGGCCTACACGGTGGAGGACCTGGACACGTACCAGGAGCTGCTGCAGAGCGGCCAGCTCGCCAACCTGTCGGCCGAGGCCGCGCCCGCCGCCGAGGCGGAAGTGGAGGCGACGCCCGTTGCTGCTGCTGCTGCTGCTGCTCCTGCTGCCGCTGAGCCCACGCACGGCGGCCGCGTGCCGCTCATCAAGTTCCTGGGCAAGCGCGCGCTCATCCCCGAGTTCAACCACTCGCCGCTGGAGCAGCCCGTGAAGCCGCTTGCTGCTGCTGCTGCTGCCCCCGCGCAGCCTGTGGCCGCCGCCGTGGCTGCCGACGCCGAGTTCGAGGACCTGCCGCTGTCCAACATGCGCAAGATCATCGCCAAGCGCCTCACGGCCTCCAAGCAGGACGTGCCGCACAGCTACACGAGCATCGACTGCGAGATCGACAACATCCTCAAGCTGCGCAAGCAGCTCAAGGGCAAGCACGACGTCAAGGTCGGCATGAACGACTTCATCCTCAAGGCCGTGGCCCTCGCGCTGCGCGACGTGCCCGAGGCCAACTGCTTCTTCGACGTCAAGAGCCAGAGCGTCAAGCCCAACCCGTCCGTGGACGTGTCGGTGGCCGTGGCCACCCCCACGGGCCTCATCACCCCCATCGTGCCCAAGGTGGACACCCTCGGCCTGAGCGGCGTCAACCGCATATTTATGGAGCTCGTGTCGCGCGCGCGCCAGAACAAGCTCAAGCCCGAGGAGTTCCAGGGCGGCTCGTTCACCGTGTCCAACCTCGGCAGCTTCGGCATCGACCAGTTCCGCGCTGTGATCAACCCGCCGCAGGCCTGCATCCTGGCTATCGGCGGTGGCCGCAAGGAGGTGCTGCCGCCGCTCGAGATCGTGGAGGGCGTGAACCCGGAGCCGCGCATCGCCACGCTCATGAACGTGACGCTGTCGTCGGACCGTCGCGTGGTGGACGGCGTCATCGCCGGCCAGTTCCTGCAGGTGTTCAAGGCCTACATGGAGAGCCCGGAGCTCATGGTCCTGTAAGCAGCCCCCGATGTGTAGAGCGCTAGATCAATCAGCTCGCCCCCATCAATAGCAGACGGCACGGAGAGCGTGAAGCGAGTTGCGTGCTGGACGACGAGGCTTCTGGAAAATAGCGGAGCTTCTAGCGGCCAAGCCACGGCAACCATGACATGAAGGATAGGGAGGTCGCGCGAGTAGTTTCCCGTCGCCCTGAGCGATAACAAGGGCGTACGTACGTTGTCTCCCCGTGTTCAAATCTTGCCTTGAGAGTTGGTTGCCCGCATTGCATGGCGTTCTGGTGTGTCCGTTGTTGTGCTGGAAATAGCAAGAGGTCTTATGTGTCTAGGAAGCCTGCGGTGGTGGTATTGAAGTTGCCTCGAGGCAAGGTGAGCGCGTGTCATGCATTGCGCGTGGAGGAGGTGTGTATTCTTGTCTGCCATTGCATTGCAAGGCATTGGCGTTGCCAGCAGCTTCAGCCGCGTCTAATTCCGGCAGGAACGCGCCGCAATGCACGCGCTCAAACCTTTCGGACGCCATTGCTAATTCTGCGCTGGGAGCGAGCGCGTCTGCGTCATGGCCAGCATCCAGCGGAACGAAAACCCCGAGGATGTGTACGAGGTCCTGGAGCGCGTCGGCGAAGGGTGAGTGCCGTCTCCGTTATCCATCAAAGCCTCCACCCTGCATTCCTCTGCCTCAAGTCTTTGCTCATGCTCTGCGCATTTCTGTGGTGATCTCGGTCGTCCGTCAGGTCATACGGCAAGGTGTACAAAGCTGTGAACAAGCTGAGCGCCGAGGTCGTGGCGCTCAAGGTGGTGCCCGTGGAGAGCGAGGACTTCGATGAGCTCACGCGCGAGATCCGCATCCTGGAGCGCTGCGAGTCGCCGTTCGTGGTGCAGTACTGCGGCAGCTTCTCGTACGAGTCGCAGCTGTGGATCGCCATGGAGTTCTGCGCCGCCGGCTCGCTCGCCGACCTGCACGTGCTGCGCGGACGCCAATTGCTGAGCGAGGCCGAGATCGCCGCCGTTTGCGCCAACGTGGCGCTCGGACTCGCGCACCTGCACTCGAGAGGACTGATCCACCGCGACATCAAGGCCGGCAACTTGCTGCTGAACGGCGACGGCGTGGCCAAGCTCGCGGACTTCGGCGTGTCGGCGCAGCTCACAGCCACGGTAGGCAAGCGGCGGACGGTCATCGGAACGCCATTCTGGATGGCGCCCGAGGTGATCCAGGAAGCCCAGTACGACTGCAAGGCGGACCTCTGGTCGCTGGGCATCACGGCTCTTGAGCTGGCGGAAGGCGAACCCCCACTCGCCCACATGCACCCGATGCGCGCTATCTTCCTGATCCCGAACCGCGCGCCGCCCGAGCTCCGTGAACCTCACAAGTACTCTGCCGAGTTCCGCGACTTCCTCGCTGCGTGTTTGAAGAAAGACCCACAGGAGCGTGCGTCGGCCCAAGACTTGCTGCTTCACCCTTTCATCGCACGGAATGTGCAGCGACTGCGTACAAGCTCCGATCGCTCGACGGCAAGTGGAGCGCGCATGGCAGGACTGCCCGTGCTCCAGGAATTGGTGGAACAGAGTTTGGAGCTCGTGCAGGAGGCTCGACAGCGGGGCGTCGAGGACGAAGCCGAGTTCCGTGGTGCCGCCACAGGCCGTCCTGATGGTTCACTCTCAGTTGCAGACCTCAGCACCATGCTGCGCAATGGCTCCATCATTAGCAGCAGTACCGGTGGGTTTGGAGGGTTTGGTGGCTCTGACACTGCTGTGGGTTTTTCATCCATCCGCCGCAGTGACTTCAACTCGACCGACACGGCGTCTTCACTGGGATATGGCTTTGGAGGTGGCACCACCGTCTTCGCTTCCAGTGCCTCTGCTGAGGACGAGAGCTGCGGCACGATGGTGTTTCGAGGTGATGACAACAAGTCTACCAACTCCACGATGGATAGCACAAGCTCGGAAAATCGGGAGAGGGACATCACATCCAGCGACTTGTACGGCACCATGATTCCAACGGCTGCATCGGGAACTGTTCGTCCGCCGCCAGCTCCCGTTATGCCAGCCTCCAACTCTAGAACTAGCAGCCGCAGCAGTAGTCGAGGCAGTAGTCAAGGCGAATCTGCTCGACCCGAGGCCGAAAGCAACGAACCTTCGTTCATGAAGTACTTCCGCCGAATTACCAGCTCTTCATCGAAGTCCGCGACGATCCGCGCTGCTGGACCTGCGGCGGAGGCTTCAGTAAGTACACTACGTGCTGTTCAGCAGAAGCTTCGTCAACTCGAAGAAGATTACGAACGTGATCAGCAAGAACTTGCTCGACGCTTTGAGAAGCAGAAAGCCGAACTGGAACGTCAACTTGAAGAATTGAGTATTCAAAGCTAAGATGGTCAGATGCCACGAATGATTAACAGGAATTGAGATGTATAATGATGCTATGAAAGAGAAGACGTCCCTACACTCTGTGCAGCTTGGTAGCATTCCAAATCATTTAGGCCTCGAGAGTCATGACGTTGGCCCCACCCACGTCGTAGTGCGCAATGTCAGCGCGTCCGTCGAAGAGATCCTGCCCCACACCTCCGACTCCGCCACCGTTCCGGTTTGCACTACCATTTTCTTGGGTTTCTTGCTGAGCGAGACGAGCTTTGCACGAAAGAAGCTGCAGTAATCCTTCGAACATCTCCCTCTGTTGCTTCTTGGCTGGAGCTGAAGTTTTGAGCGCTTTTTGCTGCTTGCGCAGCTCCTTCGTGAGAGATTCTTGTTGAGCCACCTTGTGCTTGTAGAGCTCTTGAAAGGAGCGAATGTCACGAAGGAGGCGAGCATTAGACGAGCCTTGCTCGAACTCGATCTCCTGTGCAATTTTACCAGCCTTGCCTTGTTGCAACTGAAGTTGGCAGTGTAGCAGGTGGAACTGAGACTCCTCCCGCAGGGCGTCCTCCTGGAAGGCAGCACACTCCTGCTCAAGTTTAAGTCGCTCAGCTTCAAGCCCGACGGCTGTGTGGTCATACTGCGCCTTGCGCTCCAAGTAAACCTGCTCCATCTCCTGGTAACGTTGACGCACCGTGCGAAGTTCTTTGATCTGCGGGGCCAATTGATTCTTACGCTCCTTAAGTGCTTGGTTAATGTCGGTGACCACCCGCGAGATCTCTTCGAGCGTCTCGCCTTTGAGTGCATTCACTCGTGCATTCTGCACGGAGACGTCGTCAATCTTGTCTTGCGTGGCTAAAAACCCGCTAACCCCCTTCTGACGCTCAAGGTCGCGCAGGAAGCCTTCAAGGTCTGCATCTTTGCTCTTGAGAAGCTGCTCCGTACGATGCAACACAACACTTTCCGCGGTGAGCTCGGCCAGTTCAGCTTTGACCTTCTTGTACTGGTTCGTTTTGTTGCGAAGAGTAGTCGCGTATTGCTTAAACTCCTCCCGACTCATGAACTTGCTGCCGGATATTGATGCTAACTTCGCTTCTAGCTCCTCCGTGTTCCGAAGAAGTCGTTGCTTATCAACTCTCAGCTGCTCCAGGTCTTCTTCTTTCTCAGCAAGCTTTCGTGCCTGGAGGTTTGCATGTTGTCGGAAGACAGCTAACTTGTCTTCACCGTCCCCACTTCCTTGAGTGACTTGGGCGTCGGCAATCTGCGCTTGATATTGCTGGATAACGCGCCGCAGGGCTTGTACCTCATCTTCCATGTCGGCAATGTCGTGCTCCGTTTTAGGCGGCTCGCTGAGCGCGCGCTCAAGTCTTTGTAGCGTCTCCTGCTGAGTGCGAAACTCTGCTGGGAACTTCGTCGTTAAAATGTCATTGTTGCGTGCCACCTGAGACTGCAGTCTTTCGAAGAGCTGCTCAGGGGTGGCATCCTGCGATAATGACGCTCGAAGGTCCTGCAGTCGGGCTTCAGCTTCTCTGGCGCGCTTCTCCGCCAGTGACAACGAGAGCATCTGGTCACGCTTCCTCTCCGCCAGTTTAGCTTGCTCCTCTTGCTCCTTTCGCAGGGCACTGGTAGCAGCCAGCAGCTCTTGAAATCCCGGGTCCGACGTCGTCTTCTTTTTCAGGTTGGCGATCTTCTCCGTCAGTTGTTGAGACTCTTCCTCCAGCTGAGAGATCTCACGGCGCAGTTCTCCGGGACGAGACTTGGACGCGCGTAGCTGATCCACTTCCTTGTGTACTGCCTTGAACTGGTTCTGTAGCTGCTGGTAGTGCTCGTACATGGCGTTCAGCGCTGCGTCAAACACCCCACCGACATTGTCAATAACATCATGGGTATCTCACAACTACTAGAGGCAATGCAAAAAACAAAACAAAACACAAAACACAAAACTTGGCGACGTACAGCCATCACCGAAGTACTCTTGGGGCACATTGAGAGGAGCCAGAAAGCGTCCTAGATAAGCTCGTTTCTGGTGGGCCGGTAGACTCTTCAGAGCCCAGTGCAGCAGCGTGTAGATGGTTTGTCGGTCGCCGTGGACCAGAGCTTCGCGGAACCCGTCGATGTCTCGAGGCAGCTGGAACTTGAGCAGCTGCAGGAACTCCAAGTAGCGCTGCGCCCGCACTTCGTCGGCCTCGGCTCGCAGATCCACGCCCGAGTGGCGCGTCGGGTCGATCTCCACGAACACCTCGTGCAGAATCTGCAGCAGCTCGAAGTTGCTCTTCTCATCGAAGGCCACGAGCGTGAGCCCGAGTCGGAACGGGTCCTTGTTCAAGTTCTCGACGATCAACTGCAGCTCGCTCATGGTGGAGGTGACGGAGGATCACTCTTGTTGAAGTCGATCCGTACGAAAAGACGCTTGATCGTTTTTGGGCAGTGGATTGGTTGATAAGAATCCTCTACTTCTGAATTGCTCTACTACTCAACCTCAGTTTATACTATTTTTACGCGCAAAGAAGGAGAAACTAGAATATTATGCTAGTAGCGCTTCTTTCAATTATTAAATTCACATTCCGCGAAAGCTTGGAGATCGAACAAATAGAGGGTCAAGGGATCGATATGTGCACCGGCTAGCGACGCCAAAACAACCCGGGACTCGCAAATCCTACACTGTGTTTGGGACACTCACGTTTCAAGCCAAATCTAGGCTTCTAGAACGAGTTCTGGATCGCTATTCTCTGGGTTTTATCCTGAGTCCTTAGGCGGATGCAACTCAGGGACCATTATGGTCCAATCGAAACACCTGCTGAATATGATTCAATTGATTCGGTTCAACAGGCGCTTGAGGGGACTGTGATGTTGAATTACCTGTGCTCAAATCAAATTATGCTGGTGTGTTGACCCATCCCGTTTTTTTTAAGTTAAAAAAAACTATTATTTCAAATAACTTGTACTCGAGTATAATACCTGTGACAGGTAATTTATCTGATCACTCGAGCGACATCCGCAGATTTTTTCCACGTTCAGGCAACATGCATTCCTCGTGGTGGTCGCCTCCGTTCATTAAGACAAAGTCGTGCGCCGCATGAAGAGAAGCTCTGAAATTTCGTGGCCTAAATTTGAAGCAGATGAAGCAAAGCTACGCCCTGCCTCGATTTGTTTATTTCTCGTAGCCTACACGGCGTGGTCGCGGTCACAGCAAACTCTAACAAAGCCGTGCTTCGCCCCTGGATTTTCATTTACGGACCGCAAAGCATAACAATAGATGTGTTCTTGCTGTAGTATAGTACTGCGCTCATCTTTTCTGGAAATAGGTAGTTTAGTTGTTTCTCCCAGCCCAAAACGGATATAATACAGTAATCGGAGCTAAAACAGAACTGCATTTCAATACTCAGTGGGAAACTCGCCTTCACCTTTTACCAGTCACACTCCGAGAGCACTGCTGGAAACTGATACTCTATTAGTAGATAAAACTGGACATGCGTGTGGTCTGCACAAGGAACTATGTCGATAATACGGACGTGTTAGCTTGCGCGGACCGTACGATGAACCAAAATTGTCCGGGTTATTGATCAGATAATGTTATTCTACACCCAAATCGTTGCACTTTCGAGACCTAAGTCGCATATATTGATCAAGCAATATTGGCATTCCATGAATCTTGAGAAATTGCCCTCAAGTCACCTATGTTGTAAAGTTTCGTGCTACCAAGAAGCAGTCAAGGTTTAGTTCAATTCACTCGTGGACCATGACATGCATTCTCTTATTTTTCATTTTATTTTCCGCGGATAATGCGGTTTGCGCCCAGGGTGCACTCTAGTTCTCCTCCGTACCTGCAGTCACGGCCGTATTGTATTTTTTTTCTCTTTTAGTGGATTATGATATAAAATCTGTTTACAGAGCTACAGCTATCGTTTACCTGACACTCCCAGATTGAAACTCATCTTGCGCACCTTAGTTTACCTACGTTGGACATTGTTACTCAGAAGTTTACCAAATAAAACATCCACAGCCTCAACGATAAAAGTGTTGCTTCCCGTGGCCGCCGGATGTGAGCATCGTATCACGTATTTTCTATCGGAGTAATGGACCTCGCATTGAAATTAGGACAGAGGAGGACAGTATGTCATGGGAAGGTAGTTCTCAAATTTCCAAGTCACATCCGAAGAGCCAATCCATGACGTTCCTGCCCTACATCGTCGTTATCCTCTTCGTACCCACTCCTGGCCGTGGTCAACAACAACCACCGCTGCAGAACGGCGATGACGCCGAAAAGAAGATGAACAGGTACTGCCGTACTGCAGGATTCCTGCAGCAGGGAAAAGAATTCTGCTCAACCCGAGAATGCTGTGATTTTCCTAACTTTTTGTTGTTGTTAGCAAACTAATGATGTTAAGTAAATAAAATATTAAGAGACGAAAGAATAGCGGATCAATGCCGTGGACATGGAAGGTATCTTACTTATGGCGGCACGCCTGAACGAGGTCGTCTGCGACTTGGCTAGGAACACCTGTGTTGTGCAGTGCAGCTGCAAACATTGATACAGATTGCCGTGACATGGTCGACCTCGAGATCGAGATAATATTTCGATCAAGAAAAACAACATTTCTTGTCGTTGAGGCCATCTTGCTGCATTTATCGTCCTCCACCTCGCACACAAAAACTTCAAAATAGGAATATTGCGAAATTCTCGTCCACTTCTGCCGCAACTCGTCATAGTGGTCGCGCAAAAGTTTCATTATGCCAAACTAGGCAATCCATCATGGCGGTCACGCACAGTTGTATAGTACAGCGAAGCACAGTGTTTGTGCTAACAATTGCGTTTTTGCGGTTTGCGGGGCGGTCCAAACTTCCGGCCACATGAGTCCATACTGAAATAAAGATAAGTGTAACGAAATGATTGCATTACTTGAGGCCGACCATGGAAGACTGCGCCTACCGCAGGCCTTCACACCTCTTGCTTCATTTCCAGACTCACCGGGGGATGTCGCCTTGGCTTAGCGATGAGGAGAGAGGACGCATTCGAGGACTACACGAAGGAGGGCTCTCGGTTCGAGCTATCGCAAGAAGAGTAAAGCGCTCGCGTGACGCAGTTGAACGAGCACTTGCTGCGTCACGCCAGAATTGCCACCGACCTGGAAAGAAGTATATTATGTCCGAGAGGCTAGCCCGTTTGCTGCTCCGCAAGGCGGCCAGCGGCGACTACACGGCCGCGCAATTGAAGGAGGAGTGCAAGTGCGCGTGCTCACCCCGCACGATACGGCGTTTCCTTGCTTGTGTAGACTGACTAGTCTATACCAAGATGGAGAACACGCTTCCGCTGACAGCCTTGCATAAGGCCCACCGCCTGGAGTGGGTTAAACACATGGTTGTTACGCCTAAGGAGGACTGGCAGCGCATCATATTTTCAGATGAAGAGAAGTTTAACTTGGACGAACCCGACGGCCTCCAAAGCTACTGGCACGACGTGCGACGACCACCAAGGACGACGATGAGACGTCAATACGGGGGAGGCTCTGTAATGGTTTGGGACGGCTTCAGTGCCAAGGGCGAGACGGAGTTCACAGTACTGGTTGGTCGGCAGGCCTCAGCACAGTACATCTACACTGTGTCGGAATTCTTGCTACCCTATGCTCACCTAAATTACTGGGTGGACTTTGTCTACCAACAAGACAACGCATCCATTCAAACGTCGCAGGAGACCAAGGCGTTTTTTTAAGAGCAAGGGGTGAACGAGGTCGATTGGCCTGCCCGTTCACCCTATCTGAGCCCCATCGAGAATCTGTGGGCGTTGCTGGCTCGCAATGTCTACCCCAACGGACGCTAGTACGCTAATGTTGGAGAGTTGACAGCAGCTATCCAAGCAGAGTGGAAAAGCATCGATCAGGCTACGCTTACGAGGCTCATAGATTCAATGCCTCCACGCTGCATTGAGGTAATTGAGAAAAAGAATGGTAAGACGCATTATTAATACAACTAGTATGGCAGAATCCGCACGGCGAATCATCGCCTCGGTTGCTAAGGGGGCAATCCCACAAATATTCTCTTTCAGAATATTTTTGGCAACGCCCCCCAAAATATCATACATATTCTAGTTAGAAAGTTGAACTTCATTTGCAATCGAGTCGAGAACTGTCTCCAACCCCACGAGGTTAGACGTGCACGTAGGGCGAGCTGCTGTCCGTCATACTTATACTGTGCGTTGCCTTGTGTTGCTGTAGCATTGCTGCTGCGCCGCTATTCCTACAAGAGCTCATCATCGTCGCCGCTACGTGTGAGGGTCATCTCATGGCGAAGAAAAGCACCAATTTTGAGAAGCGCTCGGCGCAAGACCTCAGTTCGCTACAATGTCAGTATCCCGGGAAATCTGGCAACGAGAGAGCGCTTAAGGCGAATGGTCAGCGGCACTGGCTTTGCGCTATCCACCGCGACCACCAGAATGCGATGCAGCGTGCGCGCTACCAAAAATCAAGCAAAGCAAGGAAGGCAAGTTCCAAACGACAGAAGATTCGTGATTCTACTAATGTAGAAGAGGATCGCGGGACTATGCTCGGGGCTCCAATCTCACGCAGCGGTGATGCTGGGAACGCAGAACGACCTACACGTCTAGAACATGCACGGGATTGCAGCGCGCGTGATCACACAGACGTTGCAACCAACGCGACAGAATCGGCGCCGTTGGATCCACCAGTTGAGGGAGGCTGCCACACGACGCCACCACCGGCGAGCGCTGTACACACGCTTCCCCATGTGTCTGTTCAAGTGAATTACACGCATGCGCAAGACCTACCGCCCATTCACATTCGCGTAGCTGCCGCATCTTCTCCATCCGTCTACATTGTAGTTCAGGCAGTCTCGGTCCCCCCCGCGCAGCCAACAGCGGTTCCAGCGTCTTACATCTCCTGTGTTGCGCCTCAGGTGGAATATGGCCACACTGACGAGGATAGCGGCACTCGAGACCAGACCATTGCGACGGCAGCAACACCGAAGGAGTTCGCCCATGGCTCTCCATCTGTGTTGAGCCCTAACGTTGGCACGAGGCCGTCATCTTGTTTGCAACGCAAAAGTTCTACTGGTGAATAAAATCACGTAGATGAAGCACAGGGGCCCTCGTTGAAGGTATAGCTTTCAGTCAGGCAAGCTGTAATCCGTGATATACACGCTTGAATGTTATGGCTTCTGATTAGTTTTGCTCTAAGCATCAACTACGAATTTGTTAGCTAGTTGCTTGCTTTTAAGATGGCTGCGACTTCCCCATTACAATGACTCGATAATTCTGTTGTGCACTATAGCTATGGCTTTCATGTTGAGTACTACCGGCACTGCGGACTGTGTAGTTCGAGCTACAGCGTTTGAAACACGATCTTCTTCGCGCTGAAATTCCTTTACTTTCGCAGGAGAACCGGTAAGTTTATCTAATGTTAATCGGTGAGTGAGTACGATGGAGGACCGATGTCTGACCCGTGAGAGTGCTACATAAGTGAAAGGTATGCTAGGAATCGAATTCGAGCGAAATACGACATACTTACAAGTAAGACCTTGGACTTTATGCACGGTCATTGCGTAGGTAAGCCTAAGCGGGATGCCTCTTCGTACTACACGGAGATCGCTTGATTCCTTTCCCGACGATACGTCTTTAGGGTTTATTGGCACAATGTTCGGTATGTCGTCCAGCAGCGAAGGTCCTAAGTACACGTCGGTAATTTGCACGAGAACAATAGGTAATTCACTACCTCGCACAAACATAAAGTCGTACACTAAGGCATTAGTACCATTACACAATCCAGCCGACTGGGCCATGTTGTATGTGAGCGTGACGGGGGCACCAATGCAAAGTTTTAGCTTGTTAGTCACTACTCTATCACGGTCTGGGTTGGTTTGCTGTGCATCCTTCACGAGCGCGCGTACCGTCCCCGCTGGAATATCTCTTTTAATTGCCAACCTTTTCTGCTGAACAAAATGCTGTGAAGTAATGTTCACGATCGGTGATCTGGCGGAGCTAATACTCTTCTCGTTGGCGGCAGCTACGTCTACATTTTTGTACGCTACATGCTTTGCATTGTCCGTCCATGTAGGTTCATCTATCATTGCTAAACAGCGCGTGTTGAAGAGATCTCTATCAGCTTCTGTAGGCACCTTCTGTAACGGGGTTACACGTACAAGTGGCTGCAAGCCACTTGTGAATTTAACAGATAGGTTATCTGTTAAACGTTTTGGATACTTCCTCACATTGGTGTAAGACACACCGATGGATACATTGAAGTGGACCACCACAGTGAGTGGTCCACACCTACCCAAAAGATCCTATTGGTAGAAAGCAGCATCTTTCTACCAATCAGAGACATGCATATTAGCGGGGCTCTGACAGCCAGCCGCTGCCAACCCTTTCATAGATGATAAACAGTTTTTAGCAGATTTTAGAGGAAGATCAATTTACAAACAATACAGTTCTCATTTTACCTTAAACTAGCTACTTGGAGTCTTGTCTAAGTTAACTTATATTTGTGTATTCAAATATAATCAACCTAAGTAATTACTAAGTACTTACGCTTCCTCATACACGTAGCGCAACGTGTAAGCTAAAGTAGTGAGTCAAGTTAGACCCACTACACCTGGTAGCACTTTGTAGTCCGTCCAACGACTGACTGCTTGACGTTCGTGCGAGGTATACGAACGCGGAGCCGAGAACCACATGAGCACGGAGGTGCCCATGGAGAGCTCCAACACGCCTGCAACGCATGTTGCACGCGCCGACTGCCCCCACCTGTCTGGCCCAGAGTGGGAAGCCCTCCAACGACTGTCAACAGTCATTGGAGAAGCGGCGATAGCTACAATGCTGCGTACGCTATCGCCGACGGATCAACATGGTGTTGCTCTAGGGTTCATCATGAAGGAGCAACGTGACGCTGCTTCCTCAGTGACGGCGTCGTCAGGGACGACACCGCGTGCTCAACCATTAAAGTTGAGCGTAAGCAATTACGTGGGAAGAGAGGGCGAGCCTCTCCTCCGATGGCTTGTCGAGCTCGACACAGCCATAGCGGCTCGACGCATCGTCGATCCGCTGTCGAAGGTCGCGTTCGCCATGTCCTGCCTTGGCGGACGCGCAAGGAGTTGGGCGTATGGACGCCGACTCTCCGATCCTACGTGCTTCAGCACGTACGAAGTGTTCAAAGAGGAGCTCAAACAAGCGTTTGAGCCCCCGCAAAACGAGTTCCGGTCGAGGGCGGAGTTCCTCGACCTTCAGCAGGGTAAGCATGACGTCCATGCTTACGCGCAGCGCGCACGATATTTGGTATCAAATATCGTGACTAACCGATTGACGAGGCGACCAAGGTCGTCACGTTCATGAAGGGGCTTAGAGATGGGCCTGTGAAGACCTATCTCTTCCGAGAGTACCCGAGTACTCTCGAAGCTGCGATTACTCTTGCCATGCAAGAAGAGTTTAGCCTGCGGCAGGCTAAACTGCATGTGAACGTGCCGAGGCCGCAACCGCGCCCGGTAGCGAGGCCGGGAGGTCCAGAACCAATGGACCTCTCGAGCGCAACAACTGCTGGTTACCAGCAGCAGGGAGGTAACGTGCGATGCTTCCGTTGCGGAAGGATCGGTCACTTTGCACGGGAGTGCACAGCTCCCATGCCCCCTGGAGGTGGCCGTCGTGGCGATGTTAGGCATCGCCGCGGACCAACAAAAAACGCGAACATCCAGTAGGCGCGGGGCGCCCTACTGGTAATGCAGTCGCGCGTGCCGACATCGGGCACGCGACACTGAGGACTGCAGCCCCCAGTGAGACCAGCTCTCACTGCAAGAAACAAGATGACAGGCCGAACCTAGTCATCTTGAAGGTTTACTCGAAGAGAGCGAGTGACTCTCTTCGAGCTTTGGTAGATTCAGGCGCGTCGAGCAACTTTGTTCGACTACGAAGCCTGTCGAGACTTGACTTCGAGGAGGTAGATACACCTCGAAGTCTTCTGGAGGTACGACTGGCAACAGGTGCCATCGTGAAGACTGAGAAGCGCGTCGTGAACGTGCGCTTCTCGTACAAACAACGAGTGTTTGTCGAACACTTTATCGTCCTGGACCTGGACGATAAGTTCGATGTAGTAATGGGCATGCCGTGGCTTGCACGGCATGATCCGGTGATAGACTGGAAGAAGCGCACGCTCGTGCGCTTCGGCCGCGACAGCGGAACAGAGAGCGATGGCCCTGTTACCGCAGCGCGCGCACCTGCTGGTGCGCGCGGCTCACCAGTCGAGACAGCGCTTTATGCTGCTGTCCCTGAGTGCCCAAGAAGTGCGCGAGGGTGCGCACAAGTGAGACCCACGTCGGCAATGCTGCCGACGTCGGAAGAAAAAGATGTGTTGGTTCCGGGAACCAACACCCACGTTCAAGCGTGTAAGGGACAGTCCCGGCCGGCCTTGATATCGCGCGCCCGCAGACAGGGTCTGCCGGCGGAGGGACACGTAACCGTGCAGCCGGGCTGCACGAAGGAAAATGCCGTCAAGCTGGGCTTGATACCGCGCGCCCGCGGACAGGGTCCGCCGGCGAACAACTGTCCACGGCCGGGCCTGGACCAGAAGAACAACTGTGCGGAGCCGGGCTCCGCACAACAAGAAGACGGCGCAAGCGGAAAACGCTGCGCAAGTCTCGGTCCGGGACCGAGACGCAACAAGAGCAGTCTGCTGGGAAGACTGCGGCGGTGACGCCGAATGTCAAGACGCTAAGCGTCTTGACGCGCACCGATACTGAATTCCAGTATCGTGACATGGAACTCGCTAGTCCTCCGACGACGGCGTCGGAGTTGACTTCGCTTCCAGCCATGAGCTGGAAGCGCTTCACGCGACTTGCACGATGGACGCATCGAGCAAGTCTGCGTTCTCTCGGACAGCGAAAGAACGGCGAGCGAGAGCGAAGAGCTGAGGCAGCTCTTCATGGGAAGTACCACTGAGAGTGAAGACACTCTCAGTGCGAAGACGAAGCGAGAGCGCTTCGAGGAACAAGGTTGGGACTCGCTGAAGTCGAGTCCCTATTACGAATTGTTGAGGGAGTACAAAGACGTACTCCCGGAAGAGATTCCTGCGGAGCTTCCGCAGGATAAGGGCATTCAGCACGAGATTGATCTCGTGCCGGGCACGAAGTACTGTGTCACGCGGCAGTGGCCACTGCCGCGAGAGCAAGTGAAAGTGATCGACGACTTCTTTGAAAGTCGTCGTAAAGCAGGACAAGTGCGGGAATCAAAGTCCCCGCACACTGCTCCGACGTTCTGTGTCAAGAAGCCACAGGGCGGATGGCGCATCGTTCATGCCTACAACAAGCTGAACGATGCGACGGTACCGGCGCAGACGCCGATACCGCGAAAAGATGTTATCATCGATTCGATGGCCGGGAGCACCGTTTACAGTGCTCTCGACTTGCGAGATGGATTCTATCAAATCCTAATGCGTGAGAGCGATATCCCTCTCACGGCAGTGAGCACGCCAAGCAGCATGCTCTGGGAATGGCTAGTAATGCCACAGGGGCTTAAGAATGCCCCTGCGACTTTCAACAGGTGCGTGACGCACTTGTTGCGCTCGGTGCGCGACTTCGCACCGAGCTACTTCGATGATGTATTCATCCACAGCCGGGCTGTGGACGGGAAGACCGACATTGAGATGCACAGGGTGCATCTCCGAAAGCTACTTGAGCTTATGAGAACACATAAGCTCTACGCGAACCTGAAGAAGTGTATCTTCGGGGCGAGCGAGATACCCGTCCTCGGGTGTCTCGTAGGGAAGAATGGTGTTCGCCCTGACCCGGAAAAGGTCAGAGTGATCAATGAATGGCCAACGCCTTCAAGTGTCAAGGAACTGAGGCAGTTCCTTGGCTTAGCCACGTACTTGTGCAAGTACGTGGAGGACTATGCGGGCAAGATCCGCCCGCTGTCACAACTTCTTAAGAAAGAAGCTATGTGGAATTGGACACCCGATTGCCAAAAAGCATTCGTTGCAGTCAAGCGGGGCTTGACTGAGGCGCCGATCTTGGCAGTGGCTGACCAAGATCGCCCATTTCACGTAGTGTGTGACGCATCCGATTTCGCGATCGGATGCGCGTTGATGCAGCACGATCACGAGGGCCGTGATCGTGTCGTCTATTACCAGTCGCGTCAGCTGAAACCAGCTGAGCGCAACTATCCGGTACATGACAAGGAACTCCTTGCCATGAAATACGCACTCGCAAAGTTCCGAGTGTATTTGCTTGGAAGTAGACCATTTGTGGTCTACACCGACCATGCATCACTGCGCACTGCAGTGAAGTCACCACACATTTCACAAAGAATGGCGAGATGGCTATCATTCTTTGCGGAGTATAACTTCCGGGTCGAATACAAACCCGGAAGATTGAACGTGGTGGCCGACGCGTTATCACGTCGGCCGGACTATGCAGAAGCTGTTGACGTCAATGCCATTGACGCCATGCGATCGAGCAAACCCACATCATCTCTGTTGGATGATGTGAAGGCTGCGTACGCGCACGACGCGGATGCGAAGCTCTTGCTGGCCTATGGCACAGCGCCTTCTGACAAGTCCCGTCAGAAGCTGCCCAAGCACCTTCGAGCGCGTGCACACCGCTTTCGTGTGCACGACGAACTACTGCTTTACAATGCAATCGACGACAACGCGGATCGCGTTGTCGTGCCAAATGACCATGACCTGCGACTCAGGATCATGTACGAGTATCATGATGCCCCGACTGCGGGACATCTCGGACGTGAGAAGACTTACGTCTTTCTCACGCGCGACTTCTACTGGCTCCACCAGTATAAGTGGGTACGCAAGTACATCCGTGCTTGCGAAGTATGCCAACGCATGAAGCCTGCGCCATTCGCGCAGGCTCCACTGCAATCACTACCGACTCCGTCGGAGTGTTGGAAGTCCATGTCTTTGGACTTCATCTTTGGTCTTCCCCCGGATAGCGGAGGGAACACCGGTGTTGTGGTCTTTGTAGACCGTTTCAGCAAGATGGTACATCTTGCTGCGGTGCCAGCAGAGGTGACCGCGATGCAGACAGCCCGTCTGCTCGTCGACATGGTGTTCAAACACCATGGCATGCCGTCCGACATCGTGTCGGACAGAGACCCGCGCTTCACAGCGCACCTGTGGCAAGAAGTGTTTACACTTCTTGGGAGCCAGCTTTCAATGTCGACTGCGGATCATCCGCAGACGGACGGTCAAACCGAGCGCGTGAATCGCGTGCTCGTCGACATTTTGAAGAGCTACGCCCAGTCGTTCCAATACTGGAGCGAGTGCTTATCGATGGCAGAGTTTGCCATCAATAACTCAGTGCATGCCTCGACCGGGCATACACCGTTCTACGTGAATGCCATACGGCATCCACGTCTACCGAGTTTACTCGGAGTGATGACCCCCACTTTAAGTGGGGAAGGATCTACGACTGCAATACAGCAGCCGCAGAAAACCGCTGACACTGGCCCAGTGTCAGCTGCAACGATGGACAAACCACATGAGTCTGCGCAGGGCGCAGATTCCTCCACCAACAAGGACAACAACCACGAGTCTGCGCAGGGCGCAGACACCGCAAATAACCACGCAGAGGCCGGACCTCTAGCGGAGAACGAGCTGAATGACTTCAGCTCGGATGCAATCAACTTCCTTACCAAAAGACAAGTCGTAATTCGGTTTGTCCAAGATGCAATAGCAGCTTCTGTTGACCAACAGAAGCTGAACGCAGACAATGTGGGCAGAGGCAACACAAATGAATTCAAGATTAGTTCATTGGTTTTGTTAGCTATGCAAAACCTGCCTAAACATGCAGTTTCGGATTTCGGAGCAAGCAAGCTTGCTCCGCGCTTCATCGGGCCGTTCACTGTGTTGGCACGGCACGGCAACGCTTACACGCTAGACATACCGTCTAGCATGCGCCTCCATCCGACCTTTTACGTCGGACGGCTGAAGCCATACCTGCAGCACGAGCCATCTTGCTCGGCTGACCCGAAGCCTCGGCAGGAGCCGAGGCAGAAGCGGAGGACTTGGCCTCGGCGACGAGCAACCTCTCCTCCAGCGCGCGGACGCGCTGGAGCAACCCCTTCATCTGGGTCCCCAGCTCGACCTGGATATTCGAGGCGGTCTGCGAGACCGCCGCGACTTGGGCCTTCTGGTTCGCCAGCTCCTGTTTCAGGGCGGCGAACTCAGCGCCCTGCAGACGCTCCACGACGGTCACCCGGTCGTGGAGAGGCGCATACTGATCAGCCCGGGGCTGATCATACCCGGGGCGTGTTCCCACCCCCGCCACCGCCGATCCGTGACGCCCGCGGCTCAACCCGCTGGCTTGTTGAGCGGATTGTTGACCATAGTATCCCGAAAACGAACCCTCAAGGGGCTCGTTTTCGTATTCGTTGGAGAGGATTTCCTCCCCATCGAGATACATGGGAGCCGCGGAACGTCTTGCTGGAGGACGTTCCGGAAATGGTGAGGGCGTACGAAGAGCAGTACGCGCTGGCGCAGCGGAAGTAACACGAGCGCTGCGATCGTCGCTAGCGCCCGCACCCTCACGTGCTAAGAACTTAGCACGGAGCTCTTTGAGACTCTCGGGCACACGGAACGACGTATACCCGTTCAGGTCGCGGTCGCTCAAGCGGACCGCGCCTGGAAAGCACTTCGTGCACTGAAAGCCCTCGGGCACAGCGCACGGCACATTTGCCTCCTCCGCAGCAACGTGGAGTTGCTCCAACTTTCCATGCTTCGAGTACGTCTCGAAGCGATCACGCGCTTGCTTAATCCGATCACGGTAAGCACTCGGTTTCTTGTTGAAGTTCTCAACAAAGGCGTTCCAGCTTTGACAAAGTGCCTGCCATTCGGGCACTTTGCTGCGAGAAGAAGTCTTCTTGCTTTGAAACCATCGGAGCTCATGAAAGAGTCCGATGTAGTAATCGCGCCTTTGATGCGTTTCCGCATCAAAGTGCAGCTCGGCAGCCACAGCGTCATCTTTGATGGCGCTGCATACGTACAACGGCACCTCATTCGGAGGTACCGAGTTCCCAAACCGGTCCGCGATCTCGGGCGCGGACGGCATCCATGGATCACACGCTGCAGGCGCAGCGCGCGGAGAGCCTTGAGCTTTGGAATCACGCGCTGCAGCAGCAGCGCGCGGAGTACTGAGAGCCCCAGCGGAAGTGAGTGGGGTATCACTCTCAGTACGCGAACGCTTCGAACTCGAAGCGTCCGATTCGTCCCCTTCACGCGGGCGAACATTCTTGGCGTGAGGGTCGAGCGATTCGCTCGACACTGAGTCTTTACGCTTTGAGGGCGAGTCCTCCTCGCCCTCCATGTCTTCATCGTCGTCGTCGAAGTAGACGACGTCGCCGTACTTCGCCTTCTGGCGCTCGAAGTAGTCGTCGATGGAGAGATGACTCCCCACCGACTTCGAGGTCTTCTTCTGTGGCGCGCTCATCGTTGAATGAGCGCGGGTTTCTTCTCCAAACGCGAAGAATTGACGAATCGTCAATTCCGAAGATTGACGTGCGGAGACCCCGCGCGTCTAACCTTAAGGGGGGGATGGTGTAACGGGGTTACACGTACAAGTGGCTGCAAGCCACTTGTGAATTTAACAGATAGGTTATCTGTTAAACGTTTTGGATACTTCCTCACATTGGTGTAAGACACACCGATGGATACATTGAAGTGGACCACCACAGTGAGTGGTCCACACATACCCAAAGATCTTATTGGTAGAAAGCAGCATCTTTCTACCAATCAGAGTCATGCATATTAGCGGAGCTCTGACAGCCAGCCGCTGTCAACCCTTTCATAGATGATAAACAGTTTTTAGCAGATTTTAGAGGAAGATCAATTTACAAGCAATACAGTTCTCATTTTACCTTAAACTAGCTACTTGGAGTCTTGTCTAAGTTAACTTATATTTGTGTATTCAAATATAATTAACCTAAGTAATTACTAAGTACTTACGCTTCCTCATACACGTTGCGCAACGTGTAAGCTAAAGTAGTGAGTCAAGTTAGACCCACTACACCTTCTGCCTCAATCTACGAAGAGCACTAAACCACTCTGGATCAAGTTTGCCTCTATTTTGGCTCGTTAAGGTACACACAGTCTGAATACTAAACCAGATCTCCCTTCCGCGTCTTTGAACCACGTTTGACATTTTAACTAGTGGTGTTGAAAGCGAGCTCGGTACTACAGGGTCTAACTGAGCTGCATCGCCTGTAAAATAAACGTCTCTACCTCCGAATAACCCATCCGAGTCACTCGGCCAGATTTCTCGCATCCGCCTATCTATCCAGTACAGCATCCCACACGAAATCATGCTGAACTCGTCAACAATGACGAGGTGCACGTCCTTGAATTGCTGCTGCATGTTTTTCAGCTTAGTCGGACCAGTTTTGGTTTCTGTCAAGGATTTATATGGTACAGAGAATGCAAACTTAGAAAAAGAGGAAAACCCAAGGGCCGAACATAGCGTCTTCCCCTTGATGTTAAACGCTGCTGTCCCTTGGTGAGCAAGTAGTAGAACGCGTTTTGATCTTCGTCGCGTCGAACCGTGCTCACCGAAGACGTTATGCACGTCTTTCACTATGTGCCGGGTCAACCAGCTCTTTCGGACCCGCCTTCGCCATTTATTATCATCTGGAGTGGTTTGCAACTCGACTTTTCCAGCGAACATTTAAACCGTTTTCGAGACTGCTCCATTGCAAGGGCAAACGGCACCCACTGCTATTTGGCCATTGTTTCCGTACTATTTTCTCTTCTAGTTTCCTCACAGTCATTTATCGGATAGCGATAATGCGATATTTTCCTGGTATTCTCGTGAAATACGTTTCCTAGTGTACGCTGGTCTTGTTTCTCTTTCGACCACGGCTTTAAACGCACATTTATAAAATCACGAGCTTTGCTCATGACTTCCGCCGAGTAGGTATGCCTAGGTTTTAAGTCAACGCCATTGAGGTTTCCCGAAGCGACTTCATCCGTTGGCTCTTCTTGAGAATGTTCATCGCCTACACATGGGTTGTCAATAAAAACGTATTCAGAAGCAGGGAAAGAAGAAATACTACATGAATCGCGGGAATTTCTGAGTAGATCTAGCTTGTGTTGCCGGGCCAGCTTAGCATTGGACTCTTGCCGAAGCTCTTTATGCAAATTCGCTTCTTGTACTTCAAAAAAGCGTTTGATACACTGCTCATCAGTCTGTGGCAAGTCTTTCAATGATCTCCAGGGAACATACAGAAACACTTCCGAAAAGCAAAAATTTGCGTTCCCCGAAACCGGGTGCATCCACGGGGACTTCTGCACCACCACCGCCTTGTTTCGGCGTGCTATCCACCCTTCCCCGTCCACCCGTTTCCAGATATCACCACGTTTTTGCTTTTTGACTATCTCAGGTATCGCTTCATATTCCTCAACGAATGTTGCGAAGCTCATCGACTCGAATAAAGTATCAGCTGGCCGGTTCATGTATGCTCGCTCGATGGGCTCGATTCTAATTGAATTCGAGTTAAATTGGTTCAGTGCAATGAGATCCTCTACTCCCTGCGGCTCCACGCGGTAGTATCTAAGATTATGGCGCAGGACTTTCACTTTTACGACCGACCGCGACTTACTATGCATAGGAAGCGTTCTTAGTAAGATGTAGATCGCCTCGGGAGCACCAACTTCTCTCACAGACAGCGTAGAATTTGCTACGCGTTTCAGAACCGAGTGATACGACAGGTTTGGGTCACACCGCTGGATCGCTCTAGCAATTACGCGTCGAAAGCGTAGCGTATCAGGCTCTGCTTTGCTAATGTAAGCCCCCGCGTACTCTGCGGCTCCATATGAATTACCGATCAATTGTAGATCCATATTAGCACGCCAACAAGATAGTAAATGCGGTGAATAATTGTTGATCGTGGACACCTCACGTCTTAAATGTACCTTTAATGATGGAGTTCCATCCGCGCCAACATTTGTTTCAATAATCGTTTTCTCTTGCAGATTTTTAGGGAATCCAAAGCGACAATTGGAGCTTTTTTTCCTACACGATGAGTTTGCATAGCACTCATGCTGTTGTACGCGCTGTACGAGCCTGGAAAGATCACATTCCCATTCGACGGTTCCAATTGCTGGGGGTCTTAACGCCAAGATATCCACCTTACCGGTGCGATGCACGCCGCATGTAGTACACGAACAGCTATTTAATTGTTGTAGTGTTTTCGACAAAACCGATATATGTTTATCAACAAATGCGGCAAGCTCCGCTCGTCCTTCATCGGTTTCTGACAGCTTTAGCACATCTGGGGCATCTTCGATCCAGAGTAGGCAATGAACGTGGGGTGAACCACGCTGCTGAAACTCAACTCTCCAGAAATGATCAATGATCTTGCCTAGTGGTTGTGCTTTACCGCACAAAATAGTATCAAAAAACGTCTGGAAGCGCCGATTAAAATGCCTCGCACTGATGTCGGGGTTTTGATTCAAGTATTTTCTTCGCTCTTCAAAGAAAGTTGCCTGCATTCTGCTAGTGTCAGGGCGGGGTTACATGCTCGAGCGAAGTCCGGCCAAATAGAGTCAGCGGCGCTCAAGGTTAAAACGAAAGTAGGCCACCTTGTTGGTAGCACACGGTTCCCAATCATGGCCATTAAATCGTCGCGGGCGTTGAACCAGTACAACCCACTACCCCGTATTACCCGAAAAAATGGCTTTAACGAATCTAACACCTGGATTGCAGCATTGAGTTCTTCTTTTTCGTTAAACGGATGTCCGCAATCTCTTCTGGGACTTTGATCACGCCCACACCCTGCAGTTTCTACTGCAGCGACACGGCTGTCCGTAACACGAACTCGTCTCACCAGGCCATCGATTTGTCTTCTCTGAATCAAATTCATGCAGAAAAACTTGAAATTCCCGTGAATTATAAAACGTCTGTCATGCCACCTCATAAGGTGTGCGCAGAAGTCGGCTAAGCTGTACTCGTGCATTCTACCTTCATTATCATTAACCGGGTGATATCCTCCTTTTCCATCCGGAAACAAGGTAGGGAAGCAACACAGCATTAAATGCTCCGTCCCGTATTCATCTATCGGATGTTCTTGACGTCGCAGCTCACCAATAGGAATAGCAGGATCCGATGCATTTACACCTGCCGCTCTCATCAGCTGTTCTAATTCGCTCTCTTTATTGCCCTGACTGCCTTCAAGTTCAAACGATTCAGTTAGATTGTCAAGTACGTCACTTCTTTCATCATCTCCATTTGAGCTCGCCAATTGAGATTGAGCAAACACGCTCGCGTCATCGTACTGGGTAGTGCATGTTGCACAATCTTCCGTGCTGCAGGTGGGGTCGAGCGCCGGATCCTGGAGTTCGTCCGTCACACAATCTGGTAAAGTCAGCGAATCATGCTCACTGCTAGTGACGGGATAATCACGATTCTCGCTGTTGACCTGCTGAGTGTGACCTCTTAGCTCCTGTACTTCCTCATCTGTTACAGATATCGTTGGTATGTCTTGTGTGGTGTCTACTTCTTCTAGCGCACGGCGATTTTCCTCCGAAATCGAGACGTTTTTGTAGAGATCGTTGTTAGCAATCAGCCACTTCAACGCGCTCCGCACCAATGCAGGCCGGACGCGAAAATACTCTGTGGTTTTGTCCGACTTGGACGTGAGAAAAACAACCCCACATTCCTTCAACGGCCTCGGTAGTTCTCTTACTCTTGCTCCAGGGTCATTCCAATAATTTATAGCATTGCCTCGAGTGAATTCTTGGCCGCCACGGTAGAGATTCACGCACGTAGTGAACGAGATCCCCAATCCGACCATTCTTGCCTCCATCCGATTAAGTACAGCCAGTTCTTTAGGCACCTCACAGATTCGGAATCCACTGCTCCGACAGAACTTAGGTGTGCTTCGCGAGCGTAGTGATCGATAGCATCGATCACACAGCCAAATCGACTGCGTTGACTGCGTATCCCCGCCAGACACACTCGAGACAAGACCCTCCGGTATAATTTCCACTGCTCCTTCCTCGTTGCGAAGGGGATCAAAAACCTGGATTCAAATTCGTACAATCTTAGCACGGCATTCACTGAGTTTGCGAGCTCCCCACAGCTTCCGCATACACGAAACAGTGGGTCATCGATGCCCCCGAAAAACGCTACAACGTATACAATTGTCGCTAGGTGAGTCTCCCAGACCAGAAGTCCGTACGAAAAACACTAACCTTTTTTGTCGTCCTCGATATTTTCTTCATCGTCTGCATTCAATCGAAGCATCGACTTCTTTCTCCGCTTGTTGCGAGGAAGCTGCTGAGTATCTGCGTTCTGTTTTTTTTTGTTTCCTCGTGTCGCCCGAGCTGGGCTCTGGTGCGCTCTGCTTCAACGTCATCAACAGACACCGTAGGCTTTGGTGTTGCTTTTGGGTTTGGCGTTGCTTTACGATACAGGACAGTAGATTTTGCTGTTGCCTTCAGAGCACGTTTGCGGCTTTCGCGCGTCGTGTCAACTTGGCAGCTCTTGCCATCGTCTTGCCAAATGGTCTGGATGCTCATTCAGAGCTGAAGCGACGGATGTTGGAGGACTCCCCCAGCATCAACAAACCCACTCTACGGCTTAAATCTGCTAGATTTTGGGTGAGCCTCACCCGGGGTATGGTCCACTGTCGGCTTCTTCTGTTTTGTTTGTTTTGCAACTCTACAACTATATCTGCACATCCTCACCCCTTGAATCCATTTCCGCTACAGCAGTTGTAAAGTATGGCATTCAGGCAAGTTCTAGTCATCGACTTCAACTAAAATGACTTCCGGCTATCGTATAGTCACATAAAGTGGCACAACTGCTAGAAAATACAAGGCACGCAAGATCTCTTCATAGACGTAACAGCGCCCGTGTTTTTTTCAGAGTCAAATCACTCTTTTGCATTCAAATCTGCTACATGAAATGAACTATCTTACAGCCTCAACACTCACTCGCGCGTAGTTAGTTCTGGATGAAAGCAACTTGCACCGTTCAATGCCCACAGCCAAACATCGTGCATGCTGCGACCCCGTGTCGTGTGTTCGTTTCTCCAGTTCACACACTGATGTGATCACCGCTCTTACTGCGCGTCAGCGGAGCACAAGCTCTCACTTTCTTGCTCCCTTCGTCTGCCATGTCGTAGTCAGACTCGTCATCGCCGGATTGGGTACCCATGCCCGACGAGGTTGCTGGAGACTTGGAGTTCGGAGACGACGGCAAGGCCTCTCCTTGGGTCTTGCGCTTCTTGGAGGGGGGCTACTCTTCGTAGATTTTGAAGGTATTGTCGCGCTCGTACTGCACACTGCCTTTCGCAATGTTCGCATAGAACCCAACGCCGTCGACTTGGTGGAACGTGTACACCGCACCAGGGCAGAATTCCATGTTGGGCTTCCCGTATGATCCCTTCTTCGGCTTCGCGTCCCAAACCGTTACCTGAACAAGGTAGGGCTTTCTCTTCAGAGGCGTCAGGTCATGCAACGCATCCGCCGTCAACTCGAACATGGAGCGTTGACTGGCGTCAATCCCAGTGACGCGGGTTCCACGACCTCCAATAATACGCTCCGAAGAAAGACAGCACAGCTTGAGCGTCACGCTCACATCCACAGCCGGCTCGGTAGCCGAGATGAACTCGCGGAAATCAGCGACGCACGAAAAGAGGTTGACCTCCGCCTCTTCTCTCTGCTTCTGCACGTCATTTTGGATAGCCTTCAGCAGCTCCATGGTTGGTCTTGCAAAATGCGTCGAATGGTCAGGGGTGAGTGTGTAGCACTGCTCAAAAGCAAAAGTGCTGAGCGAAGATGCGAGAGATGATCGTATCCTTCTGTGGCGTCAGTGGAATCCTTCGCTCGTCGGGAACCTGTGCATCATAGCGTGGTTCGTATGAACATTGGATCAACAAATATCTTATCAGTTCCGGTCCATTCTAGCTTATACTGTTCAACAGTTACTATTTTTAGACTCGCGGCGGTGTACTTATCCACCAGTACGTATGACATACTATATACATTACCAGGCTTTCAAAAATAGATGTTTTGACTGAAGACACGCTTTGAAAAAGCCTGAAACCCAGAATGGATACGTAGTATAAAAGTAGAGTTTGGGTCGTTTTAGAGGTGCGGGAAGACTTTTGCTGCTCAATGCAGTATTTGCTACGCATGTCCATACTTTTACTCTATCATATTGTCGCAGCCCTGCCGCGGGTACTTTCGGGTAACTCAGCAATGTATCCTGATCGAGCTGCACTTCACTTCTTGCCTGTTTTTCGGTGTATCTCTACACGGAATCATGGACTGATGATTCGATGATTCCCTAACGGTAGCATTACTTCTTTCTCCGCAGTGCCGCAAAATTTCCTCTACTTCGCGTTCCATCCTCACGGCAGCTGCTCACAGTTCTACCGGTTGCCATATGCAATGCCGTTTGCATAACCATACTCACAGTTCTACCTGCTGCAACTATCCACCTGCAAAATTCAACGTTGTGAGGCTTCGCGCGACGCGCTGTGAGTGGCGCACCGTAGAAGTAGAAAGATATTAACGACCAGGTTACCAATCCAATATCACTGAAGGAGATTTGAGTTTTCTTAAATTCTGCTATTGAATAACGACGAGCCGCACGAACAGGGAATAATTTCCACATGCAATGCTCGGGATCGGACTCAACGAAAGCTGCTCTACCCTAACAACCATGCTTGGGTATCCATCCGTTTAGAAGCTTCGTGGCGTAACCGCATCAGACCTCCTTCGAAGGCATCCTTGTTGGCAATCCAGCTCAAAGTTACCCTCTGCATCTAGAAGAGCCGCACAAGCACTTGATCTTCTCCTGCAGTCGAAATAGTTAGGTAGTTGGTAGCCAAAAGCTTAGCCAATGTTGTTTGTCTTACTTTGTCTGTACTCAGCTTGAACCCGTAAGATATCGTTATCTCCTCGCCTCGTTCGATTGCTCGGTTAGCAAACAAACCACAGCACGTTTCCCCGGCTACCTCCCAACGCTCAACATTGCAGTTCGGCTCGCAGCTATGGTTAGCGAACCGAGCCATACCACCAACGTAACGTGCGTCGATGACCTCCTTGTCTGTCACAACCATGCCGTACGTGTTTTGCGAACGCCGCGCTTCCTGTATGCCATTGGTTCAAAATTAGTAGTTACCCTCGCATCGGCTCTCAATACGCGTACCGCTCGCTCTCGATTCGCATACATTTCCCGACTCAAAACCTCACCGACGTACTGCGCGACGAGGTCGTCCTTTGCGATTGCCACATCTGTTACGAGAGAGATCCCTTTTCCTTCGATAGGTTTGAGACCCATTGCTGCGTGGTCACCTCGTTGCATCCGCTGATTTCCGCACGTTATTGTTGAAAAGCAATGACCAGCAACGCATTCAAACTTGGTCTTAGAAGCTTTCTTAGCATAGTGTATACATATACATCCGAGCATTATTCACACGAAAATACCGCTCGATTTTCGCAGCCAGGGCCGCAGGTTTCTCGCCAGTCGGTACGGGCGGCACAGTGGCAGTACGGGATTTCCTGTCGCGGAAATTAGTTCATAAGAGCACCGTTAGCTTTGCAATCATCACAATTGCATTTTCCCTTCAAAACCTGAGCTTACCGGTGGTTCTTTGCGAGACCTACAAATGTAGAGGTTCTGCGAAACGTCTTCATACTCGGTATATACCCCAATTACAGAACGCTGCTGCATTATGATCGATTCGATTAGCACATCGTCATAGCTTGCAACACGGTTTTCTTAGGTGCCCCTACCGTTTGTGGTCGCGAACCCTGCCAGAGAAGCTCATGCCCTTCTCTCGTCAAAAACAGATCCATCTTTAGTTGTTTCATTGAGTGCGTAGATCCAATCTCCATAACCTGCACACAAAACAAAAGTGACGTTACCTAGCCATCGGTCTAAACCAGCTTTGTAGGTCCCATCCTTACGTAGTACTTGACGACTCATCACAGAATGTGCCCTCCAGTCTCCGGTACGCTTGCTTCCAGCACCATCCTCGCTGCAGCCGCACAGTTTCAAGGTACCACATGTAGCCAACTCTCGTTTCTACAAACATCGACGACTTCCCACCTGAATATCAACTGTACACCGATTTCTTGCCCATCAACAGCCAAATACATTCACGATAACCTACACCACCCCAGTACCAAGGTCCAGCTACAAATACATCAAACACAGACAGCATCAGGCATCAGGTTCGCTACGGAAGTACTCTACAACTCATACCTGTCAGGAATGGTCATCCAGCGCTCCAGTAAGTGTTGGTTTCTCCTGTTGTTGCAGCAGCAGTGGCAGAAACAAATTCTTTCAGTTTTTTTAATCTGCTGACATTATCCCGACCTGACGCTGTAGCACCAGGGTCTCTTGAGTGTATTCCTCCTCGCCTTCAATGCTAGAGGTGCATATTCGACACTTTCAGAGGTGGTCCCAGCTGACGAATGGAGTCCGAGTTGTCGGGCTCGTAGTGCATACTGCCTCTAGCCACGTTGTCATAGATCCCAACATATTGGACGCCACGGAGAGTATACACCGCACCGGGATAGAAGTCGACGTTAGGTATCCCATACGACACCGAATTGGCATCCCACACAGTCACCTGCGCAAGGTTTGACCCAATATTCAACGGCGTCAGGTCACCCTGGTCATAAAGCGTAGGCTCTATCGCGAAGGGGTCAACCATGGTAACGCGAATCCCTCGACAGTTAGGAAGCCGCTCGGAAGAGAGGCAACGCAATTTGAGCGTGACGCAGACATCCGCAGCGGGGTGAGTAGTCGTAATAAAGTCGCGAAAGTCGACAACGCGCGAGAAGTAGTTGACAACGATTTCTTCTGTCTGCTTGAGAACTTCGTTGTGTATAACATCCAGAATGTCCATGCTTGCGTAGAGTGGGTGAGCTGAAAGCACACGTGTGGCGCGTCAATCCAAATCGAAAGTGACCGGTTGAAGTGCAGGGTTCCTACCACCTCCTTTCTCCATCAACCGGAAGGAGCTTAAGCCGCTGGCACCAGATACAAAAGAATATCAGGGTGCTTTGACGTGACGGTCGTCCCGTATAGTTCACCGTGACGACACCCCACACCATAACCACGCAACGCATATGCTGCCGTTGCACGTAGGGGCGACGGAGATGACCACTACCTTGGCGGCCCCTCGACGCGCACGGTGGAGGGCTTCAAAAATGTACTGGTGCTTTTCGTGCAAATTCAGTCTTCATTTATCAGGCGGGATCAGATACACATCGTGTACCCATCCAACGTTTTTACCGACTTCTTACGGGCGCCATCGCTGTCGCATTTGATGTAATATCCACTAAATCACAGTGCCCCTCAACGCTATTCAGGGTCGACCGAGCTGAAGGGGTGGGTACACGACCTAAATCGTCACGGCTAAGTCGTAGCTAAAGCGTCGGATCAAGACGCAATCCTTCGGTGCCTGATACAAAAGGGTACTTTCTGGGTATCTTAAAAAATTGACCTCAGTTTAGTGGCAGTTAAATCATTCGCATCAGGTGGTTCTGCCGAACCACTATTTGAAACGTCTAACATCTGATTCTTGAAGTTCCAATATAGAGGTAAATTTCGATCGAAATTGCTCAAGTGCGTTGAATGATAAAATGTCCGCCCTAACCCGCTTTCTAATAACGTCAATTGTGTCCTGTAAAAAGGGTACATGAAGCTGTAAAACAGAGTAAAAAGTCAAGAAGTTCGTTTCATTATAGGGGGGCTTTGCCCCAATCATTTCGTTGCACTTATCTTCATATCAGTATGGACTCGGGTGGCCGGAAGTTTGGACCGCACGCCCGAAACGGTTTATTGTATGGGAGCTACCCCGCAAACAGCAAAAAACGCAATTATTAGCACAAATACTGTGCTTCGCTGTACTATACAGAATACATATCAAAACCGCAGCGTCATATCTGTCGAATTGACTGAGCTACGGTCAAATAGATGGGTGGCCGGATTAATTTGGCCAGGAGTGTAGAGACTGACAACGACGAAAAAATCGGAGCACGCTAGAGCTACCGAATTTAGGGCCAATCTTTTGTCAATATTTGGTTGTTTTTACAGAAAAACACAAAATATTGACCTTTAGGCCAAAATGCACAAATGCGTTTAGGGTTATCAAACATATGGCGAGGGTGGGGGTGAAAACAAACCCGCCGATTCCAGCCAAACTGTCGGTTGCATCCAGAAGGGTGCGAGCTGTGCCGCAAGTTTCCGGTCCTTGGGCATGTCCTTCTTACCTAGTGCTCTTCCACGAGGTCCTTCACGCGTTTTAAGGTCTATTTTCGGATTAAATAAAGCCTTTGGATGGTCCGCAGGGCTTCTCTTTGAGGCTTTGACCCAGTCCTTCATAGAAAGGCCTAAATTTGGTAGCTCTAACATCGTCCAAAAAAATCTGGCAACACAAAAATCGACCAATCAGACAGGCAATGTACAATTACAATGGAATATGGCTGTCACATTATTAACCAATTAAAACGCGTCATTAATGTTGTTGACCAATTGCCTATCAAATAATATTGAATGGCTCGTAGCAAAACACGACCTCGCTCCACCTAAATCACCACTTAGGTCAGTTCTCACCAAAGCGGACGCTTGCGTTTTCGGACAGTTTTTAATTTAAATGGTTAACAGCACGTTACAAACATGATTCGGCACAATGCATTCGTCGGCCACGCGTTAACTATTTTTGGCCAATCGATGCATTGAAATATTTGTATTGTCCTTCACACCACTCCCCTCCTTTGACATGGCGCCCGTCCGGCTTCGACGTGTTTTAGGGTACGCTTGCAACGCACGCGTCAAGAAAAACGCTTCGGTTGAGAACCGGCCTTAGTTCTGAAAGTATGTGCGTCAAGCGCAAGCGAGAGGCACTAGATTTAGTGGGCAAGATTGGAGTCGAGATGGCGATGCGTGAGCTCACCATTGCGCGCGGGACCGTCCACGGATGAACGAAGTACAAATAAAAAAATCGTGAGTTCTCGGGTAACGCGCGATCTAAGACGTGGAAAGGGCAGGGGTGCAAAGAAAAAATCCTCGCGTTTCTTACCTTTTAACGTACATGAAGCACACCCGCCAGGACGAAGCAGTAAGTCTGCAACTTGATTTTATTATCTGTATTGATTCTATCTGCGTGAAATTGCTTAGATTCTGTCAACTGCAAGGGTAATCGAATTGATATGGAAGACTAACCCAGAGCGGATGGCATTTTACCTGAACGACAAAAACTGCGGGGAAATTGCGCTGGATCGCATGGTGCAGAGCATAGCAAAACGTTAAATTATTTGAAGACGAAATATATTGGGAATTATTTGAAATAAAATTTGTGTATTTTGTTGTAATTTCAATTGTTTTGCTACGTATTTTCCTCACAGAAGCCGCACGGGGCCAAGAAGTCGTACGAAGGGTTAGAGGAAACGCGTATAAAGTTCAGCTTGGAGTTCTGTCCGTTGTACCGAGCATTTCGAGGCGGTGACATCATGAATGCTGACGAGACAGCTGTCTTGTTCGACATGCTGATAGATAGTTGGGCTTTGAAGGGTCGGCAATATTTGACGCGCATCCTCGCCAACAACAGAGATACAGGCCGGATAACCGCAGTTCTTGCGATTGGAGATGACTGTAAGCAACGTTTTTTGCGGGGATGTAATTAGTCTGACATAATTATTTTATTTTGTATTATGTAGGAACAAAATTTCCCATTTTATTCATCTTCCGTGGTGTGCCTGGTGGTAAGATAGAAAGCGAGGAGTTCGAATCTTACCCCTCCCCCCCTACAATTCTATGCTACGCAAGAGCGTGCATGGATTGATAAATCAATGTGTAAGTTTTACGTAGAAAAAACAACTAAAATATGAAGTTGATCGACCAACTGTCCTCCCCTTTGACAATTTTGATTGTCATGTGTTGGAGGAAGGACAGCGCCTTGTAGCCGAGCAGGCAAATGCTACGGTGGTCTCGTTGCCACCGAATAGTACCGCGGTTTGTCAACCGCTGGATGTAGTGGGTCTATTTGGTTCACTACTACAGCTTACACGTGCGCTACGGGTATGAGGAAGCGTTAGATTTATTAATAATTTGAATTAATTATAAATCCAATAAAGACACCAAATCCGTCACGCAGATCAAGTGCGCTATAAACAGTGTTCCCGGCCATCGAATCGATGCTGTCATCTTTTCGTGGTAGCGGCATCTTCGCCGCTACTGTCGCATCGTTCAGCTTGTTGTACGCATGAACGATGCGCCATCCGCCCTGTGGCTTTTTGACACAGAACGTCGGGGCACTGTGCGGGGGCTTGTCTCACACTTGTCCTGCTTTGCGACGACTTTCAAATATCGCCTTCACCTGATCTCACGGCAGTGGCCACTGCTGCGTGACACAATACTTTATGCCCGGCACGAGATCAATCTCGCGCTGAACCCCCCTGTCCTGCAGAAGCTTCGCAGGAATCTCTGCCGGGAGTACGTCGTTGTACTCCCTCATCAATTTGTAATTGGGTCTTGACTTCAAGCGAGTCCCAGGCTTGTTTGTAGTGGGCCTACTTTGGCTCACTACTACAGCTTACAGGTGCGCTACGTGTATGAGGAAGCGTAAGGTTTATTAATAAGTTGGAATATTGTGAAAAGCACTCAGAATGTCTAATCGGACAGTAAATCGGCTGATTTAGTGCCTCATTTAAAGACGGGAACCTTTATTTATTTCGACCCATCCCCTATTTAGAATTGGGTACCCCCAATTATAATCGGTCTTATGCAGGATCGCGTCAAAGCTATTTTAGAGTCGGAATCGATTTGGTTTCTAAATAGGCTGAAATGTCAGCTCCAACCTCGGCATTCCGAGGAAGTCCGCACAAATAAATCCGCCGAGCAAGCGGCTATGCAAACACTAGCCAAGATATCAGTCAAAATAGGAGGAATCAACAGGACGAGCAGAACCAGCGTCCGTGTCGAGGACGCGGAGTTTCGCTTCGATCCAGAGGGCAGCTTTGATGGCCTCTACGCGAGAGCGGAAGAGTGCATCGTGGTCGCGCTAGCTGCTTTCGATATTAGAACGTTACGCCCTGATACTAATCTCTACGCTAAGCCAAGTCAAGTTGCCACTCAGTAGGGCTGGGTGGCTTTAACTGAGTCAAATTGGACTGCCGTTGTGACCACGGTCTGATCCAACTTCCAGCGGTGTCGCAAGGACACAGGGATGCTCTGCTTGGAGCTATTCTCATTTGCTGCCAGGGAAAATCAGGCAGGCGACACAACGTGGCGACGTGCAACACGTAATCGTATTCAACAGGCTGCGGAAGACATCGACGAGTTCCTTGAAGAGCGGCCCGATCTTCAAGTTGGTGTCATTGCTCGTACGCACTGGGAGATAGCCCAAGCGCATCAGCCAGCAGGGACTACCGTTGCTGTTCCCGAGATTGCAATGTTTCGGCAGATGCAACACGTGGATGCCGTGGGAGCTGCCAACCCTCCCGCGGACTATGACGAGGCCGTGTTCCAAACCATTCCTGTCCGCACCAAGCTCCATCGAAATTCTGCGGCATAAATCGTGTTTACGCTGTCTCTCTCCCTCACCACTCTGTTCTGACAAGATGGCTTTAGAGCCCAGTTCCCAACTCCTATTTAAGCCGACTTACTTAGATTAGTACCCACATTAACTTCTTATTCAGTACAAATTACCACGTATCGTTTTTGCTCACAGCCCTGATTTATAGAGCTATAAAATCACCGGTTTTCACTATAATTATATTTGAGTACACAAGTATAATATAAGTCAAACAAAGACTCCGCGTAGCTAATTTAAGGTAAAATGAGAACTGTATTGTTTGTGAATTGATCTTCGTCCTAAATCTGCTAAAACTGTTTATCATCTATGAAAGGGGTTGACAGCGGCTGGCTGTCAGAGCCCCGCCAATATGCACGTCTCTAATTGGTAGAAAGATGCTGCTTTCTACCAATAGGATCTTTGGGTAGGTGTGGACCACTCATTGTGGTGGCTCACTTCAATGTATCCATTGGTGTGACTTACAGATGAGGAAGTATCTACAACTTTTAACAGATATTTTATCTGTTAAAATCACAAGTGGCTTGTAGCCACTTGTGTGTGTAACCCCGTTACACTGGGTGCCCCATGGCTCACTATCCGCCACTGAGTGGAGCAAGAAGATGACATCCGCGCTTTCAAGGAGTCTGAGCGCAGCCCCACGCTCAAAGGACAGGGAAAGAGGGAGTTTTTCAATTTTGCTCATGGTTTGTATAACTTAACGAAGGACCGACGCCGTGACAAGAAGGTAACCTGTAATTTATGGATGTTTTGAGTGTTAAATTGGTTGAAATTTACCGTATAGGAAATATTTTACCGTTGTAGATTCCATCTACGAAGCATGTGATCCAGTATCTCAAGCGTAACTATCCCAGTTGGCTGATGAGCTACTTGAGCGTTAAGAAGTGGGACCGCAGTGAACGCGCTTGTCAACTCTTTTGCAGAAGGTATTTTGCAATGACATCGTTACTTTTTGCTGTAAAGTTGAAATGATCTTTTAAATATTTGTGTTTATAGATATGGATACACCCCGCAAACACTGCAGACTACTAAAAAAAATATGCGATGACCTATGCTGCAACTCACCTGAAGTTTGCGCAAAGCTCCTGATAAAAAAATGGTGAAGATTACAAGCTTTCAGAAATCTACAATATCGACCAGACCAGTATTTCGACATGCCTCCCAAAAAATGTAGTCCGGACAGGGGAAACGCCATTTCGCCAAGATATTGTATGTTCTCCTCGTAATTTCATCGGAGGTTCTTTGAGTACCGGGCCCAATTGCCGGTCAATCGTTCGACCTTTATACAGCATATGCTATATACGAGAGTTTCCGCTATTTTCCCACTAAGTGCTAATGCCACCTATCTGTCATTCACCTTCCTTCCTTCGTCGATGATACCACATGAAGGTGAGAGAACCCCGAATGGGTTGGCAATACCTCCATGACGCCAACCGTGCGGACGCCACAGGAGTGTGTTCGTGTGTCGCCATACCCAGAGCGATTTCGCACACCAGTAAGAAACTGCGTGTACGATCATAGCAAGCCTGGAATACATGGTTCCATGCTTCCCAGGGAGAGAACGTCAAACTGCTTATCTACGAGTGTGGTATTGCGATATCAAAGGCTCAAAATCGCGAAACGTTCATGGATCCCTGTATTCGGCCACTCAACACCGACCGAGCAGGAGCAACAGCGGAGATTTCTCTACGCGATATTGTAGAATACCTCCACGAACGGTGGTATGACAGCTTCGATGGCGACGCCATGATTTGGCGCATGTGAGTTAATGAAGTTACATGCAACCTTGATCGCTCCGCCTGGGGTGCTTCAATTGCGGCGCCACCCCGTCGGCGCATTTTCAACTTCCTGAGAGCAAGTGTTACGCGCATGGAGGAACAGCTTGCTGAAATGCGACGATCAGCCCATACAGCACTTGACTGCGTGGACTCGGCTTTGGCCAACTACGCAGTTCTTCGGCAAGGCCTGGCGGCGCTTGGCCTCGGCCTCGGCAGTCATGAAGCAGGTCTAGTTGCACAAAAGGCTGCAACAGAGGCGACGCTACGTGGCATGGAGCTTCCAGATGGCAATGGCGTCGCCGATCCAATGGAACAAATGAAGAACATCAAAGGTTTTGAGCACTCGTAAAGAAGGTCGAGTGCAATCGACGCATTGCATGGTTCATATCAACTAGGCGAACGAGTAATAAATCTCCATTTGTTTTCTACCTAGTCTCTCGTCTGAAAGCCTAACATGTCCAACCTGTCCTCGTGTACCGTGTCGTTGTGCAGCTCAGGAGGAGGGCGTCTCTCCAATAATAACGGTCCAACGAGGTTAAACACACCCTATTTTAACCAGCCACCCTGTGGGTACATCCTCCATATCGGACTTCTCAAAGTGTCAATTGTTTCGACGATGAACGGCATTAAATCCCGGTTACTCGACTCAACATAATAACGATGGAATGTTTTCTTCGCATACCCAAAGAGAAACTCAATGGGATGAAGAAGGGGCAGTACGCAGTAAGAAATATTGGCACGATCCCAATGCTCCCTAGATATCACCAAGCACACCCCAGTCTCAAGCACACAGACCTGGAGTAGTGGGTTACCGTACGCCTCGAGAAAAATATCGGTCTTTCGATAGTGGGAAAATTTGTGAACCAGCTCTTTGACTGCAATCCCAACGGCAACACCAAGACGAAACGCATATCGCAGTATGCTGATGGAGTTCCTGCATGCTCAAAACGCGAAGCGTATCCTCTCTAACGAGGTTCTACGAACGACAGAGACACTTCCCCTGTCGTGGAATGATCGATTCAAGGACTGTCACGGCGTCGCCCTAAACAACAAGCGTGAGAAGGCTGGGTTAGTGACCACGGCTGACCTCGGTCAACAGTAGGCCAAATTATTGAAGTCCCAGTCACGCCTCCTATGACCGGCGAGTAGGAACCTCAGGCGGCGTCGAGCGTGAGCACTGACACACCAGCAGCGAGCACGAGAGCGACAACGGGGTAAAGATCCCGCCAGACGTCGCAGAGAGGCAAAACCGAGCGCGGTGGGCGCAGCAAAAGGACGCAAAAGTGCCGCGACCCGGGATCGAACCAGGGACCTTCAGATCTTCAGTCTGACGCTCTCCCAACTGAGCTATCGAGGCGCCAAAAATCAAACCTGCCCACACCACACAAAATTTTGCCACCCTGCACGCACAAAACGGCGCTTCCCATACACCCACACACCGCCTGCATGCCACCGCCACCCTCTCGCCTACCCGCATGGACACTCCGATCTCCGATCCGACGCCATCCCGTCTCGAACGAGGCCTCCGACCGACCCGACCTCACCGCACGACCACGCGGGATCGGCCCGACCCCGAACGCGCTGAGTCTCACTACGACGTCCCGTCGGCGTTGCAATACGCTCCGCAATGCAGTGGGCGTGTTTGAACATCCAACAGCGAAGGTCGATATTGGCCCGCCGGACGCTTGAACCCGGTCCCAGCCACGCCTCCTATGACCGGCGAGTAGGAACCTCAGGCGGCGTCGAGCGTGAGCACTGACACACCAGCAGCGAGCACGAGAGCGACAACGGGGTAAAGATCCCGCCAGACGTCGCAGAGAGGCAAAACCGAGCGCGGTGGGCGCAGCAAAAGGACGCAAAGTGCCGCGACCCGGGATCGAACCAGGGACCTTCAGATCTTCAGTCTGACGCTCTCCCAACTGAGCTATCGAGGCGCCAAAATCAAACCTGCCCACACCACACAAAATTTTGCCACCCTGCACGCACAAAACGGCGCTTCCCATACACCCACACCGCCTGCATGCCACCGCCACCCTCTCGCCTACCCGCATGGACACTCCGATCTCCGATCCGACGCCATCCCGTCTCGAACGAGGGCCTCCGACCGACCCGACCTCACCGCACGACCACGCGGGATCGGCCCGACCCCGAACGCGCTGAGTCTCACTACGACGTCCCGTCGGCGTTGCAATACGCTCCGCAATGCAGTGGGCGTGTTTGAACATCCAACAGCGAAGGTCGATATTGGCCCGCCGGACGCTTGAACCCGGTCCCAGCCACGCCTCCTATGACCGGCGAGTAGGAACCTCAGGCGGCGTCGAGCGTGAGCACTGACACACCAGCAGCGAGCACGAGAGCGACAACGGGGTAAAGATCCCGCCAGACGTCGCAGAGAGGCAAAACCGAGCGCGGTGGGCGCAGCAAAAGGACGCAAAGTGCCGCGACCCGGGATCGAACCAGGGACCTTCAGATCTTCAGTCTGACGCTCTCCCAACTGAGCTATCGAGGCGCCAAAATCAAACCTGCCCACACCACACAAAATTTTGCCACCCTGCACGCACAAAACGGCGCTTCCCATACACCCACACACCGCCTGCATGCCACCGCCACCCTCTCGCCTACCCGCATGGACACTCCGATCTCCGATCCGACGCCATCCCGTCTCGAACGAGGCCTCCGACCGACCCGACCTCACCGCACGACCACGCGGGATCGGCCCGACCCCGAACGCGCTGAGTCTCACTACGACGTCCCGTCGGCGTTGCAATACGCTCCGCAATGCAGTGGGCGTGTTTGAACATCCAACAGCGAAGGTCGATATTGGCCCGCCGGACGCTTGAACCCGGTCCCAGCCACGCCTCCTATGACCGGCGAGTAGGAACCTCAGGCGGCGTCGAGCGTGAGCACTGACACACCAGCAGCGAGCACGAGAGCGACAACGGGGTAAAGATCCCGCCAGACGTCGCAGAGAGGCAAAACCGAGCGCGGTGGGCGCAGCAAAAGGACGCAAAAGTGCCGCGACCCGGGATCGAACCAGGGACCTTCAGATCTTCAGTCTGACGCTCTCCCAACTGAGCTATCGAGGCGCCAAAAATCAAACCTGCCCACACCACACAAAATTTTGCCACCCTGCACGCACAAAACGGCGCTTCCCATACACCCACACACCGCCTGCATGCCACCGCCACCCTCTCGCCTACCCGCATGGACACTCCGATCTCCGATCCGACGCCATCCCGTCTCGAACAGGGCCTCCGACCGACCCGACCTCACCGCACGACCACGCGGGATCGGCCCGACCCCGAACGCGCTGAGTCTCACTACGACGTCCCGTCGGCGTTGCAATACGCTCCGCAATGCAGTGGGCGTGTTTGAACATCCAACAGCGAAGGTCGATATTGGCCCGCCGGACGCTTGAACCCGGTCCCAGCCACGCCTCCTATGACCGGCGAGTAGGAACCTCAGGCGGCGTCGAGCGTGAGCACTGACACACCAGCAGCGAGCACGAGAGCGACAACGGGGTAAAGATCCCGCCAGACGTCGCAGAGAGGCAAAACCGAGCGCGGTGGGCGCAGCAAAAGGACGCAAAGTGCCGCGACCCGGGATCGAACCAGGGACCTTCAGATCTTCAGTCTGACGCTCTCCCAACTGAGCTATCGAGGCGCCAAAATCAAACCTGCCCACACCACACAAAATTTTGCCACCCTGCACGCACAAAACGGCGCTTCCCATACACCCACACACCGCCTGCATGCCACCGCCACCCTCTCGCCTACCCGCATGGACACTCCGATCTCCGATCCGACGCCATCCCGTCTCGAACGAGGGCCTCCGACCGACCCGACCTCACCGCACGACCACGCGGGATCGGCCCGACCCCGAACGCGCTGAGTCTCACTACGACGTCCCGTCGGCGTTGCAATACGCTCCGCAATGCAGTGGGCGTGTTTGAACATCCAACAGCGAAGGTCGATATTGGCCCGCCGGACGCTTGAACCCGGTCCCAGCCACGCCTCCTATGACCGGCGAGTAGGAACCTCAGGCGGCGTCGAGCGTGAGCACTGACACACCAGCAGCGAGCACGAGCGACAACGGGGTAAAGATCCCGCCAGACGTCGCAGAGAGGCAAAACCGAGCGCGGTGGGCGCAGCAAAGGACGCAAAGTGCCGCGACCCGGGATCGAACCAGGGACCTTCAGATCTTCAGTCTGACGCTCTCCCAACTGAGCTATCGAGGCGCCAAAATCAAACCTGCCCACACCACACAAAATTTTGCCACCCTGCACGCACAAAACGGCGCTTCCCATACACCCACACACCGCCTGCATGCCACCGCCACCCTCTCGCCTACCCGCATGGACACTCCGATCTCCGATCCGACGCCATCCCGTCTCGAACGAGGGCCTCCGACCGACCCGACCTCACCGCACGACCACGCGGGATCGGCCCGACCCCGAACGCGCTGAGTCTCACTACGACGTCCCGTCGGCGTTGCAATACGCTCCGCAATGCAGTGGGCGTGTTTGAACATCCAACAGCGAAGGTCGATATTGGCCCGCCGGACGCTTGAACCCGGTCCCAGCCACGCCTCCTATGACCGGCGAGTAGGAACCTCAGGCGGCGTCGAGCGTGAGCACTGACACACCAGCAGCGAGCACGAGAGCGACAACGGGGTAAAGATCCCGCCAGACGTCGCAGAGAGGCAAAACCGAGCGCGGTGGGCGCAGCAAAAGGACGCAAAGTGCCGCGACCGGGATCGAACCAGGGACCTTCAGATCTTCAGTCTGACGCTCTCCCAACTGAGCTATCGAGGCGCCAAAATCAAACCTGCCCACACCACACAAAATTTTGCCACCCTGCACGCACAAAACGGCGCTTCCCATACACCCACACACCGCCTGCATGCCACCGCCACCCTCTCGCCTACCCGCATGGACACTCCGATCTCCGATCCGACGCCATCCCGTCTCGAACGAGGCCTCCGACCGACCCGACCTCACCGCACGACCACGCGGGATCGGCCCGACCCCGAACGCGCTGAGTCTCACTACGACGTCCCGTCGGCGTTGCAATACGCTCCGCAATGCAGTGGGCGTGTTTGAACATCCAACAGCGAAGGTCGATATTGGCCCGCCGGACGCTTGAACCCGGTCCCAGCCACGCCTCCTATGACCGGCGAGTAGGAACCTCAGGCGGCGTCGAGCGTGAGCACTGACACACCAGCAGCGAGCACGAGAGCGACAACGGGGTAAAGATCCCGCCAGACGTCGCAGAGAGGCAAAACCGAGCGCGGTGGGCGCAGCAAAAGGACGCAAAGTGCCGCGACCCGGGATCGAACCAGGGACCTTCAGATCTTCAGTCTGACGCTCTCCCAACTGAGCTATCGAGGCGCCAAAATCAAACCTGCCCACACCACACAAAATTTTGCCACCCTGCACGCACAAAACGGCGCTTCCCATACACCCACACACCGCCTGCATGCCACCGCCACCCTCTCGCCTACCCGCATGGACACTCCGATCTCCGATCCGACGCCATCCCGTCTCGAACGAGGGCCTCCGACCGACCCGACCTCACCGCACGACCACGCGGGATCGGCCCGACCCCGAACGCGCTGAGTCTCACTACGACGTCCCGTCGGCGTTGCAATACGCTCCGCAATGCAGTGGGCGTGTTTGAACATCCAACAGCGAAGGTCGATATTGGCCCGCCGGACGCTTGAACCCGGTCCCAGCCACGCCTCCTATGACCGGCGAGTAGGAACCTCAGGCGGCGTCGAGCGTGAGCACTGACACACCAGCAGCGAGCACGAGAGCGACAACGGGGTAAAGATCCCGCCAGACGTCGCAGAGAGGCAAAACCGAGCGCGGTGGGCGCAGCAAAAGGACGCAAAGTGCCGCGACCCGGGATCGAACCAGGGACCTTCAGATCTTCAGTCTGACGCTCTCCCAACTGAGCTATCGAGGCGCCAAAATCAAACCTGCCCACACCACACAAAATTTTGCCACCCTGCACGCACAAAACGGCGCTTCCCATACACCCACACACCGCCTGCATGCCACCGCCACCCTCTCGCCTACCCGCATGGACACTCCGATCTCCGATCCGACGCCATCCCGTCTCGAACGAGGGCCTCCGACCGACCCGACCTCACCGCACGACCACGCGGGATCGGCCCGACCCCGAACGCGCTGAGTCTCACTACGACGTCCCGTCGGCGTTGCAATACGCTCCGCAATGCAGTGGGCGTGTTTGAACATCCAACAGCGAAGGTCGATATTGGCCCGCCGGACGCTTGAACCCGGTCCCAGCCACGCCTCCTATGACCGGCGAGTAGGAACCTCAGGCGGCGTCGAGCGTGAGCACTGACACACCAGCAGCGAGCACGAGAGCGACAACGGGGTAAAGATCCCGCCAGACGTCGCAGAGAGGCAAAACCGAGCGCGGTGGGCGCAGCAAAAGGACGCAAAGTGCCGCGACCCGGGATCGAACCAGGGACCTTCAGATCTTCAGTCTGACGCTCTCCCAACTGAGCTATCGAGGCGCCAAAATCAAACCTGCCCACACCACACAAAATTTTGCCACCCTGCACGCACAAAACGGCGCTTCCCATACACCCACACACCGCCTGCATGCCACCGCCACCCTCTCGCCTACCCGCATGGACACTCCGATCTCCGATCCGACGCCATCCCGTCTCGAACGAGGGCCTCCGACCGACCCGACCTCACCGCACGACCACGCGGGATCGGCCCGACCCCGAACGCGCTGAGTCTCACTACGACGTCCCGTCGGCGTTGCAATACGCTCCGCAATGCAGTGGGCGTGTTTGAACATCCAACAGCGAAGGTCGATATTGGCCCGCCGGACGCTTGAACCCGGTCCCAGCCACGCCTCCTATGACCGGCGAGTAGGAACCTCAGGCGGCGTCGAGCGTGAGCACTGACACACCAGCAGCGAGCACGAGAGCGACAACGGGGTAAAGATCCCGCCAGACGTCGCAGAGAGGCAAAACCGAGCGCGGTGGGCGCAGCAAAGGACGCAAAGTGCCGCGACCGGGATCGAACCAGGGACCTTCAGATCTTCAGTCTGACGCTCTCCCAACTGAGCTATCGAGGCGCCAAAAATCAAACCTGCCCACACCACACAAAATTTTGCCACCCTGCACGCACAAAACGGCGCTTCCCATACACCCACACCGCCTGCATGCCACCGCCACCCTCTCGCCTACCCGCATGGACACTCCGATCTCCGATCCGACGCCATCCCGTCTCGAACGGGCCTCCGACCGACCCGACCTCACCGCACGACCACGCGGGATCGGCCCGACCCCGAACGCGCTGAGTCTCACTACGACGTCCCGTCGGCGTTGCAATACGCTCCGCAATGCAGTGGGCGTGTTTGAACATCCAACAGCGAAGGTCGATATTGGCCCGCCGGACGCTTGAACCCGGTCCCAGCCACGCCTCCTATGACCGGCGAGTAGGAACCTCAGGCGGCGTCGAGCGTGAGCACTGACACACCAGCAGCGAGCACGAGAGCGACAACGGGGTAAAGATCCCGCCAGACGTCGCAGAGAGGCAAAACCGAGCGCGGTGGGCGCAGCAAAAGGACGCAAAAGTGCCGCGACCCGGGATCGAACCAGGGACCTTCAGATCTTCAGTCTGACGCTCTCCCAACTGAGCTATCGAGGCGCCAAAAATCAAACCTGCCCACACCACACAAAATTTTGCCACCCTGCACGCACAAAACGGCGCTTCCCATACACCCACACCGCCTGCATGCCACCGCCACCCTCTCGCCTACCCGCATGGACACTCCGATCTCCGATCCGACGCCATCCCGTCTCGAACGAGGGCCTCCGACCGACCCGACCTCACCGCACGACCACGCGGGATCGGCCCGACCCCGAACGCGCTGAGTCTCACTACGACGTCCCGTCGGCGTTGCAATACGCTCCGCAATGCAGTGGGCGTGTTTGAACATCCAACAGCGAAGGTCGATATTGGCCCGCCGGACGCTTGAACCCGGTCCCAGCCACGCCTCCTATGACCGGCGAGTAGGAACCTCAGGCGGCGTCGAGCGTGAGCACTGACACACCAGCAGCGAGCACGAGAGCGACAACGGGGTAAAGATCCCGCCAGACGTCGCAGAGAGGCAAAACCGAGCGCGGTGGGCGCAGCAAAAGGACGCAAAAGTGCCGCGACCCGGGATCGAACCAGGGACCTTCAGATCTTCAGTCTGACGCTCTCCCAACTGAGCTATCGAGGCGCCAAAAATCAAACCTGCCCACACCACACAAAATTTTGCCACCCTGCACGCACAAAACGGCGCTTCCCATACACCCACACACCGCCTGCATGCCACCGCCACCCTCTCGCCTACCCGCATGGACACTCCGATCTCCGATCCGACGCCATCCCGTCTCGAACGAGGGCCTCCGACCGACCCGACCTCACCGCACGACCACGCGGGATCGGCCCGACCCCGAACGCGCTGAGTCTCACTACGACGTCCCGTCGGCGTTGCAATACGCTCCGCAATGCAGTGGGCGTGTTTGAACATCCAACAGCGAAGGTCGATATTGGCCCGCCGGACGCTTGAACCCGGTCCCAGCCACGCCTCCTATGACCGGCGAGTAGGAACCTCAGGCGGCGTCGAGCGTGAGCACTGACACACCAGCAGCGAGCACGAGGCGACAACGGGGTAAAGATCCCGCCAGACGTCGCAGAGAGGCAAAACCGAGCGCGGTGGGCGCAGCAAAAGGACGCAAAAGTGCCGCGACCCGGGATCGAACCAGGGACCTTCAGATCTTCAGTCTGACGCTCTCCCAACTGAGCTATCGAGGCGCCAAAAATCAAACCTGCCCACACCACACAAAATTTTGCCACCCTGCACGCACAAAACGGCGCTTCCCATACACCCACACACCGCCTGCATGCCACCGCCACCCTCTCGCCTACCCGCATGGACACTCCGATCTCCGATCCGACGCCATCCCGTCTCGAACGAGGCCTCCGACCGACCCGACCTCACCGCACGACCACGCGGGATCGGCCCGACCCCGAACGCGCTGAGTCTCACTACGACGTCCCGTCGGCGTTGCAATACGCTCCGCAATGCAGTGGGCGTGTTTGAACATCCAACAGCGAAGGTCGATATTGGCCCGCCGGACGCTTGAACCCGGTCCCAGCCACGCCTCCTATGACCGGCGAGTAGGAACCTCAGGCGGCGTCGAGCGTGAGCACTGACACACCAGCAGCGAGCACGAGAGCGACAACGGGGTAAAGATCCCGCCAGACGTCGCAGAGAGGCAAAACCGAGCGCGGTGGGCGCAGCAAAAGGACGCAAAAGTGCCGCGACCCGGGATCGAACCAGGGACCTTCAGATCTTCAGTCTGACGCTCTCCCAACTGAGCTATCGAGGCGCCAAAAATCAAACCTGCCCACACCACACAAAATTTTGCCACCCTGCACGCACAAAACGGCGCTTCCCATACACCCACACACCGCCTGCATGCCACCGCCACCCTCTCGCCTACCCGCATGGACACTCCGATCTCCGACCGACCCGACCTCACCGCACGACCACGCGGGATCGGCCCGACCCCGAACGCGCTGAGTCTCACTACGACGTCCCGTCGGCGTTGCAATACGCTCCGCAATGCAGTGGGCGTGTTTGAACATCCAACAGCGAAGGTCGATATTGGCCCGCCGGACGCTTGAACCCGGTCCCAGCCACGCCTCCTATGACCGGCGAGTAGGAACCTCAGGCGGCGTCGAGCGTGAGCACTGACACACCAGCAGCGAGCACGAGAGCGACAACGGGGTAAAGATCCCGCCAGACGTCGCAGAGAGGCAAAACCGAGCGCGGTGGGCGCAGCAAAAGGACGCAAAAGTGCCGCGACCCGGGATCGAACCAGGGACCTTCAGATCTTCAGTCTGACGCTCTCCCAACTGAGCTATCGAGGCGCCAAAAATCAAACCTGCCCACACCACACAAAATTTTGCCACCCTGCACGCACAAAACGGCGCTTCCCATACACCCACACACCGCCTGCATGCCACCGCCACCCTCTCGCCTACCCGCATGGACACTCCGATCTCCGATCCGACGCCATCCCGTCTCGAACGAGGCCTCCGACCGACCCGACCTCACCGCACGACCACGCGGGATCGGCCCGACCCCGAACGCGCTGAGTCTCACTACGACGTCCCGTCGGCGTTGCAATACGCTCCGCAATGCAGTGGGCGTGTTTGAACATCCAACAGCGAAGGTCGATATTGGCCCGCCGGACGCTTGAACCCGGTCCCAGCCACGCCTCCTATGACCGGCGAGTAGGAACCTCAGGCGGCGTCGAGCGTGAGCACTGACACACCAGCAGCGAGCACGAGAGCGACAACGGGGTAAAGATCCCGCCAGACGTCGCAGAGAGGCAAAACCGAGCGCGGTGGGCGCAGCAAAAGGACGCAAAAGTGCCGCGACCCGGGATCGAACCAGGGACCTTCAGATCTTCAGTCTGACGCTCTCCCAACTGAGCTATCGAGGCGCCAAAAATCAAACCTGCCCACACCACACAAAATTTTGCCACCCTGCACGCACAAAACGGCGCTTCCCATACACCCACACACCGCCTGCATGCCACCGCCACCCTCTCGCCTACCCGCATGGACACTCCGATCTCCGATCCGACGCCATCCCGTCTCGAACGAGGCCTCCGACCGACCCGACCTCACCGCACGACCACGCGGGATCGGCCCGACCCCGAACGCGCTGAGTCTCACTACGACGTCCCGTCGGCGTTGCAATACGCTCCGCAATGCAGTGGGCGTGTTTGAACATCCAACAGCGAAGGTCGATATTGGCCCGCCGGACGCTTGAACCCGGTCCCAGCCACGCCTCCTATGACCGGCGAGTAGGAACCTCAGGCGGCGTCGAGCGTGAGCACTGACACACCAGCAGCGAGCACGAGAGCGACAACGGGGTAAAGATCCCGCCAGACGTCGCAGAGAGGCAAAACCGAGCGCGGTGGGCGCAGCAAAAGGACGCAAAAGTGCCGCGACCCGGGATCGAACCAGGGACCTTCAGATCTTCAGTCTGACGCTCTCCCAACTGAGCTATCGAGGCGCCAAAAATCAAACCTGCCCACACCACACAAAATTTTGCCACCCTGCACGCACAAAACGGCGGTTCTCGAACGCAACAACTGCTGGCTACCAGAAGCACGGAGGTAACGTGCGATGCTTCCGTTGCGGAAGGATCGGCCACTTTGCACGGGAGTGCACAGCTCCCATGCCCCCTGGAGGAGGCCGTCGTGGCGATGCTAGGCATCGCCGCGGACCAACAAAAAACGCGAACATCCAGTAGGCGCGGGGCGCCCTACTGGTAATGCAGTCACACGTGCTGACATCGGGCACGCGACACTGAGGACTGCAGCCCCCAGTGAGACTAGCTCTCGCTGCAAGAAACAAGATGACAGGCCGAACCTAGTCATCTTGAAGGTTTACTCGAAGAGAGCGAGTGACTCTCTTCGAGCTTTGGTAGATTCAGGCGCGTCGAACAACTTTGTTCGACTACGAAGCCTGCTGAGACTTGACTTCGAGGAGGTAAATGTACCTCGAAGTCTTCTGGAGGTACGACTGGCAACAGGTGCCATCGTGAAGACCGAGAAGCGCGTCGTGAACATGCGCTTCTCGTACAAACAACGAGTGTTTGTCGAACACTTTATCGTCCTGGACCTGGACGATAAGTTCGACGTGGTAATGGGCATGCCGTGGCTTGCACGGCATGATCCGGTGATAGACTGGAAGAAGCGCACGCTCGTGCGCTTCGGCCGCGACAGCGGAACAGAGAGCGATGGCCCGGTTACCGCAGCGCACGCACCAGCAGGTGCGCGCGGCTCACCAGTCGAGACAGCGCTTAATGCTGCTGTCCCGGAGTGCCCAGGAAGTGCGCGAGGGCGCGAATAAGTGAAACCAACGTCGGCAATGCTGCCGACGTCAGAAGAAAAAGCTGTACTGGTTCCGGGAACCAGTACCCACGTTCAAGCGTGTAAGGGACAGTCCCTGACCCGAAGAGGTCAGGTGACAACGACGCGTCGGCTCCGGGAGCCGACGCACCCTCGGTCATGAGGGACTCCGCCAATGATTGGCGTCGAGGTGACGAAGGCGTGTCAACTCCGGGCGTTGACGCTGCAAACGGTGCGGGCGGTTGCAAACGTACCGCACTGACACAATTTGCATGCTGTTGTGCAACCGGGCTGCACGACGAAGCGCCATGCGATCAAGCCGGGCTTGATATCGCGCGCCCGCAGCCAGGGTCTGCCGGCGAAAGGACACATGACCGTGCAGCCGGGCTGCACGAAGGAAAATGCGGTCAAGCCGGGCTTGATACCGCGCGCCCGCGGACAGGGTCCGCCGGCGAACAACTGTCCACGGCCGGGCCTGACCCAGAAGAACCACCGTGCGGAGCCGGGCTCTGTACAACAAGAAGACGGCGCACACGGAGAACGCTGCGCAAGTCTCGGTCCGGGACCGAGACGCCACGAGAACCGTCTGCTGAGCAGACTGAGGCGGTGACACCGGACGTCGAGACGCTAAGCGTCTTGACGCGCACCGATACTGGTTTCCAATATCGTGAGATGGAACTCGCTAATCCTCCGACGACGGCGTCGGAGTTGACTTCGCTTCCAGTCATGAGCTGGAAGCGCTTCACACGCGACTTGCACGATGGACGCATCGAGCAGGTCTGCGTTCTTTCGAACAGCGAAATAACGGAGAGCGAGAGCGAAGAGCTGAGACAGCTCTTCATGGGAAGTACCACTGAGAGGGAAGACACTCTCAGTGCGAAGACGAAGCGAGAGCGCTTCGAGGAACAAGGTTGGGACTCGCTGAAGTCGGGTTCCTGTTACGAATTATTGAGGGAGTACAAAGACGTACTCCCGGAAGAGATTCCTGCGGAGCTTCCGCAGGATAAGGGCATTCAGCGAAATCTCCTCATCCAGCAGAGCTGTTGTACAGCTGAGCTCAGATGGTTCTGTGATCTCCTTCCCGGACATCTGTGCCTCTTTGGGGCTCAGATTCTCAGCTCCGGTCTCAGTTTCGGTCTCAGCTTTATTATCTGAGGGAATCTCAGAGTCATCCTTGAAATGGACATGTCGTCTCAGATCTGCGTCGAAATTTCCTCCATCAGCCAAGAACGCCCGGCCCTCAGCTCGTCGTTGCTGAGGTTTAAACCTGCCAAACTGCACAGTCTGAGATGGGCTTCGCTGGTGCAGAGCATCCCGGCCTTCATCTCGCTGCAGAGCTTCAATACGTTTCAAAGTCTCTTCCAACTCGCTCAGGGTGTCAAACTTCTGACCTTGCAGAGTGGTTCTCAGCCGAGAATCACCCACAACTTTGATGAAGCGCCTAATATGCGCCTCACGGTCTGGGGTTGGTTTCAGATAAGCGATGTTGGCCTTCTTTGCAGCACGGTTTGGCCGGTAGAAGAACATTCTGGGGGTTTCCCGGTCTCGAATCCTCATCTCGTAGTATCGCTCAGCCTTGGAACCAATGCTACGACACCATTCCTTCTTGAAAACGTGAGAAAGCTGTTTCCAGTCTGAGCGGACATCATCTGAGAGCTGGGTACACCAATCTTTCAGAGAACCTGAGAGTCTCGTGCGAAGGTGGACAATCCGAGTTCGTTCATCCCACGAGATTGATCTCGTGCCGGGCACGAAGTACTGTGTCACGTGGCAGTGGCCACTGCCGCGAGAGCAAGTAAAAGCAATCGACGACTTCTTTGAAAGTCGTCGCAAAGCAGGACAAGTGCGGGAATCAAAGTCCCCGCACAGTGCTCCGACGTTCTGTGTCAAAAAGCCACAGGGCGGATGGCGCATCGTTCTTGCCTACAACAAGCTGAACGATGCGACGGTACCGGCGCAGACGCCGATACCGCGAAAAGATGTTATCATCGATTCGATGGCCGGGAGCACCGTTTACAGTGCTCTCGACTTGCGAGACGGGTTCTATCAGATCCTAATGCGTGAGAGCGACATCCCTCTCACGGCAGTGAGCACGCCAAGCGGCATGCTAGTGGCTAGTAATGCCGCAGGGGCTTAAGAACGCCCATGCGACCTTCAACAGGTGCGTGACGCACTTGTTGCGCTCGGTGCGCGACTTCGCACCGAGCTACATCGATGATGTGTTCATCCACAGCCGGGCTGTGGACGGGAAGGCCGACGTAAAGATGCACAGGGTGCATCTCCGGAAGCTACTTGAGCTTATGCGAAAGCATAAGCTCTACGCGAACCTGAAGAAGTGTATCTTCGGGGCGAGCGAGATACCCGTCCTCGGGTGTCTCGTAGGAACGAATGGTGTTCGCCCTGACCCGGAAAAGGTCAGAGTGATCAATGAATGGCCAACGCCTTCAAGTGTCAAGGAACTGAGGCAGTTCCTTGGCTTGGCCACGTACTTGTGCAAGTACGTGGAGGACTATGCGGGCAAGATCCGCCCGCTGTCACAGCTTCTTAAGAAAGAAGCTGTGTGGAATTGGACACCCGATTGCCAAAAGGCATTCGATGCAGTCAAGCGGGGCTTGACTGAGGCGCCGATCTTGGCAGTGGCTGACCAAGATCGCCCATTTCACGTAGTGTATGACGCATCCGATTTCGCGATCGGATGCGCGTTGATGCAGCACGATCACGAGGGCCGTGATCGTGTCGTCTACTACCAATCGCGTCAGCTGAAGCCAGCCGAGCACAACTATCCGCTACATGACAAGGAACTCCTTGCCATGAAATACGCACTCGCAAAATTCCGAGTGTATTTGCTTGGAAGTAGACCGTTTGTGGTCTACACCGACCATGCATCACTGCGCACTGCAGTGAAGTCACCACACATATCACAAAGAATGGCGAGATGGCTCTCATTCTTTGCGGAGTATAACTTCCGGGTCGAATACAAACCCGGAAGATTGAATGTAGTGGCCGACGCGTTATCACGTCGGCCGGGTTACGCAGAAACTGCTGACGTCAATGCCATTGACGCCATGCGATCGAGCAAATCCACATCGTCTCTGTTGGACGATGTGAAGGCCGCGTACGCGCACGACGCGGACACGAAACTCTTGCTGGCCTATGGCACAACACCTTCTGACAAGTCCCGTCAGAAGCTGCCCAAGCACCTTCGAGCGCGTGCACACCGCTTTCGTGTGCACGAAGGACTGCTACTTTACAACGCAGTCGACGACAACGCGGTCCGCGTTGTCGTGCCGAATGACCATGACCTGCGACTCAGGATCATGTACGAATATCATGATGCCCCGACTGCGGGACATCTCGGACGCGAGAAGACATACGTCCTTCTCACGCGCGACTTCTACTGGCACCACCAGTATAAGTGGGTGCGCAAGTACATCCGTGCTTGCGAGGTATGCCAACGCGTAAAGCCTGCGCCATTCGCGCAGGCTCCGTTACAATCACTACTGACTCCGTCGGAGTGTTGGAAGTCCATGTCTTTGGACTTCATCTTTGGTCTTCCCCCGGACAACGGAGGGAATACCGGTGTTGTGGTCTTCGTCGACCGCTTCAGCAAGATGGTACATCTTGCTGCGGTGCCGGCAGAAGTGACCGCGAAACAGACGGTCCGTCTGTTCGTCGACATGGTGTTCAAACACCATGGCATGCCGTCCGACATCGTGTCGGACAGAGACCCGCGCTTCACAGCGCACCTGTGGCAAAAAGTGTTTACACTTCTTGGGAGCCAGCTTTCCATGTCGACTGCGGATCATCCGCAGACGGACGGTCAAACCGAGCGCGTGAATCGCATGCTCGTCGATATGTTGAAGAGCTACGCTCACTCGTTCCAATACTGGAGCGAGTGCTTATCGATGGCAGAGTTTGCCATCAATAACTCAGTGCATGCCTCGACCGGGCATACACCGTTCTACGTGAATGCCATGCGGCATCCACGTCTACCGAGTTTACTCGGAGTGATGGCTCCGGGGGAGGATCTACGACTGCAATACAGCAGCCGCAGAAAACCGCTGACACTTGCAGAGTGTCAGCTGCAACAATGAACAAACCACATGAGTCTGCGCAGGGCGCAGACTCCCCCAACAACAAGGACAAAGACCACGGGTCTGCGCAGGGCGCTGACATCGCAAAGAACCACGCAGAGGCCGGGCCTCTAGCGGAGAGCGAGCTGAATGACTTCAGCTCGGATGCAATCAACTTCATCACCAAAAGACAAGCCGTAATTTGGTTTGTCCAAGATGCAATAGCAGCTTCTGTTGACCAACAGAAGCTGAACGCAGACAATGTGGGCAGAGGCAACACAAGTGAATTCAAAGTTAGTTCATTGGTTTTGTTAGCTACGCAAAACCTGCCTAAATATGCTGTTTCGGACTTCGGGGCAAGCAAGCTTGCTCCGCGCTTCATCGGGCCGTTCACTGTGTTGGCACGGCACGGCAACGCTTACACACTAGACATACCGTCTAGCATGCGCCTCCATCCGACCTTTTACGTCGGACGACTGAAGCCATACCTGCAGCACGAGCCATCTAGCTCGGCTGACCCGAAGCCTCGGCAGGAGCCGAGGCAGAAGCGGAAGCCTTGGCCTCGGCGACGAGCAGCCTCTCCTCCAGCGCGCGGACGCGCTGGAGCAACCCCTTCATCTGGGTCCCCAACTCGACCTGGATATTCGAGGCGGTCTGCGAGACCGCCGCGACTTGGGCCTTCTGGTTCGCCAGCTCCTGCTTCAGGGCGGCGAACTCAGCGCCCTGCAAACACTCCACGGCGGTCACCCGGTCGTGGAGAGGCGCATACTGATCAGCCCGGGGCTGATCATACCCGGGGCGTGTTCCCACCCCCGACACCGCCGATCCGTGACGCCCGCGGCTCAACACGCTGGATTGTTGAGCGGATTGTTGGCCATAGTATCGCGAAAACGAACCCTCAAGGGGCTCGTTTTCGTATTCGTTGGAGAGGATTTCCTCCCCATCAAGATACATGGGAGCCGCGGAACGTCTTGCTGGAGGACGTTCCGGAAATGGTGAGGGCGTACGAGGAGCAGTACGCACTGGTACAGCGGAAGTAGTACGAGCGCTGCGATCATCGCAAGCGCCCGAACCCTCACGTGCTAAGAACTTAACACGGAGCTCTTTGAGACTCTCGGGCACACGGAACGACGTGTACCCGTTCAGGTCGCGGTCGCTCAAGCGGACCGCGCCTGGGAAGCACTTCGCGCACTGAAAGCCCTCGGGCACAGCGCACGGCACATTAGCCTCCTCCGCAACAACGTGGAGTTGCTCCAACTTTCCACGCTTCGAGTACGTCTCGAAGCGATCACGCGCTTGCTTAATCCTATCACGGTAAGCACTCGGCTTCTTGTTGAAGTTCTCAACAAAAGCATTCCAACTTTGACAAAGTGCCTGCCACTCGGGCACTTTGCATCGAGAAGATGTCTTCTTGCTTTGGAACCATCGGGGCTCATGAAAGAGTCCGATGTAGTAATCGCGCATTTGATGCGTCTCCGCTTCAAAGTGCAGCTCGGCAGCCACAGCGTCATCTTTGATGGCGCTGTATACGTACAGCGGCACCTCATTCGGAGGTACCGAGTTCCCATACCGGTCCGAGATCTCGGACGCGGACGGCATCCACGGATCGCGCGCTGCAGGCGAAGCGCGCGGAGAGCCTTGAGCTTTGAAATCACGCGCTGCAGCAGCAGCGCGCGGAGTACTGAGAGCCCCAGCGGAAGTGAGTGGGGTATCGCTCTCAGTCCGCGAACGCTTCGAACTTGAAGTGTCCGATTCGTCCCCTTCACGCGGGCGAATGTTCTTAGCATGAGGGTCGAGCGATTCGCTCGACACTGAGTCCTTGCGCTTTGAGGACGAGTCCTCCTCGCCCTCCATGTCTTCATCGTCGTCGTCGAAGTAGACGACGTCGCCATACTTCGCCTTCTGGCGTTCGAAGTAGTCATCGATGGAGAGATGACCCTCCACCGACTTCGAAATCTTCTTCTCTTGAGGCGCGCTCATCGTTGAATGAGCGCGGATTTCTTCTCCAAACGCGGAGAATTGACGAATGGTCAATTCCGAAGATTGACGTGTGGGGACCCCGCGCGTCTAACCTTAAGGGGGGATGGTGTAACGGGGTTACATGCACAAGTGGCTACAAGCCACTTGTGATTTTTAACAGATATGGTATCTGTTAAAAGTTTTAGATACTTCCTCACATTGGTGTAAGTCACACCAATGGATACATTGAAGTGGGCCACCACAATGAGTGGTCCACACCTACCCAAAGATCCTATTGGTAGAAAGCAGCATCTTTCTACCAATTAGAGACGTGCATATTAGCGGGGCTCTGACAGCCAGCCGCTGTCAATCCCTTTCATAGATGATAAACAGTTTTAGCAGATTTAGGAGGAAGATCGATTTACAAACAATACAGTTCTCATTTTACCTATTCTAAGTCACTTGGAATCTTATCTGATTTAAATTATATTTGTGTATTCAAATATAATTAACCGAAGTAATTACTAAGTACTTACGCTTCCTCATACACGTAGCGCAACGTGTAAGCGAAAGTAGTGAGTCAAGTTAGACCCACTACATCGAGTAATCACTCGCCGCAGGCTGGTTGTCGCTGGTATCCGTGCCCAGCGTGAGACCATGTCGGCCACAAGTTGTCCTTTCCTGAGATGTTATGTATTTCATAACGGAACAGGGGGAAGCTGCCTACCGCAGCAGGTTCCCCTAATGTGCTTCTTCACAGTCGTGTCGGGGGCGAAGACGTGAATCAAGTTGCGGTGGTCGCAGAATAATCGGAAATCTGCTGGTCGGAGAAGGAAGTGCGGCAGCTTATCACAAGCTTCCACGATGGCAAAAGCCTCCTTCTCAATTACACTCCAATTTTCCTGCGACCCAGAGAAAGTTCCGCTTAGACAATGTAGCACGAGGTGGTTTTGATCTGCCACCGATTTGTCGCTCTGCCACTTTTCCACGTCCGTGACAATGACGCTTCACGCAGTATCCGAAGCGTCCGTGAACACAGACAATACTCCGTTGGGGCTGGAGTGGGCCAGCATGGCCGCGGACACAAGGCAGTTTTTGACCTGCTCGAACGCAGCTTGCTCTACCTCAGTGAACGTTACTGGTAGTTTGTTAGCTGCTCGCTTTGTTCGTTTTCCATTCCCCAACGTCACATCAAGACGCTTCTGTAATGTTTGCACATACCCAGCGTAGCTAATCAAGCTGTCTCTCATCAAGTTACGTACACAGAGAAATTGCTGTAATCACCTGCCGTGGACGGCAAGGGCATCTCGCGTAGAGCTGCAATGCGTTGCGGGTCATGGCGGACGCCATCACCATCGATGATCTTACCACACCATTTCACTGATCGCTGAAAAAGACTTGACTTCGCCGCACTCAACTTGAGCCCGAACTCGTTCATCAGCGAAAACAGCTCTGAGTTTCTCCAGATACATATCCACATCCTCAGCATATAATAGCAAGTCATCGATCCAAATCAACAGGTGCTTGTAGAGCAACTGAGCGAATCAGCGCTCCATCGTCACCTGAAAGTGCAGAGCCGCATCACTACAGCCCTGTGGAACGCGCGTCGGAGTGTACACCTTCGCGTCGGTCATGTAGCTTAAAATTTCTTGGCTTGCTTTCGCAAGAGGGAGTTGCCAAAACCCTTTGATGAAGTCGAAAAGACCAAAGAAACACATGTCACGGACGTGCTCTGTGATCACCTGCAGAATCGGCATCACCCCAGCAATAGGTTCCGCCTCGGCGTTGGCCGGTCGGTAGTCACTAGTCTGCCTGAACTCGTCCTTGCCAGGATTCATCACTGGGAGAGCGGGGCAAGCCCATCGACTTGACGAGTTCTCATACACCCAGCCAAGTCGTACGAGCTCATCATTGAACTCTTGCAAAAATCTCCGGACATGAGGCGGGTATGCCCTCGGTTTCACCTGAAAGGCTTGGCAACCTTTTTTATGCGAAGCTCTAGGGTGGAACCTTTGCCGGTCCGGGCCCAAGTGGAGCCGCCAGATATCGTACATGTAGACGATAGTGCGTAGTTTGTCCTCCTTTTCGAGCGGAAAACCATTTCCAGAGCCTTTGCAATCATCGCTTCTACTGCCTGACGTATCTCTTCATCAGGTGTACAGCCTGTCTGGAAGTCCTCGCCAAATGCAATTGGGTCGTCATCGTCTGCCGAGGTACGCTCGGCCAACTGCTCCAGTTGCCATTCGATACTGATGCCTAAATCGTTGAGGATGTCTTCACCAAGGATAAACTCATCCTAGTCCTCGTCAATCACACGCACTTCGTAAGGCTTAACTGGTCTCATAGGCCCAGCCGCAGTGTGCAGCATGATCTGCAATAGCACAGAGCGCTGCGCCAAAACCTCATGCTTGCCCACCGTCTCGCAGACTATCGGCCTTGGTGGTTTTCCCAAGACCACCCAACTTCTCAAGCTCCTCTAGCTTTCGAACACTGATAATGCTCTTCTCTGCCCTCGTATCCGCGCAATAGGGCATGGACAACCTGTGTTCATCTTGTCGTGCTTGGAGAGGCTGTCCTTTATGCGCTTAAACCTTCAAGCATCGCGACCGGCCCGCTTTGGGGCCTTGTTACTGTCGCGAAGTTCGTGCATCTTCTGGAATAGCTCCTTCTTCTCATCAGCAGAAGCAGTCGGGCTGTGGACCAACCAATGATCACTCTTGCACTTCAGGCAATCCCCAGTTGGTGCACTTGAAGTCGCCCGCTTTCCAGGGTTCTGCTTGGTAGCGCCACCCTTTCCAGCCTGCCTGCCGCTGTTGCGTTCCACCTTCCTGTATTTGGACCGGTGTTGAACCGAATCGCCACCGTGCATGTTGGTGTCGTTCCTCTTACGCTCACCTTGGTCCTTGGAACGAGAGCGCTTGCGTCGCTGAAAGTCCCGGTCTTGCTCAAGGGCCTTCGTTAAAATGAGTTTGAACAGTTCCTTTTCATCTTCCTTGGCTGATCTGGCCTGGTACTTCACGGTGGTCGCGACTTCCTCACACAAGCCGCGCGGTTGTAGCGATTCCACCAATAGTTTGCACTTTAGCCGGAGTCCCTCCTTTCCACAAAAAACCTCCTGCCAGCCTTCCTCCTCAATGAATTCTCTGCTTCTTGCAAATAATTTCATCACCCGCTCCTTGACGTCACTCTGAGACATGTCTACCACGACGTTCTCTTTGAATAGAGCAGCTACATCGGTAACGTCCAGTTGGGGTCATATATGGTACAGATCTGTTATTGGATCAGACAAACTTACTCTAGCAGTGATCAGGCAGTGATCAGGCAGCACATCCAGGTAAACAAACGTGTATTAATCCCCTCGATTAGGTCTACCTGCTTGCTATAGCACCTCCTCATTCAGCCCGCCAGGTTCCTCATCGGGCTCCGAGACGCTGTCAGTTGGCAGCTCGACTGCTGCAGGATCCTCATCCTCAGAGTCATCAGCAATGTCATTTGGTATCTCAGCTCGATTCGTTCGCGTGGTAGGCGGCGGGCGCGCCCACGAGGAACGTCAGCAAAACGCTGTACATACTGTGCAGATAGCGTCTTAATGACACCCACAAAGCTCGCCATACTAGAGCGAGGCTTTGGAAATTGACTATTGAGCTCCCAATTAACCTCTCAAGAGGATTATTCGTCCGCGCAATGAGCTCGTTGTATAGGCCGGCAACATTCCAGACACTCACGTCACAATACTCCAGCCACGTTCGCTGAAAATACCCCCCCCCCAGAACCTTCGCCACTTAGCTTTCGAATAGGATATCCCAGCCTTACCGCAATGCTGGCGGCTTGCTCTATCAAACTATGCTCAACGACAGTCAGCATGTCGACGACACCACGTGTCATAGCGCTGCAACACTCCTCCTTACGAATCAGAAACCTCGTCATAGCGCGTCTGAGCGCCTGCTTAAGGTGGAATAGACTCCCCAGCACAATTGCATTGGGAAATTGCGTCTCAATGGATTCAATTAAGGCGCTATCAAAGTCGCACACGACTTCGGCAGACTCTAGTTGCTGATCTGTACCTTGCACTACAAAATGCACCATGTCCCAAATCGAATCGCTACTACGAGAAGTACTCAAGACGTAGTAAATAGGTACAAAACGTCCTGAAGCTCTGTCGTGTACCATGAAAACTACGCACGGTGTGTACCTGACGGTACATAGCGAAATGTACAGTCAACAAAAATCGTAGTTCCATTGTAGCGTAGGAGGTTGATAAGGGAGGTGCGCCCAGCCGATCAGTCGTATAGGTTTGATGAGATTCTCGCAGTTCATCGCGACATAGTGAAACTGAAAGAACGAAACAGCTTCGTTCAGCACCAATGAAAGTGGTGGAATTTCAATCGCTCCATGTACATCCCCACTGAAGTGCGTGCTTGTTGCTTGATAATCACGCCGTAGCACTTGGGTCTCAGACAACCCACGCACCACATGCTCATTATTCGCACAGTAAAACTCGTTGCGGAGGCCTTCCCAAATACGTCGCGCAGGTAGCGCAACCTGATCAATTGCTAGCATGTCCGCTCTATCCTTCATTAGATCGGTGACATCCACAAGGCTACTACCAGCAGCATCAACCTGTCGACAGGTGTGAGGGCGTCCTGCCGTGGAGCACATGGTACCGATGAAAAACGCCATCGTGCCACGGCAACCTCGGCGCCAATGAGAACAGCGGTAGGATATCCTCCTGGACAAAGCCCACGCCCGGGTATACTTGAAGCCGCGAAAGTAGCATGTGGTCTTCTCTTGCCGCACTTGGCCCCTCGGGCGGCTTGATATGACGCTGGACAGCGTCCCCACGTCGTCGGGAGGTTCGGCGTTGCCCGCGATAGACTGAGTAGGTGCCTGCATGTTACCGAATGAGCACTACTTCATAGCGGTCCCGCAGGGACCACCGTTCCACGTGGTCGCATCAGGGCCGTGCATTTTCAGATCTCACACCCGATCATTTCAAAACCTACATCTGATCACAAAGCGGATCTGTACCGTATATGACCCCAACGAGGTTTTACCGTTACATCTGGTACGGAATTGTTCTTAACGGACAGAATGATCTCATCGATCTTGCTCAAGATGAACTAGTCCGTGACCGTCGCAATGTCGACGCCCCAGTCGAATTCACAACAAACTTCAAGAAGCCGCTTGTTAAACGACTTTTTCACGCTCACGAGCACCTCGGCCATCTTGTCTGTGTCGTTGCTGCACCTCATCGCCACCTCATCCTCATACTCACGGCGGAGCTTCCGCCACTGCACTAAAGCAGCATGTGACGTGCTCTTCAGTTGGGGAGCTGCGAGCAGCATGAAGAGATCCACCGGCACAGTCGAGGTTCCAGACGGATCCGATGTCGCTGGTGCCGGAGCAGTCGGGTTGCTTCGTGTCGATCTCGTCATCTTGACCTGAGTACTGCTAAAGCATTCTTTGTAGTAGGTCGTACTGATAAAACGCAAACACACGCGGGGGAAGCTGGCACTTCCGTCAGTTGTCTGCCGAGTGTATTGCGCTTGCCGGCTTTGAGATAAAACTAGAAGTGAGAAAACTAAAACACGCATGCCGACTAGCTACTCTACCTCGCCACCACTAGCGTCCCAGTGGTGGCACTCTACACGACACTCAGTAAGAGCTCCCTACTGCAACTTGCATCTTGCACCAGCTTGAGTCAGCGAACGCTCGCACGATGTGTTCTGGAGCACGCCAAGCCAGCACTCGCTGGTTGCAGCACCCGAGCCCAGCACTCCTGCATACTGGCTGGCTGAGCAACAGCACTCGCTGAGCAACAACACACATGGCTAACTACAACCACATGCTGGCAGCAGCCCGCTGCCTAACATCGCCGCCTTACTCGACTGTATTACGTGGTCGTGGTTGGGCTTTCATGCCGCCACCCACTACATATATCTGCAACGCATTATTGTGGCATGGCGGCTGCTTCATACACTTAAGCGGCGCTCGAGTCGCGACACAAATTTTGGTAAACGGAACGCACGCAGCGAACGTAGCATCACATGTATCGTTGCTAGTGTGCTACTGGCTGACAATTTACTGCGCTGCACGGATTGCTGAAGGGTACGAGGAGACAGGCATCACCAGTAACGTTAACATATCCAGATCTCCACGACCATAAGACATTCTTCAGGCCGGGTGCTACTTAAAATTGAGAAACTTCGGGGGTCCTGCATGTAATAACGAAAACAAAGAAAAAATGGCCTCTCAAACCCTCTGTGTTTACCTTTACCGTTCGCTTACACTCTGTTTAAAGTCGTTTCAATGTTCCTCAGAAATCAGCAGTTGCAAACATTCGCGTTGCTGGAATAGCGATTTGAAGGTTTTACTCGTTTTTCCGAGCAGAAACAGCTTTCCTCAGAATTCAGCAGCGTTTACTCGTTTTTAACCCCTTAAACGCGACAGCCTGGACCGTACATGTTACCAGAAAATCCTTAACGTGTACGGTCCACGTTAAGGATTTTTGACTTGAAATTAGTAAGCCTGTATACAAATGTTAAGTCAATGTGGGGTAGGTGGCGTACCCTTTCCCTCCCGACGAGTACTACGGTTTGGCATAGATAGTACGAACTTCAAGTATAAGAAACAACAGGTACAGTGATGGTGCATGCTCATCTTTATTTCTTCTCAGAGGTGAGTTCAGCCGCCACTCATTTGTCTCCCTCAGTTTCAGAATCGCCGGCTGCAGCAGAGATGGCATTTCAGGCACGATGGCGTGAGCTCACCAAAGCTGGCTGGAGAAGCAGCAAGCCCACCGGCTTATCGGACAGCTTCACGTACGTCATGCCTGGGAAGAAGAAGAAGCGGGGCGTGCGCGGACAGGACTACTTCGTGGGCGAGGAGGAGCTAATGAATTATCTCGACCGTATTGACTTGGGTAAGTTTGCGCGGCCCTGCATGTTACAGCGCTTCCTAACGTCCTCCCTATCGTGCGTGTGCTAGAACTAGCTGCAAAGGCCCAAGATGTTGCTTCGCCCACGGGACCACCTCACGGCTCGAGCGATTCTTCAGTAACCACGGCGACCAACACGAAAAGCCCACCCCCGAAAAAGTTCAGGAGAAGCACCGGGAAACGAAAGCGGATCAAAAGAAGCAAGCAACAGCGGCGGGCAAGCGTCGAAGCAAGCAACTCTGAAGCCAGCGAAGGTCTGACAACCGCATTGTATGATACACGTTTGGATTATCACTTAACCTGTACTACGCTAGTATCTTGTACTGATTCAGCGGAGCCTGGCGGAGATGCAGCACCGATGACACCTCTGGCTGCTCGTGGCGAAGCTTTCTCTGGTGTATCACCGCATGACATATCCTGTAACAATGACGGGGACGAGTCCAGCTCGGGCGATGATTCTTCTCGGACGAGCTTACACGGTATGACGCTGTACATACACGTTATTGAGGCTCTATGTGTCTAATTATCTTGTATTTCTTTGTTATCGTGTAGCCGCATCGCTTCAAACCCGCCGCCGCTTGGACGACGAATTCGTTGGTGCAGTCGCGACTGTTGCTGAGATTGATGTTACTCCTCGCTCCGATGAACGAGCGATGACACTTGATGAGGAAATGAAAGAAGTTGATGTTGAGCGAGGTGAGCCGAAGATGTATATTCACGATAAGTGACGTTGCTAATATGTATATTCATGCTAACAAACCGACAGAGAGCGAAACGGACGGCAATGTGAAGTACTCAACACTCGACTCGGACGGTGAAAACGACGAAGGCACTGGCTGGGGTGATGATGCGTTTACTGGAGACGACGAACCCTGTGTGAATCTTGACGAGGACGGCCCTGCACAACCAGAACTGCGGTACGACCCAGCTATCATGTTTGACCCGGAGCTGCTTATAGCTGCCGGAGGTGCTGAACAGCTTGCTGGTGGTAATGTGCCCAAGGAGCTGCTCGAGACGATTGCCAAACGTGGCTGGAAGCCGCTCATCCAGCAAACCCCGTACGACTATCTCATGGAGCCATACGAGCCCCGCCCAGCCAACTCAATGCAGACAGACTACCCTAGACTGTATGGTGGAGAATATGGACCAACTTCTCGATCGTTGATAGCTGCATCTACACCGTCTGGTGCGTTCTTTTTCTTTGCTCAGCCAACGCTTTGGGAGGACATAGCAACTACGAGCAACGACTACTTTAGGGAAAAGATGGAGGAAAGGATTGAAGGCCAATGCGCTAAGCAGGAAGCCCGCAAGAAGAAGCACCCCGACTTCAAGCCGAAGACACAAGACCAGATAAGAGAAGAGCTCCAAAAGACTGAAGACATTACTGCCCGAGAACTGTGTGTGTTCATCGGTTTGCTGACCGCACGGTGCATTGCACCGAACAAAGAAAAACTGGAGAACCACTGGAAGACGACGGATGAAGGTGCAATTCCGCGAGGTTGCTTCGGCCAGTTCCTTGTTCGGGATCGCTTCATGCATATCTCGCGGAACCTGCATTTTAGCAGCAATGCAGACGGCCGCGCCGAAGTTGACAGAGCCTGGAAGCTCCGTCCTGTTATCAATGGTCTGCAGACGCGGTTTCAGCTGGGATACAAGCCTCCGCCAACGATGACTTTCGATGAAGCCATGTTACCCTCGCAGTCGAGCTTCAACCGCATGCGTGTTTTCATGAAAGACAAGCCCCATCGATGGGGAACAAAGCTGTTCATGCTGTGCTGCTCTACGACGGCCTATTGCATACGGTAAGTCTCGAGTGCTTCTTCGGAGGCACTCCGTTTTTTGTTTGGTGCTCAAGTACTCCTATCATGGACCAGACATGCTAACGTTAAAGTAATCATGTATCATACAGGTTCGAAGTCTACTGCGGCAAGCAAGAGCATCCTGATGCTACCGGCACGCTGACGGACTACAAGTCCGGTCCTGCGGCTGTTATTCGCAATCTCAAGGAGGTGTTCGGGCCGGATGGTCCCGGCTTAGGAGCAATGCGGCTAATTGTTACCGACCGCTTTTATACCTCGGTGGCGTTGGCAATGCAGATGCTCACGAAGGGGTATTATTCTATCGGGACAGTGCAAACGGATCGCCTTGGGCTACCTGTCTCGCTCGTTGGCGAGAAGCCGAAGAAGAAACCACCCAAGAATCGCCCAGCAAGCATTGAGCGTGGAACCTTTGAGGTTGCCGATCTCATCACTGTACCGGGATTTAGGGCGCTGCGTTGGTGGGGCAACAAGGCCGTTTACATGCTCGCCTCGGGTGGAAGTGTTGAGCTGGATCGAGTCGTTCGCCGTGACAAACTGTCTGGCCAACAAGCAGAGGTTGCTTGTCCTCGAGTGCTGAAGGATTACCAAACACTAATGGGCGGCGTGGACGTGCACGATCAACTTCGTCTGCAGCGGCAAGTACTGATATCTTGTATGTACATCTTATCAAATATGCTAATCGTGTATGTACATGCCAAACAGGTATTCATTGCAGCTTGCCATCAAATACAAGAAGTATTACAAGTCTCTTTTCTTGGGGCTCATAGATCTCGCTATAATCAACGCCTACATTGTGTACAACGCGCGGCGAGCGGCGGACGGATTGAAGAAGATGAGCCACGTCAAGTTCTTGAAGAAGCTGCACTTGGAACTCTGTCAGCTGACGGAGGACGACTGGGAGGGGGTGTTGAGTGCTGAGGACGCCCAAGCAACGCCGTCGAAGGCCCCAGCGCAGCCACGAAATGGAGGACATGTTCCTGTTCCAAACGATGAGTGGCGCCCAGGCAACAACCAAGCAGGCCGAAAGCGGCGGACGCGAGCTTGCAAGGAGTGCTCGTTGCTGAAGGGCACCAATGACGCAAAAGGCGGCGACTCGTCGCTCTATTGCAGCGACTGCAAGTTGAAGACCTCCTCGAAGAAGCCGATGGCTTGGCGCGTGTTCCTCTGCGATAAATTTCGCCACAATCACAACGGAGCAGCCATGTCGTGCTTCGAGATATGGCATAAAGCATGGCGGAACGGAACCCTTCTGCCGAAGAGAGCGAGGAAGCGCAACATTCGAGCTCGGACGCCGGCGGTGCTGTCTGTTGAGGGCGCTGCAGAAGAAGAGGATGCGGCTTCCGACGAAGGGTCGACAACGGGCGGCCCCCACCAGTAAAAGCGAGCACGCACTGCTAGCACCGCGGAGTAAGCAAAGATTGTGTCCTTGATTTTGTCCCTTTTCAATACATATTGGTTTGTCACAACGTCCGGTGCAAACATCTGGGTATTGTTATAGCGACTTTGCACAGCTTTGGCACAGCTTTGTTCCTGTCAATCCTGGTTTTATCGCCGATATGGACTTATTTTGTCTTTGTACATACAAGTTACACGTTAAACGCGTATCATTAGCGGGTAATATCATGGCGATACATGATAAGCGAGGAGCCGGATTTGTAGGAGTAGGTTTACGGTGTGCCTGTCCAATATACACGATACCAAAACATCTTGGTTTCATTATAGTAACCGCACCCCTTGACATACACGATAATTCGACCGATGGGGGCGCTGAAAAGGCTTCGCGTTCAAGGGGTTAAGGCCGTTTCCGACATGTCGAACTTGGGGTAGTGAAGTTTCACGAAGGCAGCCCGCCGCAGCGTCACAACCAACTCATCGCCTACCACCTCGGATTTTTCGACCGTCAACACAAATGCTGCAGACACGTCTTTGCGGACTCGTTCGCTCGGAACGTAGGGATAGAGTTCATCCTCGTCTACCGCGTCGATAACGAGCATCGCACAGGGTTCGTCGTGGAAACCTTCCGCGGTACCGAAGAGCCTCGAGAACATGATGCCGCTCACTTCCGTCGTGACGTCCATGTCGTTCGTCGACACCATCCTCGCGTTGTAGATGCTGCTGTCGGCGCAGTCGTAGTCGTCTCGAGTCGTGACGTGCCCCAGTCTCTCGCAGATGCTGATCTCCACGTTGTTCATGCTGAAGAGCACCGCGTCGTACACTTGCTTGAGCGACTCCACGCCAGGGAACCTGAAAGTCTGGAAGATGGAGCAGCACACGTCGCCATTCGCAGTCTCGAACCGCTCGTCACTCGAATGCGACGACGAGAGCTGACTCCGCGCCTTGACGTACTCGTACGCAGCTTGAAATTTCTCCTCTCGGATGTCCAGGAGAGTCCTGCTGCGCTCTTCCCAGCTCTTCTTGAGACAAATGCGCGTACACAACGGGTGCAGCTCCTGCGTTCAACCCCCCGCAACACCATCAAATCACCCGTTTGTTTGATCGTAGAAGTCATCTACCCAACGTACCAACGGAGGTGGCAGTGTGGAGAGCGCCCGAGCGATACCGAGCTGCTGCCCGTGGATAGCAGCAGTCAGCACTACATTCTCGGATGCCACCTGCCCTAGTGGTGGGGTCCTCATTGGCACAACCTGCAGCTCTCTCAACTCGGATTGAAGCTCCAGCTCGGACCGCAGCTTGCGGACCTCAGCTTTGAGGTCGTTGATCTCCTCCTGCACCAAACGCAAAGCACCGTCTCAGTCGAATATCCCCCAGGAAGCGCTCATAACTGGAAGCGTATTGCTCTCTCTACCTTCCGCTTAGTGACTGTGGACTTGCGTCGCTTCTCCGCCATCGCCGTAGAACGCTAGCGGACTTTGGTCTCCGCTGCCTGAGCTGAAACGCCTTGGGCTTCCTGCGGAAGACCTAGCGGATGGTGTGATAACCAGCCGGGAACGCCGCCCCCACCCAACAACTCGGTATGGACTCCCAATCCACGCCCGAAGCTGTACTGTACTGCACCACCGACTCGACTTCATGTAGGCGTACTTCCTACCTATTGCATGACAATCCACTTTGATACCGGGGGGTTGGAATCAAGCTTGACTGGCTGATATCACCATCAGATAGGCACACAGCAAGGAGCAGAGCGCACTCATCGATGACCGAGAAGAGGCGTAAGGCGACGAATACAAAGCGGAAGGTGTGGCGCAGGGCATTAGGAGTGATCCACTGCAATGTTTGTCTGACAGTGCTTGTGTTGCCGTGCAGGAGGAGATTGATGGACTCAAGGAGGAGGTCCGCAAGCTGCGACGCGAGTTAAAACTCCAGGCCGATGTGAGAGATCTGCAGCCTCCGGGCGAGACTGGATGCCCTCGTCCTCCTCTGGAGCAAGTGCTATTGGAAAATAAGGGTCTGAGGTCCGCTATCCACCGCCAGCAGCTTGATAATGCTCGTGTGCAGTCTGCACTTCCTCCTCCTTGGGTAAACAGTGGATGTTCAAGCTCACGGCTCTGGTCTGGTCTAATTTGACGCTCTGGTAATGTTTTGAGCAGGAACACCACCCCCTGTGCACGTACATTCACCTGACCAAGAACTGGCATGACCGCAGAAGGACACTTCTTGGCGTTCGGGAGCGAAAGTTCCGAGATGCGTACGAGTATATCACGGCACGCACCCACTCAACGTCTTCGGCTTCGTACTCGAGCGACGATCGATTCGAAACAGCGAGTGGCGACGTCTGCGCTGTCCTCTTTCAGAGTGTGGAGCTTCCTGGTGTGAAATCACTCAAGCAAGTATACGACGCAGTTGTATTCAGCGTCAACAACGCAGAGATCAGCATTTCCGAGCGTCTAGGCCACGTTACAACTCGAGACGACTACGACTGCGGGGTTGGCAGCATTTCGAACGCTCGGATTGTCTCGACGAACGATATCGGCATCTCGACAGAAATCAACTGCGTCATGTTCGCGCAACTCTTTGCTGCTGCTGACAAAGATTTTGTTGGCATACCGTGTGGGATCGTAGCACTTGAGTTCGTAGATGAAGACGAACTTTTCCCGTACAAGTCGAGAGAAAGCATCAGGAAAGACGTGTCTTCGGCTGTTGTGGTGACCGCTGAGAACACAAATGGTGATGAATTGACTGTGACGCTGCGTCGAGCTGCCTTCGTGAAATACCGGCGTCCACAGTTTGAGATTTCTGAGGCAGCCTGGCACGAATCACAACAAGAAGCTTCAAGATGGGGCGATGTCATGCTGAGATCCATCCGTAGCTTACTGTATTGCGTGCCCTAAGTGGATAGACTAAGCAACTTGCGATACTTCTAAGCGTGACTAAATTAATAGAGCTATCTGCGCGGCTACAATATTATCTACTTAGGTTCCTCTTTAAGCAGACGACATCGCCATCAGCTCCGAACTCTTCAGGATACCACATGGAGACTTATCTGCAAAATACGCACGGACAAAACATCGTTAAGCTTACCAGCTCACTACATGCACTGTAGTACTACCGCTAAGCGTGGCTGCTGCAATCATCTACCAAATACGAAGTAATATATGCATTGGTTATTCTACTGGCCTCCCGTACAGTGAAGAGATCGTTGCGAAGTGGCCTGTCAACAGTTCATTTTCGAATTGACCGCTTCCAACTCCGATCTAACGACTCCACCCACCATCCAATGCAGGACACCTCTTTCGTGCTAACTATTGCGGTTGTTTTGGTGGTTGTTGCGAAGAATTTGCCATCGTCAAGGATTCAATCGAAAAATCCGGCACGAAGGTCGATTTGCGCGATGACGAAGGAGATAGCTTTCACCGCAACCTTAAGGAGCATGGGGAGATCGAAGAACGACTGAGCTTCCCTGGTCTCAACGCACTCAAGTCACTTTTTCAAAATGGCCCGAGCGCAACCAAGTTATTCGAGATGAATCTCGCTGCCCTCAAAATTCTTCAGAAGAATCCTGAACGCAACACGCAAGTGAATACTTCGGTAAATCAGCACGCTTCGTCGACAGCTAGCTAGCGAGACTTTCTGCGACCACGAAACCTGTCAAGCCCACTGAACAGACCATGGGTAAAGTGGGGAAGTTCGTGGCTGAAACCTCTAGGCGTGGTGGAAAACAGAAGCCTTAAAGATTTTATATTGCTGTGGATTCGTGGTTTTCATCCTCGAAGTAGGACCTACCTTGGGTATCACACTACCACATCGACTCATAATACAGACTTCCGGGCCTGGCGGTAAATTACGATCATTCTTCTCACAGAGTTGTCAATACTTTGCTCATTTCCCAGCTGAGTACCGGAAGGCTGAGAGCAAGTGCATCGTCGAAATCTTGTTTATCACTCGCAACGTTGTATGACTCTAGGCTCGCTGGTTATCCGTTGGGGATCAATGTTGTAAAAGATATCCTACGGAACCGAGTACAGCAGGCCACGGGTGGTTCTGAGCATGATATCGCCCCATGCAGCAGCATTTTGCTGTGCTTCTTGCCACGCAGTCTCTGAAATCTGGAAGTTCGGATGATAAAGCTTGACAAATGTAGCGCGTCTGAGTGTCACAGTCAGATCTGTACCCTCAATCTGCGGACCAGATGCCGTCACAACGACGGCTGAAGATACATCCTTGCGAATCCGCTCCTTTGACTCGTACGGGTAAAGTTCGTCTTCATCCACCGAGTCGATGACTACCATCCCACATGATGTAGCACCTGGGTAAATACGACTGTCTCCATCGAAGAACTGCGAAAACATGACGCAGTTGAGCTCTGTGGAGATGCCGATCTCGTTCGTTGAGATAATTCGAGCGTTGGATATGTTGCCATCTCCGCCGTCGTAGTCGTATCGAGTTGTAATGTGGCCGAGACGCTCCGAAATGCTGATCTCAGCGTTGTCGAAGCTGAAGACAACTGCGTCGTACACTTGTTTGAGCGATTCCACGCCTGCGAGTTGAACAGTCTGAAAGAGGGTGCAGCAGACATCGCCGTCAGCTGTTTCGAAGCGCTCGTCACTTAGGTGTGGCTGGTGCCAAGGCGTGAGCTGACTGCGCATGGCAACGTATTCGTATGCAGCTCGAAATTTCTGTTCGCGGATGGCAAGGAGCGTCTTGTTGCGGTCGACCCAACTTTTTTTCAGGCGGATATGCGAGCACAGGGGATGCATTTCCTGTTGAATATGCCATGTTAGTAGATTTGGTTTTTAGATCCAAGAGAAATACCGATCGTACCATCGGGTGACTGCAAATGGAGTGAACGCTGGCGATTTCTAGTTGATGTTGACGCATGATAGATGACAGGAAAGCATTTTCCGAAATGATATCTCCCTGAATTCTTGAGGGTTGGAGTTGTTGCAGCTCCGATTGCAGTCTGCGAACCTCCTCTTGTAGTTCTTCCTTCTCTCTCTAGGCAGTGAGATAAAGCAAATTCATTATACTCTCATGATAACCTGGAGATGAAAAGCAGTTCTAAACCTTGCGTCTCGTGTCCGTTGACTTGTACCGTTTCTCAGCCATGGCCAACGCGTAGTGCACCTGACGGAGAAAAAATTGAGGTGAGCTCGTGCTCGAGACAGCAACTTTTGGGACCGGAATGATGGTGAAGTGGAACAGTCAGTTCGTAGTTATTCTGGCAGCAAGCCATTTCGTCGAAGAACTGGTCGTTGCAGCATTTGCTAATCTTGTCATCTTTCGAATTGTTTTATGCTAACGAAAAGGGATCAAGATGTACGAAGGTTTAGGTTTTCCTTGAGCACTTCTGTTTTCTGTATAAAAACTCGTTAACCAGCGCCGCAAAAATTGAGCGTTTACCGGATAACGTCGTAAAAAGTCCAATACATAAGCGTAAAAAGTCTCGTAAAAAGTTTTCCGACGCTGAATTTTCTTGTCGCTTTCATCAGAGAGATGGAGAAACGTGTGGCACCCTTATCAGATAGGAAACACCTCCGTGTTGGCGTCGAGAAATCTTTTACGAGACTTTTTACTCTTATGTATTGGACTTTTTACGACGTTACATGATCGCCGTGATTTACGGTACTGCGCACTGCTACTGTAGTACATAGTCGAGCTCCACAAGAATAAAATACACAACTTGACCGTTGCGCACTGAATACATTTCCGTCTGCTAGGCGCGTGTGGAACTTCGACGAGGACATTGAAATGCTTTTCTGAATCAATACTAGCGTCGCCCCCTCCCTCCTATGCAAGACTATGCCGAAGCAATTTTAACTACAGATTATGAGCAAAGTTTTTCCAATGAAGGTTTTTCACTGTTTGCTGGAAACCCAACTCGAATGTAGCAGCTTTTCCACGAACACTATCAGCGCGGATTCGAGTTGGCCTACACGGCCAAGGGTCTTGATATTTTTATGGGAGTTTGCGCATTTGGAGTCGCTTGAAGCGCTACTAGTACAATGTTACAACTGTAAAATCCTCGCACTCTTGCTGATAATTGAGCGTGTTGGCGCTGCATCCACGGACTTTACAATAATTGCGCCTGTGGTTGAGTAGGGCTTTGATTTGAACACCCTTGCCCTCACTAGCGCCATCGTAACCATTGCTGACACACCCATATACGCAAATACAGCACCACTTCATGATGATATTACGGTAAACAGCGCAGTATTTTCGAAGTGACTAACTGACCTGTTTTAATTTCTGCTTTCATCAATGCACGGAATAATTTTACGTGCAGAGCTGATGCCACTCAAAGCAAAATCTCCTCCCGTCGAAATTATAGGTCTTCCAAATCTTGTGACAATAGACACGTTGATCTCTAGGGGGACTAAAGCTCGGAATACACGTAGCTGCGAATGGTCTTCATCAAGACATCTCCCCACCGGCCGATGCCTGCCTGCAGTTCTTGTCGCGTAGCTTCCGACACGGGGAACTGGGGGTTGTAGAGTTTCAGGAACGCTGCTCGTCGCAGTGTCACCACCAGCTCACCTTCGCTTTCTGGATCCTTAGCAGGTCGTCTGCTGGCTGACAAGATAATGGCGCCCGACGTGTCCAGACGAACGCGCTCCTTCGGGTAGTACGGGTACAGCTCGTCTTCATCGACCGAGTCCAGAGCCAAAATGCCGCACGTTTGTCCGTCGAAGCCCTTGTCATCCTCCGTGAACAAGTGCGAGAACGTGACGATGCTGCTCTCGACCGGCGTGCAGTTCTCCGATTTCGATAGGACGCGAATGCTGTACACACTGCCGTCGATGGCGTCGTAGTCGTCCCTCACCGTCGTGTGGCCCAGTCTCTCGGAGATCCCAATCTCAATGGTATTGTAGTGGAACAGCAGCGCCTCCCACACCTTCTCCAGGGACTCGACCCCTGGGAAGTGCATGGCCTCCAAGTGCACGGAGCACAGATCGCCCTCTGCCGTCTCGTATCGGTGGTCCGAAGTGTGCGGCTTGTCCGGATCCACGAATCTGCCCGGAGCCATGAGGAAATCGTAGGCATTCCTCAACTTCTCATTGCGAACTGCCATCAGCGTCTTGCGGCGCTCGTCCCAGTCCTTGGAGAGGCAGATCTTGGTGTACAGCGGGTGCGACGCTTGATCCCCCTGCACAAGCATACACAATACCCCAACATAGAATAATTTATCATAAAAAGGAAGAAAAAAACTTACGAGGCACTCGACCAGCATGGCCTGGGCGCTGGCCGCATTGAGCTGCTGGTTCCTGGCCAGCGACGTCATGAGCGCATTCTCGGCCACGACGTGCTGCACGAGCGGGTCCAGCAGCGCCGCGTCCTCGGGCGAGAGCGAGCGCAGCTGCAGCTTCTGCAGCTCCGACGACAGCCGCTTCACCTGCTCGCGCAGCTGCTCCGTCTCCTCCTGCACAGCACAACGCCAGTATTACAAGATGGAGGTCCAGGGGGCGCGGGGATCGACCACGCACGCACCCGACGCGCAGTGTAGGTGCACTTCTGCTTCTTCATGGCTTCTCTGCGGCACAGCACAGTGCTTTATGGGACGGAATCACGCGAGTGGTACACGTCATGACGTGACGTGACAGGACTTGTTGCCGAGTGCTACACCTGTATGCACTGTGCAGTGTACAGTACTACATGTACTAGCAGCTCCAGGTATTACAAAACTGACATCAGGTTCTGAATGCTGAACGTGGCGAAGGCCCTGTCCTGGTGGCGTATATTTAGGCACTTATTTCGGAGCCTGCTGTGCTCCACTAGTGTAAGTGAATTGCGAGAGATTTGATGAAAATTTACGCGGACCGCGGATTTGAGCAAGTTCGCTTACGGAGACTATGTAAATCCATGAGGATAGCTCAATCGCCGGTTTTGCGGTCAACACTGTGGTGGCCGCCACGCACACACAGCCAACACCCTCAACGCTCTCCGGATCTAGGCACGATATCTGACTGCCATCGGCACGCTGACTAGCATCGCTAACCCTCCTGATGCAGGTCAGCGCTGGTGTCTGTATGTGCTCCCTTCTTGCCGAGCATTGCTTGCCTTTGCAACTTGCTTTGCGTTGTCTACGTTTTCTTTTACTGCCTTCGTGCTGCCAAACAGTGAGTTCCACAATGCACAATGACAAACATGACTTGAGGACTACCAACCCTGGCCTTAACGCTAACGTCGCCTAATGTAGCGTGAATGTAGCTGAATGTCGTTCGATGACAAACTCGCCTGGAGTGGCAAGCACAGCAAATTGTGGACGTGGTTGGCTCTTATGAGCCAAAAAGAGTCAGCGTGACAAATCGCATGTTGCATGCAGGCGCAAATTCAGCTCACCCACAAACGAGCGACCGAGCGAGCGCCACCAACTCCACCAGCAGCGAGAGAATGCCCAGCAAGAAGCGCAAGTCGGCACACGTTGTGCGCGAGGTGCGCCAGCGCCCACATTTACGTACTGAGGTAAAACTACTTACGGTAACTCTCCTGTAGGGCTTGAACGAGGAGCTGCGACGTCTGCGCGAGCAACTGAAGCAGCTAAACCCCATCGCGGGGCTAGGCTCCGAAAATGCCGCCATTTTCAGAGCCATCCGCCAGCAGCAGCTTAATCTTGCCAGCGCTCAATCCGCCATTCTGCCACTACTGGTAAGAACGACAAGCGCGCATAGTATTCAAAAGTACACACAGAGCAGCCCTAATGCTAACGGACCCTCTTGGTTTTAGCAAACGAGCGGCTTCGCTCAGAACCTGCACCCGCTGCACTCGCAGATTCGCCTGGGAAAATCCTGGGAGAGCCGCAGAGCGACGCTTTTGGCTTTCCGGGAAACGAAATTCCGAGCTGCGTATGAGTATATAACAGCACTCACTCAGACCACCAACTCCGACGAACTCCGCCACTCAGACGAACGTTTTGAGACGGCTGGTGGTGATATATGCTGCGTCATTTCCCAGACGATCCACTTCCCGGGGGTGCGGTCTCTGAAACAAGTCTACGAGTCGCTGATTTTCAGCCTCAACAACGCCGAGATCAGTATTTCGGAGCGGCTTGGCAACGTTACGGTCCGAGACGACTACGGCGATGTCAACGGCAATACCTTCAATTCTCGGATCATGTCCACGGGTGAGAGTGGGATCACTACCGAACTCAACTGTGTCATGCTGTCGCAGCTCTTTGATGACGCAAGTGACGTCTGTGGCGGACAACCCTGCGGAATGGTTATCATCGACTCGGTGGATGAGGACGACTTGTATCCGTACATCCCCAATGAACGGATTAGGAAGGATGTTTCCTCAGTCTTTTTGCTGACCGACCGTCGGTGCAACATTGATAATTCTGGCCCGGACAGTGGGGTGATACTGAAGCGAATAGCCAACGTGAAGCTTCACCGTCCCGCGTTCGAACTGTCAGAGTCTGTGTGGCATGACCAGCAACTAGAAACGACACGATGGGGAGACGTTGTGGTCCGATCGATGCGCAGCGTGTTGTACTCGAGGCCGTAGGAGATTTTAGCATTGTCTTCATTCGTTTTGGTCTTCACCAGGAAGAATTGTTCGATAAATTTGCAAATGAACGGGTGGCTTTACGGAATATCGCTGCGAACTTTGACGATTGCTTCCAAAACGACTACAGTAAGTACATGCAGAAACTATCTAGCTAATTGATGCTAAAATGTAACGTATACTCACTCACTCTACTATGACGGTAATCTAAAACTGTAGGTATTATACCTGGTGTACTCGCCACAATTAGTAAACTGTCAACTACGAATGCCGTACATGCACCGAACCCGTCTTTCCAGTTCGTTTAATACACTTGACTGACCCGAGTAAACCGGACAAGCTCGAAGTGCTGACCGTTGACGAGTCTCAACACCTAATTTGGTAGTACCGGTATCACATGAGCTGACTGCAAGATGAAGAAGAAGAGTCCTTACAAGCCGACAACTTGAAGGCGTCAACGTTGTCGTTAGTTGAAGTACCAGTATGCAGTTCGCACACATTAATGGCCAGTAGACATCCTCAAAGGTGTAATCTATCTCGGCGTGTTGCAGGTTCGCCATCTCGTATTGCGACACGGCAGATTCGTCCCAATGTTTACTTTTCTTATTTTTACCAAAAAAGTATTTTTTTTTACGCGGATGGTTTTGTTTTCAGCGGTATGCTTGTACATCGAATAAGTACCAAACGTTCGTTTCTACATATTGTGGGTGTTCCAAGCGTAACATTTTTTACCCGTTTGTGCTACGAATATTTTTTTTCCAGCCCTGGCTAGTAAGCTCTGGAGGGTTCCCTCGATGACCTGTCCCCCTTTGGCAATGTACCACGAGGGGACAGCTCATCGAGAAATTTGGTAGTTTGCTCCTTGCAGTGGAGAGAGTTGGAGGTAATTTATTCGAAAAATCTTTGCAGCAGCAATTTGCTCCTGCTGTGGAGATATACTTAGAGCATTTCGAGAGGGGGAGGAGGGATGTAAGGAAGGAGACGTGCTCGGTGGCGAGCACGTCGCGGCCCTTTAATTTCAAGAGCAAGGCGGGGGCGTAAGCATTGCTTGCCCACCATCACTCTATGGTACATTCATTCATATTAGGCAAAAACAAGAAGCCAAGTAGTGAAACACGCACAAGTGGTGCGTTACCTCTGTTGGTCGTATTAACCTCCAGTTTGGTGCACGTCAATCCACTTCAACTTGAAGTGAAGTGACCAATCAAATTCATTTGTTTTAGTTCCGCCATGGACACTGTCCAGACGGCCGGCCACAGGGCCTTAACCAAAATAATCTCACTTCACATTTTACCTCCAACTGCCTACACGCTTCGGGCATAGCGGTCTACCTTTCCTCACGGCCTCTGCATACAAGTTCTTCGCCTCAGCCTTATAACTGGTAGCACTCCGTCGGTCAGTTTTCGCCGGGCAAGTGGTCAGAAGATTGACAGATCGACTCGCTATCACTCGACTGCAACAGCCTCAGGGTTAGGGGTTCGCTTTTTTCCCGCTTAACTGCTACTCTAAGTGCAAATACACTTGGCGGTACAAACGCTTTTCGCTAGCCGTTAAGTTTTGCGTAACCGACATTAACGCTTTTCGCTAGTCGGTTACGCATAACTAACCTGACGCTACAGGTAGTACTACCACTTCCGACACCAGCTGTTGTGTATTTTTCATGTACATGAAAAATGATTGCAGGATTTAGCCACTACAGACTAATTGACGCCACTTTGAGCATCAGATCGACAATCTCGCCGTCGGCATCGCCCTCTTCAACGCCCTCGTCCTCGCCGTCTTCGTCCGGCTCGTCGTTTCCACGAAGGGGAGTCGCAAGACCAGTCTTTTGCCAACAGTGCGCCACCGTCTTGGCCTCCGTAGACGACCACAACAGCGAGCTCCATTGCATCGCCTGAAGCTGGTCTACTTTGTATGCAGACTGCCCATTAACATTTGCATCAGCCTCAAACCTTTCGATCCCGTGGTCAATCTGTAATGACCTAAAGCGTGCCTTGAAGGACGCAATAGCACCGGCGTCCAGAGGCTGCAGATAGGTGGTAGGTGTCGTGGGCGTCGTAGCAGTCGGTGATCTCCTGGATGGCATGGCGTCCTTCTCTCACTTCGTCGGCGTCAGCAGAGCCAGCCTCGCCGTGTCGCGGTCTGTAGCGTAGCTTGTGCCGCTTGAGAAACCCGGTCAACCAGCCAACGGAGAGTCCGACATCGAGCGCAGGCCCGCCTACATCTTCTCGAATCTGCTCGGCCTTCCTAGTGATAGCTTTGCGGTTAAGACACAGCCCCCTCGCTTCTACGCTACCCACCCACTCCTTTAAATTCTTTTCTAAAGCAGGCGCCTTTACCTTTAGCGGCTTACGCCGTTTGTCCTCACCGTACTCTGGTTTCTTGATAGTGCTTGCGTTCTTTAGTATGTCAGATACTGTGTTGCGGGCTGGGGCTTTGCGCAAGCGGAATGCTCGCTTGGACAACCGCGCTAGCTCTGAATGGGTCATGCCAGGCTCCGCTGCGCTCTTGTCAATCAGCTCTCGCTTGTTCTCGATCGTCAGCCAGCGTCCCATTGCTCCCTCGGAAGGGGGCCACAGCGCTCAGAAGCCAGTCTGCGGCGAGTAGTGGACGCGCGCTAAGTATCCCTGTTTAATCTGATAACGTATTATTAAGGATATTTTTTCTAGGAGGTGTCGGAAGTGGGAGTACAAGCTGTATTCGCTAACGGTTAGTTAATCTGAAGTGCTAGACTAGTTTAACGCTTTTCGCTTCACTAGTCACCTTCCCGCACGTAAGCCTAGTTTATAGCGGAAAACTGGGTTTGACTTGGCCTTGAATGACCAAGGTGAACAAACAAAAACCAAAAAATCTCTATTCAAACCCTCACCCTAGCCTAGAAGCAGTTGATCGACTTCGTCTCAAGGGGTTAGACTCAGTCAATCGTCTTGCAAGTTTAACTCACCACCTGCAAGATCAGGAAGAGTGTTTTCGCTCCGAGTCTGAGCGTATACTTTTTCGAGAAGATTGTCGCCTCTTAAGTATACAAGTAGTGCGTCTTCATAACACTCTCACTACTATATTTGACCGTCACCTTAACGAGAGCACACGCAACAGGTTCTACGAAGAGGATCAAAAGGAAGAGCCACTTATCCAAGGAAACAACCAGAAAACGCCAAGTCCAAGTCCAAGCTTCAATGCCTAAATTAGCGCTAAGTAGTGTTGTTTAAGTGTTCATTTGTTATTTTTTGGACTTTTTCGCATTGTTTTAGTGTAATTGCAGTTTGACTCAGCCAATCACCAGTTGCCTAAACCTCAGCTTCCATGTAATTCCGAATTGGGACATCGCAAACAAATCGCGTGAATTTCAGCCGTTTCCTGAAAATTTTGCTAATATTTTGAGCTTTGGCGTTAGCTTCGGGTTATTTTTCAGTCTATGCCTAAGCGTACGTTCGTGAGTGGGCCGTTGATCAGCAAAACAGTCGCATTCTCACCATTGAACAAGCCGTTCATCGTGCTTTCACGATTCGTGCTGCTACCCACTTGCAGTACAAGATTACTTGCTTGACCGAGCAACTCCGTGAAGTTTTTCTTCCGTTTTTCGAGACTCACCTCGATCACGTTACCGAAGCTGAGTTTGGACGATTTCTCTCCGAAACTGTTGACCACCTTGTAGTGGGTCTAATTTGACTCACTACCTTTGTTTACACGTCGCGCTACGTGTATGAGGAAGCGTAGGAGTTTATTAATAATTTGAATTGATTATACTTGAGTACACAAGTATAATATAAATCAAATAAAGACTCCAAGTGACTTGGTTTAGGTAAAATGAGAACTGTATTGTTTGTAAATTGATCTTCCTCCTAAATCTGCTAAACACTGTTTATCATCTATGAAAGGGATTGACAGCGGCTGGCTGTCAGAGCCCCGCTAATATGCATGTCTCTAATTGGTAGAAAGATGCTGCTTTCTACCAATAGGATCTTTGGGTAGGTGTGGACCACTCATTGTGGTGGCCCACTTCAATGTATCCATTGGTGTGACTTACACCAATGTGAGGAAGTATCTAAAACTTTTAACAGATACCATATCTGTTAAAAATCACAAGTGGCTTGTAGCCACTTGTGCGTGTAACCCCGTTACACCATCCCCCCTTAAGGTTAGACGCGCGGGGTCCCCACACGTCAATCTTCGGAATTGACCATTCGTCAATTCTCCGCGTTTGGAGAAGAAATCCGCGCTCATTCAACGATGAGCGCGCCTCAAGAGAAGAAGATTTCGAAGTCGGTGGAGGGTCATCTCTCCATCGATGACTACTTCGAGTGCCAGAAGACGAAGTATGGCGACGTCGTCTACTTCGACGACGACGATGAAGACATGGAGGGCGAGGAGGACTCGTCCTCAAGCGGAAAGACTCCGTGTCGAGCGAGTCGCTCGACCCCCACGCTAAGAACATTCGCCCGCGTGAAGGGGACGAATCGGACGCTTCGAGTTCGAAGCGTTCGCGAACTGAGAGCGATACCCCACTCACTTCCGCTGGGGCTCTCAGTACTCCGCGCGCTGCTGCTGCAGCGCGTGATTTCAAAGCTCAAGGCTCTCCGCGCGCTTCGCCTGCAGCGCGCGATCCGTGGATGCCGTCCACGTCCGAGATCTCGGACCGGTATGGGAACTCGGTACCTCCGAATGAGGTGCCGCTGTACGTATGCAGCGTCATCAAAGATGACGCCGTGGCTGCCGAGCTGCACTTTGATGCGGAGACGCATCAAATGCGCGATTATTACATCGGACTCTTCTATCAGCCCCGATGGTTCCAAAGCAAGAAGACATCTTCTCGCAGCAAAGTGCCCGAATGGCAGGCACTTTGTCAAAGTTGGAATGCTTTTGTTGAAAACTTCAACAAGAAGCCGAGTGCTTACCGTGATCGGATTAAGCAAGCGCGTGATCGCTTCGAGGAGTACTCGACGCGTGGAAAGTTGGAGCAACTCCACGTTGCTGCGGAGGAGGCTAATGTGCCGTGCGCTGTGCCCGAGGGCTTTCAGTGCGCGAAGTGCTTCCCAGGCGCGGTCCGCTTGAGCGACCGCGACCTGAACGGGTACACGTCGTTCCGTGTGCCCGAAAGTCTCAAAGAGCTCCGTGCTAAATTCTTAGCACGTGAGGGTTCGGGCGCTTGCGATGACCGCAGCGCTCGCACTACTTCCGCTGCGCCAGCGCGTACTGCTCATCGTACGCCCTCACCATTTCCGGAACGTCCTCCAGCAAGACGTTCCGCGGCTCCCATGTATCTCGATGGGGAGGAAATCCTCTCCAACGAATACGAAAACGAGCCCCTTGAGGGTTCGTTTTCGGGATACTATGGTCAACAATCCGCTCAACAATCCAGCGGGTTGAGCCGCGGGCGTCACGGATCGGCGGTGGCGGGGGTGGGAACACGCCCCGGGTATGATCAGTCCCGGGCTGATCAGTACGCGCCTCTCCACGACCGGGTGGCCGCCGTGGAGCGTCCGCAGGGCGCTGAGTTTGCCTCCCTGAAGCAGAAGGCTCAAGTCGCGGCGGTCTCGCAGACCGCCTCGAATATCCAGGTCGAGCTGGGGACCCGGATGAAGGTGTTGCTCCAGCGCGCGGACGCGCTGGAGGAGAGGAGGAGAGGCTGCTCGTCGCCGAGGCCAAGGCTTCCACTTCTGCCTCGGCTCCTGCCGAGGCTTCGGGTCAGCCGAGCTAGATGGCTCGTGCTGCGGCTTCAGCCGCCCGACGTAAAAGGTCGGATGGAGGCGCATGCTAGACGGTATGTCTAGTGTGTAAGCGTTGCCGTGCCAACACAGTGAACGGCCCGATGAAGCGCGGAGCAAGCTTGCTTGCCCCGAAGTCCGAAACAGCATATTTAGGCAGGTTTTGCGTAGCTAACAAAACCAATGAACTAACTTTGAATTCACTTGTGTTGCCTCTGCCCACATTGTCTGCGTTCAGCTTCTGTTGGTCAACAGAAGCTGCTATTGCATCTTGGACAAACCAAATTACGGCTTGTCTTTTGGTGATGAAACTGATTGCATCCGAGCTGAAGTCATTCAGCTCGCTCTCCGCTAGAGGCCCGGCCTCTGCGTGGTTCTTTGCGGTGTATGCGCCCTGCGCAGACCCGTGGTCTTTGTCCTTGTTGTTGGGGGAGTCTGCGTCCTGCGCAGACTCATGTGGTTTGTTTGTTGTTGCAGCTGACACTGTGCAAGTGTCAGCGGTTTTCTGCGGCTGCTGTATTGCAGTCGTAGATCCTCCCCCACTTAAAGTGGGAGCCATCACTTCGAGTAAACTCGGTAGACGTGAATGCCGCATGGCATTCACGTAGAACGGTGTATACCCGGTCGAGGCATGCACTGAGTTATTGATGGCAAACTCTGCCATCGATAAGCACTCGCTCCAGTATTGGAACGAGTGAGCGTAGCTCTTCAAAATGTCGACGAGCACGCGATTCACGCGCTCGGTTTGACCGTCCGTCTGCGGATGATCCGCAGTCGACATGGAAAGCTGGCTCCCGAGAAGTGTAAGCACTTCTTGCCACAGGTGCGCTGTGAAGCGCGGGTCTCTGTCCGACACGATGTCGGTCGGCATGCCATGGTGTTTGAACACCATGTCGACGAACAGACGGGTCGTCTGCTTCGCGGTCACCTCTGCCGGCACCGCAGCAAGATGTACCATCTTGCTGAAGCGGTCGACGAAGACCACAACACCGGTATTCCCTCCGCTGTCCGGGGGAAGACCAAAGATGAAGTCCAAAGACATGGACTTCCAACACTCCGACGGAGTCGGTAGTGATTGCAAAGGAGCCTGCGCGAATGGCGCAGGATTTACGCGTTGGCATACCTCGCAAGCACGGATGTACTTGCGCACCCACTTATACTGGTGGTGCCAGTAGAAGTCGCGCGTGAGAAGGACGTATGTCTTCTCGCGTCCGAGATGTCCCGCAGTCGGGGCATCATGATATTCGTACATGATCCTGAGTCGCAGGTCATGGTCATTCGGCACGACAACGCGGACCGCGTTGTCGTCGACTGCATTATAAAGAAGCAGTCCGCCGTGCACCCGATATCGGTGTGCACGCGCTCGAAGGTGCTTGGGCAACTTCTGACGAGCCTTGTCAGAAGGTGTTGTGCCATAGGCCAGCAAGAGTTTCGTGTCCACGTCGGGCGCGTACGCGGCCTTCACATCGTCCAACAGAGACGATGTGGGTTTGCTCGATCGCATGGCGTCAATGGCATTGACGTCAGCAGCTTCTGCGTAGTCCGGCCGACGTGATAACGCGTCGGCCATCACATTCAATCTTCCGGGTTTGTATTCGACCCGGAAGTTATACTCTGCAAAGAATGAGAGCCATCTCGCCATTCTTTGTGATATGTGTGGCGACATCACTGCGGTGCGTAGTGATGTATGGTCGGTGTAGACCACGAATGGTCTACTTCCAAGTAGATACACTCGGAATTTTGCGAGTGCGTATTTCATGGCAAGGAGTTCCTTTCCATGCACCGGATAGTTGCGTTCAGCTGGCTTCAGGTGGCGCGATTGGTAGTAGACACACGATTGCGGCCCTCGTGATCGTGCTGCATCAATGCGCATCCGACCGCGAAATCGGATGCATCGCACACTACGTGGAATGGGCGATCTTGGTCAGCCACTGCCAAGATTGGCGCCTCAGTCAAGCCCCGCTTGACTGCATCGAATGCCTTTTGGCAATCGGGTGTCCAATTCCACACAGCTTCTTTCTTAAGAAGTTGTGACAGCGGGCGGATCTTGCCCGCGTAATCCTCCACGTACTTGCACAAGTACGTGGCCAAGCCAAGGAACTGCCTCAGTTCCTTGACACTTGAAGGCGTTGGCCATTCATTGATCACTCTGACCTTTTCCGGATCACGGCGAATACCATTTTCCCTACGAGACACCCGAGGACGGGTATCTCGCTCGCCCCGAAGATACACTTCTTCAGGTTCGCGTAGAGCTTATGTTTTCGCATGAGCTCGAGTAGCTTCCGGAGATGCACCCTGTGCATCTCTACGTCGGCCTTCCCGTCCACAGCCCGGCTGTGGATGAACACATCATCGATGTAGCTCGGTGCGAAGTCGCGCACCGAGCGCAACAAGTGCGTCATGCACCTGTTGAAGGTCGCATGGGCGTTCTTAAGCCCCTGCGGCATTACTAGCCACTAGCATGCCGCTTGGCGTGCTCACTGCCGTGAGAGGGATGTCGCTCTCACGCATTAGGATCTGATAGAATCCATCTCGCAAGTCGAGAGCACTGTAAACGGTGCTCCCGACCATCGATTCGACGATAACATCTTTTCGCGGTATCGGCGTCTGCGCCGGTACCGTCGCATCGCTCAGCTTGTTGTAGGCATGAACGATGCGCCATCCACCCTGTGGCTTTTTGACACAGAACGTCGAGCACTGTGTGGGGACTTTGATTCCCGCACTTGTCCTGCTTTGCGACGACTTTCAAAGAAGTCGTCGATTGCTTTTACTTGCTCTCGCGGCAGTGACCACTGCCGCGTGACACAGTACTTCGTGCCCGGCACGAGATCAATCTCGTGCTGAATGTCCTTATCCTGCGGAAGCTCCGCAGGAATCTCTTCCGGGAGTATATCTTTGTACTCCCTCAACAATTCGTAATAGGGACTCGACTTCAGCGAGTCCCAACCTTGTTCGTCGAAGCACCCCTCAGACGCCCCCTCCGATCTCACGCGAGGTCAAGCCGTTCGAGCGCGCCAGCGCCAAGAAGCGCGTTCTTGACGCATACCTGGCGGGCCAAGACTGGCTCGGCGTCGCTGCCAGTAATGCCGTGTCTGTCAGTACTGCCCGTCGCATTACCTCGAAGGGCAGTATTGAGCAGCAGCCCCGCGGCGGAGTGCGGAGCGTGTGCATCAAGATGACGGTCGAGGTCATGTCCAAGCTCGAGGAGTACCTGGACGAACAGGGGGACATCACCATGGCCGGCATGAAGGAGCGGTTGCTCAGCGACGTGTCAGCCGTGGTGAGCATATTCTCCATCCACTGCGCTCTCCATGGGATGATGTACACGGTGAAGGGACTCCGGATCGAGAAGGCCACCATGAACAATGATGTGAACAAGACGAAGCGCAAGGAGTTCGCCATCGCGCTGAACAAGCACGTGTCCGCGGGCGACATGATTGTGTATCATGATGAAACAAATTTTAACATCTACCTAGCGCACAACCAGGGCTGGGCGCGCACAGGCGAGCGCGCGGTGGTAACGCTGCCGCCATCCCAGGACAAGAATCTGCACGTGCAGTGCAGCGTGGCGCCCGGCAACGGACTCGCGCTGCTTCGCACGCACGAAAGCTCCATCCGCATGGAGGAGAACGCGCGTTTCATTGCGGACCTGTTTGTCACCGCCCTCAACTCGGACGAGTACAAGGAGTGCTGGGTGGGCAAGAAGATTGTCGTGGTTATCGACAATGCCCCCGCCCATAGCCAGGTGGAGACACTGGCACGTGAGCAGCTTGTAGCTGATGGAATCGTCAACAGCAACAAGCTGGTCATCCTGCGTCTTGCGCCATACAGCCCGATGTGCAATGTCATCGAGGACTGCTTCAATGCACTGAAGGCGAGCATGAGATAGCATCTTGCAGTCAAGCGTCACGAGCTGGTCTTGCGAGGCGAGTACGACTCGCTGGCTTCGCACAGAATGGCACTCATGAAGGAGGCCGTGGAACTGAGTAAGATGATCTTGACTCAGCGCTTGGTCTACCGCATGGAGTGCCACTGCTTGAAAAGCATTTTCCTAGCCGAGCGCGGCGAGGACATGAAGCTCGGTAAGTAGCGTAAGTACGAACCACTCTGCGTGGTAAAAATATATCAGAAACCCACTTTGCCTGGCAATTGACCATTTTACTTGAAAAAACGATCAGTTTGCTTGAGAAAAGGTGTAAACACACACTAGTAGGAACACTGCCTCTCTGTGGCAGTAGGTAATAGTGACGGCTTTTCACACGTCGCAGACCAGCCTTACCGCATTGCCACCACCATTCCTGCCTCCGTTTTACAGCAATCCACTCCTTTTTGCCTCTAATCCGCACAATTTACCTCTAATCCGCATATTATTAGACCAGAGCCCGTCGAGGAGGTCGGCAATTCCCCCAAGACCAGCAGGCCTCTCAAAATTAGGTAGTGTGTGAAGGGAAAGTGCAAAATTCATAATCCTATTTTTTTCAAAGTACCTAATTGCGGATATGCTTGAAACCACCCTGGCTCGCAGTCTATCCGCGTCGCTGCCTGTGCATTCACCTTTCGGCGCTCTCCACCTCCTAGCACAAATGGGAAAGACAAAAGGAACAAGGCGAGGGTCTAAGAAGGGTGCTCGTGGAGACCAACAGACCGCACCACAGCCTAAAGTCACTGGTGCAAACCGCTGTGTCAACACTGCCCTTGTGCAAACTAAAATCACCCCACTGCAGCAGCGACAAAAATGAATCGAGATTGACCAGGAAACTATTGATCGCGTGCCAGAAACACCAAAAGATGTGATGAATTGCAACGATCTCCAGTTTCGCAATCTCATTGAGACGCACAAGGCTCGGTTGACCGCTGCGTATGGTCCGACAGCAAGTCATGACATTTGGAAGCAGACATGATATGATCGAGCGATACAAGGTCGACACTTCTTTTCATCGCCGCTTTGACAGTGTTGATCGATCTTCGTTTCTTGATGCGTGGTCTGATGTGGACTGCGAGGGCAATTACACGTTACTGTTCGCATTCGTCGCTGGAGTGGCGGCGATATCGCCCGGCACTCACTCAGTTGAGAGTGAGTTCAGCGTCTTGAAGCAAGTCAAGAACCCGCAGAGAACAGCTCTAACCAACTATGCAATGGAAGGCCAACTCCAGTCGCTGCAGTACTTCTTTTTGCTCGATCTAGCTGGACGCGTCGCTAGGAGTCCATGTAGCTAAGACAATTCACTTGAATAAAGTATACCACCTGCATGCTTAACTTGGATTTTGAGCCATTATGTATCGAACTACTTAAGAACTACCTATTCAGACTTTTTCCCAAAATGCCTAATCGAGGTCAAATTAGGTAGATAGGTAGGTATTTCTGCCTAATTTTGAGAGGCGCAGCAGGAGATCGAGCGGCTGGAGAGCCAGGTGGCCGTGCTCAAGACGCGCTCGCTGCCGCCCGAGGAGGCGGCCAAGGCCGACCCGGTGCTGCAGCGCCGCGAGGCCGAGAACGCGGCGCTCACGAGCGTCTTGCGCCACCAGCAGCTGCACGTGGCCAACGCGCAGTCGCTGCTGTCGCGCTGCCTCGGGGCCCAGCACACGCACCCGCTGTACACGCGCATCCGGCTGTCCAAGGACTGGCCGGAGCGCCGCGCCACGCTGCGCAGCGTCCGCGCCGAGAAGCTGCGCAACGCCTACGAGTACATCGCGGCGCGCAGCAGCCACGCGCAGCCGGAGAAGATGCAGCTCTCGGACGAGCGCTTCGAGTCGGCGCAGGGCGACCTGTGCTGCGTGCGCTTCGAGACGGTGCACTTCCGGGGCGTCGAGTCGCTCGAGCAGGTCTACAACGCGCTCGTCTTCTACCTGACCAACATGGAGATCAGCATCTCGGAGCGGCTGGGCCACATCACGGTGAGAGACGACTACGACTCGATCGAGGGCACGGCGTACAACTCGAGGATCGCGTCCACGGAGGACTGCGGCGTCACGACCGAGATGAACGCCGTGTCCTTCCCGCAGCTCTTCGCCAAGGACGAGCTGGGCGCGGGCGTCGGGCCCTGCGCGGTCATGGCCAGCGACTGCGTGGACGAGGACGAGCTGTACCCGTACAACCCGAGAGAGCGCGTGAGGAAAGACGTGTCGGGAGCGGTGGTGCTCACGGTGAGCAGGAGGAAGGTGAGGCACAAGGGGAGGAGGCAGATTGGCACGGCCACCGTTGCAGGCGAGGAGGAGACGGAGCTCGTGGTCACGATGCGACGTGCGGCATTCGTGAAGCTGCATCGACCACAGTTCCCCGTGTCGCCCTTTGCGCTGCAGGAGCTGCACGAGGGTATTGCACGGTGGGGCGACGTCATGCTCAAGACCGTGCGTAGCGTGGTGTATACGACTCCGTAGTAGCGTCAGTGCGCTGGTAGCAAATAGGTGCGAGGAACCGTGTAAGATTGGATTAACCTTTATTGACTCGATGCTGAGTTTGCTTGGTTGCAGTGTTTCTAGTCGCGTAGGTGTCGGCGCAGAGCCTAACCAAAGCGGGATCGGGCGGGGTAATATACACGCATGTTTGTATGAATGCCCGCATTGACGATCTTCCTCGTCTCAGCCGAACGTTATCGAATGCAGGACCTTGGCTTCGTTGGTCCCACTGGCATCACCAGCTTGGATTGCTGGTAAGGTAGCGAGTTGAATAGTCCGACAATCGACAGCGCCGCAACCGCTTTTAACCGGGGTTTAAGCTACAATGACGCGCGCGTTCGTCAAGGTCTAGCTTGTGCGTGTAGTACTTGAAGTCGGATCACTCGGACGAAGATACCAACTGCTGCTGGGGCTCACATTTCATTTTGCATCCGACCACGGACGCTGATCACCAGCGAATATCCCCCCCCCAAAAAAAAAAAAAAATGCCGATGAGCACATACGCGATGCGCAGGGTACGGGTGTTATCTTAGAGAGTATTTACCGCCATACCCGCTGCGTGGTTAACGCTTTGTGAATTCCTGCTTCGTGTGACGTCTACGCAGGAAGAGATCAAGCGCCTGAGAGTGGAAGTCAAACGACTGACGGCCGAGCTGGCATTGCTCACTACCCCGATAATATCTCCCGATGAAGCAGAGCTGGCAGAGCTGATGCTGCAACGTACTGTGCTGTTTGCAATCGCGAGAAGTCAACAAGTCCGAGTGGCAAAGGTGCAGTCAGTCTTGGCGCAGTACATGGTGCGTGCGTCACCCTCTTCGTCATGTAAGGTTTTAAGAGGCACAATGTGGCCTAACTATTGATATGTGGCTGCATGTATCAGAGCGAACAGGACTGGAATCCCCTGTACACGAGTATTTGTCTCGGCCAGGCGTGGGCTGAATGACGCGCTACACTTTTGGAAATCCGACCGCAGAAGCTGGAGAATGCCTACAAGTACGTCACGGCCGCTTGTCCGTTGGAGGATTCAATGATACCGCAGCACTCTGATGAACGCTTTGAGACCTTAGAGGGGGATGCGTGCTGTTCTCACGTGGAGGTGGTTCATTTCGCTGGTCGGTCTATCCAGCAAGTGTTTAATGCGCTCAAGTTCTACCTTGACAATGCGGAGATTATTGTGTCAGAGCGACTCGGTCACATCACAGTGCGCGAAGACTACGACGAGATCGAAAACTTCGCTTACAACATTCGAATATTATCAAGGAATAGCCACGGCATTCGTGTCGAGAACAATGTCGTAGGCTTCGCGAGTATGTGTGATGGGACAAGCAACGGATATATCCCGGAGCCCCGCGCTGTCATCGCCATCGACTCAGTAGATCAGGACGCGCTGCACCCATACGTTACGAGTGAACGTGTTCGAAGAGAGATATCGGTTGCTATCTTGCTGACAGCGAGAGATCTAACATTCAAGCCGGATACCAGCTATTCAAGAGCGCCGAGATGCAGTAACGGGGCCGAATTGGTCGTATCTATGCGCCGGGTTATGTTTTTGAAGCTGCATCGACCAGAATTTCCTGTCCAAAATTGCTCTACAGGAATTGCAGTCGGAGCTTGCGCAGTGGAGCGACTTAATGATGAAGACATGCGTGATGTGCTGAGCGCGCCTCCTACGTAACATCAGCGCTTGCAAAAGGCGGAATTTGGGTTACCCACCCATTCAGAGAATCAATTTTTCGAGAACACCAAGATATGATAATATTTGGCTTCAGGTGGATGAACTTGAATATGATTGACTTGTGAGATCGCAAGAGTGGAGAGTCACGTTTGTGGGATGGGTCCATGTGGCGAAATGCAAGAACCTCGAACCAGGTATCCGTTTTAGCGCACTTGATGCTATGCTGGCAGGGTCGATGATTTCCCACTGCTGATTCGGATTGTTTGTCGAGCAGCCGTACAACTGCACCTTGTTTTCTGCGAAGGATCCTGGCCAAGGCAGAAACCTATCTGTGCAGTGTGCTGGTCGCGTTGTCGAACGCCCACCTCTGGCTCGCCTCATCGCTCATACAGCGGTACACGTGCGCGTCACCACCGTCCAGGGCTGGTACGCATCCAGGCAGCAGTCGCTGCTCTTGGGGCGCACCTGCTGCGTTTTTGAGTCAAGAACGCACCCAGTCACTGGATCTGTCCGAAATGTGTGCAGCTTGCCACCGTTCTCCGAGAGTATCAACTTCGTACGGCTATTGCGAATAGCGCGCGGGTCCTTCCAGTCGAATTTAAGATAGAGAAGGAGTTGTCGATATCACCTTCTCATGTTGTTGGACCATGGCCGCCGTGAGTGGTGTCTTGAACGCGTCTGTCATCGCTTTCGCAATTTCAACGAAAAGCAATCCGTCTAATCTCAGTTGAACCAAGCATGTTTCCATCTGCAGCATCCAGTCAACTCGGGCTTGATTCCACGCTCCTTTCGCCACTGACGTATGCGCTCCGCGACAGCTATCTGTGAACGCGGCTTTTTACCGAGGTCTATTGTACGTCTCGTGAAGAGATCGATTATCCGTGGAGAATTTCGCCCCTCCACAGCTTTACAGAGCTCGTTAAGGAGCGCGAGCTCGCCCATATCCCACCGCTAGGTCGACATGATGCACCAGTGCCCCTTTTGCATGAACAGGTGCCCCTTTTGCATGAACTGGTACAGTAGATCGATGCTGCCTCAAGTTATGCGAGCGAGGTGCATTCGATCACATGCTGGCTTGCGACGTGAGAAAGTAGGCATCACTCAGTTTGCTCAAACGACGACGCAACGCATAGCATCTCATTGTCGCCTGTGCTATTGATATGAGATCCCCTTTCACAGCTCCCAAGTTTGCAGTGGACTCATGAGCCTCCAGAACGAGTGAATGGAAAGCGGTCCAACATGCTGTGTTACGCTCAATCTGCCCATACGCGAACTTCATGTTATCCCACAAGTCGCAGTACAAGACGGCAACTGACGAGTGTTGTTCGGTATCTTTTCTTAGTAGCTTTCGTGCGGAGTTCATTGACTGTTCAAACGTAACGTTAGCGACGTGGTCATCTTGGATCTTCGCATCAGTCCGTGTATTTGTCCATCTCTCCAGCATATCAACGACAGTCGAAATTTTCAATCTGTCCTCTGGGTTCTTCGAGCACATCCGTGCGACCAACTCCCACTGGTCGTCCTCGCACTTCGGTCGAGATGGCATCCTGCCACGAGTAGCATGATATCGCACAGCGTCCTTATCGACGAGACGTTCCCACGGCAGGCATCTGGAAAATGGTTTTCCCGTCTGCAGTGCCTCAACAACTCGCAACGCTTCCACGATACACATACCCAAAGAGTACACATCGGACTCGATCGTCGGCTTAGCTCCCATCAAGCACTCCGGAGCCACCCATTGCCACGCGCCAGAAATCGGGGAAGTAGTCTCGCTGTCTGCCGCAGAACTCAGACCGAAATCGGTCACCTTAGCTTTTAGGTCACGTCCGATGACGATGTTGTTGCCTTTTAGGTCACCATGGACAAAACCGCGCGCATGAAGGTATTGCACGCCTAGAGCAGCCTCGAACAGTTTCGTCCACAGCTCATCGGGGTGCTTTCGCAAATACTCGACAAGCGTGCCGTGAGTGGCGTACTCGCACACGAAAAACGGCCTCCCGATGTGGCAGGCCCCAAAGAGCCGAACCACGTGAGGGTGGCTAAACCCAAACCAAATGTCAGCTTCACGGCGGAACATTGCTCTAGCCTCTGTTCGCTTTTGATCAAAAGATGCTGGCAATAAGCTGTCATAGAAGCTGGTATCACCCGCACTTCCAACTACCTTCACTATCACGTCCGAATTTAACCATTTCGCTTGCCACACGCTTCCAAAACCACCATCAGCTATATGTTTTCCTTGGACCAACTCGTACCACGGGATAAACCACTCCGGAGTGAGATGAGCTATATTGCCTTCTCCTTCAATCTTCAGCCTATTATCAATCTCCTCATACGCCCTTTTAATTGTCTCCGATTGTTCTTCCGTGTACTTGCCTGGAGCTGTTTCCATGTCTGTTCTCAACGTCTGCAAAAAGGCAGTTTTCTCTTCCACAGACGTCAACTGCTGCAATAGGAGGGCAATATCTGCTATACCGGACACAAAAGCCGAGGCCTGTTCACGGCGTTGCACAAGCCACGACACCTCCATATCTTCCGATATAGGCTCCCCGAGAGCTTTCAGGAGAGCATTAACGCGCCAACTGAAGGAGTACATACTGGTCGTCGTGGCTCGTGTCGAAGTCAGCCGCAAGGCGCGAGTTTCCTCTGGCTTCATCGTGATTGTCTGGTAGACATCAGCGAAGAGAGAATCAAATTGGCTGCGCAAGCGTTCGTTTTGCTTTGATCCCCGAAAACAATCGTGCATATGTTTGAGTTTGTCGAATAACCAGAGGTGTTCAGCATTATTGCCCTCGTTCACACACTCTTGCAACGTTAGCCACCGCTCAGTCATTTCACAAGACTCGTAGTCTTCGAATGAGTGTTGAGGCTCCAGCTCTGGCAGGCAGACATCGCCACTCTCTTCAATGGACAAACGTTCCAACTCGGAGACAATGGACGACAAACTGGGCCGATTGTATGGATCTTGGCAGCACATCCGCCACACCAATTCACGACTCTGTCGAACAAAATACGGTTTATTTCTTTGAATGAATTGATAATCAGGGCCGGGTTGCAAGAAGTCAATTTGGTCGTAGGGAACCCTCTTGTGGGGATCTGCGTTCCATCTTAGTTTGCATTTCCTTGCATTTTCTTCATTTGCCTCACTCCATGGCTTCTTCCGGCTTTCAGCTTCGAGAATACACATTCCAAGTGAATATACATCAGACTCACGCGAAAGTGGGTTCCGTGCCACCACCTCAGGAGCTTGCCACCGCGTCGATCCAATCACAGATTCCGCTGTACTCACCTTCCTCGTGGCTCCCGTCAGGCCGAAATTTGACAGCTTCGCCAACCCATCACTACCAATCAAGATGTTACTGCAACGAAGGTCGCCGTGAACAATCCCACGCTCGTGCAGATACTCGAGTCCCAATGCTACCTCGTGCAGATATTTCCACAGCAATGGCGGGTTTACATCACTTGACGGAGACGACGATTTGACATACTGAAGTAACGAGCCTTGACTAGCAAATTCACACACAAAGAAGTTCACAGCAGGCCCAGCCTGGCACACGCCATACAACTTCTGTACGTTGGGGTGGCGCAGCTGGTGCCATGCTTGTACCTGCTGTGCCAAAGTGGAATGCGAAGCATCAGGAATAAATAGCTTTATGACGACATCAGCATCCAGCCACTTCGCTTGAAAATCACCACCGATAGTTCCTTGTTGGGAGAATTCGCCCAACTCCACTTCGATTGGGGAAATGATGCTACTGCTTGATCGGTCAGAAGTATTGTGACTATCGACCTTCCCAGTATCGTCGGTAGATGTTTGACTTTCAGGTAAAATAAATGGCATAAGTAGACGGGTAATGTCATAGTAACCGTGATCATTGGCTAGGCGAGTAGCTGTCTGCCCGTCGTTGGCCTTCGCGTTGACATCAGCGCCACAGTCGTTCACCAGATACCGCACGACGTCAAGGCGACCGTTTTCGACGGCCTTCATCAGCGCTGTGCCTCCATTGATGTTCATCGCGTTGACATCAGCGCCACAGTCGTTCACGAGTATCCGCACGACGTCATGACGCCCGTTTTGAGCGGCCGTCATCAGCGCTGTGTCTCCATTGATGTTCTCCACGTTCACATCAGCGCCACAGTCGTTCACGAGCAACCGCAAGACGTCAAGGTGACCTCCGTAAGCGGCCTCCAGCAGCGCTGTGCCTCCATTATTGTTCGTCGGGTTGGCATCAGTGCCACAGTCGTTCACGAGCAACCGCAAGACGTCAAGGTGACCTCCGTAAGCGGCCTTCATGAGCGCTGTGTCTCCATTATTGTTCGTCGCGTTGGCATCCGCGCCACAGTCGTTCACGAGGAACTGGACGACGTCAAGGTGACCTCCGTAAGCGGCCTTCATGAGTGCTGTGTCTCCATTATTGTTCGTCGGGTTGACATCCGCGCCACAGTCGTTCACGACGAACCGGACAACGTCAAGGTGACCTCCGTAAGCGGCCGACATCAGCGCTGTGCCTCCATTATTGTTTTTCTCGTTGACATCCGCGCCACAGTCGTTCACCAGATACCGCACGAGGTCAAGACGACCACTTCCGACGGCCATCATCAGCGCTGTGTCTCCATTCGTGTTCGTCGCGTTGGCATCCGCGCCACAGTCGTTCACGACGAACCGCACGACGTCAAGGTGACCGTTTTGAGCGGCCTTCATGAGCGCTGTGTCTCCATTATTGTTCGTCGCGTTGGCATCCGCGCCACAGTCGTTCACGAGGAACTGGACGACGTCAAGGTGACCTCCGTAAGCGGCCGACATCAGCGCTGTGCCTCCATTATTGTTCGTCGCGTTGGCATCCGCGCCACAGTCGTTCACGACGAACCGGACGACGTCAAGGCGACCGTTTTGAGCGGCCTCCATCAGAACTGTGGCTCCATTATTGTTTTTCGCGTTGGCATCCGCGCCACAGTCGTTCACGACGAACCGGACGACGTCAAGGTGACCTCCGGAAGCGGCCTCCATCAGCGCTGTGCCTCCATAACTGGTCTCCACGTGCACATCAGTGCCACAGTAGTTCACCAAGTACCGCACGACGTCATGGTGACCGTTTTGAGCGGCCATCATCAGCGCTGTGTCTCCATTGATGTTCTCCACGTTCAAATCAGCGCCACAGTCGTTCACGAGATACCGCACGACGTCAAGGTGACCGTTTTGAGTGGCCATTATCAGCCCTGTGTCTCTATTGATGTTCTCCACGTGCACATCAGCGCCACAGTCGTTCACGAGGAACCGGACAACGTCAAGGTGACCTCCGTAAGCGGCCTTCATCAGCGCTGTGTCTCCATTATTGTTCGTCCTGTTGACATCCGCGCCACAGTCGTTCACGAGCAACCGCAAGACATCAAGGTGACCTCCGTAAGCGGCCTCCATCAGCGCTGTGCCTCCATAACAGGTCTCCACGTGCACATCAGCGCCACAGTCGTTCACCAGACACCGCACGACGTCAAGGCGACCGTTTTCAACGGCCTTCATCAGCGCTGTGCCTCCATTGATGTTCATCGCGTTGACATCAGCGCCACAGTCGTTCACGAGTATCCGCACGACGTCAAGACGCCCGTTTTGAGCGGCCGACATCAGCGCTGTGCCTCCATAACTGTTCTCCACGTGCACATCAGCGCCACAGTCGTTCACGAGGAACCGGACGACGTCAAGGTGACCCCCGTAAGCGGCCTTCATCAGCGCTGTGTCTCCATTATTGTTCGTCGTGTTGACATCCGCGCCACAGTCGTTCACGAGGAACCGCAACATGTCAAGGTGACCTCCGTAAGCGGCCTTCATCAGCGCTGTGTCTCCATTATTGTTCGTCGCGTTGGCATCAGCGCCACAGTCGTTCACGAGCAACCGCAAGACGTCAAGGTGACCTCCGTAAGCGGCCTTCATGAGTACTGTGTCTCCATTAGTGTTCCCCACTTGTATATCAGCGCCATGGTTGTTCACGAGGAACCGCACGACGTCAAGGTGACCGTTTTGAGCAGCCATCATCATCAGCGCTGTGCCTCCATAACTGTTCTCCACGTGCACATCAGCGCCACAGTCGTTCACGAGGAACCGGACGACGTCAAGGTGACCTCCGGAAGCGGCCTCCATCAGCGCTGTGCCTCCATACCTGTTCTCCACGTGCACATCAGCGCCACAGTCGTTCACGAGGAACCGGACGACGTCAAGGTAACCTCCGTAAGCGGCCTTCATCAGCGCTGTGTCTCCATTATTGTTCGTCGTGTTGACATCCGCGCCACAATCGTTCACGAGGAACCGCAAGACGTCAAGGTGACCTCCGTAAGCGGCCTCCAGCAGCGCTGTGTCTCCATTATTGTTCGTCGCGTTGGCATCAGCGCCACAGTCGTTCACGAGCAACCGCAAGACGTCAAGGTGACCTCCGTAAGCGGCCTTCATGAGTGCTGTGTCTCCATCGATGTCCTTCGCGTTGACATCAGCGCCACAGTTGTTCACGAGGAACCGCACGACGTCAAGATGACCTCCGTAAGCGGCCTCTATCATCGCTGTGTCTCCATCTATGTCCTTCGCGTTGGCATCAGCGCCACAGTCGTTCACGAGGAACCGCACGACGTCAAGGTGACCTCCGTAAGCGGCCTCCATCATCGCTTTGTCGCCATCGATGTCCTTCGCGTTGGTATCAGCGCCACAGTCGTTCACGAGGAACCGGACGACGTCAAGGTGACCTCCGGAAGCGGCCACCATCAGCGCTGTGCCTCCATAACTGTTCTCCACGTTCACATCAGCGCCACAGTCGTTCACGAGCAACCGGACGACGGCAAGGTGACCCCCGTAAGCGGCCTTCATCAGCGCTGTGTCTCCATTATTGTTCGTCGTGTTGACATCCGCGCCACAATCGTTCACGAGGAACCGCAACATGTCAAGGTGACCTCCGTAAGCGGCCGACATCAGCGCTGTGTCTCCATTATTGTTCGTCGCGTTGGCATCAGCGCCACAGTCGTTCACGAGCAACCGCAAGACGTCAAGGTGACCTCCGTAAGCGGCCTTCATCAGCGCTGTGTCTCCATTATTGTTCGTCGTGTTGACATCCGCGCCACAATCGTTCACGAGGAACCGCAACATGTCAAGGTGACCTCCGTAAGCGGCCTCCATCAGAGCTGTGTCTCCATTATTGTTCGTCGCGTTGGCATCCGCGCCACAGCCGTTCACGACGAACCGGACGACGTCAAGGTGACCTCCGTAAGCGGCCTCCATCAGAACTGTGTCTCCATTATTGTTCTTCTCGTTGACATCCGCGCCACAGTCGTTCACCAGATACCGCACGAGGTCAAGACGACCACTTCCGACGGCCATCATCAGCGCTGTGTCTCCATTATTGTTCGTCGCGTTGGCATCCGCGCCACAGTCGTTCACCAGATACCGCACGAGGTCAAGACGACCACTTCCGACGGCCATCATCAGCGCTGTGTCTCCATTATTGTTCGTCGCGTTGGCATCCGCGCCACAGTCGTTCACCAGATACCGCACGAGGTCAAGACGACCACTTCCGACGGCCATCATCAGCGCTGTGTCTCCATTATTGTTCGTCGCGTTGGCATCCGCGCCACCGTCGTTCACGAGCAACCGCCAGACGTCAAGGTGACCTCCGTAAGCGGCCTTCATGAGCGCTGTGTCTCCATTATTGTTCGTCGCGTTGGCATCCGCGCCACAGTCGTTCACGACGAACCGCACGACGTCCAGGCGACCGTTTTGAGCGGCCTCCATCAGAACTGTGTCTCCATTATTGTTTTTCGCGTTGATATCCGCGCCACAGCCGTTCACGAGGAACCGGACGACGTCAAGGTGACCTCCGTAAGCGGCCGACATCAGCGCTGTGCCTCCATTATTGCGCCACAGTCGTTCACCAGATACCATTATTGTTCGTCGCGTTGGCATCCGCGCCACAGTCGTTCACCAGATACCGCACGAGGTCAAGACGACCACTTCCGACGGCCATCATCAGCGCTGTGTCTCCATTATTGTTCGTCGCGTTGGCATCCGCGCCACAGTCGTTCACCAGATACCGCACGAGGTCAAGACGACCACTTCCGACGGCCATCATCAGCGCTGTGTCTCCATTATTGTTCGTCGCGTTGGCATCCGCGCCACAGTCGTTCACGACGAACCGCACGACGTCAAAGCGACCGTTTTGAACGGCCATCATCAGCGCTGTGTCTCCATTATTGTTCGTCGCGTTGGCATCCGCGCCACCGTCGTTCACGAGCAACCGCCAGACGTCAAGGTGACCTCCGTAAGCGGCCTTCATCAGCGCTGTGTCTCCATTATTGTTCGTCGCGTTGGCATCCGCGCCACCGTCGTTCACGAGCAACCGCCAGACGTCAAGGTGACCTCCGTAAGCGGCCTTCATGAGCGCTGTGTCTCCATTATTGTTCGTCGCGTTGGCATCCGCGCCACAGTCGTTCACGAGAACAGACGTCGCACGTTTTGACGTCAAGAACTGTGTCTCCATTATTGTTTTTCGCGTTGATATCCGCGCCACAGCCGTTCACGAGGAACCGCACGACGTCAAGGTGACCTCCGTAAGCGGCCGACATCAGCGCTGTGCCTCCATTATTGTTTTTCTCGTTGACATCCGCGCCACAGTCGTTCACCAGATACCGCACGAGGTCAAGACGACCACTTCCGACGGCCATCATCAGCGCTGTGTCTCCATTATTGTTCGTCGCGTTGGCATCCGCGCCACAGTCGTTCACGAGCAACCGCAAGACGTCAAGGTGACCTCTGTAAGCGGCCGACATCAGCGCTGTGCCTCCATTATTGTTTTTCTCGTTGACATCCGCGCCACAGTCGTTCACCAGATACCGCACGAGGTCAAGACGACCACTTCCGACGGCCATCATCAGCGCTGTGTCTCCATTATTGTTCGTCGCGTTGGCATCCGCGCCACAGTCGTTCACGAGCAACCGCAAGACGTCAAGGTGACCTCTGTAAGCGGCCGACATCAGCACTGTGTCTCCATCGATGTTCTTCGCGTTGACATCAGCGCCACAATCGTTCACAAGATACCGCAAAACGTCGAGGCGACCTCTATCAGCAGCCTTCATCAGCTTTTGCCTCGTATCACCGCCGTGGAATAGAAGCCATAGCTTCACGTTTGCCCACTTGCCTCCCCTTGTTTGGCCACTTCGTCCTTCATATCTACTGGATCGTCGGGATGATTTTCCCATCCTAGTTGCTTAGAAGTCGCAATTTAAGAAGTGAGAGAATGGTGAGAGAGTGCACCCATGGTGGCCAGTCGCCACGCACGGGCTACACCACTCGTGCGCCTTTCGGAGAGGGGAGAACGAGCCAGCAATACATTTTTTCCAGGCCAAGTTCGCCAGGAACAAGGCCAAATTCCTAAAGAACAAAACTCAAATGCATCGAATCTCAAATCAAAATGCACAAAATGCAAGATCAAAAGCACTTAGCATGTACCGTACTCAGATACCCTGACAAAAATGCAGAAATATTTCCCAGGATTCAGCAGCCACGCTGGCCTGTCTCGAGGCCTGCGTGTAAACGTGCGGTAATGCGCAACACTGCCGCGAACTGGAAAAGAAGTTCATTGCTGACACAACGCAGGCGGAGTAGCATTAGCCTGGTTGAAGAGCCGTCGATCTCAGCTGGGTGCTTCGGGTTGCAATAATGGAGAGAATCTTTGCACCCTACCTAAAAGCATAGTGCACGATCATTCTTTTTCTGAGGATTATGCATTCGGCCTTGCACTTTGTGCATTTTTGATTTTGTTCTTTGTGAACTTGGCTTTGTTCCTGGTGAACTTGGGTTGGAAAAGGTGTACTCCCTTGTAAGGCTGAGGCGAAGAACTTGTACGCAGAGGCCGCGAGGAAAGGCGGACCGCGATGCCCGAAGCGTGTAGGCAGTTGGAGGTAAAATGTGAAGTGAGATTATTTTGGTTAAGGCCCTGTGGCCGGCCGTCTGGGCAGTGCCCATAGCGGAACTAAAACAAATAAATCTGATTGGTCAATTCACTTCAAGTTGAAGTGGATTGACGTGCACTATACTGGAGGTCAATATGACCAACAGAGGTAACACACCACCTGTGCGTGTTTCACTACTTGGCTTCTTGTCTTTGCCTAATATGAATGAATGTACCATAGAGTGATGGTGGGCGAGCAATGCTTACGCCCCCGCCTTGCTCTTGAAATTAAAGGGCCGCGACGTGCTCGTTACCGAGCACGTCTCGGTCCTTACATCCTCCCGGGTTTGGCTCCGCGGTGACGGCGCTTGAAGTTGTCCACGAGAACTATCCAGTGAGAGACGTGCTTAATGTCTTTTTCGAGTTCCCACGATGATTCGTGGTCTGGAAGACCATGCCACTTGACAAGCCACTCAGTCTTACGATTGAATTGGCGCTTGCGTAGAAGCTTCTCGACAATGTGGAGGTCTTCTTCAGTTTCTTCATCCGTGCTGATACGAGATTCGTTTGGGAGAACACGAGGCCCGAACTTGTCCGGGTTGGAAACATAATGACTAAGAACGTCTATGTTGAAAGTAGGATTCAGTGATTTCATACTGCGTGGCAAAATCAGACGAGCTGCGTTGCCGTTGATTGTAGTGGGTCTAACTTGACTCACTACTTTTGCTTACACGTCGCGCTACGTGTATGAGGAAGCGTAAGTACTTAGTAATAACTTGAGTTAATTATACTTGAGTACACAAATATAATTTAAATCAAATAAAGACTCCAAGTGACTTAGTTTAGGTAAAATGAGAACTGTATTGTTTGTAAATTGATCTTCCTCCTAAATCTGCTAAAGTGTTTATCATCTGTGAAAGGGGTTGACAACGGCTGGCTGTCAGAGCCCCGCTAATATGCATGTCTCTGATTGGTAGAAAGATGCTGCTTTCTACCAATAGGATCTTTGGGTAGGTGTGGACCACTCATTGTGGTGGTCCACTTCAATGTATCCATTGGTGTGACTTACACCAAAGTGAGGAAGTATCTAAAACTTTTAACAGATATTTTATCTGTTAAAATCACATGTGGCTTGTAGCCACTGGTGCGTGTAACCCCGTTACATCATCCCCCCTTGAGGTTAGACGCGCGGGGTCCCCGCACGTCAATCTCTGAATTGACCATTCGTCGATTCTCCGCGTTTGGAGAAGAAATCCGCGCTCATTCAACGATGAGCGCGCCTCAAGAGAAGAAGTCTTCAAAGTCGGTGGGGAGTCATCCCTCCATCGACGACTACTTCGAACGCCAGAAGGCGAAGTACGGCGACGTCGTCGACTTCGACGACGACGATGAAGACATGGAGGGCGAGGAGGACTCGTCCTCAAAGCGCAAGGACTCAGTGTCGAGCGAATCGCTCGACCCTCATGCTAAGAACATTCGCCCGCGTGAAGGGGACGAATCGGACACTTCAAGTTCGAAGCGTTCGCGGACTGAGAGTGATACCCCACTCGCTTCCGCTGGGGCTCTCAATACTCCGCGCGCTGCAGCTGCAGCGCGTGATTCCAAAGTGCTGGGCTCTCCGCGCGCTGCGCCCGCAGCGCGCGATCCGTGGATGCCGTCCGCGTCCGAGATCTCGGACCGGTATGGGAACTCGGTGCCTCCGAATGAGGTGCCGTCATACGTATGCAGCGTCATCAAAGATGACGCCGTGGCTGCCGAGCTGCACTTTGATGCGGAAACGCATCAAAGGCGCGATTATTACATCGGACTCTTCCATCAGCCCCGATGGTTCCAAAGCAAGAAGACATCTTCTCGATGCAAAGTGCCCGAGTGGCAGGCACTTTGTCAAAGTTGGAATGCTTTTGTTGAAAACTTCAACAAGAGGCCGAGTGCTTACCGTGATCGGATTAAGCAAGCGCGTGATCGCTTCGAGACGTACTCGACGCGTGGAAAGTTGGAGCAACTCCACGTTGCTGCGGAGGAGGCTAATGTGCCGTGCGCTGTGCCCGAGGGCTTTCAGTGCACGAAGTGCTTCCCAGGCGCGGTCCGCTTGAGCGACCGCGACCTGAACGGGTACACGTCGTTCCGTGTGCCCGAAAGTCTCAAAGAGCTCCGTGCTAAATTCTTAGCACGTGAGGGTTCGGGCGCTTGCGATGACCGCAGCGCTCGCACTACTTCCGCTGCGCCAGCGCGTACTGCTCCTCGTACGCCCTCACCATTTCCGGAACGTCCTCCAGCAAGACGTTCCGCGGCTCCCATGTATCTCGATGGGGAGGAAATCCTCTCCAACGAATACGAAAACGAGCCCCTTGAGGGTTCGTTTTCGGGATACTATGGTCAACAATCCGCTCAACAATCCAGCGGGTTGAGCCGCGGGCGTCACGGATCGGCGGTGGCGGGGGTGGGAACACGCCCCGGGTATGATCAGCCCCGGGCTGATCAGTATGCGCCTCTCCACGACCGGGTGACCGCCGTGGAGCGTCTGCAGGGCGCTGAGTTCGCCGCCCTGAAACAGGAGCTGGCGAACCAGAAGGCCCAAGTCGCGGCGGTCTCGCAGACCGCCTCGAATATCCAGGTCGAGCTGGGGACCCAGATGAAGGGGTTGCTCCAGCGCGTCCGCGCGCTGGAGGAGAGGTTGCTCGTCGCCGAGGCCAAGTCCTCCGCTTCTGCATCGGCTCCTGCCGTGGCTTCGGGTCAGCCGAGCTAGATGGCGCGTGCTGCAGGTATGGCTTCAGCCGCCCGACGTAAAAGGTCGGATGGAGGCGCATGCTAGACGGTATGTCTAGTGTGTAAGCGTTGCCGTGCCAACACCGTGAACGGCCCGATGAAGCGCGGAGCAAGCTTGCTTGCCCCGAAATCCGAAACTGCATGTTTAGGCAGGTTTTGTGTAGCTAACAAAACTAATGAACCAACTTTAAATTCATTTGTGTTGCCTCTGCCCACATTGTCTGCGTTCAGCTTCTGTTGATCAACAGAAGCTGCTATTGTGTCTTGGACAAACCGAACCACGGCTTGCCTTTTGGTGATGAAACTGATTGCATCCGAGCTGAAGTCATTCAGCTCGCTCTCCGCTAGAGGCCCGGCCTCTGCGTGGTTCTTTGCGGTGTATGCGCCCTGCGCAGACCCGTGGTCTTTGTCCTTGTTGTTGGGGGAGTCTGCGTCCTGCGCAGACTCAGGTGGTTTGTTTGTTGTTGCAGCTGACACTGTGCAAGTGTCAGCGGTTTTCTGCGGCTGCTGTATTGCAGTCGTAGATCCTCCCCCACTTAAAGTGGGAGCCATCACTCCGAGTAAACTCGGTAGACGTGGATGCCGCATGGCATTCACGTAGAACGGTGTATACCCGGTCGAGGCATGCACTGAGTTATTGATGGCAAACTCTGCCATCGATAAGCACTCGCTCCAGTATTGGAACGAGTGAGCGTAGCTCTTCAAAATGTCGACGAGCACGCGATTCACGCGCTCGGTTTGACCGTCCGTCTGCGGATGATCCGCAGTCGACATGGAAAGCTGGCTCCCGAGAAGTGTAAGCACTTCTTGCCACAGGTGCGCTGTGAAGCGCGGGTCTCTGTCCGACACGATGTCGGTCGGCATGCCATGGTGTTTGAACACCATGTCGACGAACAGACGGGTCGTCTGCTTCGCGGTCACCTCTGCCGGCACCGCAGCAAGATGTACCATCTTGCTGAAGCGGTCGACGAAGACCACAACACCGGTATTCCCTCCGCTGTCCGGGGGAAGACCAAAGATGAAGTCCAAAGACATGGACTTCCAACACTCCGACGGAGTCAGTAGTGATTGTAACGGAGCCTGCGCGAATGGCGCAGGCTTTACGCGTTGGCATACCTCGCAAGCACGGATGTACTTGCGCACCCACTTATACTGGTGGTGCCAGTAGAAGTCGCGCGTGAGAAGGACGTATGTCTTCTCGCGTCCGAGATGTCCCGCAGTCGGGGCATCATGATATTCGTACATGATCCTGAGTCGCAGGTCATGGTCATTCGGCACGACAACGCGGACCGCGTTGTCGTCGACTGCGTTGTAAAGTAGCAGTCCTTCGTGCACACGAAAGCGGTGTGCACGCGCTCGAAGGTGCTTGGGCAGCTTCAGACGGGACTTGTCAGAAGGTGTTGTGCCATAGGCCAGCAAGAGTTTCGTGTCCACGTCGGGCGCGTACGCGGCCTTCACATCGTCCAACAGAGACGATGTGGGTTTGCTCGATCGCATGGCGTCAATGGCATTGACGTCAGCAGCTTCTGCGTAGTCCGGCCGACGTGATAACGCGTCGGCCATCACATTCAATCTTCCGGGTTTGTATTCGACCCGGAAGTTATACTCTGCAAAGAATGAGAGCCATCTCGCCATTCTTTGGGATATGTGTGGCGACATCACTGCGGTGCGTAGTGATGTATGGTCGGTGTAGACCACGAATGGTCTACTTCCAAGTAGATACACTCGGAATTTTGCGAGTGCGTATTCATGGCAAGGAGTTCCTTGTCATGCACCGGATAGTTGCGCTCAGCTGGCTTCAGGTGGCGCGATTGGTAGTAGACACACGATTGCGGCCCTCGTGATCGTGCTGCATCAATGCGCATCCGATCGCGAAATCGGATGCGTCGCACACTACGTGGAATGGGCGATCGTGGTTGGCCACTGCCAAGATCGGCGCCTCAGTCAAGCCCCGCTTGACTGCATCGAATGCCTTTTGGCAATCGGTTGTTCCACACAGCTTCTTTCTTAAGAAATTGTGACAGCGGGCGGATCTTGCCCGCATAATCCTCCACGTACTTGCACAAGTACGTGGCCAAGCCGAGGGACTGCCTCAGTTCCTTGACACTTGAAGGCGTTGGCCATTCAAAGTGAAAGTCGCAGGGGCGTTCTTAAGCCCCTGTGACATCACTAGCCATTCCCAGAGCATGCCGCTTGGCGTGCTCATTGCCGTGAGAGGGATATCGCTCTCACGCATTAGGATTTGATAGAATCCATCTCGCAAGTCGAGAGCACTGTAAACGGTGCTCCCGACCATCGATTCGACGATAACATCTTTTCGCGGTATCGGCGTCTGCGCCGGTACCGTCGCATCGTTCAGCTTGTTGTAGGCATGAACGATGCGCCATCCGCCCTGTGGCTTTTTGACACAGAACGTCGGAGCATTGTGCGTGGACTTTGATTCCCGCACTTGTCCTGCTTTGCGACGACTTTCAAAGAAGTCGTCGAATGCTTTTACTTGCTCTCGCGGCAGTGGCCACTGCCGCGTGACACAGTAATTCGTGCCCGGCACGAGATCAACCTCGTGCTGAATGTCCTTATCCTGCGGAAGCTCCGCAGGAATCTCTTCCGGGAGTACATCTTTGTACTCCCTCAACAATTCGTAATAGGGACTCGACTTCAGCGAGTCCTAACCTTGTTCGTCGAAGCGCTCTCGCTTCGTCTTCGCACTGAGAGTGGCTTCGCTCTCAGTGGTACTTCCCATGAAGAGCTGCCTCAGGTCTTCGCTCTCGCTCTCCGTTCTTTCGCTGTTCGAAAGAACGCAGACCTGCTCGATGCGTCCATCGTGCAAGTCGCGCGTGAAGCGCTTCCAGCTCATGGCTGGGAACGAAGTCAACTCCGACGCCGTCGTCGGAGGATTAGCGAGTTCCATCTCACGATACTGGAATCCAGTATCGGTGCTCGTCAAGACACTTAGCGTCTCGACATCCGGCGTCACCGCCGCAGACTGCTCTTGTTGCGTCTCGGTCCCGGACCGAGACTTGCGCAGCGTTCTTCGCTTGCACCATCTTCTTGTTGTGCGGAGCCGGGCTCCGCACAGTTGTTCTTCTGGTCCAGGCCCGGCCGCGGACAGTTGTTCGCCGGCAGACCCTGTCTGCGGGCGCGCGATATCAAGCCCGGCTTCGTCGCATGGTGCTTCGTCGTGCAGCCCGGCTGCACGACAGCATGCAAATTGCGTCAGTGCGGTACGTTTGCAACCGTCCGCACTATTTGCAGCGTCAACTCCCGGAGTTGACACGCCTTCGTCACGCCGACGCCATTCAGTGGCGGAGCCCCTCATGACCGAGGGTGCGTCGGCTCCCGGAGCCCTCGCGTCGTTGTCGACCTGACCTCTTCGGGTCAGGGACTGTCCCTTACACGCTTGAACGTGGGTGTTTGTTCCCGGAACCAGTACGTCTTTTTCTGCTGACGTCGGCAGCATTGCCGCCGTTGGTCTCACTTGTGCGCGCCCTCGCGCACTTCTTGGGTACTCCGGGACAGCAGCATTAAGCGCTGTCTCGACTGGTAAGCCACGCGCACCTGCTGGTGCGTGCGCTGTGGTAACAGGGCCATCGCTCTCTGTTCCGCCGTCGCGGCCGAAGCGCACGAGCGTGCGCTTCTTCCAGTCTATCACCGGATCATGCCGTGCAAGCCACGGCATGCCCATTACCACGTCGAACTTATCGTCCAGGTCCAGGACGATAAACTGTTCGACAAACACCCGTTGTTTGTACGAGAAGCACACGTTCACGACGCGCTTCTCGGTCTTCACGATGGCACCTATTGCCAATCGAACTTCCAGAAGACCTCGAGGTACATTTACCTCCTCGAAGTCAAGTCTCGGCAGGCTCCGTAGTCGAACAAAGTTGTTCGACGCGCCTGAATCTACCAAAGCTCGAAGAGAGTCACTCGCTCTCTTCGAGTAAACCTTCAAGATGACCAGGTTTGGCCTGTCATCTTGTTTCTTGCAGTGAGAGCTGGTTTCACTGGGGGCTGCAGTCCTCAGTGTCGCGTACCCGATGTCGGCACGCGCGACTGCATTACCAGTAGGGCGCCCCGCGCCTACTGGATGTTCGCGTTTTTTGTTGGTCCGCGGCGATGCCTAGCATCGTCACGATGGCCACCTCCAGGGGGCATGGGAGCTGTGCACTCCCGTGCAAAGTGACCGATCCTTCCGCAACGGAAGCATCGCACGTTGCCTCCCTGCTGCTGGTAACCAGCAGTTGTTGCGTTCGAGAGGTCCATTGGTTCTGGACCTCCCGGCCTCGCTACCGGGCGCGGTTGCGGCCTCGGCACGTTTACATGGAGTTTAGCCTGCCGCAGGCTAAACTCTTCTTGCATGGCAAGAGTGATTGCAGCTTCGAGAGTACTCGGGTACTCTCGGAAGAGATAGGTCTTCACGGGCCCATCTCTAAGTCCTTTCGTGAACGTGACGACCTTGGTCGCCTCGTCAATTGGATTAGTCACGATATTTGATACCAAGTATCGTGCGCGCTGCGCGTAAGCATGGACGTCATGCTTACCCTGCTGGACGTCGAGGAACTCCGCCCTCGACCGGAACTCGTTTTGCGGGGGCTCAAACGCTTGTCTGCGCTCCTCTTTGAATACTTCGTACGTGCTGAAGCACGTAGGATCGGAGAGTCGGCGTCCATACGCCCAACTCCTTGCGCGTCCGCCAAGGCAGGACATGGCAAACGCGACCTTCGACAGCGGGTCGACGATGCGTCGAGCCGCTATGGCTGTGTCGAGCTCGACAAGCCATCGGAGGAGAGGCTCGCCCTCTCTTCCCACGTAATTGCTTACGCTCAATTTTAATGATTGAGCACGCGATGTCGTCCCTGACGACGCCGTCACTGAGGAAGCAGCATCACACTGCTCCTTCATGATGAATCCTAGAGCAACGCCATGTTGCTCCGTCGGCGATAACGTACGCAGCTTCGTAGCTATCGCCGCTTCTCCAATGACTGTTGACAGTCGTTGGAGGGCCTCCCACTCTGGGTCCGACGGGTGGGGGCAGTCGGCGCGTGCAACATGCGTTGCTGGCGTGTTGGAGCTCTCCATGGGCACCTCCGTGCTCATGTGGTTCTCGGCTCCGCGTTCGTACACCGCGTACGAACGTCAAGCAGTCGGTCGTTGGACGGACCACAAAGTGCTACCAGGTGTAGTGGGTCTAACTTGACTCACTACTTTAGCTTACACGTTGCGCAACGTGTATGAGGAAGCGTAAGTACTTAGTAATAACTTAGGTTAATTATATTTGAATACACAAATATAAGTTAACTTAGACAAGACTCCAAGTAGCTAGTTTAAGGTAAAATGAGAACTGTATTGTTTGTAAATTGATCTTCCTCTAAAATCTGCTAAAAACTGTTTATCATCTATGAAAGGGGTTGGCAACGGCTGGCTGTCAGAGCCCCGCTAATATGCATGTCTCTGATTGGTAGAAAGATGCTGCTTTCTACCAATAGGATCTTTGGGTAGGTGTGGACCACTCATTGTGGTGGCCCACTTCAATGTATCCATTGGTGTGTCTTACACCAAGGTGAGGAAGTATCTAAAACTTTTAACAGATAACCTATCTGTTAAATTCACAAGTGGCTTGCAGCCACTTGTACGTGTAACCCCGTTACAACTGTTGATGGGTCACTCGAGGGCGGTCGTGGTGGCATTGGCAACATACGTCCTTGCCTCGGCTGAACTAGCGGGTTGGTATTTACCATGAACACCCCAGCGTCAAGCTCAGACCTAGCAGTACATGTGTTGTTCAGATCTGAGGGCTTCTTCCTCAGGAGTAGCTTCTACGGCCATTGGTAAGTTGGCTTCTCGACGGCAGGAGGTCCAACAAGCTCAGCCTGCCTCGCAACCATCTCTTCCAGCTTCAGATATTCCGGGTAGGGCTCAGCTTCATAAATCAATGCGCTCCATTCCTGGTACTTCTGAGCCTTGGGCCGGACAAAACGATCTCCCCGAGGTAAATGCCCCTTCTCAACCAGACATGCAACCACAGTGTGCTGAGTAGTGCGCGCCACCTGGTCTGAGATGTTCACCACCTTGACAGCCTTGGGTCTCCTGTCAGCGCTATAGACGAAGTGAGTCACCCATTGATCACCACGCTCAGCCCACTCAGTAACCATGTCGGGCTCAGCTTGGTGATATTTGACCGGAAGAACCATGGACCGTCCCGGCTGAAGTCGTACAGTCTCAGCTAAGGATACACCGACCTCAAGCCCAACGTGATCGAACTCAGGTCCACCATCCAAGTACAAAGACTCTTCATCTGGGAGTCGGACAACACCTTCGCGAGGACAAAGTCGGACACCGGCAGCAATCATGAAGTCCATCCCTAAGAGACAGTCTATGCCTGCGCCGATATTCCCAACCCAGATATCCATAACGTAAACAACCCGTACACCGAGCGTCAGCTTAATCTTAGCCTGAGCTGTAGCGTATGTCGGAACATCTCCAAACCCGGTAATCCGGAGCCTGTAACCACGTCTGAGCTTCAGCCTCAACCTGCGTGCAAGGTCTAAGCTCATAATGCTCGTCGTAGCTCCAGTATCCATCAGTATTCGTATCCGACGGTTGAAAATTGCTCCATGCACCATAGCCATATCACGTCTGTCATCAACCAAGACATGGTCACTCCACCAGCCATATCGTTCTCCATAAGACAGAGCGAACTCGAGATGGTTCTCCAACTCCAGCTCTGAGCTCGGATCATCGATCTCAGCTGAACCAGAATAAACTCGGGCTTGATCAGGTGAATTTGTTCATTTGGGTTTATTACTGCGTCAACATGGAAGGGATGGACCCAGATATGCAAATGCGCAGTATGCGTGGGACTTAGGCTCGTCACGAACTAGTTCCCGAACCAGCTCGCCTAGTGGTTTAACGGCGTCTCAGGGTCTGAGCTATCCAGTAACAGCTGAACGGTCTCAGGTCGAGGCCCTCATCTGAGCCTCCGGCGCGGATTGCCTCCTGCACCGCCTTGAGTGCCGATCACATGTCGCATAGACCCCGGCGATGGTAATCGCCACACTTAGAGCACGGCTGACGCCTGCAGTACTGGGTCGGATGACCTTCGTCATAGCAGCGTCCGCAGATGAGCTTACTCCAGCAATTCTCAGACTTGTGGCGTTTACTTCCACATTCGTTGCACAGTATTTCTTCTCGTGGTAGTGCTCAAGTCCCATACGGTTGGTTGTCCGGTCTTGGCTTCCAGGCCAAACGCTCAGCAACTCGAAAAATCTCCTCATCCGTCACAGCGGCCAAATGTCTGGGCTCAGCTGAAGCGGATATCGCTGAACTCTGTTGAGACTCTGCGACTTCAGTTTTCGGCGTGGAAAACTTCAGCTCAGCTTCGTTGTTGGTGTAACAGTCTTGGACGACTTCATCTTCGTAATGAGCATGACGGCCAGGCTCAGATGTTGATCCCAAACCTTCAGCTATAAAGGCCCGACCTTCAGTTCGTCACTGCTGAGGCTTAAACCGGCCGAACTGCAAGTTCTGAGCTGGGTGTCTCTTTTCTTGATAGTCTCGATCCTTCCGATGATCTTCCTGCTGTAAAGTTTCAATGCGCTTCAGAGGTTCCTCCAATTCGCTCAGAGTAGCAAACCGCTGACCTTGTAAAGTGGTCCGCAGCCGAGAATCTCCTAGCGCCTTGATGAACCGGCGAATATGGGCTTCGCGATCAGTTGTCGGCTTCTCAAAAGCAATCCCAGCCTTTTTGGCAGCTCAGTTGAGTCGATACAAAAACATCCGAGGGGTCCCAGAGCCACGCATCTCCATAGCGTAATACCGCTCAGCCTTAGAACCAATACTGCGGCACCACTCTTTCTTGAATACGTGAGACAGCCTCTTCCAGTCAGAGCGGGTCGAGTCGGGGAGCTGAGTACACCAATCCTTCAGAGAACCTGAGAGTCGCATCCTCAGCTGAACTATCCGAGTCTTCTCATCCCATGGCGCCATAGTCGCATAGTGCATAAAACGTTCCTACCAATTGACGCGATCATCCAAAGATGCACGCTCATCAAATTTCTCCAGTGCGTCGTGGGGGACCATGGCTTGCACTACCACTCGGGTCTCAGACCCAGTACCAGCACTCTTAGCTTGGGCGGTGGCTCCGAACTGTCCTTCGAGTTCATCTTGAGACGAATCGCTGGAGCTCGAATCATCTGAGCCCCAGTCATCATAATCAGGCATTTTGGACTTGGTTGCACGGACTTTCCTGCTTCGCTTCGACGCTGAGGTCGATGTTCGGGATATTGACTTGGTCCGCGCACCTTGAGTTGAACTCTGAGAATTTTCTGTCGTACTACCCGCCGTCGTCGGCTCCGACTTAGCTTGGTTCGCCTGGGCTAGCTGCTGCATAACATCCGTTAGCCGAGCGAGCTGAGCCAAGACTGGATCGCTCGGTGGAGGAGACCTTGGCATCCCAGGTGAGACTCGGGTCTGAGGTGAGGGAAGAGCGGAGCCGATCTCTCTAGCGTTTGAATTAGCATGAGTGTTCAACTGCTCCTGAGCCATCTGGAACCTTTGGATCTTCTCCTCTTGTTCATCAATTGCTCACTTGTGCTCAGCTTGGGCCTGGGCATGCTTTTCCTTCAGTTTCAGCAATTCCACTTCATACTCAGCTCGGATCTTCGAGGCACGATCTTCATGAGCCTTCTGCAGTTCAGCTGGTCTGGCTCTGGCTTCAGCTCCTTGAAGTTCCTTCTGCACACCCAGGAGATACTGATCCCGAGCTTCGTCTGCCTTGCGTCTCTCAGCTTCTTCAGCAGCACGTTGCTCAGCTAATTTCTCCAAGGCTTCCAACTGCCTTCGCTGTTCTATCTGAGCCCTTTACTGAGTCTCGGACATCTGGGCATTTGCAACTTGCAACGTCTGATACTCCTCACGAAGTCTCAGCTGCTCAGCTTGGTTATCAGCTAAAGCGGCGTTCAGCCGAGCTTCTAGCATGCGTCTCTGATCCCGCTCAGCATTAATGCGATTCCACGCATCAGCGTCGTGCCTAGCTAAGTCCCGCTGAAACTGTTCCTCCATCATCAATACTTCCGCTGAGACTCTCGTATCCTTGGACGGGGGTCCAAAGTTAGAGGCGGCAGGTCCAGGGACCCGCTGATCTCCAAAACCAGTATGTCTCGCGTGAGCCAGTCTCCTCGACTCGGGAGTGCCAGGTAACGGTATCTGGGCTGGGTTCTCAAGTCTGAGCGTCCCAGTCTCAGTTGCAGCTGAAGCTGAGATAGCTCGGGGAGATTGAGACGTGACTGATATCACCATCCCAGGGTAGGAACTTCTCTGTCAGCAATGGTCGCTTTCGCGACGGCTCACCTTCATCACTTGAAACTGGACTCCTAGGCCTGAGGCCAGTTAGCTGAAGTCGCATAACCACCTCCGGACCCAAGAACAGCTGGGTGTCTTCATCCATAATGGCGTCGCCGTCCCTATCCAGCTGAGCACCAACTTGAGCTTCAGCAGTCTGGGCTAAAGTCAAAAGCAGCGAATCTGAGACCGTCGAACATAGTACGGGGTAGACCCAACTGCAATCTTCCAGGCGGTCAACTCAGCTCCAATAAATCGTCCAATTCGCTCGATCTAAGTCGGATCTGTGGTTCCGGCACTCCAGCCACCTCAGATAGAGTGTACCACATAGGGACTTGGTTCAGAAATTCATAACCAGCCTCATGCACCATAGTCTGAAGTAAGGCGACACATGCGATAGGCGGCATCACTCTCAGCGAGACTTGGATGGCTTTCAGATCCGACACCACAGGGATCCATTGATGCTCAGCGTGGAAAACATTCAGCCATCTCGCTGAGGGTGACCGAGTCACCGACATTAGGTGTCTGGCTGTAGCACTTGCAGCTCGGATGAACCCCCAAAGGTCATAACCATTATGACGCGGCGTATACGCCACATCAACAGGGTGCACGACTTCAGGAGACACCGACATCCACATCTCCAGCTGAGATCGGCCATACGCGATCATCTCAGCCTCAGTCATCTCAGGCAGATGAGCCAAGCTCAGAGTTCCAACTTCCACACCTTCGGGGACTCCGCTCAGCCGTTGAAAGGGGCGTTGCTCCGGCCAAAGAGAACTTGACCAAGCTCCACCACCTCCTGATCCAAAGAAACCAGCTCCAGGCGCATAACTGAATCGAACAGGTACCGTCCCAGCCTCCGCTGAGCCTTGCGACATCAAAGACATTTCACGACTTCCTAACAAGCTCAGCGCACCACCCTCGACTTGGCTACTGCGACGAATCGCAGCAGTTGGCTCCGGATGAGCACTTGGCAGCTGAGAATCCTTGGTCTGAGCCTTCGATTCACTCCGGCAAGCTTCGGTTTTGCTCTCTGCGGGTACACCTTGACTCAGACTTTCATCTACACGAGCGCTCGGCTGAGTGCCCGCTCCACCACCTTGTTCCGTCCCAGACCTCTTCGTCTCACGCGAATCTGGCGGCGGCACAACATTTTCCGGCTTCGGTGGGTTCTCAGGTTCAGCGCTTGGCTCAGCTTCACTTGACGCTTCCGCTTCAGCGCTGAGGGCCGGGACTTCAGAAGTCGATCGTTTCGACTTGGACTTCTCAGCCTCCTACGGCACCACCTCAGCCGGCAATCCAGCAACTCACAGACTCCGCCTCAGCGAAGTTTCGCTATTCTCACCACTTGTGTTGGAGACACTTGAACTAGCTTCAGTCGACATAGCTGGCGTTCGTCCGTCCAAAGTCGTTTCCTGATCCGGGCACGCGCACCAGTTGTGGCGAGGTGCGGGCCAATTCCCGGCTTTTCAGATCGAACCTTGAATAAACGTAGACCGCCGAACGTCGGACTATAGTTCAGAAGGCTCAGCGTCTTGGGGTCTCAGCTGAAATACCTCAGCTGAGCCCAACAACGGCTCGGGTGAAACTTACCAGCTCCGGTCCTTGGTCGGGCGCGGCCTGTGCACCTCCCTTGCGATCGCCTTGACGGTTCTTCCTAGGGCTACGCTTTGGGCCCAGACGTCAGCCAGCCACAGCAACCTTGTTCCCACTTCAGATGTCTCCAGCGCTCTCCAAACGAAACCTGCTCCCCACTCAACAGGTCTCAGCTCGCACGTGTCCAACCCAAGCTGCCCCGGGTTTTCTCCAATACAAAACACGACACTCCACACGTAACTTGTCCACCTCTTCCGAGACCTTGGACCTGGTCTCCGCAGCTTCTTCACTTCCTCCGGCGGCTCCAGCTGAGAGCCGCTTCCACAGGTCTTCACTCGCCCCTCAGACCTAGAGTGGCCCCGAGAAAATTGGCTCGGTTTGAGCCTGTCCGTAGTCTGGGTTATCGCTCTGCACCCAGGGACGCCCGCGCACCACGCTCCAAAATGAGCGAAATTCAGCAACCGCACCGAAGACTTGAGCCTATCTCAACCCCCGCGTAGTCGCTCCGCCGAAACCTCAGGAGAGTCACTTACTCCCCGAAAATACGAAATACGTGTCGGTAATGTTGTCCAGATCACGTAATAATATAAAATAGCTAATTAAGCTCCTCCTCACACCGAGGCACACCCAAAAAGACTATATGGGGTTGAGTTTTGATGGAACCGGTCCTCGGCACCCTTTTACACAAGGAAACACTCCCACTTGCGTCCTTTGGGGCAAATTCGATTCTGATTCAATTATCACACATGCAAACAAAGACCTATCAAGTGGGGGCGCACAGCGCCGTTCGGAGAGCACCCACAAAGGGTGCTAAGACCATCCTGAGAGCTGCCAGTGTGCCTAAGGCATTCGGCGCTTTAACCTGAGTTTTAGCCAATAATGGGCCGAGCTCAGCAAAATCCAGCGTGGTCAGGCATGGGTTCGGCAGATCTTCAACGAAGCTTCAGTGATGAGTAGCTGATCCCCGGTGACTCATTGGCCGAAAGTGTGTCGTAACCTGGGTACAGCTGGTCCCATCCCGGCTGATATATGAGTCCGTCATCATTGATGACGCGACCCCCCAGCAGCGCGCATTCACCGTGTACCCATTGACCCCGAGCCCCCATTGTCTCAGGCGAGATTCCAACTGAGACTCCCGGCATAAATGTCCACCAGTGTCCGCATCATCTGAGACCTGGGTCGCCAAACTGAGACTCCGGAGCTTCCGCTGAGCCCAAGCACATCCCGCTGAAACATCCGAGCCGAGACATACAGATTCCAGCTGTTCCGGCTGAGACCACCCAAGCTCAGAGTAGTGAGATCTGAAACCAACTGGCTTCAGCTGAGACCAGCTAGTCTCAGTGATCCAAGCTGAGACCCGGGGACTTCAGTTCTTCCAGCTGAGACTTGGAGACTCACCACCAAAGCTGGCCGACTCTCAGCCGAGCCGCAGCGAGTTCGGCTGAGACCAGATCGGCTCACTTTGCTGCGCATCCAGCCATCAACAGGAGTCTATCCGGGACGTCTGAGCTCAGCGTAGCTCAGCGGAGTGACCGCAATCCAAATTTCACAGGAGTCAAGCCAATCCATAGTCAACTTCAGTCATCGTGGCTTCAGAGTCGCAATAGTCTCAGCGAAATAGCTGAGCCTCCCAGCTGAGACCTGGGGCTTCGGCCGAGAGTGTGTCCATGGTCTCCGAGCCAGTTCTTGTTGAAGCGGCGGTTCCTTGAAGCCAGCCGCCCTCTTCCATCCACTAAGGACCGTGCGTGGGACATATAGTGCGTTGGCGGCAGGCTATTGACGGGTTCGCCGAAAAGATCTGAGCGAGCCTCGTCACACTTTGCAGAGTATAACTTCCGGGTCGAATACAAACCCGGAAGATTGAATGTGGTGGCCGACGCGTTATCACGTCGGCCGGACTACGCAGAAGCTGCTGACGTCAATGCCATTGACGCCATGCGATCGAGCAAACCCACATCGTCTCTGTTGGACGATGTGAAGGCCGCGTACGCGCCCGACGTGGACACGAAACTCTTGCTGGCCTATGGCACAACACCTTCTGACAAGTCCCGTCAGAAGCTGCCCAAGCACCTTCGAGCGCGTGCACACCGCTTTCGTGTGCACGAAGGACTGCTACTTTACAACGCAGTCGACGACAACGCGGTCCGCGTTGTCGTGCCGAATGACCATGACCTGCGACTCAGGATCATGTACGAATATCATGATGCCCCGACTGCGGGACATCTCGGACGCGAGAAGACATACGTCCTTCTCACGCGCGACTTCTACTGGCCCACCAGGATAAGTGGGTGCGCAAGTACATCCGTGCTTGCGAGGTATGCCAACGCGTAAATCCTGCGCCATTCGCGCAGGCTCCTTTGCAATCACTACCGACTCCGTCGGAGTGTTGGAAGTCCATGTCTTTGGACTTCATCTTTGGTCTTCCCCCGGACAGCGGAGGGAATACCGGTGTTGTGGTCTTCGTCGACCGCTTCAGCAAGATGGTACATCTTGCTGCGGTGCCGGCAGAGGTGACCGCGAAGCAGACGGCCCGTCTGTTCGTCGACATGGTGTTCAAACACCATGGCATGGGGGGGGGTATTTCTGGCTCGTTCTCCCCTCTCCGAAAGAGTGCGTGGCGACTGGCCACCATGACGGGTGCGCTCTCTCACCATTCTCTCACTTCTTAAATTGCGACTTCTAGGCAACTAGGATGGGAAAACCATCCCGACGATCCAGTAGATATGAAGGACGAAGTGGCCAAACAAGGGGAGGCAAGTGGGCAAACGTGAAGCTATGGCTTCTATTCCACGGCGGTGATACGAGGCAAAAGCTGATGAAGGCTGCTGATAGAGGTCGCCTCGACGTTTTGCGGTATCTTGTGAACGATTGTGGCGCAGATGTCAACGCGAAGAATAATAATGCAGGCACAGCGCTGATGTCGGCCGCTCAAGGAGGTCACCTTGACGTCTTGCGGTTGCTCGTGAACGACTGTGGCGCGGATGCCAACGCGACGAAAAATAATGGAGCCACAGCGCTGATGAAGGCCGCTTACGGAGGTCACCTTGACGTCGTCCGGTATCGTGTGAACGACTGTGCCGCGGATGTCAACGCGACGAACAATAATGGAGACACAGCGCTTGTAATGATCTGCACGGGCAAGAGCAGAAGCAACACCACATCATCAGTTGAGTCCGCGCACAGAGAGCCTGGGTCGCCGCCTGCACACTTACCAGGTTGCGCAACCGTCGGCTCCAACAAGCCACAGCCAACCAATGCATGTTTCAGACTGCGCGCCACGAGGGCGCCCTTGGGTAAATTGATAGCACAAAACACAGAGATAACCACATCAATTCAGTTTCCAATTTACCTTCAAAGCAACAAGCACAACCAAAAGCCTTACACTTGGTAGCACTTGCGAAGCCGACGCGCGCTTCAGTCCCAGTTCCAGTTCCAGCCCCGTTCCAGTTCCGGTTCTGTCACGCGTCGCCGTTGTGCACGCTCGTCCCGCCTCGTCCGTTGCGCGTTGTCGTTGCGCGTTGTCGTTGCGCGTTGTCGTTGCGCGTTGTCGTTGCGCGTTGTCGTTGCGCGTGCAGACCTTCCCGCCTCAGTCCCTCCGGTGCGCCGCGTGCGTACGTTTCGCCCTTCAGATCCTCCGGGTACGCCGCGTGCGTGACCTCTTCCGCCGTACCGTTCGACTCGACGCTTGATGAGACCGCCATTTTCGTCGCGCCCTCTCCTTTTATTTTCTGGGGGAGGAGTGGAGACGCACATTGTCACTCGTCACTTCGTGTCAAAATCCCAATTGTGCATTTGGCCCAATCACTTCCGCGTGTCCATTCACGGCACCCACCTCAACCCACCGCTTGTCGCCTCGGCTGTCACTTGCAAAGTAGCAGTGCGCAACCGAGTGTAACATCTGCGTCGGTGGCCGTTACGGGTCTAGTAGTAGGAGTCTCTAGTGCTCCGAGGCAGGCTCGAACTAGCGCCGAACGGAATTGCACCAGTTGCTTCCTTCGGGACACTGGCTACTGCAAGTGGTTGGCAGTAATTGACGGAAACAGAGCTCCGGGTCGAGCCTCTGTGACTTCGTTGGGGCTTAAAGACATTGTCGGAAGCAGCGCTCCAGGGAGTGCCTGCGACTTCAAATCTTTGAATGATTTGGCTGAGGAGCTTGCGCGCCCCAGCCATCTATTGACGACGTGTCTAGCGTAGGCGCAAACATGGACGAAACCACGATGCAACACGCGGATAGTGTGCAGCAGATGTTCGCCTATATCGCGGCGGTGATGCACGAGCAGCAGCAGTTCATGGCGCAGACAGCCGAGCTGCAGCGACAGATGGCGGAGACACTGCAACAGCAACAGCAGCAGCAATCCGTATCGCAGCAGCAGCAACCGCCGTCGCCTGAACCTTCACCACAAGACACGCGTGAGTACCGGGCTGAGGGCATCACCATGCCGAAGTTCTCCGGTATCGAGGACGACGACGTCGCGGACTACCTGTTCAGCGCCAAGTTGTACTTCGAGTCGAAGAACATCAAGTATGGCGTAGACTCGCCGCAGCAGCGCCCCTTGTCGCTCTTGGGGGCAAACTTGAAGGGACCAGCAGCGGCTTGGTACCGCGAGTATGTCTCCCACGACGGGAACTTCTTGCACTCGGTTACGCAGTTCGAGGAGCTGCTGACTAGCGAGTTCACGACACCCGATCGGCAAGAGCACTTGCGTGACCAGCTCCTACGCCTGCGCCAGACCGACTTCACCTGTCTTGAGGATTACATGTCGGCCTTCCGGCACATCATCTGCAAGGTGGAAGATATGTCGGACATTGACAAAGTCATCCACTTCCAGAAGGGCTTGGTCGTAGAGATCAGACAAGAGGTGAAACTGCGTCAGTTCCGAAACGCGACGGACGCGATTTCATTTGCACTCATGTACGACCGCACGCACGC